>NW_022589706.1:88088236-88695415 GCF_004348235.1 Phoca vitulina
CTTCACTTTCAGTCTGGATGTATCTTTAGGTTCAAAATGAGTCTCTTATAGACAGCATATGGATGGGTCCTGTCTTTTTATCCAATCTGCAACCCTGTGCCGTTTTATGGGAGCATTTAGGCCATTCACTTTGAGAGTGATTATTGAAAGATATGAATTAATTGTCATCATGTTGCCTGTGAAGACATTGTTTTTATAGATTGTCCCTGTAAATTTCTGTTGTATATCACTCTTGGGATCTTTCTCCTTTTATAGAACCCCCCTTAATATTTCTTGCAGGGCCGGCTTAGTGGTCACATATTCTTTCAGCTTCTGCCAGTCGTGGAAGCTCTGCATCTCTCCATCCATCCTAAATGAAAGCCTTGCCGGATAAAGTATTCTTGGCTGCATGTTCTTCTCATTTAGTACCCTGAATATGTCTTGCCAGGCCTTTCTGGCTTGCCAGGTCTCTGTGGATAGGTCTGACGTTATTCTGACGTTCCTCCCTCTGTACGTAAGGAATCTCTTCCCTCTAACTGCCCTTAAGATGGTTTCCTTGGTTCTAAGATTTGCAAGTTTTACTATTACATGCCGGGGTGTTGGCCTGTTTTTCTTGACTTTAGGAGGGGTCCTCTCTGCCTCTAGGACTCGAATGTTTGTTTCATTCCCCAGATTAGGGAAGTTCTCAGCTATGATTTGCTCAAATACATCTTCTAGTCCTCTCTCTCTCTCCACCCCCTCCGCGATTCCAATTATTCTGACATTGGAACGCTTCATGGTGTCACTTATTTCTCTGATTCTATTTTCATGGATTCTGAGTTGTTTTTCCCTGGCCTCCTCTTTTCCCTTTTTATCTATTATATTGTCTTCCAGGTCGCTTATTCTCTCTTCTGCCTCAGTTACCCTAGCTGTTAGGTTATCTAGATTGGATTGGATCTCATTGATAGCATTTTTAAGTTCTGCCAATTCACCTTTTATTTCTGCCCTTAGAGACTCTATGTTGCCACTAATTGATTTCTCTATTCTAGCCATTGTCTTCACAATTGCTAGCCTGAATTCCATCTCCGACATCTTGGTTATATCTGCATCCATTTGTAAATCTGCAGCATAAGTCATAATCTCTGAGTCTTTTCTGTTTTGGGGGCCCCCTCCTAGTCATTCTGTTGATGGGTGTTTGAGGGAATGTATAGAGTCCAAATTATTGACCAGAACCCAAGCAAGATGAACCTGTTTTCTTGGGACCTTAGGGTTGCTGGCCTCTTGTTTTCCCAGCCTGTCTTCTGCGGGAGGCGTCTGCTGCGCTATTACTCAAGCAACCCTGTTTGGGCAGAGTTGCCCTGTGCCCCTGTGGTGGGGGATGGGCTCAGTGGGAATCAGTTTTTGGGGCTTTTGTTCTCTGGCGCCTTTCCCTGGTGGCTTTCTGCGTCTCTTCTGTGAGTCAGAGCAGAAGAGACCGTTTCCAACCCTCTGCCTCAGAGCAGAGAGACCGCAGTCTGTTCTTCAGTGAGCTCTCCAGGCCACACCATCTCCGTTTCTGTCTGTGCTCCTACAAATTACAGCGTCCTGGGTTGTGCGCACCTTCGCAGCGCTCCCAGTCCTGCCTCCAGGTCCGGGCAAGTCTCTGCCCTTTGTGCTTCTAAAACCACCAGCCACTCCCAGTTCACATGCGCACGACTCCGCCGCTCCGGGTTTCTGTCCCGGGGGCTGCAGTTTGCAGGCGCGACCCTGCCGCTCCGGGTTTCCACCCCGGGGGCTGCCCTAAAGTCCCTTCCCCAGCACTACCGGTCTGCGAGTCTGTGCCCGTCTGTAGCGCACGAGGCTGTTGCTCACCGGCGGTGTAGGATCCCCATGGCCAGGCAGCCTCCCGCTGCCGTTATCCTCCGATATCTGCCTGCAGAATCACGGCTCTCCGCTTAGTACCTCAAAACCAACTGTGTGTGATATTCTGTTCGTAGAGATCCAGATCTTCTTACATCTCAGGCTGGTTTCGTGGGTGCTCAGAGTGGTCCGGTAGATATCCAGCTCAATTCCGGGTACCAGTTGAAAAAGGGTCCCCTACTCCTCTGCCATCTTTCCCCCTCCCCATTTATAGAAACTTTGAGAAAATTTAACAATATAGGATGAGGCTGTTTTCTGTTTTTTGACTTTTTAAAAATTTATTTTAGACTTTTGCTATACTAGTCAAAATGTCACACACGTGAACAAATCATACAACAGCAGTACACTGGATATAAAAAACCCATCTTTTCCTACCTCCCTTTTAAGTTCTAGTCAAACCCCCCAGAGTGTTACTCCTTTTTACTGCTCCTGCTTGCATTTTTCTGGTGCTTTCTTTCATAACTGTAATAAACAGCTAGTATTAAATCTCCAATTAAATTAGCATTCATTGAGCCTGTATTTTCTTAATGATAAAAAATGAGTAGCTAAATGTTTTTGTTAGTTGGTTTTGTTCATTTTGATTTAGGACTTTGTTTTAAGCGCGAGTTGGCAGCAGTTTTGACCCCACATTTTGTCAGCATGGTTAAAGAAGCCTGGGGCTATCACTGACAAATTTAAGATACAAACCTAGTAGGAGGCAAAGAGTAAATGGAAAAACCTGAGTGAGTATGGATGTAAAATAAAGGAATGTAAAAAAGAAAAATAAAGAGAAATGAAGTTATTTTATATTGGTGGTAGAGCAGAATAAATTCTGCATCAGTTCTGTAAGTTATTGATCCTGATTTAAAAGTTAAAAGATCAATAGGCAGATATACACATGCAGACATGAATTTTTCTACATAAATGTTTTTAAAAATCAAATTTGGATTAGAAATCTGAAAGAAGTCATTATGCACTACACTACAGGTCTTTTAAGACACTTTTAACCTAATGGAATGACATAATTATCAAAGGTTTTTAAATAAAATAACCAGAAGTTTCTTAATTTGCAGATTCTCTTGAAGAGAGAAAGGCATGCAGGACAAATGCTGAGTTACAAACCACAGAGGGATCTGAAGAAGATTGGTTTCATGTGGTCATCTGCGTCAGGGAATTCTACCCAGCAATGACAGTTTTCATTGGAAATAGAATTTAAGAATAGTTGAATCTGAGTATTTAGTCATCACACGGTCCACTAATGTACAGATTCACAAAGACATATACAAAAAGCTCATTAACCAAGTGATTCTGTAGATGAGCCAAGACCTTTATATCCAGATGTCATCAAATACCAGGCCCAATTCAGATGATAAGGGTGTCAATCCTTGCCCTTAATTAGGCCTTTTGCAAACATTCTATGCAACTTCATTATCATCATCTATTTGTCAGCAAAAGGAAAAAGAGGATAAACCAGAATGAAGTCCCCATGCTCATAGCAATACATTTCTGCTTGTTGTACAGAGCTCCACTGGTCTAGACCTGTAAGAAAGATGAGATGCAGCAAGAGATCCAAGCAGCTACTCAATGGTGAGCTGTATGCAATGAGATGCTGGAAGCAGGATGAGTGACAGAGATAACATAAGGGCACAGAGGAGTCCAACTTCGACAGGTGTTGCACAACTCTGGAACTCTAGGAAAGAGCAGCAGATGGACCAAACCGATGCATACTCATCAGGAAGAAGTAGCTGATTCTGAGCAATGGTATTGGCAGGTTATGAGGTGGAGAGACATTGTGGCATACAGCAACAGGCCGTGCAAACTGTGGTTACAGCCACAAACCAAAGGACAGTCTTCAAATGTATACAGTGCTGAGAGGACCATTGCTACATATCATTGGCTTTAAGGACACCCATGTTTATAGAGTGCTGCACTGTTAGTGTTGCCATCTACAAGTATTTGTTTTACTAGAAATGTATTCAAAATGGAATGACTATTTCAATAATTTTAGACCTAAAAATCCATATTTTGAAAATACCAGTGAATTCTAATAGGAAAACTTTTTTCTTTTTGGGTGCATATAGCTGTTTTTACCGTACAGTGCTTCTTTGGTAATAGCTATGCCCATTTATTTTTAAGCCATTACCATCTTTCCATTACATGGAGTATCCTGCTGAGTTTACAGACATAGAGTTAGAGATAATATTTGGTTTTTAAATACAGGACAAAATTAGGGAATGGCTCAAAAGGTCCACACTAGGAAGTCCATGTTGCCTTGGAAAGAGAAAACAGTGAACTTAAGAAGCTTTTTAAAAAGAAAAATTGTAAAACAATCCCTTAGGATGACTGTGGGCTTGGGAAGGGAAATGTTGTGGTTATAACTAAATGCTGAAGTTTTTTTTAAAAAATGAAAAATGAAAGGACTTTTAGAAATAAAATGAATTTATGTTGGGTCTCACTTTTTAAAGTCAATTTTCTTGACATTTGTTGAATTCGATGAGAGAAACAGCCTAAATTATAGCATAAAAACTTCATGTAAAATGTACAGAAGTACGTCTTGACTCTTGAGTTGTTGAAAGTTCTTGAATAAGACTAGTCACCAAGAGAAGATGTGGAGCTCAGACAAACAGTAGGCATTCAATAAATATCTGCTGAATGAAAAAACTGAGGTAACCTACATACAGTTCAAGAATAACACATAGATTGCAGCTTTACAAAAACCAAAGGCCATTCTGAATGAAAACTAACAAGGAGAGCTCAAAGAAAATGGGTCTTCTCCAAATTCTGGCTCTCTAGGTGCTCTAGGTTCCCTGAATGTGAAGGACTACTCATCTACTATGACTAATACTTTCTTCCTCCTTAAGAGCAGTTGGCCCAACTTTTTTCCCCTTGAAAAGGCCAACAAAGGGTATTCTGCTGTTGGTTTTCATTTCTTCCTTTGTCTAGGTCACCATGATGTGTTAATATCCTCCCCCTGGGGACACCTGGGTGGCTCAGTCGTTAAGCGTCTGCCTTCGGCTCAGGTCATGATCCCAGGGTCCTGGGATCGAGTCCCGCATCGGGCTCCCTGCTCAGCAGGAGGCCTGCTTCTCCCTCTTCCACTCCCCCTGCTTGTGTTCCCTCTCTCACTGTCTCTCTCTGTTGAAAAATAAATAAAATCTTTAAAAAAAAAAAATATCCTCCCCCTGCTCATGTTTCTTTATAGTAGAGAGGGTGTAGAACTGTCACTGCGAGGTTGGTCCTTGGGGATCAGACAGAATGTGCACTGCACTGGCATGGAAGGATGTACTATGGTATTCCAGGGATCATATGCCACCATGAAACAATGTAAGTCTAGGTGTTGGTGTTAGGTGGGACAGCCAGCAGGAATGGATGGAGCATGTGACTGCATGCAGGAGCATGCTAGGGGAATATGCCTTTAAGAATATGTTCAGAAGTCTGGTGTTTCACAATGATAACAAAGTTGTATACAGAAGGGAAAGGGTTGGAAAGTGTATGTGGAAGAAAGACAGTAAATTTTGTAGGTAGGATGTGGCTTTGTAGAGAGGGTGTGGCTTTGGTCAGGTTATATAACTGATGGTCTTTTTGAGTTCCTACAGCTTAGATATAAAGGTAAATTTGGCTTCTAACACAGCTGGTCAATAAACATTCTCTACCAAGCTACCTGGAGCTATAGCAAACTCCGAGGTAAAGAGAAAAGAGCACAGTCATACAAATGCAGAAATCAATTAGGGTCTTTCTGAAGGACTGTGTCCTGATTAATGAAGAGATTCCCATATAAGCATATCACCAACATAATAAATACATTAAAAATATTTATGACAGTTTTATATACCACCTGTCTTGGGAGTCAGAATGATGACCTGGGTGATTTTTTAAAGTGTCTTCTAGTCTGACAGGTTTCTGACATCATTCAATATTAAAAAAGGTCAGCCACCAAAAAGCTGTGTGGGTCTTACAGAGAATGATGCCTAATGTGTTATATCTGTGACTCTGCGGCCATACCCACACAAGGAAAATTAAGCAGAAACTTCAATAACTTATTCATTGCATTCAAAGAAATAAACCAAAACAGTCTGGGGTCAGTAATCAACTAGACATTTCTTTCCATCTCAATATTATAATTAATTTCTCTAACATTTGGTGTGTGTAGTCTCAGCACGTAACCATAAAGACAAATAACTATCTCGATTTGTGAAATCCCAGAGGCAAAACGAAGCCAATATCATTGTTGTGATTTGGAGAGAACTATGTTCTGAGAGGTGCTGATATAATTTTATTTCATCAAAAAATATTATAAACTATAAGGTAGGACTGACAGGGATTCTGTTTATATGTTGATATTTACATACATTAATAGCGATCATCCTAAACCAAAACTTAGTAGAGTCAAATTCAGGTGAGAAAGACCACTTATTAAAACCCTGCTTGTGATCACCAAGGAATATGTTTATTAGGATGAACTGCACATGCTGAGGTGCTGCTATTCTAATACTATTCAGCTGTTTAAAGATTCAGTCTTTCTAGTGGATAATGCACAGGTTTATTTCCCCCGATTCTTGCTCAAGAGAAGAATATAAACATTTTGCTTGGCCGAAAGAGCTAATGAATCCAAAATACTTTCAAAGATGATGCTTTCTGAATCACTGACAAAGCTAAATGACATATCTGCTTATTTGGTTTAAAAAAATCTCTTTAATGCGGCTGGCATCAATGATTCATAAAATTACTTCCGTTCAAATTTTAGCTCAGGGGCAAGAGCGAGATGAATAGACCTACTAAATAAAATCCTTGACACAGCTATCCACCTTTCCACTGTAAGAGAAAAAAAAATGACTGACTACCTCTAGCAGAGTTAGGTCAGTGCACTAAAATATAAATAGAGAGCACACTTTAATATAATAGAGTCAGCTGTTCTATTCAACCAAAGAGGGAAAAGTCAGCATAGGTGACTGGTAACTGGCATTTTTATTTCCTAAATTGCTTATCTGTCTCCTTGACCTGAGAGTTTCCAGGTTCTTTATTCTATAACATGAATACAGTTTTCCAAAACTGTGTCTTACTAATGCCACCTACAAAATGAAAGCCCATGTTGATACTATTAGGTATATAATCTTTCCAAATAATGTTTAATTATCTGACAAATCATTTCTCTGAATTTGTTTTATGCTTATTTTCCTTTAGTACGTCTTTAATACTTTTAAAACATCCTATTGTTACCATTCTTTTGTGGAATGGATTTTAGACAAGTGGCCAGTAGAAACTGTAGTTACATAGCCAAATTACAAAAATGAGAACACAAAACTGTGAAAGAAACTGAAGCAAAATTAATACTTCTAAAACAGCCATGAGACCAAAAAGAAGTCAAAGTATGTTTAGTATGTATGTGCAGAGGCAGTGAGATGTCCATAGAAATGTTGGCAATGACTCATTTATATTTCTAAAAGAACCTGGGCAACTCAAGTGAATGGAGGTCAAGAATATATTAGGAAAGGGCACAAAAACCTAGGATAAAAAGGCTGCCAAATGTTGAAACTCACTGAGACCATTAAAGGTTTTAAAAAATAGTCCTTTTCATACTCTATTCTTGAACATAAGCTGTTTTCTAGACATAGATACACATTTTATATTACCTTCTGACTGAACATTTACAATTTGATATTATGTCCCCAGACTGTCATTACTAGTTTAAAATCACAATGTGCTTGAATATCCTACATTTGTCTCTATTTCAAAACAGAGAAAAGAATATAATGTGAAAAAATTGACAAAATCAATACATATAATCAAAATAATAGTGTACATATAAAAAGAAAATTATTTTTGATTTTTAGAATAGGCCTACTTCCCAAACTTGTTAGTTATTTGAAACAATTATTTTTCTGATTTATATGGAACTCTAATCAGGATTTTCCATTTCTGATTTGATCATACCTTTCACATCTTCATCCTCAATTGTTGTATTTGAACTCTCAGTTGACTCCTGTTGAGAAGAAAACGTGTTAAGTTGCAAACAATGGAAAACTTCACTTTTTTTCTTCTTAAAATTGGCAAGTGATATATATGTCATGCAAAATTCATCAGCAAGCTGTGTACATATATTGACATGCAGATGGACAAATACATTATGTGGTTTTAACAGAAATAAAATGCGAAATGCTGCAAACATTTCAAAAAGGAGTACTCTGGTGGCCTACTCTGAAGCATGATAAATCTAGGTTATTTGTAGAAGCAGCCAAAGTATGCAACTTATTTTAAGAGCTCTGTGTGGCTGTATTTGGTTACAGTGCCCCATAAGGTGTGTTTTTTCTATATATTTATCATAAATTGAATATATTAGCCTAATGAATTTGACCCTTAAATAGAACAATTTCTCTTCCCAATTAACTAATCAGTAAGTAACCCCTTCTTTGTATAAGGCACTATATTAGGCACTGAATTCACAGCCTATTCGTCTTATTCCTGTGTAGAGACAGAAAGCATTTCATTGCATCATTTGATGAGGAAGCTAGGGGTACTAAGCTGAAGATGCTGAAATTGCTTTTAGCAAGAATTTCCATGTTTGTGATCAGTGCAGTGGAATTATATGAATAATTTACTTTCAAGGACAATTAGATTTTTCATCCATTTCTTAATTAGAAACTGGCTGTTATTGATAAGAAACCTGCTCCCATAATGGAAAGACAAAGCTATTTCTTTGTAAAACTACAAATGAAGTTGAAGATTAATAAGCACACTTAAAAGGACACTGTAACTACCAGTATTAAGATACAGTTTCTTAAAATGATTTGATAAATTTTTCCACTAATAATGTGCTAACAAAATATTTTCTAGCAAAGAACTTTGTTAGTATTCATAAGAAAAACACAATTTTCTACTTGTAATGATGAAAGGCTAGAGCTGAAAGAAATTGGAAACAAACTTCCAATCCAGAGCTATGTGCTCAGTGATGAAAAACAGATTTTGGAAAATGATGCAAATACCAATCAGTGTCCTTGTAGAGGTTCAAAAATCAAAAAAGCAATCAACTTATATAAATATCATATGTGATATTTAAGCCAAAGGGACAGACTAATTAAATGTGTATCCAGAGTCTCTCCATACACACAAAACCAAAGCAGAGAGTCTTCATGCGTTTCTTAACGTGACCTAGTGTTCAAATTTAAACTCAAGATGAAGGTAAACCCATGCACTGTAAAAGTAAACTAATTCATGTAAGCAAGAAATATCATGCAGCAACTCTTACAAATGATATAGCTAGAACTATTGAAGTATCCACTCCAGCTGTTATGCTTGGTCTTTCATTTGCTAACGATATTAAAAAACAATTGTTCTCCTATATGATGCTCCTGAGTACTACAAGTCTTTTAGGAACTTAAAATATTTTAAGTGTCATGACCATAAAATACATCTCATATTAAAGAATACTTGATTTTCTTATTTTAATGATTTTAATACTGATCAACTAAATGTTAAACCAGAGAAAATGTGTTTTCTAAGATGTAAACATTGTTGATAAGAGTAAGGAGAAATTAGACCCATGACTATATTTGATATTTGAGAAAAATCTGATGAAATATTTTTTCCTTCCCTTAGAGATACAATAAAATATGAGAATTAGTAAATTGGAAACATGGAATACGTTCAGAAAATGTCTCCTTTCATCCTATAGACATGTATACAAGTACTATTATTTAGTTAACATGCTACACAAACAATCTACAACAGACAGAAAACATTACAGTCTTCTTTCAGCCTAAGTGGTTAAATATCTGTTACTGAAATGCATATAATTCAACAAAAACAAACATTTCATAAGAATTGAAACTCCCTGATTATCCTCAATTTCATGCCAAACAACAAAAACACCACCAACAACAGGGAATTAACAGAAAAAGCACTATGACAACAGAATAAATAAAACTCAAAAGCAACATTAAATTTAAGCACCTATGAATTCATTGATTTTTTTAAAGACAGTGAAATGATACAGCAAGAAATTCTAAAATTTCATGCAGAATATAACTAAAGTACAATGCACAGACAGACATGGAGAAGAAAAAAAAAAAAAGGACCAGATGGAATTGCTTAAGATACACAGTCATCTTGACATAAAGACTTTGCTTAACCCGACTTTTATTGGTCATTCATTTCTCTTTCAAGATGTCATTCATTTTTGTTTTGAAAGAAATATGTGTACAATTCTAGATAAATTAGGTCCCCCCCAAAAAAAGTGTGGTAGAAAAAGGGTAAGAATTTTCTTTCCCATGTTTAGATAATGAATTAATTTTGCTTTGGATATTTGATGAAATGTGTAATCTTGTTAAAGCAAGATGATGTTGATTCTTTCTGAATACCTTGTTTCCATCAGGGTTGTGGATTACAGTAGTTTGGGGCTCCTGAGTGAGAACAAAATAGAGAAAGAAACAGTTCGCATTGGTAAGTACATTCTTACTAGTGTGAGGGACAGAGCAGAGTGAGCCAGCTGACAAAACTAAATAGTGACCAGAGCTTAAGCGATGTTAACCACTGTCAGAGGTAGCAGCTGACAAGATCACTGATGAAAGATCTCCCTGATGAGCCCATGAGATAGGATACCTCAGTACCCAGCAGCAGCATGCAAAAGACCTTATTCGTGATCAGTAAACAGACAAGGCTTTGAAGTTTGGAGACCTAAAGAGGCACTCACTGTTTCACAAAGTTCTGTAACAGAACTTCCTTTTCTTCTTTAGTGAGTAGGCTGTTAACGTGTGTCCTATAGAAAACGGACCAAGGACCCTAGAGATTAGAACTCTTTAAAATGATCTTGAATCCTTTGTGAGGATTTTTTTTCCGGTGTATCTTTGAGAATGGATTATGGTGTCATCACTATAGTTAGTAGTGTATAGTTAACACACAGATAAATACTCTGAAAAATCTAGAACATTGTGCCTTGCTTAAAAAAAAAAAAAAAAAGGCTATCCTAAAGAATGTATTTCAAAAGTCCATAAGCAATTCTATGGAATACTGAAAAGGTTCATTTAAAGGATTCTAGAACTAATCATATAATCACTATAATCTACTAAATGCTATGTTAATTCATACCTAAAAATAAATTGCAGCTTTATGGACTACATATACAGATTTGCTTGTAAAGTCATGCTTTTCCATGAAGAAAATATTATTATTCCTTCCTGCTTTCTACCAGAGAATTGAAGAAATATTCCTAAATGAAAATAACACTCAAATGACTGATGTTAAAAAAGATTCAGTGTCCATTGGCATGCTTGGCACTTTCATTGCATGATGTCTTGGTAACCGAGTTACTGCAGCCCACTGAAAGTTTTCTCCCACTATAAGCACTCTGTCCTCTAGGATCTCCTCTTCACCAGTTTATGCTGTAACAGTTAGAGAACACATTTACTGCTTCCCTTCTTCCTTTCCCTGGCTAGAGGTGTGATTGACATTGTTTTTTACTCATAGATAACTTGCTATCTTGATATGTCCTTTTTCCTTTAAATGTTTTTAAATTGAACCTTCTGGTTAACCCAAGTGAAATAATTTCCCTTAGTAGTTTTTTATTCATTTAAAATAACAGTACAGAGGACAGTAAAAAATCAGAAATATTTCAGAAAACCTATATCAAAATCTGTAATAGTTTGAGCAAACCATTACGGAACTCAGTACTGAATGCCAGTATTCAAATCTTGACTTATAACACTATCTCAAAGTCTTAAAATGATTTAGTTGTAAATAGTGTGAATTTGATTAAAATGGGCAAAACTGGCTTCCACTGATAATTCAAGGCTCTATGCTATAGATTTCATTCTTTGGATTAAAGTGAAACAGTGATCATTTAAAACACAACAAACAAAAAGCTCAAAATTACCCAATGCCTCTTTATCTCAAAAAGTGAGGTCTTACAAAGCCCTGCTGTCTTTTAATAAGAAGAAACGGGAACTCTGAATAAGGTCTACATTTACTGTTGTCTAGCAATCATCCCCTTAGCTCTCCTTGATGTCAATATTTCCATCAAGAAAGGAGGAAACCATTGTTTGCATAATCTAGAGCTACCATCAGAAGAAGAGCTAAGAGCAACCAAAGCGCATTCTACTGTATTTCTAAAGCAGCATGCAACAATTTCAACTACAGAGACCACAACTATCAGAATAATGTTCAATAATGAAATGAGATCATCTCATGTTAGAAACACACTGCTTGGCAACTACCTTAACAAAAAGAAAAAAGAAACGAACTTTTCTTATATCTTTGAAAGCAAAACAAAACCCAACAAAATAAAATACTTATATATGTATCTATATAGTGAAAGCAAATGAGAGAAACAACAAAAAACAATAAAGAACTTAAGAAGGGTTACAAAGAGTCCAGGTATACCAGCGCCGGGGTAGGAATATTTTCTTTGGGGCTGGTTACCACGTTGGCTTTGTTGTTTATCTGTAGGTATGCAGAAAATAGAAACAGAGATGCCTTAAACCCCTTGGTAGCCAATGTCTCTACACTGCAGCATGTCTATGTGGAGATATAGACATGAAAATAAAGATCCACTGAGGATGAACGTGAAAGACACCGTGATGTCTGACAGGAATGATACTCAATTCTAGTCTCCGGTGGTCACACACAGGCTAGAACTGTGTCTGTGACGGGAGATGACGAAACAGCCTTGGCCGCTTTGGCTGTGCCACACTAGCCAACAAAGAACTGCTTCAGTGGAGCTCAAATCAAGTTTCAGAGTATGAAATAAATACAAACATTTTCATACTCCTCAAGTTGGATTCTGTTCCCGGCTTCCAATTGTTTTCTGTTATGAATACATTCCTTTTTTTTTTTTTTTTCCATTTTATTCTTGATCCTGAAGTCACACATAGACCGTCTTTCTCTGGGAAGCCATCGTCACTTTGCTTAGTAGGTCAAAATTCAGATCTTCAAAACTTAGATCTTCTGATGAAATGCAGGCTTTATAATATATTTTTTAAGTGATAAGTCTGGGCCTCCTTTAAAAAACACATGTCCAATTATAAATGGGCAAACTGAATTCTTTACTATATTCTGAATGTAAAAAGACTTTTTTCACAATTGTTTGAGAGGAAAACACTGTGTTTTCTGTCAAAGTGTTACTACTTTGTTTTTCTTTCAAAGTGCTACTGTTGAAGATTGTGTTTGGTATATCATTCCTTTGCTTTAACATATTGGGGTTGACCTTAAAAAAAGATCATATCACAATGGAAGCCACGTGGTGAAAGCAATTCAGAGGGTCAGTAAGTATTATAATGGTCCATAGAGAAAATTCTTTGTAGACAAGTGGCAACTTGAAATCACAAATGAGTCTGGGCACTAAAGAATCAAAGACTAAACAGTAATAATCAACATTCATTTAAACTCATGCATGATAACTTACATTATGGTTACCAAACAGAGCTATAAATTAACATTCATTCTCTTGTACTACATTATCTAGGTATTTTCTTTACATATTATTATCTAAAGGAACACATCTCATAATTTTAGCATAAATGTTCTTAAGGGTCTCAAAGAGAAAAATATACTGCATAAAATAGATGAATACCAAATGAGTTTATAAGTAATTACACCAATTTTATTGGGACTTTCTAGGAGGGTTTTTTTTTTTTTCTTTTGTATTTTATACCTGAAGATCATATTGAAACCAGTACTGGGAAGAACATAGAAGATTAAAGAAATTAATTTAGGCATGTAATATTTTGCTTTTCTATTCATTCACATTTGTGTGATTGTTTGGTATCAGTATTATTTAATTAAGCTATATAACACTAAGCTCTGTGATATGCAGAAAAAGAGAAAACTCTGTGATATGCAGAAAAAGAGCACTCTTTAAATATTAAACCATCAATCTCTATTTTGCAGATGGTCTAAAATTTTTCTTTAAATAAAAGTGTACAGAATTTAACATCAAATTTGTGCAACAGCCAGAAAGAGATAAGAGGTAATGGAATCTATTAAAAAGGGATCAAAATTTAGTACTTCTGTTAGTATGAAATACATGATGAAAGAGGAGGGATGCACACACAAATAATTTCCTATCAGGAAGAGTGCGTGGCAAAACACAGCTGACTTCTTATCATATGATCAGAGGTACTTATAATGAAAGCACCACATATATTTAATATGCTATATTCAGTTTATATCAGAGGATACAAAAGTAAAAGAGGAATATACTGAGATACTTTTACTTCTGTTTTGAGAGAAGAGACTTGATTATTTTCTAGAATGGTTGTGAAGAACTGATTTCTTTCAGTGTAAATGTCACACATGCACACCTATGTACACGTACTTCTCTGCACAAATGTGTGCACACACATACAACACAAACCCCTACACACGTTCACACATAGGTACACGCATACATACACCACCAGGTCTTCCGATTGAGGGCCATTCTGCCTAGATTAGCCATGCTTTATTGTCAGGCATGGCAAATAGGAGTTAAATGAATATGAGACTCAACCACCACTATTAGTTGTGTTTAAATGTACAGTTACAAACTTTTTAAGTTAACATAGATAAGCTTAATGATCTTTTATTACTATGGGAAGTCTTTTGAAGGTACTTGCAATATTAATTAGTTGAAAAATAATAGCAGAATTTTTTAAGTAAAAGACTAGGAGGACTTCTTTTTTATTAAAGAGTCAAATATTAAGTAGGAGTTAAACTATAAGCTGTCTTTTAAACATATAAGAACTCTGGCACTTTTGTTTATGAAATGTAGTTAATTTATGTTATGGAAGCTTTTTTTCTTAACAAAACTAAATCAAACCAGATATTTAAGTGATTCACTGAATTATTGTTATGAGGCATGGGGAAGATATTTTTATTTCTCAGGTGTTAAGTTTATTCAGTTTTGAGGTTAATAAATGTTTCCTCTATAAGGTGCTTAACTAGGATAGGTCCATTGTATGCTCACTTTCACACTATTTATAAACTTCATGGTAGATACATTATAGTGTATCTGAACTAAAAATAATCTATTTTAATCATGATCATCACTTAAAAATAATCCTAGAGTATCCCTTCACTTATCATTAAACAGACATTAACTATGTCATGATCTCTTCAGTTTCAAGAGAAAACTGGACTCTGGCCTTATAAAAGATCCTTTAATAGCATATGGATAAAGGTATGGATAAAGTTATAAAGCATATTTTAAAAATCCAATTTCAAAGATAAACAGTATTATGTGAATGTGGGTACTGTGTTTTGATAGTTAATTGACACTGACATGTAATGGTCCTACACTTTCTCCACTTACACTAACTTAGGTAAATAAGACTGTTTTTATTCCTAAGTGTGAATTTTCACAGGAGGAGAAATCTGGCAGATAGAGATCCTCACCATCATCTGAACACTCGAACTGGACTTCCTTTTCTGAATTGACCAGTCAAAGAGAAAGGAAAAGAAAAAAATATGACCGGTTGAATTTTTAAAGTATCAAAGCATGGAGCACAGAATAAATTTCTCTTCAAAGAGAAGCTATAAGTCGTCTAGAAGAAAAAAAGTTCTGGAAATGTTTCTTTCTATATAAGGATAGTAGTAAAAATAAATATCTCTATAGGAATTGTGACCTCTACATCACTGAGAGGTACAGAAAAACACAGAGTGAAACATTTGGAAAATTTAAAACATCACATTTCCACCAATGTAACATTGGGAAAAAGGCAACATCAACTGTCATTAATGAAACTGAAACTGAATAAATTAAGCAGAAGGAAGAGAACATTACAGGTTGAGGAAAGCAATTGGTAAAAGGCAAATGCCATCCTAATGGGAATCACAAGTGCATGGTAACCACAGCTCTGGAAATTCCCAAATCACACATAAATAGGAGGTGAAGAAATGATTGGTCATGAACATAAGAAGTGATAAATGATTTTCTATGTTATATTTTCAAAATAAACTGACCACCTGACTTTGGGTCAAGTTCAAATGTTAGAATATTAACTAATTCCCAAGAATGTTGAAGTGTTCATGAGGAATGTATGCATCTGCCATTGGAAAAGAAAGAAAAGGATTAAAGAAACAAAATACTTAGGTAATACTCCAGAAAGATAACACACATAATACAAATATAAGGTTATATTCAATCAAAGATAAATTCCCATGAAACAAAATAAAATCAATAGAAAATAAGTTCTATTACTTTGTTTAGAAATCCAAGAAAGCCAAAATATCCTGTTATCTTTTTTGGAAAATTTTCCTATAATTTTTCAGAATATTCACCTTGAGTATGTCTTAATCCTTATGAAAGAAGCACAGGAACAATTAATACCTTTATAAAAACTGCCCAAGCAGAGAAATTTAATTATTTGACATTTAATTTTCCAGACCCTATGATTTGATTTTTTTTTTCAGGTTATACATTTCAGCAGACTTCCAGAACCTAGCATAACTAGTTGCAAAGCATTTGGTTTCCATTGATTTTCAGGTCACTATGATAGTTTGGGAGTGTAGTAAAGCAGAGAGGATTTACACATTTTCTACAACAACTTCATATAAAAGTATTATTTTCTCAGATTATTTAGTATATAATGAAACAGAAAAATATACTTTTTCTTGACATACATATCAGTCATCTTTACATATTAATTATTTTATACTTCAACCCGTCTCCTTTAGAGGAACTATAAAAAATACAAGCTGTGAAAACTCACAAATTACATTTAACATTTAAAAATGATCCAGCATCTGAAAGTCAGAAGTGATTTTAGGAGCACCTTTTTAACTTACCTTTACTCCATCTGGTTTCTTCAACAAACTCTTGGCTGCTGCAAAATGAGAGTAAAATCATTTCAGTGAGTTATCCACAGAAACCGATGCCAGGCAACAAATCAGGTTATTGTTTCCTTCTATCACCTTTACTGAGTTATGGCCAACATATGCCAAATTATCAAGATCACACTGATGAGCGCGAGCTTACAGGACATAGAAATACAGTATCACTTTTCTTGGTTTTGCCACATCAAATTTAGCACTAAATTCTTATTCAGTTCATTGCATAAATTGAACACTTTGCCAGTTATGTTATTGGACTTTATTTCACTGTTGGTTGTGAAAAGGATACTGGAACTTTAACTGGACTATGCTTTTGTAATCCAGAAAGTTGCTTTCAGTCTTCAGACATCAGCTGACAGATTGTATTACATGTTCATTCATACCACAAGTATGGTGACCATGTCAGTTCTGCCACTTAAGCCCCTCTTTCTGAAGGTTTGAAATTTATTTGTGAAAATTTGCTCTGGCTAAGTAACATCCTTTTAAAATATATATATATATATATTTGAAATCAGAGCTTTCATCTTTACAAAAAATAGTATTAACTGTATTTAAAATGAAAGGGCATATTATTGGCCAAGAGCAAATTTTTTAAACAATTAGCACAGGACCTTTAAAAAAAGGCATGATGTATTCTTTTATACTTCAAAATCAGAATACAAAGCTTTCATAAACAAAAGCCTTTTACATCAAAAAATTAAAAATCATAAAATTTGAGGTGAGATATAAAACAAAACAAAATCTTCAACTAATCAAAGAACCGTTGAATTATATGGTCTCATATGAAACTTCAATTTCTCCAAGGACAGCTTTTAGCATTCTTTCTGTTACTGAGCTTCTTGAGTATATTAGAAGGTGAAGTCATCCTTTCAAAAAATATACTTAGTGAATGGGTACATTCATACACAGTTAACAGATTATATAACTGCTAATGACAATCAGTACACCAAGTGTAGAACATATATGAATATGCAGGACAAAGTATATACATATGTTTCCATTCAATGTTTTATATATATATAATATATATAAGTTATATATATATATATATATATATATATATATATATATATATATTTACTTAAGTATATCAGAGTAGACTTTGGCATCTGAAATGGAAATACCTAGCTATAATAGAACTGCATGAACATGTAATTTCCTGACATCCATTTGATTTGGGATATTATTTTGATATCACTTTGGTATAATTTTAAATTTAAGATACAAAAATGTTAATTTTATTTAGTCCTTAGCAACAAAGCTATTAATTTATTATTAATTGACATTGTAAGAATAGTTGCCTTAGCTATAGTATTTGCCTAGAGTTAAAAAGCAATATTAAATAAATCCTGTGGCAGTTAATAGGTTAGAAAGCAAACTCAGAATAGTTGAAATTGCAATAGCAAGCAAAGAGAAGACAATGATTCAGGGTAAGCAGGGATTTGGCCTGGGAGATGCAGAAATGTCCCTTTTGGTTACTATTCACCTTACCTCACAAGAAATACATTCCACATAAAGGGAGAAAAGAAAAAAAAAATAAAAACAACTTTATAACCATATACTTATGGACAAATTACTTTAAAGAGCATGTTTGCTAATGAAACAGAACGAATAAAATACTCAAAACTAAAATGCAATATCAAGTACAAGATGTTGTAACTGGGTCCAATGTTATTCAGTTGGTTTTGAAGTGATGGATTAAAAAAAAAAAGTTTGCCTTTCATGTTAGACATCAGAAACAATATAAAATTCACACATTAGTTATGAGTTTTTAGTTTACACAATGATGAAAAGGAAAATGTGATGCACACAAAAAGCTTCTATACATGAGTGTTATATATTTAAAAAGGCCCAATTTATGCCTAAGAGTGTATTTAAGACTAGCAAAATACCCAGTCTTAATATTGGAGATTTTTTCAAGTTAGTTTATCTTTAACAATATATATTGATCATCGTATCTTTTATTGATTCACTAATTTTTGGGCCACAGTGAAATATTTATTTGAATATAGTATATATTAGTTAATATTTAATGAGATGATATTGAACTCACCCATATAAATGTCAACTATATTAATCAACTGTTCATAAAACAGGTAACTTGACAAAGGCAGTAACGACGTTTTATTACACCAAACAAATTGGACAAAATACATACATTTGACTAACACAGTCCCTCAATTTGTAGCATTACTCATTGTATTCTTTGTTGCTGTTTAACAGGTCAGTGGAAGCCTTTGGAAAGCTTCCTATGGTTTCACATTATGTATAACTAAATATAATGGGGGGCAAAAGCTGACCATTTAACATAGTCATAAAAAGTAACTAAAAATTAGTTGAGAAGGTTGAAGAACATTTGATAAGGTTATGGATATTCATCACCTGATAGCACTATAATACCCAGGAGTTAAGTATGTACAGGGAGAAATAACTGAAGAATAGCTGGATAATTTGATGTCTCAGATCTCTCTTATATAAACAGTAAGCAAAGTAAAGTGGTAGTATTTTTGGCAAATCATTTGATAATCCTTCCAAGTCTCAATAGCCACTTTACCAAATGCAGCTTTCTTGCTGCTTCAGTTCCTCCCCATACATAAGACTAATTAGAATTTACCAAAATTTCATTTTTGGAAACCTGGTCCTTTGTGATTATTGAAGAAGAGGGTTCCAAAATTCAAGTAATTTCTGGACATAATATATATTAATTCCATTTTAGAAAGTCATCCTATAATAAAGAAATGGCTTAGCTTCCTTTATTTAAAAAAATTATTTTTATCATGGAATCATTTTGAGGAACATTTATTATCCTGTGTTATTACTGTGAGGTAGGGTTCTCTGTAAATTCTTGAGTTTAGATACCTTTGAAATATGCAACCATTCCTATAGTGTGCCAAGATACAACTGTACTTTTGAAAGAACTTGGGCCTAAGAGAACTGGGTTCCCCAATAATGGTCTTCTTTTAAAAATCTTGCTTATTTGGATTCCCTATGAGAATGACACAAACAGAAAAACCTTATTCATAATTCTTAGTTGATGAAATATCAATGAACTAATTCTAGGTTCGAAATGCTGAGCTTCAAGAAGAGGGAGTACATATTTCCACAACTTGTGTGTATCCCCAGCAAGGATGACAGGTGGGTTTCAAAGGCTGCACGGCACTGACCAGGGGAGAGGCTGCTGGAGTGCTCTCGTGAAGAGTGCAGTCACGTGCCCAATGTCTCTGTGGAGACAGTACCCAGGAGGATTCCTAATGACAGGCACTCCATGCAATATATTTGCTATCCCTAAACAACAGTGTTTTTCTAATTACTAGGTTTCTCTTTAATACCAAGATGACTACTAAAGAGGAAAGCAGTGAATAAGGGACAGAATTCTTAACACATGTACCTGAAAAGTTCCTCGTAGCCAGCATAGTTGTCAAGATGGCACCCTGTCAGAAAAATAAGAATATGAAATTAATGTTGCTCATGCAAATCTTTGACCTGACAAATAAACAGTCTTTGATAACAAATCTTCTCCTAGCCTTACTTTCAGTCAGGGGATTTTTATTTGTCTGCTTTTGTTTTTTTGTTTGTTTGATTGTTTCCTGAGAGCAGCAGGCTTATGTCTCATGTAATGCTGGGGCTGCCCTCATGTGTGTGGCCAGATTCCAATGGTCAAGTTGCACAGTTGTTTTCCTCTGAAGGGAGGAACCACAGCACACACTGCCACAGAGATCCTAGCTCTTCACTGTAGACTTAATTCCAGTGCACTATTCCATTTTCTGAAGACCCAGAAGAAGAGTAATAAGACTACTGAGGTCTGCACATTTAAAAGCCTTTGCTGAGGAGTTATTTTCTCATATAGAATCTCATTTCTCACTCTGCCAGGTCTACCTCCCCACAAAAATGTAAAATTTCTTACCTTTAGTTTTCTTCTAGCATTAAATTTCTTTAAGCAGTCTACAGTTTCCTGTCTGTGCATCATGGAAGCAACAGTAGAACGTTGCTGGAAGAGGAAGAAAAGAAACTTAGGATATTTAAAACATACTAAGCATTACAGTATCTCAACTTCATCAAATCTGCATTAATGGTGCCTGAACCCATATGATGAACCTGTGAGTATTCACCTGCAAAAAAAGTTCCCTAATAACGGACGGCTAGTTTTGCCAAGACTATTTGTAATGAAGGTGCAACATTTATCTATAGAAAGTATAGAAATGAGTATCAATAATTCCCCAAATTATCTGTATTTCAATGTCTTTAATTATATTTCTATTGGACTGTCTTTCATTTACTTAGCACCATATTTACTGCCCTAACATTTGATACTTAATCCTAGAAATGTACTGAAATCTCTACATTCCCCCCAAATTTCAGTTTTTCTTAGCACATCTAAAATATATTCAGGCTACTATGGCCATTCTTTCTTGCTAGTATAACTTCACTACAAGCTTCTAAACCTTATTTTTTTCCCTAAAGCTGCCTAATGATAAATAATTGAACTTTGTCTAATATTCTCTACTGGGATATAGTTAATCTTGGTGTCACTTTCTTGACCTCTGTTCATGAGTATTATCAGTAACTGGTAGGGGAAATACTCATTCCTTGTATTATTGTAGGCAATATTTATCAATCTATGTAAATCAGATTTTGTTACCCCAAACAGCAATTATCAGCATTACAAATTTATTTTCTTAAATACCTTGAGTTAAAAATGCATTCATTTTTAGTTTCATCTTTTTCTGCAAAAATTATTTTAAATCCATGAAAAATATTTTAAAGAAGAATTTATTTTTAATTTTGCTCCTAAGGTCTTTAGAGAACTGTCACTTACACAGATCCATGGGTGTTTCAGTGCCTCTGAGGCTGTGATACGCTTGGCAGGATTGATAGTAAGCATTTTATTGATTAGGTCTTTGGCTTCAGGAGTCACTGTGTCCCACTCTGGTGATGGGAACTTCAAAAACACAAATTTGTAAAGAGTTTAAAAAACAGATACACTCAGTCAAACAGGGAAGAGCCAAGTAAACTAATCATTTTCTTAAGTGGTGAATTTCTTCATAAATTTACTTTTTGTAGAAGTTAAATTGTATCTACAAATAGATAAATTGATAGATAAATCAATGTAGATGTATATATCTCCCTCTCTTTCTATATATTAAAGAAAAGTAACCAATAAGGGATAAACACATATTCTAAATTGCATATTATACCTAGTACATACATTTTAAAATTTAGAAAAATAAACTTAAGTTTAAGTTTATTAAATAAACTTCTAGTCCCCTCAAAGCATCCTTATTTTGGTTTGAAAATAAAATTTTATGCAATATTTCTCATAATTATTTGCAAACATCAATAAAGCTGCCAGTCTGTCACATTTATTGATGTCATCATGCTATTACACCAAGATTCAAAAGGAGGTATTACAGAAAAACAATGAGGTATTACGTACTTTCACAACTCATGAGCAGTAATAGTAGAGATCATAACACAGCTTCCATTACCTGCGTCAAAACTAACTTACTACTTGTGGCTATTTGTCATATAGTACTGAGAAGAAATCTCAGCCTACAAGAGCCTTCGCAGGACTTCATTTTAACACCTCAGAAAAGTTAATCTACTTAATTACAAATTTCATCAAAGCAAAGTTCTTTAAAGGAACCAATATTCACAACTTCTCTTAGTAAGCCATTTGTGCACTAATACCTGTATAATAAAACCATTTATTCTAAGTTTCTTTTGTTGATAAAAATGCAACCTCATTTCTATATAATTTATTGGTAGAAATACTATCCTTGATAGGTTTGGAAAAATTTACATCCCATCAGTTTCTAAACAACAGACAGAATATCAGGTCCTTTTCTCAATTCATGAATTTTTATAGACAATCTTGGAACAAATGCTACTGTCACTGTGTCCTGGACTTTAGTTCACTTTTAGTAGTTATAAAATGGGTACTTTGTGACCCATTGGCAAAATGAAATATGAGAAAAATGACAGTGACTCTTTAACTTCAAATTCTGCCAGTTTAACAACTGTCATTTTAATTCCAAAAGTTATTTTGGGCAGCTGTAAAAACTTGCTAATGATTAGGAGCTACTGAAGAAATATTCAAGGCTGTTCCTTCATGATGTACAGATCTTCCGACAGCAAACTGGGAGCTGGTTCAGCCTGAATAAAGGTGGACCTTTTTCTCATTTTTTAAAATTTTAACAAAGTCACTCCTTCACATTCATCAAACAGTGCATTTGCAGAGCTATATCTCCCCAGGGGGGTGCCTCCCTGTAGTCTGTAAAGACGATGAATGTGCTAGCTGTGGCCCTGTAAATCATAATTTGGTCCAATTATTAGTCTGACTAAAATGGAATGCTTCAAAATTAAAAGAATATACATTTTAAATTCTTGTGATACACACATCCATAGTAGAACATTTTAACAGAAATGCCATGCTGAGTTCATGAGACCTGATAAAATAAAATATAGACTTTTTAAATTCCTTTCACTTCCACATTGAGCTTTTAACTTGGGCACAGCAGGTGGACCCAATATTGCCTATTTCTTAGTTACCCCACTGCATGGAGCACTGGGTGTTATACGAAAACAATGAATCGTGGAACACTACATCAAAAACTAATGATGCACTGTATGGAGACTAACATAACATAATAAAATTAAATTAAAAAAAAAAAAAGGAAAGCATCATCAGACCTTGAACTCTAATTTCCAGAGGGCTGGCTATGTGAGATGTACCCAGAGGTGGTGGTAAATCATATTTACAGATATATTTGTCAAAGGAGAGAAAATTATATCAATGAACAAAGTTAAGCCAAAAAGAGAAAATAGATAGGCCTCACTTTTTAGATTTAGGACTTAATTCATACTCATACTTTCAAATATTCTAATTGTAAATTAAATGTATTGGAATTGTGATTTTCAAAAATTTTTAAATTGTGAAACCCATTCTTCAAATGAAAGCTTGCACAGAAGCCCATTATGTAAAAAGGACAAAAAAAGTCATGCTAACATAATGGAACAATATTCTATTTGATACATGGATCAGTGCAAAGTATTATTGATACATTTTTTAAATTATGTGATGAACATTTGGGAATATTATTCAACTGAACAAGCAGTAATCATTTCTAAAGCAAAAATCTTTTCATTTTTCTAAGTTTTAAAATGTACTAAGATTCCCAAATTCTTACAAGCAAGGTCCTTCCTTAGAGACTTCCAACTGTATTTCTTTCAATCCTAGGAGATAGTGCACTAAAAGGAAATATAAACAGAATACATATGCTGCATTCCTTACTTTTTATCTCCCTTTCCCTAGGAGAGAGAAAAATAGTAAGAGAAACTGTTGAAAATTAGTTAAAATTGTAATGAAAAAATTTGGTTCTTGGTCAAAAAACAAAAAACAAACACTCATCTACAGTTATATGAACATTTATTACATACATCATAAGCTCCAGCCTTGATCTGCTGATAGAGTCTGTGTTGATCTTCATCCCAGAAGGGTGGATATCCCACCAGGAGGATATAGAGAATGACACCTGGACAGAATGAGCATATTAACATAATGTTTAATCATTCAGGCAACAGTAAGTTAAATGTGGCAGATCCACAATGACACTAAGCCACACCCATTCAAAGAGGACACTGGGTATTTGGAAAACTTCAGAAAGACATTCCCTGATCTACTCTGAAGCATTCGGTGGAGGGTGAATTCTCCTGTTCTTATGCTCAAGAACTCTGATAATATGTGGCATTTCGAAACATAAACCAAAGAATTCTATGTGCACTTGAAAAGAATGTGTATTCAGTTGCTTTTGGATGGGGTATTACATATATATCTGTTATGTTTAATGGGTTGTTCAAGGACAGTATTTCCTTGTTAACTTTAGGACCAAAGAATTCTAAAGAGGTATAGCAGGTCAATACCTGAAGATGAAACTCATCTGTCATTGGGATGGCATATTCTTTGGTGTCCCTGATTAAGACTTGTTTTGTGGCCTAACATATGATCTTTGCTGGAAAAGGTTACATGTGCACTCAAGAAGAATGTGTATTCTGTTGCCTTTGGATGGAATATTCTGTATACATCTGTTAAGTTCATCTGGTCTAACATGTTTAAGATCAATATTTCCTTATTGATTTTCTGTCTGGATGATCTATCCACTGATGTAAGTAGGGTATTAAAATCCCCTACTATTATTGTATTGCTATCTATTTCTTCTTTTAAGTCTGTTAATATTTGTTTTATATATTTAGATGCTCCTATATCGGGTACATAAATATTTACGAATGTTAAATCTTCTTGTTGGATTGACCTCTTTATCATTATGTAATGCTCATTTTTGTCTCTTATTTCAGCCTTCGTTTTAAAGCCTGTTTTGTCTGATATAAGTATAGTTACTCCCGCTTTCTTTAGGTTTCCATTTGCATGAAAGATCTTTTCCCATCCTTCATTTTAAGTCTATGTGTCCTTACAGCTGAAGTGAGTCTCTTATAGGCAGTGTAAATTTATTTTTGCTTTTTTTTTTAATCCATACAGCCACTCTATGTCTTTTGATTGGAGAATTTAGTCCATGTACATTTAAAGTAATTATTTTTTTTTTTAAAGATTTTATTTATTTATTTGACAAAGAGAGACATAGCGAGAGCAGGAACACAAGCAGGGGGAGTGGGAGAGGGAGAAGCAGGCTTCCTGCGGAGCAGGGAGCCCGATGTGGGACTCGATCCCAGGACCCTGGGATCATGACCTGAGCCGAAGGCAGACGCTTAATGACTGAGCCACCCAGGTGCCCACATTTAAAGTAATTATTGATAGATATGTACTTTTGTCATTTTTGTTAATTGTTTTCTGACTGTTTTTGTAGTTCTCTCTGTTCCTTTCTTCTTCTCTTGCTCTCTTCTTTTGTGGTTTGATGACTTTCTTTAGTGGTATACTTCTATTACTTTCTCTTTCTCTCTTCTGTATTTACTGTAGATTTTCACCTTGTGGTTACCATGAGGCTTACATATAACAAGTTCTAATTATAACTGTCTACTTTAAGTTGATAATTTAAGTTTGATCCTATGCTAAAGCTTACATTTTTACTCTTCCCTGTCCCATGCTTTGCTTTTGATGTCACATTTTTACTTCTGTATCCTGTAGCTAATTATCACAATCATAGAATTTTTACTACCTTTGTCTTTTAACCTGTATACCAGCTTTATAATCGATTAATCCACTACTTCTACTAGGTATTTACCTTTCCAGTGAGATTTATTCTTCCATATGTTTTCTTGTTACCAATTAGCAAACTTTCTTTTCAGTTTAAAGAAATCCCTTTAACATTTCTTGTAAGACTGGTTTAGTTTGATGAACTCCTTTAGTTTTTGTTGTATGAAAAACTCATGATCTCTCCTTCAATTTTGAATGACTTTGCTGGGTAGAATATTTGTAGTTGGAAGTTTTTTTCCTTTCAGCACCTTGAATGTTTCGTGCCACTCCCTCTGGCCTACAAAGTTTCTGCTGAAACACTTATTATGGGGGTTCCTTGGCATACAACTAATTGTTTTTCTCTTATTGCTTTTAATATTTCCTCATCTTTAACTTTTGACATTTTAATCATAATGTGTCTTGATGTGGGTCTCTTTGATTTCATCTTATTTGGAAATCTCCGGGCTTTCTGGATCTGGATGTCTGTTTCCTTCCCCACTTCCTTCCTTCCTTAACTTCCTTAAGGAAGTTTCTAGCCATTATTTCTTCAAACAAGTTTTTTGCCTCTTTCTCTCCTTCTTGTGGGACCCTTATAATGTAAATGTTGGTCTGCTTGATGTTGTTGCGTAAGCCCCTTAAGTTATCTTCATTTTTTTTCTTTTTCTTTCTTTTTTTTTTTTTTGCAGCTGTGATTGGGTGAGTTCCACCAGCAGCTTGGATTCACGTTAACTGATCCTTCCTTCTTTATGTAATCTGTTGTTGAACCTCTCTAGTATGTTTTTCAGTTATTGTATTCTTTAGCTCTGTGACTTCTATTTTGTACTTTCTTTTATTTTCCATCTCTTTATTGAAGCTCTCACTGTGTTCATCCATTCTTTTCCCATGTTCGATGAACATCTTTATTAGCATTACTTTTAGCTCTTTATTAGGTAAAGTACTTATCTGCATTTTATTAAGGATTTTTTTGTAAGGTTTTATCTTATTCTTCCATTTGGAACATATTCTTCTTCTTTTTTTTTTTTTTCATTTTACTTGACTCTGTGTTGATCTATAGAGTAGATAAAACAACCCCCTCTCCTTGTGTAGAAGATGAACCTTGTCTTTCAACTCTGCTCCAACTCTTGTCGTCTCTCAAACCTTTGTTCTTATCCAAAAAGCCTACTATATTTTTATTAGCTCTCAGTAGGTAAGGATGTGCCAAGACCTGTCAGTGACTGAAAGGGGAGATGCTCAGTACCTAGATTCACACTGTTTGGAAGCCAGACCCTCAGGTAGCAGCTTTTAAAATTATGCAAATATGTACAGTCCTGTGGGACCATAAGCATAAGCCCCATCGACCAAGCAATTTGGTGGCCCCCTGCATGACAGTCACAAAAATTGGGGCTGCAGATGAATGTATAATCTCTTTTCTGAGAGATACTAGCAAAGCTGGAACCAGGCAGAAGGACAGTGCCAAGATGGTGCCTACAACCTACATTCCTTGAGAGTAGCTCTTAATCTACTAGATATGTACCAACCCTGAAGCCTGCTCCTCAGGGCAAAGTTCTAGGACAAGCCAAGAGGCCCCCTTCACAGAAAGACTAGAAGGAGGTATGCCTCAATCTGCTATCTGTGCAGTGTCCTGGGATGGCAGCCTGCCAAGAATTTTTTCTTCAATTGCCAGTCCTGTGGAACCCAGGAATGCAAGTCCCCCTGACCAGCCAGGCAATCAAGGGGCATACCCTGGGGGGCAGATGCAAAAACAGGGCAGCAGATGTAAAAACCAGGACATCAGCTTCGTGCAAAGCTTCCCTCCAGGAGACACTGGCGCTCTGGAGTGTGGCAGAGGGAGAGCATGAAGAAAGCAGTGCTCTCTGAGGTCTCTGGAAAGATTACAGTCATTCCTTAGATGTGTGTTTAATTAGAAACCTGCCCCTCAGGCTGCAGCCATAGTTTTTAGTTAATAGGCCCCCTTCACAGAAAGACCAAGCTCCTAGGTTTGTTGCCTCTCGCTGTGCGGTAGAGGTGGTGGCTACTTAAGAACTATCCATCAGTTACAGTCCTATGGGACCCACAAGCAGAAGCCCCACTGACCAACAGAGCTGGCAATGTGGAGGTGTCGCCTGGTAGCAGGTGCAAAAATCAAGGAGCCAGACATGGGTATGAGCTCCTCTCTGGGTGATGCTGATTATTACAGTCTCATGAAATGAGGAACACAAGCCCCCCTGGCCTCCAGAGCCAGCCAGTCAGGAGGCATTCCCTGGGCAGCAGCCACATGTAAAATCTTCCTTCCTGGTGCTCTGGAGCACTCCGAAGGGACAGCGTGGACACAGCACTTGCCAATCTCCACCCCAGAGGATACTCCAGTAGGCTCCTAGATATGTGTGTTAAATTAGATGCCTGCCCTACAGGCTGACACTGTAACATAAGCAGGTCAACCTCCTTCACTTTATGTCTGGAGGCAATCAGGCTGCCTCTGAGCTAGGCCCTTGGGCAGGTATGTCCAAGCATCTAGGCCTGTTAAGAGCTGTCTTTTAGATCATGATAGTCTTGTGCATCTGGGACATGAGTCCTACTGGTTTTCAAAATTAGATGTTTTGGGTGCTCATCTCTCAGGTGCAGGTCCTAAAAGTTGACGTGCTGGATGTGGGACGTGCTTCTCCTTTACTCCTCAAGGAGAAGGCCTGGGTTTTGAGTCATGGTCAGGGTTTATTGTGAGATTGTGTCCCAGCCTCTCCTACCCACTTCAGTGTGGTTTTCTTTTGCCTGATGTATAATCAACACCCAGCCAGCCTTTAGTTTTTTTGTTTTTTTTTTTTTAAGAGGAAACTGTTCCATATGAAGCTATAGAGTCAGTGCGTCCATGGGGGGAGGTGAGTTTGGGATCTTCTAACCTTGCCATCTTGAACCAATTCCCTTCTACTTTTGGAAAGTTTATTTGGCCTGCATGAGGTCTTTAGTTTCTGCCACAGCTCTGACTGCTACTGTTTTTTTGTTTTGTTTTGCTTTTTTTTTTTTTCTGCTTTCCCTTAAACAATGGAAACCAAGGAGAGATGGGTAAGACAGGTAAAACTTTGCCTGGCATGGCCTAAGATTCCTTTTTTTCTCTTAACAGTATTGATCTCTTGGGTTTCTTTAGCTTTTCTTTGTTAGAGAGATCTAGCCTTGCTCTTGTCCATCAGACTTGACATCTTTATATAACGGACACTGGGGCAGCGAAAATGGCTTTTAAACAGTGGTTTAATCACCCTAGACTATGATAGCCTGCTTCAGGAAGATCCAGTTCGAAAGCAAATTCTTAAATTCGTGTGAATCACAACCAATTTAAACAACAATGTATTTAAACATTCTTAAATAAAAACCTAACAAAGCTTTATAATCAAAACCGAAAATTATTTTACTATAGTGGAGTTAAAAAGAAAAAAAAGACCATGAAAAAAAATTTCAATATATTGATACTCATCTTCACAACATAAAAAAATATTTTTTCTATCTTTCACTACATTATAAACTTAATGTATATTAAATTTATTTTTATATCATTTTTACTATCTGATGTAACAGATGCATCCAATGATGATGATGATGAGTGTCTGTGTTTGTGTTCCCAAGATACAGGTGGAAGAAAGGTGATACCTACGTAGTTTTATCCCTCAGCTACGGTTTATGGCGTAAAGAAGAAAATTAGATTTGTAATGGCAATAGTCTATATTAATTTTTAATTAGACATTTTTCTAATAAACATCTGAGGTAGGCTGTTATGAAATTATAAAACAGACTCCCAATGGAGTCATTTAGCATTCTGGACCTAGGCTGGGCTGTAAGCGTGGCCTGCCTCTGAGGCTTTGTCCTTGTGCATTACAACTACAGTCCTGCTGGCTGATACTTGATGTGGTATGTCTCTGCAAAGGGGAAGGCTCACTGATGGCTGGTTCCCCAAGAACCGTCAGGCACTACACAGACAAATGCTCATAATATAATTGTTCAATGGAGGAGTTTCTACCAAAAAATCTACTTTTACTAAATCAATTATACAAATATAGAAGATTTTTAAACACTCAGGGCAGAAGATTTAAGACAAAAACTACATGGGCACTATTAAGTGGACTGAGGTTTAATTTTTAGTGCCTATTTAAATAAACGCTGTTTTGTAAGCTTGCTTTGATTTATCATTAGATTGGAGTCTGAGGCCTTCCTGAATTATATGCTTTTGGAGTTCTATTTCCTGAAAGTATAGAATAACTATGAGAGTCATGATATAATAATAAGTTTTATTGTAGGTAACAGTTTTTTGAGCAGCTACGTGTGCTTTAGTGCATTACCTCATTTACTCCATGTACAACTTTGTGTGGTAGATAATGTTATTGTCCCCATTTTACAGATGAGGAAATGGAGTTTGAGAGCTTATATGACTTAACTGTTTTAGCCATAAGCAGGCTTGACAAAGTCATGTCTTAAAGGTTCCTTGCAGCTACATTTTCTTCGTCTATGAAATTTAATAGGAATGGTCATTTTAAATTTTAAATTGTTGTGTTGTCTAATTGAGAGGCCTTGACTCTCACTGGTAAGGTTTCAGTTTGGTTCTGTCTTAAATGTTCCCTGCAGCCACTTTTTCCTTTAGCTAGGTACTTTAACTTGATTATTTTAAAGTTTTTAGAGGTGGAAAAGATGGCGGAGGAGTAGGGGACCCTATTCCAACCTGTCCCCAGAATTGAGCTGGATACCTACCAGACCACTCTGAACACCCATGAAATCAGCCTGAGATGTAAGAAGATAGACCTGGATCTCTACAAACAGAATACTACAGGCAGTTGGTTTCGAGGTCCGAAGCAGGGAGCCGTGATTCCACGGGCAGATATCGGAAGATAAATGGCAGAGGGAGGGAGTCATGGGGATCCTGCACCACCGGTGAGCGACAGCCTCGCATGCTGGGGACAGGCACAGACTCGCAGACCGGTAGCCGCAGGGAAAGGACTTTAGGGCAGCACCCTGGACTGAAACCCAGAGCAGCAGGGCTGTGCGTGCAAACTGGGAGTAGCTGACGGTTTGAGAAGCACAAAGGGCAGAGACATGCCCCGACCTGGAGGTGAGGACTGGGAGTGCTGCTGAGGGGCGCACAACCCAGGACGCTGCAGTTTATAGCAGCACGGACAGAAACGGAGACAGTGTGGCCTGGAGAGCTCACTGAAGAACAGACTGCGGTCTCTCTGCTCTGAGGCAGAGGGTTGGAAACGGACTCTTCTGCTCTGACTCTTGGAAAAGATGCAGAAAGCCACCAGGGAAAGCCGCCAGAGAACAAAAGCCCCCCAAAAACGGTTTTCACTGAGTCCATCCCCTGCCACAGGGGGCAGGGAAACTCTGCCCAAACAGGGTTGCCTGAGTAACAGCACGGCAGGCCCCTCCCCCAGAAGACAGGCTGGGAGAACAAGAGGACAGCAACCCTAAGGTCCCTATAAAACAGGTGCATCTTGCTTGGGTTGTGGTCAGTAATCTGGACTCTGTATATTCCCTCAACCACCCCTCAACAAAATGACTAGGAGGAGGAACCCCCAAAATAGGAAAGACTCAGAGACTGTGACTTCTGCCACAGATTTACAAACGGACACAGATATAACCAAGATGTCGGAGATGGAATTCAGGGTAGCAATTGTGAAGACAATAGCCAGAATGGAGAAATCGATTAATGGCAACATAGAGTCTCTAAGGGCAGAAATGAAAGCTGAATTGGCAGAACTTAAAAATGCTATCAGTGAGATCCAATCTAATCTAGATAATCTAACAGCTAGGGTAAGTAAGGCAGAAGAATGAATTATGATCTAGAAGACCAATTAATAGACAAGAAGGAAAAAGAGGAGGCCAGGGAAAAACAATTCAAAATCCATGAAAACAGAATCAGAGAAATAAGTAACACCATGAAACGTTCCAATGTCAGAATTATTGGGATCCCTGAGGGGGTGGAGAGAGTGAGAGAGGACTAGAAGATATATTTGAGCAAATCGTAGCTGAGAACTTCCCTAATCTGGGGAATGAAACAAACATTCGAGTCCTAGAGGCAGAGAGAACCCCTCCCAAGATCAAGGAAAACAGGCCAATGCCCTGGCATGTAATAGTAAAACTCGCAAATCTTAGAACCAAGGAAACCATCTTAGGGCAGTTAGGGGGATGAGATTCCTTACGTACGGAGGGAGGAACATCAGAATAACGTCAGACCTATCCACAGAGACCTGGCAAGCCAGAAAGGCCTGGCAAGACATATTCGGGGTACTAAACAAGAAGAACATGCAGCCAAGAATACTTTATCCGGCAAGGCTGTCATTTAGAATGGATGGAGAGATGCAGAACTTCCAAGACCAGCAGAAACTGAAAGAATATGTGACCGGCCCTGCAAGAAATATTAAGGGGGGTTCTATAAAAGGAGAAAGACCCCAAGAGTGATATACAACAGAAATTTACAGAGACAATCTATAAAAACAACGTCTTCACAGGCAACATGATGACAATTAATTCATATCTTTCAATAATCACTCTCAACATGAACGGCCGAAATGCTCCCAATAAAACGGCACACGTTTGCAGATTGGATTAAAAAGACAGGACCCATCCATATGCTGCCTACAAGAGACTCATTTTGAACCTAAAGATACATCCAGACTGAAAGTGAAGGGATGGAGATCCATCTTCCATGCTAATGGACCTCAAAGAAAGCTGGGGTAGCAATTCTTATATCACACAAATTAGATTTTAAGCTAAAGACTGTAGTTAGAGACACAGAAGGACATTATATCATTCTTAAAGGGTCTATCCAACAAGAAGATCTAACAATTGTAAATATCTATGCCCCCAACATGGGAGCAGCCATCTATATAAGCCAACTGTTAACCAAAATAAAGACTCATATTGATAACAATACGTTAATTGTAGCAGACCTCAATACTCCACTTTCAGCAATAGACAGATCATCTAAGCAGAAAATCAACAAAGAAACAAGAGCTTTGAATGACACACTTGACCAGATGGACCTCATAGATATATACAGAACATTCCACCCTAAAGCAACAGAATATTCATTCTTCTCAAGCGCTCATGGAACTTTCTCCAGAATAGACCACATACTGGGTCACAAATCAGGTCTCAACCAATACCAAAAGATTGAGATTATTCCCTGCATATTCTCAGACCACAATGCTCTAAAACTGGAACTCAATCACAAGAAAAAATTTGGCAGAAATTCAAACACTTGGAAGCTAAAGACCTCTCTGCTCAAGAATGTTTGGGTCAACCAGGAAATCAAAGAAGAACTTAAACAATTCATGGAAACCAATGAGAACGAAAACACATTAGTCCAAAACCTATGGGATACTGCAAAGGTGGTCCTAACGGGGAAATACAAGGCCATCCAAGCCTCACTCAAAAAAATAGAAAAATCCCGAATTCACCAACTAACTCTACACCTTAAAGAACTAGAGAAAAAGCAAGAAACATTAGCCACGCACTAGAAGAGAAATAATTAAGATTAGAGCAGAGATCAATGAATTAGGAACCAGAAACACAGTAGAGCAGATCAACGAAACTAGAAGCCAGTTCTTTGAAAGAATTAATAAGATCGATAAACCACTGGCCGGACTTATATAAAAGAAAGGAGAAAGGACCCAAATTAATAAAATTATGAATGAAAGGGGAGAGATCACGACTAACACCAAGGGAATAGAAACAATTTTTAGAAATTATTATCAACAACTATATGCCAATAAGCTGAGCAATCTGGATGAAATGGATGCCTTCCTGGAAACCTATAAACTCCCAAGACTGAAACAGGAAGAAATTGACAACCTGAATAGGCCAATAACCGGTAACAAGATTGAAGCAGTGATCAAAAACCTCCCAAAAAACAAGAGTCCAGGGCCTGATGTATTCTCTGGGGAATTCTACCAAACATTCAAAGAAGAAATAATACCTATTCTACTGAAGCTGTTTCAAAAAACAGAAACAGAAGGAAAGCTTCCAAACTCATTCTATGAGGCCAGCATTACCTTAATCCCCAAACCAGGCAAAGACCCCATCAAAAAGGAGAATTTCAGACCGATATCCCTGAGGAATATGGATTCCAAAATTCTCAACAAAATCCTAGCTAACAGGATCCAACAATACATTAAAAGGATCATGCACCACGACCAAGTGGGATTTATCCCTGGGATGCCAGGGTGGTTCAACATTCGCAAATCAATCAATGTGATAGAACACATTAATAAGAGGAGAGAGAAGAACGATATGGTCTTCTCAGTTGATGCAGAAAAAGCATTTGACAAAATGCAGCATCCTTTCCTGATTAAAACTCTTCAGAGTATAGGGATAGAGGGAACATTCCTCAAGTTCATAAAATCCATCTATGAAAAACCCACAGCGAATATCATCCTCAATGAGGAGAAGCTGAGAGCCTTTCCCTTAAGATCAGGAACACGTCAAGGATGCCCACACTTGCCAATATTGTTCAATACAGTACTAGAAGTCCTAGCAACAGCAATCAGACAACAGAAAGACATAAAACGTATTCAAATTGGCAAAGAAGAAGTCAAACTCTATTTGCAGATGAAATGATACTTCACGTGGAAAACCCAAAAGACTCCACCCCCAAATTACTAGAACTCATCCAGCAATTCAGTAATGTGTCAGGATACAAAATCAATGCACAGAAATCAGTTGCTTTCTTATACACTAACAATGCAACTGTAGAAAGAGAAATTCGAGAAACGATTCCATTTACAACAGCACCAAAAACCATAAGATACCTCGGAATGAACCTAACCAAAGAGGTAAAGGATCTATACTCTAGGAACTACAGAACACTCATGAAAGAATTGAAGAAGACATAAAAAAGATGGAAAAATATTTCATGCTCATGGATCGGAAGAATAAACATTGTTAAAATGTCTATGCTACCCAGAGCAATCTATACCTTCAATGCCATCCCGATCAAAATTCCAATGACATTTTTCAAAGTGCTGGAACAAACAATCCTAAAATTTGTATGGAATCAGAAAAGACCCCGAATCGCCAAGGAAATGTTGAAAAAGAAAAAGCTGGGGGCATCACGTTGCCCGATTTCAAGCTATATTACAAAGCAGTGATCACCAAGACAGCATGGTACTGGCACAAAAACAGACATATAGACCAATGGAACAGAATAGAGAACCCAGATGTGGACCCTCAACTCTATGGTCAAATAATCTTTGACAAAGCAGAAAAAACACGCAATGGAAAAAAGACAGTCTCTTCAATATATGGTGCTGGGAAAATTGGACAGCCACATGCAGAAGAATGAAACTCGGCCATTCTCTAACACCATACACAAAGATAAACTCAAAATGGATGAAAGACCTCAATGTGAGACAGGAATCCATCAAAATCCTAGAGGAGAACATAGGCAGTAACCTCTTTGACATTGCCCACAGCAACTTCTTTCAAGATACATCTCCAAAGGCTAGTGAAACAAAAGCAAAAATGAACTTTTGGGACTTCATCAAGATTAAAAGCTTCTGCACAGCAAAGGAAACAGTCAACAAAACAAAGAGGCAACCCACAGAATGGGAGAAGATATTTGCAAATGACACTACAGATAAAGGGGTGGTATCCAAGATCTATAAAGAACTTCTCAAACTCAACACCCAAAAAACAAGTAAGTCAAAAAGTGGGCAGAAGATATGAAAAGACACTTCTCTGAAGAAGACATACAAATGGCTAACAGACACTTTAAAAAATGTTCATCATCATTAGCCATCAGGGAAATCCAAATCAAAACCACACTGAGATACCACCTTACACCAGTTAGAATGGCAAAAATGGACAGGGAAAGAAACAACAAATGTTGGAGAGGTTGTGGAGAAAGGGGAACCCTCTTACACTGTTGGTGGGAGTCCAAATTGGTATAGCCACTTTGGAAAACAGTGTGGAGGTACCTCAAAAATTTAAAAATAGAGCTACCCTATGACCCAGCAATTGCACTACTGGGTATTTACCCCAAAGACACAGATGTAGTGAAAAGAAGAGCCATATGCACCCCAATGTTCATAGCAGCAATGTCCGCAATAGCCAAACTGTGGAAAAAGCTGAGATGCCCTTCAACAGATGAATGGATAAAGAAGATGTGGTCCATATATACAATGGAATAGAACTCAGCCATCAGAAAGGATGAATACCCAACTTTTACACCAACAGGGATGGGACTGGAGGAGATTATGCTAAGTGAAATAAGTCAAGCAGAGAAAGTCAATTATCATATGGTTTCACTTATTTGTGGAACATAAGGAATAGCATGGAGGACATTAGGAGAAAGAAGGTAAAAATGAAGGGGGGATAACGGAGGGAGAGACGAACCATGAGAGACTGAGGGTTTTAGAGGGGAGAGGGGTGGAGGGATGGGTTAACCCGGTGGTGGGTATTAAGGAGGGCACGCACTACATGGAGCACTGGGTGTTATATGAAAACAATGAATCGTGGATCACTACATCAAAAATTAATGATGTATTGTATGGTGATGGACATAACATAATAAAATTAAATTAAAAAAAAGTTTTTATTGTCTGAGAGTCTTTGCCCCATTAGTAAGGGGACAATTTACTTTTTTCTTGTAACCTTAATTTATAACTCTAATATTTCACCTTTTTCTCCTAGGTCAGAGAAAAAAAAAGAAAAAAAAATACAGGTTTTTTTTTTTCTTTCCCTATAACTAAGGCAGTAAATTTTTTAAAAGCCCATCAAAATCTTCACTTTATTTTTTTGCAAGAACATTTCAGGGATGATGACATAACCTCTAAAGATTGGATGTTTCTCATGATGTTAGTGCCCTTTGATGATCTCTACCTAGATATTTCATTAGGGGTTACAAAATAATGATATTGTAATTCTATTATACCTCCTTTAGTCTAAGAACAACTTACTTCATCAATTATTTGGTTATCCTGTCTTACAGTTCATACAGGAAAGGCAGAGTAACAGATATTTTTTTCTCTTTTACTAATCAGTTTTTGCAATGATACATTGGTTCCCCATTAACTAATCCCCTAATCCGAAGGTTAAGATTGCTATTGTATTTTGATTATCATCATGAATGCATGGATTTAAACTCATTTGATGTGTTTTAATCCATTACTGTTATTTTTCTCATTTATGCTCTAATTGTCCCGTCTTTAACCGGAAGAAGCCTCTTCAAGTTGGCTCCTGAGTCCTGTCAATATCTAGGTAGAGATTATCAAAGGCCACTAACATCATGAGAAACATCTAACCTTTGGAAGCTATATCATCATTCCTGAAGTGTTCTTGCAAAAAAAAAAAAAAAAAAGAGTCTGTGGTCTTTAACAGTTTTCTTTCTTTCTGCTATAACAAGATGCACTGTATCATCTTGTGCTTTTTTTTTTTTTTTTTCCTGATCCATACTTGTAATAAGCCACTTGTCCAAGGAATCCTGGTTTCTTATAGTGGTAAACATTATGTAGAGACCAATATCAGGTATTCCATAGGGGTGCTCTGTGGGAATTGCAGGTTTTCTTCAAACAAATAATGGGAAAGGGAGTGGGGAGAGGGAGAGGGGGAGGGAGGGAGAGAGAGAGAGAGATAGAGATAGAGAGAGAAGCAGGAACTACAAATTAAAAGAGACCTAAGAGACCAAACTAATAACAAAATTATAAGAGGACAAATTCCAAAAAAATACTAGATATTTGATGGTTTTAAGTAGTTATTATTAAATTTTGAGGTATTGCTATCATTGCCATTCTTTTAAAAGAACTCTTTTCTTTTAGAGATGCACATTACAGTATGTATAGATGTATTAATATTATGTTTGGATTTGACCAAAAAATCTTGGGGATGAGAAATGAATAGGGTGGTATAGATGAAATAAGATTAGCCATCAGTTCATTATATTATTCTATCTACTTTTGTATGCTTCAAAATTTCCAAAACAAAAAGTTAAAAAAACTATTTTGACACAGTCAGCTTCATATAATATTTAAAAATGGAAGTTAAAACTAGTTTTAACTGTCATATATGCATATTTGTGCTTGGGTGATGCTAGAGATATTTGATTAGTAAGAGTTGAGAAGCACTGATTACTGATTAGGTAGAAAGATTACATTATCAAGAACATTCAAAAATGATTTTAATAAAAGCTAGAGTTAGAAACATGATTAAACCTATAATCACATTAATGATTAAAACATTCTAATGACTACTCTGATGAAAGGAGGAAGAAAGAAGCAATGTTGAGAAACTCTGAGAAGTCTGTGGGAAGTTAACAGAACAATCTAACAAGACCCACTTAATACTCTTTTAATAAAGGGCATACTATGAGTGGAGTTTGGAAATGCATAATTAACTATATGAGGAATAAGTATGGCTCTCTTTTATATTATAATACCTTATGCAAAAAAAAATCATACAATTCAAATAGTAAAAGTGTTTAACCAACTCTGACCTATAGGGCCAATGATGGGTAGAACAAAGATCTAGAAGATCAAGGTCAGTAAGATAGGAAGTTTTTTTCCAGATGATGGAAACTATGCCATGTAGTAGGGGTGGCAAACTGACAGTTCTTCCAGCATCAGGCAGAAATGAATGCCTGAGCCTGTACTGTGCATGGGGGGCGGGGGCGGTGGTAACCAGGGGAGAGCATGTGTCCATTATCTGACAGGTACAGTTGCTATTTAAGGACAAAAGCACCTTGTTATTAGTTCTTTTGATTACTTTAAGAGAAGCCGGAAACTGGTAGTTTTACAAAAAATCTCCTGATAATAAATTATAAAGATAATTAATGAATGTCAACACCTCCCAAAGTGAAAGGCCCACCAGTCTGGCCAAGACGTCTGTAAACCACCTGTTTGCAATCTGTGCTATATTGTATAAGAATTGTAAAACTTGCTGCCCTAAAGAAATTTGCAACTATCTAGGGTAATGCTGTTCACGGTTGGTGTGCATGAGGATAAACTAGTAAGCTTGATCAAATGCAAATTCCTGAACCTCATCACAGAGAATCTTATTCAGTGATCCTCCAGGGCATCCCAAAAAGCTGAAATTTTGATTGCCACTTAGGTCACTTCGAAGCATGGGTCCATGACCCACAGTTTGTAAATCATCAGGTTAGGGAAACCATAAATATTGTATTTTGAGAAATCTAAGACAATATGTAAGTTCAGAGTAAGACAATATTGGTAGAGGCTATAACTGTGAGTAAAGCCCCATGGGTAGAAGACTAATGAGAATGTGAGTCATAAAGGATGAAGGCACGGAGCCTTGAAATTGTAAGGCATACCTGTGATGGCAAAGTGTAAGGTAATCACAGAACTGGTAATCATAAGCAACAAATGTTGACCAGTGCAAGGTAATCATAGCAACAAACTGTCCAGTAGGCTTGAGATTTCAAAACTGTAAATACTTTCTTAAAAAGTGCTTGATGCTGACTTTTCCCAGCTGAAATATATAAGAAAAAATACCACAATCTCTAAGGAGAATGGGAACTGTTAGCAAACATGTGCTCTAAGGTCAAGTAATCACACAACTTGTAAGTGGCCATGCAAGAAAAGAAGAAATATATTCCATAATATTCCAAAGGTTCATCAAAAGTCATGATCATTCTGTGATAGTCACTAACTTATTATTATTTATAATTGTTCTGAGTGATATCTAATTCAGATAGAGACGTAGTTAAGACAAGGGTGAGTGTGTGAGAGTGTGTGAGAGTGTGTGTGTGTATGTGTGTGTGTTGGCTATGTTTATATGGGCTTACATTCATTATTTTTTGAACTGAGATGTAGAAGCAATTTTGTTAAAATCCAGTGATTCAGTGACATCTATAAACAACACTTGCTCATTCCATTGGGGAATTATGGAAACAGCTATATATGCAAGAAAGCCATCAAAATCAATTTACTGTTGTTAATGGTACAACACACGGGTATGTTTTTGCTTCATTAATGTCTATTATTTGCTTTCCAGTAATGGACTAGCTGCTTTCAAAGACTGAATACAGGTCAGATTACATTCTGTGGGAGGTCTCAAAAGCAAGGTAATGGTGGTAAAGTATTCAAAATTTGTTATGTATCAATATTTGCATATTTCTAATAAAAATAATGTACAGACTTCTTTTAGCTTTTATACCAATAGTGTGCTTCACTCTGCTCTATGCCAACTGCTAAAAAGACATTCTGCTGTAGTAAGTGCTCACAGCTTAACTCACAGAAGATTAGCTGCCATTCTGCTAAGTGTCTTATTCTGCATTTCTTTTGTTATCTGGGCAGTGTCATTTACTACCACACTACCCAACGTCTAGCCTTGAAAAGAAGTATTCAGTAGGCAAGAGCTAGTGCTGATGGATGGCCAAAAAGGAGTTTCTCTCAAGATATGCCATAACCTAAAAGCAATCGAATAATGTGTACATTATCTTGGTGGTTCTTACAATGGGGATGAGGAAGGGTGGATTGTCTTAGAAATAAAGAGAATTTAATGTCACTTTCATGTTACCTGAGCAGAGTGAAAATATAATAAAATGGTAAAGCAATATTCCAAACCCACTGCAGTGATCCAGGAATGTAACAAAAAGCAGAACACTCTATTAAGATGTTCGTGGAAGGGGGATCATTTCCCCCAAATATGTGCTATTGGTATATCTAAGACGTTTCTGTAGTTACCTATGTGATCCCAAATGCATTTCAAGGCACACAGTTTTAAAAAAGTCACAAACTCTAAGGAAAATGAGAACTGTTAGGAAATATATGCTCTAAATGGAGCATGGCTTGTCACAAAGGGATTTGGCTGTTTGTAGAAAATTGTGGGAAGAAAGCAAAGGTAAGGATAGAACTGAGCAAAGTGAGGGGCCATCTGGGTGGCTGTCTGTTAAGCATCCGACTCTTGGTTTTGGTTCAGGTCATGATCTCAGGGTCATGAGATTGAGCCCCACATCAGGCTCAGTGTGGAGTCTGCTTGAGATTCTCCCTCTGCCTCTACCCCTGCTCTCTCTCTCTGAAATAAATAAATGAAATCTTAAAAAAAAAAAAAAAAGAACTGAGCAAAGTGAAGGGTGGCTCTGCCCATGGCGCAACTGAGGTTGAAATCTGTTAGATGCCCTTTGGCTCTAAGTTCCTAGAGTCATTATGAGATCTGTATGTGTGTGCATATACATCTGCAGGCATACATGTACCATCTATCTACTCTCTACTTACAGTTCTTAAGAATGTTATGTAGCTTAGACAATAAGGAGGGAAGCAACTCTTTGCCCATCTCTTTTCTCTCTTCCAGCCAAGAAAGTTAGAGCTTCTACCTTACAAGTTACCTCACATTTTACAGATGTGAAATCCTATTATTACAAAATATGCCCTTATTTTAAAATGTTAGCTATACAAATAATGCACTCAAACAAAAAATCTGAAAGCCAAGTATACTCAAATTTACCAAAGTAATATTAAAATTGAGCATAGTGTGTTTATGAGTCTAAGACAGTAAATCTAAACTCTGATGATATGTCATAGTTATTAAAAATGCCACAGCCTGTACTCAGCTCAGACCCACTAGAGCAGAGGGCCCATGTAGGGCCCATATATATATGTTTCATCACGGATTTTGCTCCACAGAAGAAACCCTACTACAAAATACCAGTTTTTTGGGTTTCTTTTAAATCATCTGTTATTCTTCAGCACAAATAAAACTGATATATTATGAAAAAATGTGTTTAATGCAAGCATTAAATAAATGATTTATTTAGAGTATTTGAATGAATGAAATACAATTCAGGAGCTGTGAAAGTGGTCCACAGTAACATCTTTGGCAGAATCAAAGGCATGCAAGAGAAGAATTTAAAGGAGAACAAAAAAAGCAAAGAGAGAGGCAGGTATTTGGTATTCAGGTAACCAGATGAAGTTACAATATTCAACTGATGATCAAAACAATAATGCTGGGTCATCTAATAAAATGTGTATCTCTCACATGGCTACACATCAGTTATCTAGAAAATTCCTTTATAAAGAAATAGTTTCTTACTTTCCATTTCATACAAGGAAGCTGAGCTACCGGGACTACTTAAAATTTGTGCCAGCTCCTACAGCAAGAGCACTGAAGAGCTGGGTCAGGGCTCTCAGCCGCTGCACATACTGCCTCCTGCCTGTGAAGCAGGTGGGAGGGAAGAGAAAGAGGAAAAGGAGAAGGGATGAAGAAAAAGGGAGGTGGGAGGAGGCTAGAGGTGACCTTCTGATGAAGGCAGCAAGGAAAGCCTCTTGAGTGCCCTCTGCCTCAGCTACTGACTGGTCTCTAGCACAGTAGCCCACTGGTGTGCAGGGTCTGCATGCAGCACACCAGCTACACTCCCCTCAACTGTATCCTCCATAAAACCCATCTGTGTCTGCCTGCCTCTCAGCACACTCTTTGCTGCTTTTTAAATTCATCAGCAAAGACAGATCTGTGATGAGAGCTGATCTGTTGCAAGGGAAATATGTGAGTTATTTGCCATTAGCATTTAGATTTGAACAAGGACATTCTGTGACAATGCCCTAACCCAAAGGCATAGAGTTCATGCTTAGAAGATCTTCTCAAGTATGCAGGAGGAAGACAGAGCTTAGAGCACACCTAAGACCTTACCCTTTAATTAATCCAACCTTTTAGAGTAATAGCTGTTTGTATTTTTAAATTTCTTTACAAACTATAAAATGTCTTTATTTGACCCCATACAATCCTATGAGGGTAATATTTTCCTGTTTTACAGGTGAAGAACCCAACTCAGAGATACTAGAGATAGGGTTCATAGGTGCAAAGCAAAGACTTGAATGCAGGTGTTGTGACTCCAGATACAATGCTCCTCCCATAACTGCTTTCCTAGGCATGGAGGTAAGCCTAAAGGCCCAAGATGCATCCAGTTTAAGATCAAACACCAAGTTGCTATTGTTAATGAGATAAAGCTGACAAGAAATATAGTGTGGTTAGATACAGGTTAGGGATAACCTATTACTATGAAGTAGTGGTAATGAATTTATGATTATTTTTTCAGTAAAACCAAATCTAAAAAGTTATTTTCAGAATCAAAATAAGGTCTTTGTTTTTGTTTTTGTTTTTTTTTCCCCACTCCTTCCAGGCTTACTGACAAACACCAAAGGCAACAAGGTCTGTCTGCAGCACACTAAAGCCAAACTATTTACAGACTTGTAGTGATGACACAGTGTCAGGAACCTACAGGACTAGTTTGTGTCAATAACCCCAGCTGAAAAATATTTCAGAGCATCCTATAGTATCCCTTTTATTTCAGTTTTTTACCTATTTGCTGGATAGGTTAACACACAGAAATTCTGTTTAAAAACTGTGGTGGGAATCCTCCACATTATGTGTCTTTGAGCCTGCACAGGATACTTATTTGATTGGAGTTGGTTGCTAAAGGCCTAAACCAGAGTTCAGTCCATAGGACGGACCAGTTTCCTTCTTTTTCAAGATCCATTTTTTCTCTCTTAATCCCTGCCAAGCATGTCATGCAAACATGGTATTTGCGGTAAGGGCCGCTTGAATGAGGCAGGACGACCGCGGCATAAACGCACGGCCGCCACTGGGGGCGCTCTGTGCCTCTGGCCTCCAATTGCGTCCTGACACTGGAAACACTAACGTCGCCTGGGAACTTGCGAAAAACACAGATGCTCCTACCCCAGACCTACCAAGTCAGAAGTAGTCATCTGTGCTTTGACCAGCCCTCCACGTGACCTTTGTCAGCTGAAGTTTGAGAACTACTACTCTAGGTTGATCACAAGAGAGCATTAACTTCAAATCTGAAAGATACTATTTTCAATCATACTGGTGTACTGCAAAATTTGCATGGAAATATGATTCCTTACCGCATGCCCACATATCCACTGGCTTTCCATAAGGATCTTTACGTAGAACTTCTGGAGAAAGATAGCCGGGTGTGCCAGCAAAACCTAGGGAAAACGGAAGTTAATGAGTCAGAGTTGATTTGACAAAACAAATGTGAAATGGGAAACTAAGGAAGAAAACATTTTTGGGACTTTTTAATCTGATGATCTGTTTGTCAAAATAAAACAAGGCCTAAAATAATCTACACTAGTTTCTCTCTATAGCAGTATCAACACTAATCTGCTTTGTAGCTTATTAGAAAAAAATGCATTTTTTCCCCAGATATGAAGGCTACTCTATTATGCTATATAGTCAGCATGTATACTTAAGTCTATCTGGTTAGCAGTTCTTATTCTCACTTACTTATGCAGGATTTGAAACTAAACCTGTGAAGGGGATCAGAACATATCACCCCAAAATATGCCATTGTGGCATACTGATTATTTTTAGCTGAAGGCAACTGAGAATCAGTAGATGTATGACAGGCTCTTTAATCTTCTCCCTTCTACCTAAAAGTAGGGCATAAAGTTTTTTGTGAAAAAGGTGCCCTCCCTGTACCAGGAAGGAGAGAACATTCCTGGCATGGGAAATGGTGCCAAGAGGGATCTATACAAACCAACCTTACTAAAATAACCTTGATCTTCCATTAGTTTCCCTATGTGTTTCCTCATTATTTCCCCACAATTTAATGTCCTGAGCCAAACCCCCTTTTTCCTTTGTCTTGTCAAATCTCCATAATTTATCACTCTTTGTTAAAATGGGATATAAGTCCCTTGGTCTGGCCTTTCTTCAGGTCTTCATTTATTTTCTAGAAAGGCCTCTGTGTGTATGTAAAGTTAAAATATTAACATCAAAAAAATTGTATGCTTTTCTCCTGTTCATCAGTCTTTTGTCAGTTCGACTCACAAGCCCCAGTCACGGACCTAAGAGGGGAGAGAACGTCTTTCCTCCCCTATACCTGAAAAGAAATAGGGAGAAATTTGAAGATAGGGTTAGAACCTTGCAAGAGATGATAGTTACCATGATACCAACATAATTTTATTATGAGAAGCATTCACCTATAAAACAAAAGGACAAAAACATAGACCCTAAGTAAATATTTTTGAAAGTAAGGTATTCTATGGGGTAGGGATGGGGCTGAGAGTAATTGAAGAATTCACCAGGAGAAGGAATAAGCCCTAAATATATCAAAGAGATTGCTGTGTATTAATAAATAGTCAGTGTGTACTTATAACTGTCAACTAAAGAGAAGACTCAGGATAAATCACTATTGAACAAGTATCAACTAGAATCTGAAGAGAGAGATGTGGTAAGAGAAACTAGATGGCAAAATAAAGTTTCATTATTGTATAAATCAGTGTAAACTCCAACGAGGTATGCTTAAATAACAATCAATTTAGAGCTAGAACCTAGAGTGACATTTTTCTTCTCATTTCTGAAAATAATAGCTTTCAAATAAAAATAGCTACTTTTAAAAAGACCCAAAATAACTATTTGGAAGTTTTCTATAAAGGCACACTTGAAAACTGGAAACATTTCTTTAAAAGGATATGTAATCAGGAATTCCTCTGACCACAAATCACTGAAGAAGCTCATTATATATTTAATGGGATTCAAAGTGCCCAAGAAAGGAGCTTTTTCTTTATATGTATATAATATATACATATATATACATATATATATACACACACACACACACATATATATTTATATATATATATATATATATATAAAATAGCATGGTTATTCCTCTGAACAAAATTACCTTGGAAAGTTAGGCAAAGGATTGTGGATTTTAACCCCTATGCCCCCTGTATTACTTTTCCTTTCCTTTGTTGTAGAGGAAGATGGAGTGGACAGTGAGAAGGGACTCCAAGAAAAGATGCCTGTACTGTAGTTTAAGCTTCACATGGACCACAGTAGGTCTACCTCTGTTCTCAAACTTCACTTAAAGGAAGCATTTACTTGATTTACTTGACAGTTGTGAGATGAAAGAATTCCTGAGTAATCATGGTGGTCCCATTACCTAAAGTGTGAGGATTCCATCAAGGAGTGATGTGAAGTCCGCTAATTCCAAGGTAGGGATGGGCGTAAGAGTTCTAAAGAGCTACTGGTATGCCACACCTGCTCTCAGTCCAATGGTCTCTAACTCCTCCGAAGTTGAGACACAGACAAAGGAACCCAATGAGAAACCAATGTCCAATTTCAGATTGAAGACCATGTTCCTAGCCCACACTTTAAGACCCTTTATCTCCCAGTTCCCCTTCATTCATCCAACATGATTTCTTTCTACCCCTGAGCATTTGACCTGGTTAATTTTTTTAAGGTCTCTTGAAAACAGACTTCTCATTCTTGCCCTTGATGTTACTTTTTCTGTTCCCTGAAGCCTCAATTTCCATCTCTACCTTTTCTCTAACAGAGAGTTGGCTCCAAATTATTTCCATTTAGAGATCTCCTTAGCTAACTACAATTCTCAGTGGTCCATCCTTACTTCGGATTTTGACTACCTTTTTATATACAATCTATAACCTCCTATCTAGAATTAGTAAACCTTAATATAGGTCTTAAATATCTTAGAATACATTTCCTAGAGGAGGAAATGTTAATGATATTTCGTTTAGGTAGAAAAGATAAAGAACTCACCATGTGACTAAGAAATGAAAAGGTAATTTTACATGTAAATTATTACAAACCTTTTCTGGAGATTGAAATGCTTAGAGAACACCATCACGTTCATTCTTTAATTTAATATAATTACCACTTGAGCGGTCAGTGGGGTCCTTACTCCTATTGAAACATACTCTAAATGTATAAACATTAAGGAACTGTGAACTGTGCAATGTGTTCTCATGAATATCAAAATACTGAGGGTAAGACAGATAAAACCTTCTTTAGCAGGAGATTAAACTCATAAGAATCTCATTTATCATGATATATGCTATTAACAGGGAAATTAATGAGAGCTTGCTTTCTTTAGAGATAGTATGTGCTTCTCACTCTGAAAAACCAATAGGAATATCAGAACAGATCAAAAACAAAAACATAATTACTTACTGTTGGGAACGTCCATTGCATTAAAAAAAAAAAACCCTCAATATTTTTAAAAAGAGACATAATAGCAATCAAGCAAAGCAATTACTCCATGAAGGAAAATGGTGGTAGTTATCCTTTTTTCCTAGCAGCAACAAAGAACTAGAAATATACTGCAAACACCGCTTCCAATCCCACAGGAGAAATGGGCTATATTTTGATATTTCTCTTTGGTAAATTTTCTAGCCATCTTAACAAGTGTAGTGACACAGGGTGTTACTTCTAGCATTTTTGGCTAGTAATCAAATAGATCAAGGCTAGGAAGACAGAAGAAATTATCATGAGAAAAAGAAACATTTAGACTTAAAAATGAGAAAAAACACAATAAGCAGCTTCTATAAGCCTTGTGTAGTTTTATTTTTCTTATTTGTAGTGGACCTCTTATATTTATTAAAATAAAATTGAGCAAAAGCCTGAAATTCTGGCATTATATGTAATGAAGAAAGAGTTCTGCTCTTGTCTTAAAATAACTTATTTTATTAAAATAAAAAGGCTCCCCTCCCCATCACTGATAATACATTTTAAGAGACCAAATTAATCAGTCAAGGGTGATGGACATTAAAGAGGGCACTTGATGTAATGAGCACTGAGTGTTACATGCAACTGATGAATCACTAAGCTCTACCCCTGAAACTAGTAATACACTATAATGTTAATTAACTTTAAATTAAAAAAAATCAAATATATGAGACTATGATGGTAGATATGAATAAATATCAAATCAAGTCACTCATACTAAAACATGCTTTTACTTTAAAATCTATGATATATCTGGTAGTACACCCAAAAGATAAATAGTATATCACATGCCTCCTTTTCCTCAGGTAGGTTACCATGAGGATTCACTTGCATACAATAAGCTGAAAATAAGCTAAAGAAGAAAAGAAAAAGGAAAAAAAAAAAAACAACTTGTGCATTCTCTTAAGCTTATAAACTATGTTTTTTCTACATTTTTTGAAATGCGGAATTTTCTTAGGACTTAAAATGCCCCTCTTAAAAGTCGTTATTCTAATAGATATCTTAGCAAGAACATAACTGTTATAGCATCACACTGAAGAAGAAATGGGGATTTTATTCCCAATTTGTCATTCTTTCTCTGGAGTCAGATGACTTTTAGAAATAAATGATCACAAATTTGTGTACTTTTATTTGGATGCTATTGCTTTCACCAACTTGATACTTGGTTTTTCACTCACTGATCTGCTCAACAACTTTCACTGAGCAGGCAAAGAACTGTGGCATTGTGTTTCATGCCAAGATGGTTTTGAAAACTTATTCAACATCTTTTGTAGCCCAGGCATATTCCTATGGACTCATAACAGCCTTGCAAAGAAGTGTTTATTATCACTGCTTACAAAAGAGGACATGGACCTTACAGAGTTAAAGTGACTTGCCCAATATTCTACAACTATTAAGAATCAGACCCAGGATATAAGTATGGGTATTCTAATTCAAAAAGCAGATTTTTTTCTACTACACACAATCCTGCCCTCAAGCAGCTTGTCTAGCACAGGAGATAAAACACAGAGGTGAAAAACATGGGAGATTTAAGGTGCTCAATTATATCACACCTTTATACACCAAGCCAAGTTGCTGATGTTAATTTGCGGCCTTGACTCTGATAATAAGGCTTGTCTTGTTCCTAATATCCTATCATCACCTCTACCCAGTTCTGGCAATTAGATCCCTAGCCTAAGTCCTATTTTGGTGTCCTGCTTCATACCCTGGGTCTTGTGAAGCAGACGGGACTAGATGGCACTAGAGTGCAACCTCTGGGGTTTTTGATTTCCTCTAAACGGACTGCCTTAGAGTTCAGAGTCACTGTCTGTTCTACATGTTATCTGGAATTTGCTTGCTCTTGCATACTCCTTAGTTCAAGCTGTCATCACGCATAATTTGAACTACTGTATTAGCCTAACTGGTCCCCTGCCTTCAGAGTAAGTATCCTTAAGCCACCCTCTGCATTGTTACGCACAACATCATTATATAACATAAACCCAATTATGTCCTTCCCTACTTAAAATTTTTCACAGGATTCTTGAAACTTTTAGGATAAAAGCCAAATCCTTCAAAAACACATAAAATCCTTTCCCACCTAATCAACTACCACTCATCCCAGTATAGCTATATCAAATTTCTTGCTATTCCATAAATAGAAACAGTAGATCCATGCCTCTGAGGTTTTGCATGTACTGATCCCTCTGTCTGGCATTTATCTCCTTGCATGTTAGTGAACAAATTCTCATTCACCCATTAGGGAAGCAGAAGCACCACCCCATCACCAAAACTTTCCCCAGAATTTCATAGTTGTGTTGTGCTCCAGAGCACCTTCATGCATGCCTCTGTTAAGATGTTCCCACACTACATGGTAAATAGTTACTGATACAGAAGTGTCAGTATCTTGAGGGGCAGGACCTCCTGCTTAATTTAAGCATCCCCATTTATTTTTCTGCCCATCTCTGTGATAGCCTTCCTACTTTCTGTTGGACCTCAACTCCAAAGTTACCATATATTCTTTATCTGTGTCAACTGTGCCCTTACCCAGGATACAAAGATGCCTCTGAATCTCCAATTTACAGTACTTATTCTAGGTCCTACCTTCTTTCAGTGTGCATTTAAGAGGAACAAGCTTATTCATGTGTCAAAATATGACAAACCAAATGCCAAGTTTGGAGATACTAAATTCATCTGGTGGGTGAGGAGAGACTTAATGTAAATGGTGGTATTAAGCTTAGGAGGAATCGTGGACAAGGCTAACAGTCAGGTACTACTGAAACAGGACAGGAAGCAGAAAATGAGGTCCTAAATTAAGCTACCTGTAGAGGAGAAGGCTGCCACACCACCCACTCCCACTTATTAGCTGGGGGCTCTGTGCACACCTTAGATTTAGGAAAACACAGAAAGTCTTTGCATATAAAATGAAAGAAGTAAGCACTTTTTGAGTGCTCTTTCTGTTTGCTGTTGTTGTTCAGAGGAAAAGCAATTAGAAGTGAAGGGCATTTAAAAATGATCTAACCTCAATACACTGAAAGTCAGAAAAGAAGTAAGATAGAGGCTTGGGGAGAGGTTATATTTTGGGAGACTACATGGAAAAAAATGGGTCAGTACTGGGAAATGGCAAAAACAGAGGCATAAAAAAAAAAACAGTGAATAAAATAACCCAACTGGATAAATATTGAAACAATACATAAGCCTGGTTAGAAGTGCTCTAATTTAAACTTAGAGTTAATTTCTTTCTTAATTGTAAAGAAATAGACGTTTCATGAAAAGAAATTTCAAAATTATGAAAATTTTATTTTTTTATTTTTATTTTTTTAAATTATTTTATTTATTTATTTTTAAAGATTTTATTTATTTGACAGAGAGAGAACAAGCAGAGGGAGAGAGAGGGAGAAGCAGGTTCCCTGCTGAGCAAGGAGCCCGATGTGGGACTCGATCCCAGGACCCTGGGATCATGACCTGGGCCAAAGGCAGCCGCTTAACCGACTGAGCCACCCAGGCATCCCAAAATTATCAAAATTTTAGAGTGGAAACTGGCAATGTGGAGAAATAGAAGATAATTAAGATGAACACACACACATATATATGCTGTAATATTTTTAAACTTTAATTTGTTAGCTACAAAATATGTGGAAATATTCTGTATTTCCTGAGTCCCTACTATTTACACAGCAGTTTTTGGCATCAAGTAAGGTTCTATGTGAACAGTCATTTTCTCTTAAAAAGTCCTCTTTTAACAATGCAACCCTCCCTATTAATTCTTAGTACAGGATCCATTTTCTCACTCATGTTTTAAGAAAAAGTCTACGTGTTACTGCTCTCCTATTAATATTTTCTCTTAAATTATTTTTAGATTATATACCTTTTAATGTCAGTAAAATTAAATGCTTAGAAAGGTCTAATGTCTTCAGTTTAGTCAGGCTGTTGTTAGAAGTAACATTTCTGTCTTATTTTGGCTGGGAAGCGGGTTATGATGAGCCAGAAGAGAATGAGCAGCATGAAGTAGAGAGAAGCCCTACTCACCAAACCACGCCTGCTGGTCTCCTTGAACTTCTATGGCTAAGCCAAAGTCTGCCAGTTTCACAGCTGCTCCCTTGGATTTGCTAGCTAAAAGCAAATTCTCAGGCTTTATTTAGAAAGAAAAAAAGAGAATGAAGTGAGAACCTATTTTAAGTGACTATTCAAAACTAACAACATTTTGTAAGATTAGGGGAAAAAAAAGTCATGCACTGTCCTCTTTCGCGGAGACTGTCATTCCTAAATCCCAGGGAAAATATGGTTAGAAAAATGATTAAAAATTATCATGTGTGCAGGCTTCAGACAGATGCATAAATGTACTAGAGAGATACGGGGAAGAAGAGAGAATACACTTGGGGAGAGATCAAATGAACGGAAGCACCTGTCTTGACCTGCTCACATGCTTCCAAGGGCTGCTGAGGTCCAGACTTGGCCATGGACATTGACTTAGAAGCCTAATAGAGCACAGACATTTTCAGCAGAAGGAAACTTGGCAAAATGATAACAAGAGTTGGACCAATCTACAGACATTTGGCAAATGAAACTGTGCAAATTAAATCCTAGTTGACTTCAAGAGTTTGGACCCAAATGTAGTCATTTTGATTCCTCAATGTTTCCAAACAATTTCTGTACAAATTTTGGAGTCTTATTCTGAATTACATATTAAATTGCTGTCTTTAAGAATCTGTTTATTCTTAAAGGCAGAAAGAGTGTCCTATTTGCCAAATGTTATAGTTAGCTTTTTTTTTCCTTATAAGCCAGTTTTTTAAAACATAATTTATATGTCTACAAAGTGTGATTCAAAGCATTCCTTACATATTTGTTCTCACATCTTGGAATACTATAACAAAGATACATTTTCATTTTCTTGGGTATTTATTATTATTCAAGGACTGATAACTCGGTCTTGGAATAAGGCTGTGTTTATACCACTGTTTCCCAACCAGGGCATCGAGACACACTGCAACTTTGAAAACAGGCACGAGGGCAAAGTCTTTAATTTCCCCGACCACCTTTGTGGATTTTAGGAAATGAAGGGAGAAGACAGTCAGGAAAAGGAGGCTGATTAATACATACACTGAAGTCTACCATCCCCAGGTATCCGGATGAACATACAGCTGGATTGGTACATATACATTTGGGCGAGTAGTTCAACATCTTCTTACCTTGGACTAAAACCCAGCAAATTTAGAGGTGTGCCTCGGACTGAAAGAAGTTGGGAAACAATGGAGTCTACAAGTGCCAAAACAATTGTCTGGAAATCTAAATATTCAGGTCATTCAAATTGGTTCTGTTTATGTGTTGGCAAACTAATTCAATATTTTTTTTCATGAAATGGCTACTTTTTTCTTACTGAATTAGGCAATTCTGTTGATTGTTTTGAGCTTGTATAAACACAGCCTAAACCAATATTTAATTTATTAATTAAGCCAGCCATGCAAATTAGCAAAGACTCATAACCAGAACTTGAAAAAATTAGGTTAAGTCTATAAGAAGTAGGAGTGTAGGCAAGTAAGTTTTAATCAAGTACCAGACTTCTTCAGGCTATTGCTGTTCACTGCCATCAGATTCATCACTATTATGACAATAGGTAACTGTAAGGAAAACTGTAATTTCTTAGGGCTGATAGGGCTTTTTAAATTACCTCAACACTAAATACATGATAATTTAGTTTGGACACTGGGATGAAGAGGTCTCAAGAATATGAAAGATCTCCATGCTGAAATAACCTTTAGTAAAAAGCTAACATCCACAATTACTTGGAACTCTGGTTATCTATTAATGTAGTACAGTATCTAACCATATTATATTATTAATATTTGACATTTTATTTTCACAACTAAAATTTATGGCCTACTACATTCATGCATTTTCTAATTTAATCAAAAAGTAATTTCCAGCTATTAATTTATTAAATAAGTGACTTGGAAAAACCACATCAAACTGTAAGCAATAGTTTCTTTGTAACCTTCACGTTCAAAAGCACTGAGATGTCAGAGATCTCTGCTAATACACATCTGTCCTAATTTGTCAACCACAGACTCATTCAAAGAAAGAGTTCCAATTGCTTTAGAAATCATGTCATTTTAGGTCTTTTAATCAAGTAGTACTGAAGTCTGTTGAGCAAATGCCAGTGCCATCAGTAAATAAACTTTTAAAATATTTATCACTAGATCAAAAAAGGTTCTGGGCAGTGCTGTGTGCATTACGCCCTTAAATACCAAGTGTCTGCCAATTCAGAAGAAATGGAACACCTTAGAGTTTTATCATACACGGCCTCTGAATGACTGGGGCAAATATTCATACTTAGAGATGACCTAGAAGACCTCTCTATAGGGCCTTGTGAGTCATCCAGGGAAATAATTAATCCATCTGGATATGTGTTTTACCTTATACCCACGAAGACTGTTCAGCTGCAGTTATGTATAGGAAAAGGCAGGGCTCTTTCAAGGTTACTGTGTAGATTTAAGAATTAATAGAACTAAAATGGCTTCGTGTTTGTACATATCTTTTAAGCAAATCTAAAATATAGAATTATGGAATGCAAATTGAAAAATCAGGATGCTTACTGCCTTTATTAAAGAATTCTTTTCTTTATAAAATATTTCATCACAAGATTGCTTCTAATGGCCAGCTTCAATGAAACATCAGAAATAGCACACAAATTTGATTTATATACAACTGTTTGGATATATTCAAAATTTGAATAATCCTGTAATCATGTTCTACCATTTATATAGCATCCAACTTGAATATGTGTTGTAACACAAAAGTTCACTGGCAAGTAGGTTAGTCCAAATTCTGAACACCTACAGAAAAGAAGATAATGTGTGATTGTATTTCATAAAAGCCAAAATGGTAGAATCTTTCAGCTAATTAGTGGCTGCTTCCTTAAAAGGATCACCACCATTACCTGCTACTATTCACCTATTTTGATTTTCTAAAGCAAATGAGAAAGGTGAAATCAGAAACACAGGTCTTCCAGTGTATAGCTGAACATGAGAGAAATGGGCAACATGATGATCTAGAAAAAAGATGAAGAGCTAGGTCTATGTCCTGGGACTGACTGTGATTAACTGTGTGGACATGGGCAACTCATAGACTCTTGGAGCTAATTAGTTCTTCCATTTCTCAAATGAACATTATAAGCATATTTCTCATAACACTATACATGAAGTTATAAAATCTCATTGGATTTTATCACAAGAGCCTGTCCTCTGTATGGAACAATATACACATTACATTGATTAGTGATTAGCTATTACACTCCGGGTACAGCTGGCCATGTCACCGTGCAGGACACTGGATATTTGCAATGAATGTGCGTTACTTGGGGGATGTCTACATTCCTAAATCTAATGCAATCTATTAAGCTGATCTTTATATATTGAGATTATCTCTAAATTCCTATAATGCAATCACTTTTTAGGTTGGTTTTTAAATAGATTCTACTGACATTCTCACACACAGGTTCCTTCCCCACCCAACTGCTTCCTAATGATGCAGGATTTTCCATGACATCTGGTCTTAGTGTCAACAACCATTTATAGCATATCAGCTGTAATGAGCAGCAACTGTTGGCAAGTTTAGTTCTGTGCTTCCATATGGATGCAATGGCAACTTCTTTCAATGTGATTTGAGATTTTCTTGAATCTGTTCAAATATCTCAAAGTACCTAGGCAGGTTGCTGGGATCACTTTTAAGACTGGGACTGACTTGGAAGATAAAATAACTCAAACCCCTCAGTCTCTAAATGAGGTAGGGAGATCCAAAAAAGATGGGAGGATTTGAAGCCAGATTCCTGATTTCTTCTTTTAAAGATGTGATACTGAGGAAACTCCTCCGATGGTATAAAAATGGGTCATTTGCAAAAGACAGTCCACTCAGTAGACAGTTGCAAAAGAATCTGAAGTATTCAAAAATATTTCCTACCCATATCCAAATAAAACCCAGGGGAAAACTTATGAAATATGAGCCATAGTTTCAATCTTGCTTCTCAAAAATCTCACAAACACATCACAAGAATTTCTAAATTAGTGTGATCTTTATTAAGGAACTGATTGGGCAAAGGTGATGATCATCTTCAGCATTAGTCATATCTGTGCACATATGTGATTATCTAGCCAACAAAACTCAAACATTAGGAATTTTTATGTGTAGTGAAAACATGTGTTTTACTTTTTTTTTACAGCTTTTTTCTTTATGAATATCATATAACAGCCAGTTAGTTTTATCATTCTATATTATTTAATTCTTTCATTTCTTTAGATATTAATTTTTAAGAATTGAAATTGTCTTTTTGGATTTCCTTCCTCTACTGGATAGTATTAGTTATTTCAACATGAAGTTAAGCATTCTGTGCTTTGGTGTGTTTTCAGTCACTTTTCCTTTGCCAAAGAAGGTGAGAACAAAGCTCCTAGAGATAAACTAAGTGAAAGTGCATGAACTGAAAAGCTTGAATATCAAGTTCACTCATGCACATGGCAGAAGTTCTTCTATGCACATGGTACGAGTGACTATTGCTTTTATTTTTATATAGAATGGATGCTTGAATTTATGTACTCAGCAGAGGGAGTTCTCAGCTGATGCACTGTTCTGTGATTACGAAGTACTATTTCCATCACCATGCATACATGAGCAAGTTCATAAGAATGATCTGTTTTCCATTCCTGTTTTCTTATTTCTTCTACATTATTAACACATACTATCAGCACATACTTCTACACTGTTAGCAAATACTTCTCTGAAAGAAGCAGAGCAGAGTGCAACCACAGTGGGACTGTGCCAATTACCTACTGTTTCTCCATGGCCTGACACACAGCTGTCGGGTTCAATAAAGAAACACAAGAATGACCAATGGATTATGGAATTTATCACTTACTGAGTTTGTGTCTAAAACACCTAGACATACTTTATACACAAATGACAAGTTCTTTAAACTTTCATCTGAGTATACTTCTGAGAAAAGTGGAACAATTGCAATTTTATAATTATTCAAAATGTAGATTCACAATTTGATAAATCTACTACTAAAGAGGATTTACTGAACGCATGTCATATTCCCCCAGAAAATTAATTTCTCTTTTCTGGTCTTCAATTTTATTCCTATATTTAAATTTAACCCCCCCATTTCCAAAATTATTATTTTCATTAAAATCTATTCTCTCTCTCTCTCTCTGCCCCTTCCCTCCCTTTCCTCTCTTCCTCCCTCTCTCTCATATCCATCCATTGATCTAATGATTTTTCCATTAAATGACATTGTTTTTCAGGAGGTAGTCTAAGGGAAAAAAAGCAGCATCTCCGCTGAGGCGATTCACAGGTGTTGATGTGTTGCTAAAAGATTGTTTTATGTACAAAGCTTTCTATCCAGATGCTGTTCATGAAGTAGTTTGGTAACCATTTCTAATGCACCTTGAACTGAAGACATCTTACTATTTTGTGTGAAATATACTTATATGATAAAGCAGAGCTATAAAACTGTCTCCTTTGACTTACTTCTGTTCCCTGATTCACAGAAACTGTATTCTTCAGGCTGTTAAATGGAGAACACATCCTTCTACTTCTTGTGACCTCAAGAGTTGTCACTTGTTACTGCCACCGCTCTTTAACCTAATATTTTTCCGGATTCAGTTTTCGTCTGACATATTTCCTTTTTTCTGGGAGGAACAGCATTGATACATATTTTAAAATGATCTTTAATTCAGTGGCCTGTAGGTTCTAGCCACACAAGGTTTGTTCTTATTTTGCTCTGTAATTTGTGCCCACAGCTCTGATAGAGCCTCAATAGGTGCTCAAGAAATGTTTGATGTTTGTTTCTCTCTTTTTATATCTGAATTTTCAATTATCAGCTCACAAACACTCAACACTAAGTTACAGTAATCTACTCTTTATAAACCATCTATTTTTAGGCACTCCAGACTGATTGTCTTGATGTGGCCCAAGTCAAATGTGGCAAATGCATTTCATTCTTCTCTACGTCTCATTTTCCAAAGGCTGTAACCAATGCCACTTTACTGATTTGCTAAATAAGAATTTTTTCCTTTGAACATCTATTAACAAATTATGTTGTGCACACCCTCAATTCCATACTGTATCTTAAACATAACTTAAACTTATTCTCTTATTCCTAATGATACAGATTTTGTACAGCTCTGGAAGATCCATAAGCAGGATCATTTTAATCATTTGATTCACTAAACTTAGAACCATTTCCCAATTCTTAATGTTGCTGGCAAAATTACTTTCTCATCATTGTTTGACCTATTTTTTGGCCTTTCTAAAGTTTTCGATTTATCCAACTAATGAATTGAGAAGTGGTACCAATCAAGTATGCAGACTCTGGAACCAAAATGCTTGGGCACAAATCATAACTTACTAGCTGAGCAACCATGAACAAGTTCTTTCACTCATGGTTGCTAAATCTCTCCTTATGCAACATGGGGAAGATCAAAGTGCCTTCCTCATAAAGCTGTTGTTAAGATTCCTATGGTAACACAGTACAGGGTACATGGTAACTGCCTGATAAATGGCAGCTATTATCATTTTTATTACTAATGTCCCGCCTTGATCCAAATCCTCCCAAAGACGAGAGTCATATTCCTGAACTATAGTACTATAATTATGTCACCACTGCTAGATACTCCTTAATACTGCTTGGATCTGACACTGGATTCACCTCAGACGAAAGGTCTGTGTATCCACTGGATACTGCCTGGTTGTGATTGATATGCCTCCTTTATGCTAATATCCCACCACACGGAGCCTTCTCCTATTGCTTGTTTCTGGGACATCCTCCAATTGTCTGCTGTGCCTCAGCCTTGTCTCTAGGTTCTTATAATTTTCCATCTGGTGGATTCCACTGTCTAATAAGCTCCCAAGAGTGGCAGTTATTCAAATTATGATCTTAATGTTATCACTGTATCAAAGAGTGATACTTACCCTCTTTATTCAATATTAATTAACATACACAAAAATCTATTTTATTCAGTGATGCCTTTTATATTATAAATGTGCTTTTGATTGAATTTCATTCATTCCAAAATTGAAAGCATATGCCACAAGTATTTACTAAGTATAAAGTCCTAAATTAGGTACTGTGGAGTAATATAGTATTATAGGTAGGTACAGTAAGGTAATACAGCTATTGTTCTAGAAGAGGCTTACAACAAAATGTACAGCACTCATATGCTTATAGGTGCCTTTAATAATGAAGAACATAACACTTCCTGTGGTTTTGTCTCAGTGATATGGACAAATTAAAATGTGCATCAAACATTTGTATTATATATGAATTAACATATGAATCAGGATATGGAAACAAAATATATGACCTAAGAATAATAACGGCAAATTTTTGTTTAAAGCTTGGTAATAAGAAATTTTACCAATATTTTTCATTTTAATATACTGGCAAATATGCCATTACAAACAGTATATTTATCAGATAAAGTATACATGTGGGTATAAAAGACATAAAACAAAGCCAGGGATTTAGCACCCATAGGGTGTGTGTAAAATGCCTCTAATATACTCTAAGTATGTTATGAAATGGCCTACTGAAACATGCACCGAAAACTAGACTCAATTGAAATCTGTTCCAGTCAGCAATTTGACAGAAACCAAGAGAATTACAAAAATTATAACAAGCTCTATGCAAAGTTCACCCCTATCCTCTCAGATATCAGAATCAGAATGAATCAGAATAAGAAGGGAGAACAAAAACACTTTCATCCCTTGAAAGAAATCTGATGGATGATTCAGCAGGTTATTTCTTTTGGTAGTTAGCCTCCCTAAAAGTCACCTGCCTGAGTTTTTAATTAGTCAATTTAGCTCATATGTCAGAAAATAGATTTTCTTCTCAGCCCACATCCTAGGCCCACTGCCATCTCTGATTTAAGCTCCAGTCTTTGAAGAGCTCAGCTGAGTATGAACACTCACAGAAGTCTAATAGCGCGACCCCACAAGATATATTTTAAAGGTCATTTTTCATCCTTGGTTTTTAGAGTATACTTATAATTATATAACATGGAGTAAAATATTTTAAATGATAAATTTATTAAATAGAGCATGTAATAAAATAGCATAAATAAATATGCATGCCTATATATATTCACTTAAAAAGGAAAGTAGTACTGTGAGTTCTGAGAAGTAACAAAAAGGGGCTCTCTCTCTACATGGCTAGTAAGGAATTCTTGAGGTGGTTGCCAAAGATAAGAATTTTTAAAGGAACATATTGTTTTTCCTTAATCCTGATGGGTACATTTGGTAAAGTGTTAGCAGATGTACACAGTCTTATCTCGGCTCTCCAAAGAAAAAAAAAATGCCATTAACCATACCTTTGCTTTTGACATTTAAAGCTCTAAGACTCAAACTGAAATCAAAGGAAAATTCCAGAAACCTAAGGCAATGCTTTGCTTACACACCACATCTTCAAATAAGTTGTTGTGGATCCTTAGCGATACATTCTTCTAGAGCATATTAAATGAATGGAAAGTACAGATTTATCATTATTAGAGAAGCCTGCACATGAGAAACCAGCCCAGGTCTTCCCAGTGAACACACACAGTTGAAGACATGGCCACCTCTGTGGCATCGCTGCACCAATGCCTGGATGTGGTGAGGCTTGAAACAAAGAATGACAACTATACAGTACTCACATTTGCTATTTTGCCCACCCAGTGGTTTCATTTAAATTTCTAGGCCTTCACTATATCTCTGAAATTCCATGAGTGAAACTAGACTGCTGAGAGGACAGAAAAATGACTGAAAGAGTAGTCTCCTTCTGAACTATTTAATTTCTAAATGATCTAAACATTTCTCATCCTCAATGGTATCAGAAACTGAGTGGAGTCTTAAAAGTATTAGTCCATATATATGTTATATAAATATTATTTTATAATAACATTTGTTTTACTTTTTTCCTTTCTGTTTTAAAAGGCACTACTATCTTGCTACCTAGGAAAGTAAATAAACAAAGAACCAGGAAGCCTCAATGTCCTCGGAATTCCTGGGACTACTGTTAAGGGAAAGAGACTTCAGAGCCCCAAATGGAGGTTCTTTAACGCCAAAAACCTACTTAATAACTTTATCTTTATTCTCTTTATAATTTTCATAACTATTTACATAATATTAGGTATACACAGTATGACTCTAAAATAGGTATGTTTGATCAATGTCCACAGAACAGGTTTAGAATGAAGAAGAGATCATCAGTCCTACGCAAAATTATATATAAATGCTATATATTCTTAGGAGGAAGGAAATATAGCAGCCTATTTATTGTTAATGGTAGGACATTATTCCTCTGGATGAAATGGGATTTATGTAAATCGCAAGTGTGGAGGAGAGCAGATGAAATAAGAGAGATATGGTGAGGGAGTGTTTTCGTAATGTGTTGGAATGAGTCCACACAATTTTCTTGCTCATATTTTTGCCTTTACAGGCATAACTGCAGCTGAACAGTCATTAGGAATTATGTGGTGGTTTATCTTCTCCAACGGCATTACTCACCTTCAGGTCCCGATGGACTACGCCCATCTGATGGCAGTGTAGCACAGCCTCCAGGATCTGCTGAATGCAATGACTGCATGCAAACACCAGGGGGCGTGTGTTAGTTCCAAGCTTACACTCACTGTCTGTACACCCTCACAGAGACTGGGTTAAAGTGCAAAACCAGCAGACAACTGGGGTTGTGTTTTACCACCTTCAGTAATGTAAACATATTGCTCAAGTAGAGTGACTACTACCTCAAAGCAATCAGGATCTTGCCAGATGTTAGCGAAAATGTGGATCCACTTGATCTAGAAAAAAAACCATCTTAAAAATATTTAATTCAGTAGCTCATTTCCTAGTTATAAATTCTTATAGGAAAAGAACTGGAATGCAAATAAAATTTTTATAGCTGTCGTGGTCCACCTCCACCCCACATAAAAAAACTGTTTCCCTAATCCCTCCCATTTTTCTAGTATCATTCCAAAGCTGTCACATTAGTAGTCAAGGCACCATTAAGGTTAAATTAGGATACGTAATGAATTTTTGATAAATCATTAACTTCTTGTGCTTTAATTTAGCTGGCAATTATTATCTCTTGCCTGAGGGTTCATCAGACTCAAATGGAGCAATGTGTAACCAGTTGTTTTGCTACAGCAACCCATGGTCTCAGAACAGAAGTGGTGTTTAAATCTACAGGCGGACATACATCACAGGCCAAGTTTATCTCCAGGCAAATGCTGGACATTTCAGGAGAGCCTGCCCCCAAACCGCTTCTAGTAGTTTACTGCTTGGAAACTTGACAGGTTGTGTTCCTAATATTGTCCTTCCCTTTTTGCTATGATGTATATTTAGCCTGTAGATGAGCAAACTGAAAGAGGCATCATGCATTATCATTTCATCATGTAGTCATTTTAGGGAAAAATTGGGAAAGGCAAGGGAACCATTTTAAATACCCACCCTCTGCCCTTTCCCCAGAAATAAAACCAAAAAAAACCTCCTTTGATTCAGATTTATGGACTCCATATACTGACCTTCAGGTCCCTGTGAACTATGCCATTTAGGTGACAATGATTTACACTTTCTAGAATCTGCTGTATACAATGACTGTAAAGATACAAGGGCAGAATGGAAGGGAGAACATTTTAAAGGTACATAATCACATTGAATACAAAATAAAATGAAAGTTAAAACGAAACAAACAAACAAACAAAAATTATATTTTTTCACAACATCTTTTTTAGCTTTACACTGGAATTTAATAATGCTGAATAAAGCTAATTCTGGTTCTAACAAAAATGACAGCCAACATAGAGTTTGTGACATGTTCAGACAAAACAATTTGAGCTGTGTTTTTTTTTTCATTGAAAATGTACAAATTAAATCACTTGTATATTGAAGTTAAAATTTCCATATTCGAGGAGAAAAATTCACAAATATTCCCATAACGTTCTGGGAAAATTCTTCAGCAGTATAAAATTTATGGGTATTTCTCATACACATCTAAACTGTTTAAAATCTGAGGTCACAATTAAACATAGGTGTTGAAACAAGAGGGTAAACACAGATGAAGTGGCAGGTGAAACAAGGGTTAAAAAACATGGAGCGACACATTTATCATTTCAACTTAGAAATGGTGCTTCTTATAGAATATAGTAAGAGGAAACTAATGCAAGTCTCCAATAACAGAGGGAGAATTTCAAGTAAACCCATGACATAAAACAAACCCCTCTTCAGGATAGGCATACTCTGGAGAAGGGCTAGGACCTTACAAAAAAATAAATTTTAAAATCCCCTGGAACACTGGTAATTGTTAGATATATTTCCATACACCACAGTGAAGGAAAACTTTCCTTATCACTATGTCAAAAAGCACAATTTACACTATTCTTATTAAGGGCTCGCTGATGTCAAACAGACAGCTAATTAAATTAGAGGGGATAAATCATCGCTAGGCACATGTAAGGTCCCATGAGCTGTCATCTGACATAAAATAATATAGGTCACACTGACACATTTTGTCCAAATTTACATTTGTGCGATTCAAATGCGTGTTATGTACTGAGCTACATTCATTAACAAACATTTTAATAAGGACGTTTTCAACCATTTAATGCACAAAAAATATCACTCCAAAGTAAATTCTTGAATTATAAAAAGTAATCACCATCTGATTTCTTACAATGTGAATGTAAAAAAGCGATCAAGGTTATGATTTTCCAGCTCTAACTCTATAAATAGAGTCCCACTAAAAGAGCTAAACATTGGTTGCTTTTTGACAACATATCTTATTTGAGTGTTGGTAATTATTTTTTAAATATTATGACTTTTTTATCCCTTCACTTTGTACTACTTTTTAGAAATATTTCACTTTCTCTTCTCAAACCACAGATATAAGTTATTAGGCTTAATGAATAATGCAAAATAAAGTGTACAATAATTCATATTAAATGAACTTCATCACTTTTTACTAGTGAGAATGGATTCAATTCTTCAGTTCTTGAGGACTAGTAGGGAAAGACTGTTCCTTCTCCTTCATTTTGTGTAGGACCTACCCTAAAAAATATTCACTTCTAGTGAATTCCAAAACCTAATATAAACATGCATATAAAATGATCCAACCCATAGGGTCTCCCCTGTTATCTACAGGGCTCTTCAATAGTGAAAACAGTTTCTATTTTAATTTCAAACAATACTTTTAAAACACAATGACCTGTTTAACATAACTTTAAAAAGCAAAATAAATGTAATTCCCTAACTTGTTAACTACCTTGATTAAAATTATTGCTCTCTCTGGGCAAGTGGGCAAATAGCTACTAGCAAGGATGCTCTGAAGCTCCCTTTCAGGGCCCTAACATGAGAACTGGGGTGAACTGAGCAAGTGATGATTCACTTATGATAGTATAAATGATACGTCAGTTTCTATTTGACTTTGGCAGTAAAAATTCCATTAAAAAATTAGAGTGTAGTCATGTACAGAGAAGATTCACAGAATGTCATAAACTGGCATAAAACCAAGAAGATTAATTAGAGATTTGCAAGTGAGCCGGTGGGTCCATGTGCTACTTTGAAGGGATGGGGAGGGAATCGGCTATCAGCTGACTATCTGCTGAGTGCAGGCTACAGCAGATTAGCAAGCTTTAGGAAGCTCTGAAAGCATTAGAGAATGGGGCCAGACAATAAGTAACTGAATTTTCATAACATCTCATTTACATTGTTAATAATGAGTCAATAGCTCAAGGCCAGATCTTTCAAATTAAGTGCCAACTACTGAATATGTATAAAGAAATGCCAAGGAAAACTAACATGATACAGTCTAAGTAATATCTAGGCAAGTAAATTAATATCACTTCACTCCAAAAAGGTTGACTTTGTGTAGCCTAGGAAGTTTCAAATGAGAGAAAATGGATAGCCATTGTTAACCTCTGTAAAGATGATGCCAATTAACAAGGTTGGGAAATCCTTCTGAACCCTCTGAAATATCCGAATAAATATTTTTCACATGAGGGTTCCAAAAGCCATCCTGGAATTCCCAAAGAGTTAAACAGCTAATACTGCTTTAAGGAGAACACTGGGACTTCTGTAGTCTGTTTCTTTTTATGGTCTCTGATTAAACCTGGGTTGTTCAGTGGAGCTTCCTGTGATGATGGAAATGTTCTGTATCTGCTATGTCCAATTGGTAGCCACTAGCCACTTATGGCCACTCAGCATTCAAAATGTAGCTAGTACAACTGAGAAACTAAATTTTTTATTTAATTGTAATTAATTGAAATTAAAATAGCCATGTGTTACTAACGGCTACCATAATGGGCAGCTCAGGATCTAGAGACCAGAAGACCTGCATTTTTGCTCTCTTAACCTCGCTAAAAAAGTACATTTCTTTAGCAGAAGTCATTCCAGGTAGAGTATAGATTTTATTATTTATTTTTTAAAAGACTAACTGGAGATGCTAGTTTAGACCAGATTCTAGTTTTGTTTTCCCCAAACAATTATCCTGGAAATTCTTAAGAGAGAGAAACAGCAATTAAGAGGGACTCATCATGAGAAGTTGTCCAAGATGGTATTATGAGAGTCTCATAAATACTAAGGGTTATGACACATTTGTAAAGAGATATACTGAACAAGTGTCATTTGAATGTTGAGTCTTGTATCTTGCCCCTGGGCAAGTCACTTACCTGGCATCGGCTTCACTGTAATACTCTCTTGCCACTATGTCTTCAAACAGTTCACCTCCAGTAACTCTGTAAAGACAAATAAGATACTGACATTAAAAAAGAAAAAAATATATGCCTCAATGGACTTGCACCATGTTCATGCAGAATTTTTGTTTTCAGATTACTTTGAAAATTACTATCAAGCCTGTAGAGTATGTGTTTGCAGGTTGTATCTCTCTGGAGGGGCTTGTTTTTAAACTGCAATAAACACGCCTTTATGGGCTAGAGGTGGCCTTCCAAAATACATACCACTTTTGGGCTGAGTGCTACCTAGATTTTCTTTGTAAAGCACCCCAATTTCCTTTATGCTCCATGTATTTGCCAGTGAACACAGACCTAGGGCTTTTGGAAATGTCCCTAGAAGGCAGTACTGATCCCTTGCCAACTAAGAAGCCAGATCTATCCTCCATCTTTAACTGAAGACTTTCCCACAACTCAGCAACTGGATTTAGTTACTCTACAAAGTACATTCAAACCAGGGGTTTCAAGGCTCTCTATATAAGTAGATATAACTATCTTTGGGATCCATTTCTTCCCCCCGAAAGACTGCTGCTCTGGGGCTAGAATTCCCTAACCCGTGATTCTCTGGCTTAGGTTTCCCTCCCCCCACAATAAATGTTTTTAACATATTTTTTTAGCAAAATTCAAAAAAATATGGAAGCATACCAAGCACTCTCTTATCTCTCAACCCCAATTCTACTCTCCAAAATAAACTAATTTTAACTATTCATATCCTTTTATCTTTCTGTGTATCTTTAAACATATCTTGCAAACACAAAAAAAAAAAACCCACATATTTTCTCACAAAAGTAGAATCATGCAATAAATACAAATTATTAGGCTAACTGTGTTTTTCATTTCACTTTAGGTCATGGGCACCATTTCATGTCAGAACATTTTCCTTATTTAAAATAAGTAATAAACAGAGATATACATTTGTGTGTATGAGGACAGGGCAAACTGCCTTCTACAATGGTTGCACCCCCAATGTTGTAAAGGTGCCCAGTTTTTTCCAGTTAGAAAAAAGTTACTGCATGTTAATATTTCTTAATTATTAGTGAAGTGAACCATTTTCTTATGCATTTATCAGCCATTTCTTCCTCTAGTATGATATGGCTTGATTTTAAAAGGAAATTTCAGCTTTGGAGCTTAACCCTGTAATAGCTAACATTTGCTTACCATGTGCTACACAGTGTGCTAAGTATTATATTAATTCATAAATCCTTGTAATTATTGTCTGAGATGAGTTTTACCACTACCTCAGTTTATTGATGAGAACATGGAGGTACAGAGAGTAACCTGCCCAAGACTTAAGTGGCACAGGTGGGCCATCCATTCCACAGCCCCTGCTCTCAATCTCTCAATCTGCACACAATGTAGCTGTTCCAATAATTACACTGTCAATCTTCCCAGAAGTTTAGAAGGCATGAGTCATTTGAAAAATCACTGGGTGAAGGTACAAAGCTTGGTGTATGTTCATTATGGAATGGGAGATAAAATTACACTTAAGAGAGCTTTTTTTTAAAAAAAGATTTTATTTATTTATTTGACAGAGAGAGACACAGCAAGAGAGGGAACACAAGCAGGGGGAATGGGAGAGGGAAAAGCAGACTCCCCACTGAGCAGGGAGCTGGACATGGGACTTGATCCCAGGACGCTGGGATCATGACCTGAGCCAAAGGCAGATGCTTAACGACTGAGCCACCCAGGCGCCCCTCTTAAGATAGCTTTTTAAAAAAATTTTTCATTTGCTTTAATAAGTTCTAAAGCATCATCAAATAATAACATGTTCCAGAGATGACCAGTTATTATTTTCTTCTGTATTTTCCTTTCCTAAAGGAAAAGAGGCAATACTAAAAACTTAATGTGTCTGAAAGTTTATGCAACTCTGACTCTTCTTCATAGCATCCTGGATATTTATAAGACCTTTAATGCTAGAGTCATTATTTTCAGTCTTCACATATAAAATGTGCCTCTAAAATTATTTAAAGCTTTGTATGGGCTTGTTCTGAAAACCATGGTTACGTGTACATGTAATTTCATTTAATAGCTCAGCAAGTTTTTATCCCCAGTTAGAATAACAATAATAATGCAATCACATAATGTACCTGAGATAAATTATAATACAAAATAACTGAATATTAGATAGAAGGTACTTCCAACAAACCCATTATCATCCCTATAATGATAATAACAGTTTGTGGGATTTATTCCTTTGAATGAATGTGACTAAGTTAAACATGATATATATCCATATGTACCTTTGTTTTTGATCATAGGTACCTAGAAACTCTGTATTACACACAAGTGTGGTTTGTAAAGTGTTTAACAAATATTGATTAAAAAGCTTATTGCCAAAAAAAAAAAAAAAGCTTATTGCCATTAACGAAATTGCTGCTTATAGTAGTTCCTTAAGTATACTGTATATTCCAAGAGAACTGTCACGTCTTAAATCACTGGAATCACAACTTACTGATCTTTGCTACCATAGCATCTAACCTATAATATTTGCTCAATTAAGGAGTACTGAAGTAATGATTACATGAATTAACCAAGTCAGAAGATCATGCTGTCCATTTACTCTAAGTCTGGACCTCACGTGCACTTAAAAAGGAAAAAGAAAACATAAAAATTTGGCTCTCTATGGCAATAGGTTTTATTTCTAGGTGTTTGTATTTAAAGATGAATATTAAAAACTCTTGGGGCCTAGCATTCTTGTAATTTTCAATGAACTAGTCTAGCTGTTAAAGAAATTTAAGGTGTACAGAGTTTTATGTTAAGCATCTCTGACAGCACTCTTTCTCATTTTCTAACATTCATTCTTCCCATTATTTAAAAATATCCTCGTGCAAATGAAACCATTTTATCATTTCTGTTATATGTATAATAAATGTCTGGGAAGGAAAAAATGGAGTTCTAATAGAACATGCTGCCTTGAGGATAAGCTATTGAATTTTCTAACTTTAACACATTTCTATACTGACATTATTGTTTAATGGAGCATAAAATTAAGCAGTAGTTATTACAGATTTTTAAAAAAATTTTAGCATGCTATGTAAAATTTCATACAAAGTCAAATTAAATCAGTCTCATGAATAAACTGTTAATTAACTAAGTAGAGATTTTGTGAATAAATTAATGTTGGAGTTCTGCTATGATATAAGGCATATCAATTATATATCTGAAGCATTAATTACCATTTATGAATCTCTAGAACATTAGGGCTTCCAGGGAAAAAATAAGATCATCCTAGAATCATGAAAAGTTGAGACTTCACATATCAAAAAGATAAATACTTTTGTTGCTATTATTGTTATTTATAGGGATGTTGATTCATTCTGTGTTATCCCACCGAATGAATTGTTCTTTTCTTCCTAGTCTATATATGATTTATATCAGAAATGATTGAAAGTGGTTTCATATTGAATGAAACATTTATAAAATTTCAGGAGGATTACAGCCTTGAGTATGAGGCTAAGCAGACAATAGAGTCCAAAACTGGGCTTTAGAAGATCAAACAGTACCACATTAACACAAGAACCAGCAATGACACAGTGACTAGAACCCCTGCCCCGAGGTGGTGGGGGGAAACCCAGGAATCGCAGGATGCAGCCAAGTTGGAGGGTGCAGCTAACTCACAGTAGGAGGGAATCTCACCAAAGCAGGGCCAGGAATGTCCCCTGGAAAAAGAAGTAATTCCTCCCAAACACTAAGTATAAAGCTGAAGAATAAACCCAATGAGTAGAAGCCACCAGACCTGTAATCCAAGGCTCTGAGCAGAATCTCTAGAACATTAGGGCTTCCAACATTAGCTGGAGTCATGTTAGCAAAGAATCACTACAGTCAGATTTTTGTCAAAAAACATATCATATGCTGCCTTGCATTTGGGTGACAGGCATGTCTCCTCTAAGACAGAAGCTATGATGGTGATGTGTTCGTTTTTCTATTACCTTCATGGTGCCCAGCACACTGCCTTCTATATTGTTGAACAATAACAGCAAATATCCATTGGGTGCTCACTACGTGCCAAGGCCAAGTGTTGTTCGAAGTTTCTATAGGTTACAAGACAGTAACCCCATGAGGTAGATACTAGTGCTATTTCCATTTTATAGAGGAGAAAACAGAAGTAATGAAAATTAAAGACTTTTCCCAAAAACACATAGCACAAGAAGGAAAAAGGGTTTGTTCTCATCTGTGCTGCCCTAATAGCTGCTCCCCTGGACACAATCTGGAGAGCAGAGGAGCAAGTCAAGGGTCTCTGGAGAGCCCAAAGGGTCATGTTGAAAGACTGGAAAGAATACTGACGTAAAGGCATTCCATTTATATCCCTTTTTAAAAAAAAGATTTATTTATTTTTTGACAGAGAGAGAGACCACAAGCACACAGAGCGGCAGGCAGAGGGAGAGCGATCATGACCCGAGTTGAAGGCTTATGCTTAACTGATTGAGCCACCCAGGCACCCCTATATCTCTTTTTTAAAGTCAGACTGCTGGCCAGGGCTGGAGAATAGTCATTGGTCAAAGTAAAGCTGACCGGGGTTCATCAACAGGAGGGTTACTGCCTTTTTTGGCCATGTGGGATGGCCCCTTGTATGACAAGACTGTTAGCACCAGGCCCCACGCTAGGTGCCAATGGCACTACCTTGTCAGTGTGGCAACCTGTGTGCCAATTTATACCATTTACAGTCACTCCCCTCAGGGCCCCCTAGACATCCTTGATGTCTGAGCTAAGGGAACAAAATCTACAGAGATATAATCGAGAACTTAGGTCTTCTTGGCACCATGTTTTAACATACATAGTCAATCAAGCTAACCATTGGTTCAAGGGTCCTTTAGGCAGACATCAATAATGGAAGACAGTATCTTCAGTATCCTTACAGAGTGCCTGATATACAGAAGGAGCTTAATAAATTTGCTGAGTGAATAAATGATTAAATAATTAAATGGGTGAATGAAACCATAAGCATCTGCCCACAGTTCTATGGTTTAACCTGTAAGTTAGAATCTGAAGGTGAAGAACCTTTCCTGCCTTTTGTATTATTTATCTACCAATCTCTAACCAACTCCTGCTGATTTTATCTCCAAAACAGATCTTGAATTAAGACTTCTATCTCCACTACAATGTTACCAGCCCAAGAAGTCACTATCTGTCACCCACACTTCTGCAAAAGCTTCTTTGATTGGCCCAGCTTCCTCTCTTGCCCCTCTGCCATCAGTTCTCCAGATAGAAGCTTTAAATGTGCTTCATATTTTGTCCCATGCCTACAGGAAGCCCTTTAAATAGCTGTCCATTGCTACTGGACATGACCTTCAGAGTCTCTGCCTAATTTGTACTCTGCCTGTCTTCTGACCCTCCTTGACACTCCTTCTCCATCCTGCTCCAACCACAAATGGCCTTCCTCCAGTTCCTCAAGTACACCAAAATCCTTCCCATCCCTGGGCCTTTTCACACACTTGTTTTTCTTCCAGGACATTCCCAACCTGTCTACCACTATTACCTGGTGAGTAAATCCCTCTTATCCTTAAAATTTGGCTTTAATTTTATATCTTTAGACCTCCACTCATCTACATTATCTTACCCCCCTAGAACCCTATGTTATTCTTCATAACACTTGTTCACCATTATAATTACGTGTTTGTTTATGTACTCATTTGTTTAATGTTTGTCTCTCTACTAGTATGGTAGCTCTGAGAGGGTAGAATGTGTTCCTGTGTTTTCACTATAAAATAACCAGAGCTGAGTCATAGTGCCTTTGACAAGCTCATTAAATGCTTTTAAGTGAATGATTCCAGAGTTTTATATTTCACAGAGAGGTAGATGTGTGAGATGATCATATATCAATGTCATAATGTTGGTTAATTCCTGATATCATATCACTTACCATTATATTTTGATAAGAAGGTAAGGATTTTTCAAGCAGTTTTCCCCTAGAAATCATTTATCTCAGCTCTGGATCTTGTAGTATCTTTCCCACAAGACAGAATTTGTCTATGAACTAATCACGTCAGGAAACAAATGCAGAATTATTTACTGAATTCATTATAAGGCACATGTTTGGATTAGAGATTGAGAAGGGAATAAAAGCATGGTATTTTAACAATTTTGGGAAGACAGCTAGCTATATTTCATTTTTTAAAGAACTGAACTATGTCTCTTGTTACTATAAATACAAAGAACAAGAACATCTATATGTCCAACTTCATTTGACATTATGCCTCTCTCATATGTTTGGATACTTGCAAACTTCCTGGTCAATGATCAGTGTTTCAAGATGAGTCAAGTGGTATAACCATGACATGAGCAGAATCAGATGTACCCGCCAGTCCCATTAAAACTACAATGGTAGGGCACCTGCATGGCTCAGTCAGTCAGTTAAGCATCTGCCTTCGGCACAGGTTATGATCCCAGGGTCCTGGGATCAAGCCCCACATTGGGCTCCCTGCTCAGTGGGGAGTCTGGTTCTCCCTCTCTCTTGCCCCTCCTCTCTGCTCATGCTCTCTCTCTCTCTCAAATAAATAAATAAAATCTTAAAAAAAAAAAAAAAGCTACAGTGGTAGATATGGGGGCAGCTGATGCAAACTGGGGATGGAGGGATTCAAAGCACAACCCTGGTTTCATTCTTAATACCATTGTTAGTATCTTATTTAGCTAAGATCCATTTCTTCTTTTTTAAAGATTTTACTTATTAGAGAGAGAGAGAGAGAGACCACAAGCACAAGAGAGAGAAGGAGAGAGAGCAGGGGCAGGGAGAGAGGGAGAAGCAGATTCCCCACTGAGCAGGGAGCCCAACGCGGGGCTTGATCCCAGGACCCCAGGATCATGACCTGAGCTGAAGGTAGGCGCTTAACCGACCGAGCCACCCAGGCGCCCCTAAGATCAATTTCTTACGTAAGTTATTTTCTAGCTGAATACCAAATATTTGATGACACCTCTGAAGTAGTGGATTATCTGAAGTTGTTCAGAAATTCTGAATGAATTCCGAATTGGATTACGGAAATTTAAAAAGGCTGGGAGTTTGCTTTAATAGAAGGTCCAAAGAGTTTCTTATTGATCCTGATGTAAATAGATTTGCTGAGTCATACAAAGAATCACAATTGAGATGATAAAACTGAGGCCATTGGAACTGTTCCATTCAAAACTGATTCTGGCCAGGAGGAGAGAGACAACATACTGGAGGAGGCACAATTTGGGATATTAGAAGCAGGATAGTATATTCACGGGATCTGTACAACCTATGTTCATTAAGCAGAGTGGGGAAGACGAGTAGGATGGCAGGGTTCAAAATCCTTCAAAGGAGCACTTTCTTGACTCCTGTTTTTCTGCCTAATCTCTAATTGCTGAATCTATCCTTTTAACATCATTCTGGATTTCACTTTCTCTCACCTTACTCTACTTCATACTTGATACCTTCTGTATCCTCCCTCAATCCTAAAACTCATGCCAACTCTACATTACAATTCTTTTCTCATTCCATCTATCTTTCACAAATGCATGTGAAAAATATGAACCACTATCAAAAGTACATATTCTTAAAACTGTTTTTCCTATTCTATGACCAAAAGAAAGCATGAATGAAAAGAACACTGCTAACTACAATTAAGGGCACACAGAATAAAGCAAAAGCAGGGCACCTGGGTGGCTCAGTCGTTAAGTGTCTGCCTTCGGCTCAGGTCATGATCCCGGGGTCCCGGGATCGAGTCCCACATCGGGCTCCCTGCTCGGCAGGAAGCCTGCTTCTCCCTCTCCCACTCCCCCTGCTTGTGTTCCTGCTCTCGCTATCTCTCTCTCTGTCAAATAAATAAAATCTTTAAAAAAAAAAAAAAGAATAAAGCAAAAGCAGAAATGAATGGGTTATTTTTGTTCTGTTAATATCACCAACCTCAAATGAGAAAATCAGCCATTAGCCTTATTATATAATCTTTGTGTGTGTGTGTGTGTGTGTGTGTGTGTGTGTGGTTTAACAAGATGCCTTAGTCTAGGGTTGTTTGATTAAACACTCAGGCAATGTATCACAAAGATGTGCTTAACAAAATGAATGCTTCCTGAAGGAAAAGAATAAATTGTAAAGCTATACATTTTAAGAAATGTTTGATGCAAATTAAAACCATAATGAGATACCCACTCACACCCATTAGACTGACAGACAGGAAGGAAGGAAGGAAGGAAGGAAGGAGGGAGGGAGGGAGGGAGGAAGAAAGAAAAAAGAAAGAAAGAAAGAAAGAAAGAAAGAAAGAAAGAAAGAAAGAAAGAAAGAAAGAAAGAAAGAAAGAAAAGAAAGAAAGAAAGAGAGAGAGAGAGAGAAAGAAAGAAAGAAAGAAAGAAAGAGAGAAAGAAAGAAAGAAAGAAAGAAAGAAAGAAAAAGAAAGAAAGAAAGAAAAAGAAAGAAAGAAAGTGTTGGTGAATATATAGAGATTGGAACCTTTGTGCACTATTGGTGGGAATATAAAATGGTACAGCTGCTGTGGAAAACAGTACAATTCCTCAAGAAATTAAAACTAGGGTTATCATATAACCCACCAATTCTATATCTTGGTATATACCCAAAAGAACTGAAAGCAGGTTGTTGAAGAGATATTTGTACCCCAAGTTCACAACAGCATTATTCACAACAGTTAAAACATGGAAGCAACCCAAGTGTTCACTGACAGATGAACAGATAAGCACAGTGTGGTACCTATAGATAATGAAATATCGTTCAGCCTTAAAAAGGAAGGAAATCCTGTCATATGGATGAACCTTGAGGACACTATGCTAAGTGAAGTAAGCCAGTCACAAAAAGACAAATACTGTATGATTTCATGAGGTACTGCGAGTGGTCAAAATTTAGAGACAGAAAGTAGAATGATAGTTGCCAGGAACTCAGGGGAGAGAGGAATGTGGAGTTGTTGTTTAATGGGTGTAGAGTATCAGTTTTGCAAAATGAAAAGTTTTGTAGATGGATGGTGATGATGGATGCACAACAATGTAAATGTACTTAATGACACTTAACTGTACATAAAAATGGTTAAGAAAACAAACTTTATGCTATGTGTATTTTACCACAATAAAAAATAAATCAGACCAAAATGTCTGATGATGATGATGACAATGAAAAAATAAAGAGTATAATTTAATGAAGACTACGTGGTGCTATTTCCTATTCCTCTTTGTGGGTTCCAGAGGGCTTTAGAAAATTACCTATATCATAATCTTGAAAGCTAATAAATAGTTCTACATCAGCCGGTTATGAAAACTGGTAATTTCTTTCCCTGTTAGGCAGCATGGTCAAAGAGAGAGAAGTGGTCTCAACATTCTGGTTTGGTATTAGCCAACTGCATGAGGTCAGGTCAGGCCAAAATTTTTCTTTGCTGTATTTTGCCTATTCATAAATTGCAAAAAGAAAAGACAGCATTTCTCACAATTCACACTCACCAGATAAGGTTGTGCAATTTGTGTTTTATACAAAGGCACAAACCAAGGAGGCAAGGGAGGGCTGTAATCCAGCCTTATTCCATTCCTTAAGCAAAGTGTCCATACCAGGAGCTTTCTCTAATGGCACAGGAATATCTAACAGGTATACAGTGGCTCTACGGATCTTTGACAAAGTCCCATTCAGTTCAGGCTATCCCCTACTCACCAAGATGTGACTACTATAACCCCAGAACCTCTTTGAAATACACACTTATCAAGGCACCCAAGGTGTTCGCATTCTGGAAGTATCAAATTTGAAAGTAAATGATCTTTCTGTGGTGTCTGTGAGGTGTGAGACATTTATAGAATCCTTTATAAGTCCTTACGGAAATTTTAAAATTAAATTTAGGGCTGTGCAAGCTATGTTTTAGAGACCAGCAGAATTGCTTGCCTCTCTCATGTCTTATCATGGTACTTCTAACTTGAGGCTGGTCTACTAAGGGGCAGCTTACCTTTTTGGCAGTTGATAACTTGCAATTACATAGTTTTGCACTAGTCCTTAGCTCACCAAAATCCTGCTTGTCACATACACTTTATGTTATGAGGATGGATGAAATGATATACTAATACACTCAACTCTTTAGAATAAGACATGACAACTGATATCACAGTGCCTGTGTATATATAAAACAGAAAAACTGTATATATAAAAAGCTGATAATCCATCCAGTTAGACAATGGTGAGTGCCCTGTTGAGACATTAGGCCCACCTGCCAAGCATCAGCTCTGTCCCTTAGATTTCCAGTCCCTATAATTGAAGCTGGGCTCATACCCAAATATGCAAGACACTCTTTTAGAAGTGAGGGATATCTAGTTGAAAGAGAGTTATAGCCTGGACCCACAGTTGGGCAAGAATAATCTTCAGTTAAAGAAGTGAGACCAAAGGAGAAATACTGTTCAATACACTCAGGTGATTTGCAAGGTAAATAAACCATATACAGAAAAATTCCATTCTGCTTCATCTGTCTAAGTTAATTGCATATCCTAGTCACATTTTTAAAAGAAGTTTTTTTTAATATGTTTATAGCCAGTTGCTATCATTTTATATAATATATATGTATACGGCATTTGTTATATATATATATTTATAAAAATCTCACTTGCAAAACAACATACTTATTTTAAGTAATGAAGGGAAAATTTCTAACATACACCAAACATCTTTTTTTTTCCTTTTTATTTGCATTTGTTCTGCAGAATTTACTCCCGGGCCACAGGTTTTTGTTTCTTCAGTTTCTTCTGGGATATCTTTTTCTTCTGTGCAACCTCCTCTTCTGGTTTAGGAACAATCTGCTCTTTTTCAGTAAGGATCATCTAGGTGTGGCAGGGAGAGCTCATGTGTGGGTTAATCCGACCATGAGCCCTGTACGTTCTACGCTGCATCTTGGGGGCTTCGTTCACCCGGATGTGCTCAATGACCAGAGAATCAACATCTAAACCCTTAAGTTCAGCATTACTCTCTGCATTTTTAAGCATGTGCAGTAAAAATTCAGCACTCTTCTTGGGCCACCGACCCTGTGTCCAGCCCCACTGTTTGGTCTGGGCACACCTACCAACTCCACCATGGTAGCGACGGAATGGCACACACTGCTTCTGCAAAGTGACATCCTTCAGATACTTGGTGGCTTTTAGGATATGCATACCCTTGATGGCCTGGGCAGTTTCACATGTGTTCTTAAAGTGAACACGAAGATTTGAACCTCTTGATTTACATGATTTCGTAGGGTTTTCTGGGTCAAGTGAATAGCGAACCATTTTCAGAGGTCAACTCAGGCCGCTTAGGGGAAGAGCTACACCAAACATCTTAACAAGACACCCGATACCCTATGCTTTAATGTGCATAAAAAAAATAAAAACCCTCAAACAGAAAGAAAAATAATAACCATTTAAAGATTTACCTATATTGCAGAATACTAAAGAAATACAAGAGATTATTTATAAAACATGTTTTAAAAAGAGAAAATTTCACCTAATTAGAAATAATTTGAGTACTACAGAGAAATGATTTATGAACTGCACAACTGGAATTCAGTAAATCTATCAGAAGTACTGCTACATAAAAGATAAACTAAAATCTTGATACCTGTATTATCTCGTCATTCACTAGACTTAAGATTCAAGCAATACAATACAGACATGATTATTTTTATCTGCATATTAAAATCATTGCCATCTTAAAGATTTGTATTTTTGTATTACCACAATTTCTGCTCGTATTTTATCATGCCTATATAATCCTTAGAGAAAAATTATAATCACTTTTTTAAAAATCTGCCATTAGCCCTCTGATGAATGTTACTAAGTGAGCATCATCACCTTATAAACTACACATCATTAATATTTTTACTGATTGCTAAACAGCCTAGGAGTCCTGCTGAGGCTATGCTGAATCTTCCTGTGAATATAAGTTTTCACTGTTAGTGTCAAGGCAACTGTCTCTGACTGAAAAAAAACAACAACAACACTGCAGCTAAAATTTATTTCACAAATTAATTGGACTGAAACAGTTTTTGTGTCTCAGTAATTCATCTAAAAGTTGGCTTTAGTCATCAGAGGAATGAGCCTATATTTAACCACAAAATGTTTAGATCATGTTATAAAAGAAGCAAAGCCGGTGCAAAGGATGAGTGAATTTATACCCAAAGCTGAGACTTTAACATATTTTTGACAAACAGTACTCCAGAAAGAATCCTGGAATAGAGGTGACAGATGAGTCAAGCCAGTAATTTGACAATACATCCCCATTAGACATCAGGTTTTCCAGATTCTGGAACATTAGAGTTTTTCAAGATGACAGACAAGAGGAGATGCTAGCATTTATCAGTTTTCAATACCCAGGAGTGCAACAGATTCTCTGCTGCAGAGGACATACTGTTATTGCTGATCACAGTGACTGTCTAGATGTTTACAAAGGAAGGGCTCAAGCTACCTGTGGCTGCAAGCTATTACATGGTGCTTATTGCTTTGAGAACTGGGGGATAACAGAAGTTCCCTTACTAAGTTCTCCAGTTAGAGACACATTTGTTCTCAAGGTTTTCATTCTGATAATACAACTTCATGGAGACTTAAGCTTGTCACCTATACATCAGTGTCATTTATATTCTAATTCCACAAACATTGAACTGTGTCTCTAGTATATATGAGGTTTGTCCATACTAACAGATATGAGAATATAAATAAGAATGAATATATATGTATATGTGTATATATATGTATATATATGAATATAAGAATATAAAATCTATCATTTGGTCTTATGGAAAAAGCAGAAACCTAAATCAAAATTAAATTTCTGTGAAATACGCTTTAACAAAAGTATCGGTATGATTATTAACAAGGATCCTTAAGACGTGGCAAATCCTAACAATCAGGGGATCTTCTCATTTACAGAGGAAGTACGTGCACCTGTAGGTAAAAGAGTTTCACCCAACACTCATTTTTTTGGTATGATAAAAGGAAGAAAATTAGCACAAATACAACAACATATGTGGCCTCTGTAAGAGCTCACTGATGACTAAGCAGTAAGTACCATACACAGGGGAGCATTTTATCAACTGATGCCCAACGCCAGTAAGGCCAGGAGTCCTTTCATATCTTGTCACTTATTGCAGTTTACGATGAACTCCTCCTACGTGTCCCATTTTCTAGTACAATGAACTCCTCCTACATGTCCCATTTTCTAGGCTTCACAGAGGGCTCCAGACCACTGTTATCTGGATTCAGGAAGTTACACTGTACAAAGGACTGTCAAGAAGAGAGGAGGAAATAATAAATTTGCAAAGAATAAAAGAAAAGAGAGGAAAGAATTATAAATTCTTTCTGGGGGTCAGAGAAAACTTCACAGGTGAGGTGTTGTTTGAAGAGGAACTGACATCAATGAGGAAGTTAGCCAGAAAGAAACGTGGGAAAGGAATGCCCAAGCAGCCATGGGGGTCTAAGTGGAGAAAGGAGAGAGCAAGGGAACAAAAGCATTGAAGTAGGAATCTCAATCTCTTTTTATTTGGTCCCAATATTGTTTCCTTCCATTCTTCACAATAAATAGTCATGGTACACCCTACCACTACGGGGACTTCCAGAAGCTACATTCTCCCAAATGCTATCAGTGTTCCACTTTATACCAACATTCTTTTTGGTATGTGATTATGTGATTATGCTTTCACACTGGAAACTAATAGTAAATTAATTTATGGTATCATAACATTCCCCCAAATATCTGAATAAAGAATCATCTAATGAGAGTTTTAAAAAGCCTAAAAAACAAAACAACCAAAAAACTAGTGGTTTTTCAAAAAGATAATGCTGGATTAATTTTTACACAGGGTTATAGAAACAATGCTTCTTGAAGGGATGCCTGGGATAGTAATTTTATTAAAAAACTACCAAGAATTATTCCTGGTTTTATTCCCAACCTTTTGATTTAGTCGATAGTAAGTAATTTAGTACTTGTTTCTAGGTTTAGCATTTATGCTCACAAGTTTTTCTCCATGTTTCAGCTTGAGTATCCTACTGCTAATGTACTATACTTGTTATTGGACAACAGATTTCTTATGTTTTGCTTGCACTTTTAGTTGGGTCTCTGGAATATTAATGAATAGTTTATTGCACATGCGTATGCATACACTTGCAAACATAACCACTTATTTAGTAGGTGTGAAAAAATGTAGCGCCATTTACTCTGGTAATTTAATCTTACTTTTTATTGGCTATAAAATGTTCAATGAATTTCAAAATAAAAAAAATAAGCATCATAGTAAAGCTGCAGTAATTCAGATTAACTGGCTGGTCTAAAGAGCCATATTTCTTTTTTTAATTGAAGTATTATAATTAACATACAATATCCTATTAGTTTCAGGTGTATATCATAGTGACTCAATATTTTTATACATTACAAAATGATCCCCACGATAAGTCTTGTTACCATCTGTCACCATACAAAGTTATTACAATATTATTAACTATATTCCCTGTGCTGTACATTATATCCACATGACTTATTTATTTTATAACTGGAAGTTTGTACCTCTTAATGAGCAGCCATATTTCTTATAGAATATTTTTCTAAGGAAAGGAAGCTATATTTTAAATAAAAGGTAGTAAAACCTTCTTTGCCTCATTCTGCCAGAGTTCCCTTAAGAAATACCTAGGAACCTTACATCAGCAAGCTACATGCAAATTACTGTGTTAAGTACTTATTTGAAATTTTACTTATACTCACTTTCTAAGCATACTGCCTATCTAGAATAGAAAGACACACCTAGGCCTAGATCACTCAAATTACTATCAATTTAAAAAATTATTCATTTATTCATGTATTTGTGTGTTATTTATGCCACCTTCCAAAAGGGATGTGAGACAGCTTATCAAATAATCTAAATTCCTCATCTATGTACCTATGTTTCTTATTCAGGCTAACATGCAAAAGAAGGAATAACAAATTTATACTTAATTGTTACCTACAAAAATCTTAGATTGTTGGGGCACCTGGGTGGCTCAGTTGGTTAGGCGACTGCCTTCGGCTCAGGTCATGATCCTGGAGTCCAGGGATCGAGTCCCGCATCGGGCTACCTGCTCAGCGGGGAGTCTGCTTCTCCCTCTCCCGCTCCTCCCTCTTGTGCTCTCTCTCTCTCTCACTCTCTCTCTCAAATAAATAAATAAAATCTTTAAAAAAAAAAAAATCTTAGATTGCCTCCATTTTTTTTTTATCACAACAGCTCAGGAAGGTAAAATGTACTTGAATTTAATAATTGTTTACTGAATCAAAAAATATTTATTTGCTGTTTATTATGTGCAAGCCACTGTGTTAGGTGCTTAATTTACTGAAGCTTGGTCATTTGGTTCAATGGAAATTTTCTTCAATAGACGATTAGGTTCTCAGGAATATAAGACTTAATTTAATTCATTCCTACAGAGCTACAAACTCTTAATTCACAGTTAGTAGTAGTTTTATCACTATTCAGCGATAATATCTTTAGAATGTGGATTTGAAAATAAAATATTCTTACACATAATATTCACAGGAATCATTATTGAGAGCAATTCATCCCTGGAATGTAAATGTTAAGTTCATGTAACACATGATGTTAGCATGATGTCAAAATGTAATGCATCCTCAGATACTCTGGATCTGGGGTCTAAAGTATAATGTGTGAGTTTTCTTTCACTGAGAGATTTCCTCACTTTGTCTCTCAAAGAAGCCTCATTCTGGTTTTTCTTGTGTATTCTTCCCCTCTCCCTGCCTCCAGCCCCGGAGAAAAGAGGGTGTTGCAGACATTCTAAACCATTTTGAGACCCTAAAAAGGAAACCCTAGGATGTCTCAATGTCTTGTTGCATTTCCAACTCTAAGATGGTTGCTCGATGGATAGACTGATGGATGGTGCTATTCTGCATATCTTTAGTGTTGGAGAAAGAGAAGGAAAGGTGATTCTCTAGGAGGTACTTGTTGAAAACAATGGAAAAAGAGGTGGTAGCAAAATTCTGTTTTAGATGACCACTCAGAGGTTGTCTATTTAACTACATTATTCAAGTCTGGAGTATACCTGTACTCAACTCTTTACTACATAAAGATCATAATAAGCAAATTTAGCATAGTATCATATATCCCCCAAATATATTCAGTATCAAGATTTGATTTTGCTTAAACAAATTTTCACATTAAGCAGTCCTAGGGGAAAAAGGGAGGAAAAGAATTTAGTGAAAAATATTACAGGTTGTGGTAGTGTAAAAGGAAGCTAGCCTAGAATTCAAAAATTCCTTAGTGAATCCATGAAATAGAGACTCCCCATGCAGATAACTAAGTTTCTTTTAAACTAGCACTTGTATCTATTACATATCTACTTTCCATTTATAAAATGTTTCCTATATTAATTCTTTATATTGAAGCTACTTTACCACCTGGTAACCAAATTGGAATAGATTAATATAAAATAGGAAGGTTTTCACACATAAATGAATTCTCACCCTCTTAAGAGGAAAACATCAACCCTAGCCTCTAAAACTGTTGGTGGGAATGCAAATTGGCGAAGAGCCATTCTGGAAAACAGTATGGAGGTTCCTCAAAAATTTAAAAATAGAGCTACCCTATGACCAGCAATTGCACTACTAGGTATTTATCCAAAGGATACAAATATAGTGATTTGAAGGGGCACATGTACCCCAATATTTATAGCAACAATGTCCACAATAGCCAAAATATGGAAAGAGCCCAGATGTCCATCAACAGATGAATGCATAAAGAAGAGGTGGTATATATATGTACAATGGAATATTATCAGCCATCAAAAAGAATGAAATCTTGCCATTTGCAATGACATGGGTGGAACTAGAAGGTATTATGCTAAGTAAGTTAATTAGAGAAAAACAAATACTATATGATTTCATTCATATGTGAAATTTAAGAAACAAAACAGATGAACATAGAGGAAGGGAAGGAAAAATAAAATACGATGAAAACAGAGAGGGAGGCAAACCATAAGAGAATCTTAACTATAGGAAACAAACTGAGGGTTGCTGGAGGGGAGGTGGATGGGAGATGGGGTAACTGGGTGATGGGCATTAAGGAGGGCACTTGAAGTAATGAGCACTGGGTGTTATATGCAACTGATAAATCACTGAATTCTACCTCTGAAACAAATAATATCCATATATATTTATTAAACTGAATTTAAATTTAAAAAATTTGAAAAAAGAAAGAAAAACATCTGCCCCTGATTCTTTGAACGTGAAACATTCCAATTCCTTACTCTGACGTGACTTTTTCTCTGTGCCCTTTACTCTCGCCATCATCCTTGATTCTTTGACTTGAAGTATACTATGCTTAGAGTATCATTTGTTGGATTAAAATGGGACTATTAGATTTACAAAAGGAATTTTAGGTGATTTAAAAATTCCTCTTTAGGAATTTGCATCTTATGATACTTGAAAGCTGCAAAATCACTGAACTTAGGAAGCCTCTGAATTAAATTAAGAAATTCAAAGCTATATAATAGGATCTATTTAATGAAGCATTATCCCTAATAGCAAAAGTATAGAAAACAACCTAAATGACCATCTTTAAATAATGGGTTAATAATTATGATGCAAAAATACAATGAGATGTGACACTAAAACTAAAATTATAATAATGAGGATGATATATGAATATGAAAAATGTGTTTACAATATAAGTGAAAATACTGGAACACAAAATAATTCAGTACATGCTTATCATTGCACAAATATAAATATGCATGAATTCTCCCTCATTTATCTATAAAACACCCTTCTCCTTCAAAGTTTATGCCATCTGCCATATTACTATCTATCACCCCCTCATCTCTGTTACCCTTACCATTATATATGGTCACTTCTAGCCCTCTCCCCCCACATATCCTGCTATTATTTTCATTGCCTTCACAGTCCATTTGGTCAGCCCTTCTCACATCTATTCCTTTAGTTCTTTGAAGCAGTTCTGGGTGATGATAAGGTCAAAGGTATGGCCATGGGTAGGAGTAGCTGATATGAATTTAAAGTTTGAAAAAATAAATACATAATTTAGAATTTGTGACCACAAAATGTGATTTTTTTCCCTCAAAAAGAATCCTAGCCCCTTGACTCCTCCATTTTCTCTAGGCTCCTTCCTAATCTCATTGGTGTTCTCATCCAGCCAAGAGAGAGGGACTGATCATCAGAACACTCATCAACATTCTCAAATATCATTTAAGCCACTATTCACCTGATATTGGGTCCTCTACTACTTTTGACATTGACGACTATTAGTTCCATATAATCCCTTGTTTCCACAATACTCTGTTCCTCGGAATTTCCTCCTACTTGTCTCACTTACAGACACTTTCTTTTTCCAGTCACTTCCTTAGTGTTTGATATGGAATAAGGTAATTCCCTTGTGAAAATGATACTTCTTACGATTTAAGCTGGCATGTGCATGCCAATGAATATGGAACTTGACGTCCCACAAGCATCTTAAATTCAATTAACTTTATTGTCTCCCAAGATCTGCTGCTCCTCCCATATCCCAAATCTCATTTAATAGTACAATTGTCCACAAAGCCAACCAAGTCAAAAACTTGGCTAATCATTCTTGACTAATTTTATCCACTTTTCTCCATCACTTAATAAGCTCTGTTAATTTCGTCTTTTAAATATTTCTTGATTCACAATACTTTTTTCTCCCCATCTGTTCTACTGCTGTCATGGCCATATAATCTCTCAACTGGAGAAATACATTGATCACCCTCCTTCCAGTTTTATCTCTCTCCACATTTCAACCAGCATGATCTATCTAAAAAGCAAATCTGACCATGTGACTGCCCTGCTAAAACTTCTTCCATGGCTACCCATTCCCTATGTAAAGGCTTCTCACTGGGTTCATCTTACGTAAGTGCTTCAAGTGCAGTGTCCAGGCATCAGTGACCTTTTCCCAAAAAGCTAAGGTTCATTGGCCGGAAGCATATAGTTCCACATCCTTACCAAGACATACACAGACCTCCATGACCTGGCTCTCACTTGCAGAGCTCTCACTTTTTTACTCCATACCAATTGCCTTGGGCTTTAGCTATATGCATTATGTTTTCATGTATTTTAATATTATTTACAGCTAATAATGCCTACATAGCCTTGATTTTGTTTTCCTTGAGCTTATACTTTCTTCAAGAGAGAGGCCCTAGACTTCTCCAGGAAGCCTTCTCTAAAACCCACTCACAACACACTGTGCTTACTTGATTTAAATTCCATATGACACTGAGACCATCTGCTATACACCTAAATCCCCAAATATATTTCAAAATCAAAAATAGCAAGAACCATGTCTTGTTAATTTTTTGTTGTATCCTCTATACCTAACACATGAGCCTATCACAATGCCTGAGACAAATTAGTAGCTCAATAAACATTACTGTGAAGGAGAAGGTGCAAATATCAAATCAGTTAAAACAGGGTAGTGGAATTCTGAATAAATTTTACTATTAAAATTGTCCTTTAAAGGGGCAATTTTAAACTCCTGTCCTTCCAGTCATTTGCACATTTATTCTTTTAGCAAGTATTTCCCAAGTGTTGGTATATTAGAGCCTATGTATAGAGCCTTAAAAAAAAACTAGAAAATAGACAATGTATTAGAACATCATCAGGTATAAGCAAATATCCATGCAATATATAAAAAGACATAAGCTGAAATTTTCAAAGCATAAATGCTTAGCTATTACTACAAATAAGTCAGTGGAAACATCAAATGAAAGCAGTTAAGACATTTAAAGAGTCTTCAAAAAAAATAACATGTAACCACAGGATGTAGTCAATCCCCAATCAGACCACAAATATCTTGCCACTAGGTCACTAGATGCAGATGAGTCTGTGATTAGGAAATGTTTTTTAGCCAGTGCCACACTGTGCTGGTTTGTGAAAGAGAACAAACAGGGTATGGGGTTAGTGATTAGACAGGGTCATGGTCCTACAGTCTACCTAATATAGAAAATTAAAAAGGGTTCATGCAATATATATATATATATATATATATATATATATATATATATATATATATATATATTCTTTTTTTTTTTTTGCCAAATGCCTGGAAGAATGCCTTTCATAGAAATTATGCAGTAAAAGAATATAAATCTGTGCATGAAAGACAAATGCTACTGATCTTTGCATCTTTGCCTCCAAGTAACAGATTCACCTTAATATAGATCTAAATCACTTCTGGGAATGATGGAAGATGTTGAGGAAAGACAGTAAAGTAGAGAAAGATTTTCTGAACTCAGAGGTTGGCTTCTTGCAGAATATAATAATTTAGCAGAGGCTAGTAATGATCCCACATGTACCTCTGGAAGATTTTGTTGTGTTATTTGATGTTCTGAAATACCAAACAGAATTTCCACATATTTTCCTCATCATAAACTATCTTAATCTCTATTAGTTATTTTGTGACATTGCCACATTTTTCTTTCAATATTATCTTGAGTTCTGACTAACAACAGGAGAGATTCAGTCAGAAAAGAGAACAATGAAGGAAAGGCTCTCCCCAGGGAAAAGTGTCGTTATCCTATGAGCCTGAAATCATCTCTTATTCTGGCCTAGATTGAGGAGCAGGAATTCCTTTAGTTTAAATCCATATTTTTTCCTAAAGCTCTGAATGTCTAACATTATTTATACATTGGCAATACACATGTAGAGTTCACTTTAAAAAGTCCAATTTACCCTTTCAAGATGGCACTTCAATTTCTCTCTTTCTCACTCGTCCTCACCCTTCCCCAAATAACTATTTTTTTCCCCTTGAACTCCCGTAATATCCATTTCCCTCACTCCCCTTCTGGCCTCCCATAATCCCTTCATCACACTACAGCAAAAGAAGGCTTTGTGAAATGAAATCAGATCATTTAATTTCCAGGCTTTAATCCCTCCAGTGTTTCCCACAGCACACATATAACATCCAAATTCCTTTTCTTGGCCTACAAGGCCTTCTGAGCTCTGGCCCATACCTATGTTATGTGTTACTCTGCATCCCTGTCCCCTAGTCCTTGTGATGTTTTCAGCCATAATGGCCTTCCTTCTGCTCCTCACCGTGGTCACTTTTTCTTAGGCTGTGCCTATTGCTCATTGTGTGTGGAATCTCTACTTCCAGATCTTTTCAATATTTAGGCTTCTGTTCCTGACACCTCATAGCAACTCCTCCCTAATCATCCCCTTTAAATCAGCCTTCGGCCCCTCATCTTGACTCACCATATAGCATCCTGTTTTCCTCACAGCACTACAAATGACCTAAAATCATCTTGCTGAGTTTACTTGTTTATTTATTTTTTATCTATTTCCTCCTCCCCCAACTACTACAATGTAAGTTTTGTCTTGTCCATCACTGTATTTCCAGAGCTTAGAAGAGTAAATGCAAATACAAGGCAGGATATAAATGTCTGTTGAATGAATTAATTATTAGAACCACTGGCATTAAGATCAATCAACAATAAAAAGCAGATCAGAGCTAAAAAATGAACATTGTAACAAATATGGATAGAATCTGAAATTGGTTAAAATGACAAGGTTAGAAGTTTGCCATCTTGTGTTAGAACTATGAGTCCACTACTTAGCAACTGCCTGTGTGGTTAGGAGAGTCATTTCATCTCTCTGAGCTTCAGTGTCCTCATTGATAAAATAACAAAAAATAGTACCTAGTTGATGTAAGCATTAAAGGAATTAATACAGTCGAAGATCATAAATAGTGTCAAGTACACAATAGGTTCCCAATGAACATTAGATATAACTATTGTTATTTCAATACAGTGAGTCCACTTTGATTAATATATAGCAACCACATAACTAGTCATCGTTGTATTGGGTATCAAGTTTACAAATTTAGAAGTAGAAGTGATTAGCAATAACTTGATATTTAAACCACAGCTTTATCAATAGAAATTATCCATATAGTGTGTTTTGATATCTCTAGTAATTTTTTTGTGGTAAAGTGATTTTTTATTGTGGTAAAGTACACATAACAAAATTTATCCTTTTACTCATTTTCAACTGTTTAATCTAGTGGAATGAAACACAATTCACCCAATGTGCAACATCACCACTACTTACAAAAATTTTTATCACCCCAAACAGAACTCTGCACTGATTAAACAGAAACTCCCCATTTCCTCCTCCCCCTCAGCCCCTGTTTCTATAAATCTGCCTATTTTAGATACTTCATATAAGTGGAACTCTACAATATTCGTTCTTTTGTGTCTGGCTTACTTCATTTAGCATATTTTCAAGGTTCATCTATGTTGTGGCATGTACCAAAACTTCAATCTTTTTAAGGCTGAATAATATTCCACTGTGTGTATATATTTTATTCATCTGTTTATCTGTTGATGAGCATCTAGCCTGTTTCTACTTTTTGGCTATTGTGAATAACGCTATGAACCTTGGTACATAAGTATCTGAGTCCCTGATTTCAATTCTTTTGAGTATACACTGAAAAGTTAAATATTGCAATTCTGTGTTTAACTTTTTGAGGAACTGCCGAATTTTTTGCAAATTGGCTGCACTACTTTCCATCCCCACCAGCAATACACAAGGGTTCCAAATCCTCCATATCCTTGACAATGCTTGTTTTTTATAATAGCCACTCTAATGGGTATAAAGTGGTATTTTACAATAGTTTTAATTTATATTTTCCCTAATGATTAGTAATGCTGAGTATATTTTCATGGGCTAATTGGTCATTTGTATATATTTTTAAAAAAAAGTCATCATTTATATAGTAACAAGACCAATAGTTGTTTTCAGTTTACATATGATAAAGCTTATAATATACTCAGAAAAATAATTAGCATATATAAATAGCTCAACAATGTTACCTATTATTATGATAGAAAAGCATGAACTTTTGCTGTGTCAACAACTGTTATGTCTTGTTTCTCTTCTTGAAGGTAATGCAGCATGAACAGAGATTTACAATGAAAAGTCTATGTATAAACTGAAGAGAATAAATTTGTGTGAAGGAAAGAATTCAAAAGAATATTGTACCCTGTTCTAAATAAAAATACAGAGAACCATACATTTTTAGAGCTTTTTACCTAAGATATAATTTATTCTTTCAATTGCCTTATTTAGCCAGAGACACTAAGGTACAAAGAAGTTGGTACATCCAAGGTCACACAAATAGGCTATACATTTATAATAAGCAAATTTATTAAAATTTCAGGGTTTCAGTCTTTTTGTCAGATTAATGCAGTTAAAGTATAAAATGTAGATGCTTGCACCCCCTGAGTTCCATCAACAAGGAAAAATCATAAATGGATACTCAAACTTGGTAATTATAAGCACATACTTCCTAGCATAAAAATTCATCTTTCCTAGGTCCCACCATCACAACTTTTTTGTATCTAGCACTGCATACTTGTTTCCAGACACCTCTTTCTCATTAGTTTTGCTCTTTCCTTTGGAAGACCAATCAACTGCTTAAAGACAAGATGTCGTCAAGGGTTCAAAAGAACCAATATACCTGAGACTTGGTCTTTTGAAAGATTAGCCTAGCCCTGCTTCCTTTGTCTTTGGCTGCCTTCTGTGTCCTTAATGGGAGATGTACATACTTCCACTCCCATAGCTAAAAAACTGAGCTGGAATCATCAAGGTGGCCAATACCAACTGTGATTTTACACCCTGAGGATATTTGCTATAATAGCTGACATTTAAAGAAAAAGGTAAGATTTATAAAGCACTCGCTTTGTTGTGGTACTCTGTGACTGTCTTATTTAATCCATTCAAACATCTTATGAATAATATTATGTCAATTTTAGAGATGAAAAACATGAGGTCTGGCAAAGATAAATTACAGAAAATCACATAGCTAGAAAGTAGCTGATATGGGACACATATATGGATCTGAATTTATATATCATGCTCTCAGCCACAATGTTTACTGCATCCTACAATGATAAGGTACCAAAAACAGCATATTTAGTTTTTACCATATTTCTAGGCATGGATTTTTATCTTAGACTATGTTATATCTAATATTTATTTTACATCAACTATATGGAATTATATTTGACACTAGAAAAATATAGCAAACAATAAAAATGAAACTGCAAACCCTAATATGAACACATAGGACAGTAAATGACATTTATCTTGAAAGCTTAAGCCAATGCTAAAAATAAAATTTCAATGTCTGAAAAAGAGAAATCAAAAAGTAATTATCAATCAAAGTTCTACTATAAACAAGACTCCTACATAGTTTTGCTTATATTTGGGGAGGGAATTTGGTTTTAGGACAGAGGACATGTAAAGAAGGCTCCTCTGACTTAGCTACAGGTGATTTGCCTTAGAGGGTTGATAACTATTTGTTCTGCATCCCTCCTTCTCACTGGGCAAGCTTCTGGGTTTCAAAGGGGCCACAGCCCAGTGACACTGTATAGATACTGGGTTTTTATTCTCTGTGACCTATCTCGTTCCCCTCATATTTTCAAAGAAAGGCATATTTATAGAAACTTCTAGGTCAGGTTATTTCAAAGTTGCCTTGGAGAAAATGCCAGTTAGACAAATGAAAAGATTTCAGATTAAAATACTTATAGAATAAAAAAGAAAAATATACATTTGCATGTTAATATAAATGAACAAAGATCTCTAACTGTTCTGAGATCTAGCCTCTGAATATAAACATAGTGTCAATGTTAAAAAAGCTTATAATAATAGGAAAAGTAAGTTAATTAGAAGTCTGTGATTTGCATTAAAATATTTTCTTTCATTAAATTTGTTCTTTTCTTTTAAGTAGGGAGTTCAAAATTGCTAACAGTTCATCATCTAAGTTGACAGATAATTAGAAAACTTAATCTGTATTCTTCATATTAGTTAAAAAAAATCCTGGAAACTACATGAAGATAGACCAAATTAAATATCATTATTTTCCCCAATAATATTCACAAAAGTAGAAATGGTGAGAAAAACAAGCTACATGATTTTTAATGTTTTAATTATTATTTATGGATAGCTTTCCAATTTCTTTTTATAAAATCTATCTATAGCTATCTGTCTGTCTGTTGGTCTAGTTATTTACCTATATTACACTTTTTCTATGTGCGATGCTAGTTTTATAAATGTTATTAACAGAACACAGACTGTACTAGAGAGCTGTGAAAACCGATTTGGGCACAATACATTTAATTAACTCAAAAAAATATTCTCAAAAAACTTCAAAAGCCCACATCAATTTTGTTTATGTGGAGAGACATGTTTACCTTGATTCCTGCAAGATTGCTTTACTTCAAGAGAGGTAAAAATCAGGACCATAATAACAGTCCTCAAATAAAAAATAAAGCAACAGACTCAATATCTGTTATTTTTTTTTAAAAATTTGGCTATGGTACCCTTCAAAAGATGGTCCCTTCTTCCTCTCCATAGTATGGCTTTAGTAAACCAGAGAATGAACTGTTTTATTATAAATGTTGGCAGGTAAAGGGAAAAGTGCCTGGAAATACATCATTTGCTGACAAAGACTGATTGATCTTGAAATCTTATTTTTACATTGAAAGCCCTTTGAAACCATTTAGAAGATTTAAAAAAAAAAAACATGGTAAAAGTGGCCATCTCTCATACAAAGAAAAGAATGCTTAACTATTTACTAGCAGCAGTTACAAGCTGGTAGATGGGATGAAACTGTCATTAAAACACACACACACACACACACACACACACACACACACACACACCCCAGATCTCTAAGGAAGTTGATTTTATTATAAGGAACTGGAATTGTCTGAGGTGATCTTTTTGATACTAACCAATTTATTCAGAAACTACAATTATGTTTCTGATTTGCCTGAGCATTTTGACTTCAATTCTCTCCTTTTAGGAAACACACAACATATGAGGGTTTGATGGAACTACCAACGATTTCCTCAACTGAGCTCCCACTTGGCCCTACCCTGAATACTACAATAAAACACACTAGGCCCATGGAGAATCTGCAGGTGAAGAGACAGGGAAATAGCAAAGAATAGTGATTCCAAGTATAACCTTCAGACACTGTACAATTAAGCAAACAGAAGCTTCTGGATAACGAGTGGACAGGTTTTATAGAATTATCTCTATACATTTTCAAACTCCCACATTTGAACTGATGTAAATCCAGACTTACTCTTCTCTCTTACCTCAGAGAAAGATGTTTCCCTCCTTCAAAGATCAAAGGCTTCAGATAAGATCTTAGTTTGTTCCTGCTTTTTTTCCTTCTGAACTTTACTCTTTAGTCCCCCCGCCCCCCGACTCTCACTTCTTTTTCCTGGGTCTTAAATATCCTCTTCCTCATTGGTTCTTCTAATTAGCCTAAAAATGAATCTCCCATCAAAATCTGTCTACCCTCATTCTAATATTAATCTCCCATCTTTTAACTAGCTCCAGCCAATGTCTCATGGACATCCCAAAGATATTGTGCAAAAATATATTCATTTTAGTCTACATTCTCATATTATAATAGAGTTACTATTTACATAGCCCCCACCTCAGTTAAGCTAAATTCCACTTTCTTCCTTACCACAGCATCCAGTGGTTTATCACATTCTGCCAAATTCTAGCTCCAAAATACCTGTGGACTTGATCACGTCCTCTCCATCCTCTATCCCAAAGTTAGTGCTTCACCATGTCTCACATAAACTACCAGACTGCCTCTTAATGGCCAAATTCACCTCTCCCTTCTACAGATATATTCTCCATATTGCTGTTATGTTATTGTTGTAAAATGTAGTATGACTATATTAGATTCCATTAATAGCACCTGAATAAATTATAAGGTTTTAGAGCCCAGAAAGGACTGCTGAGATAATTTACTCTAGCACAGAATAGTGGGATAATATTTCCAAGGACATCAATCACTAAGAGATCTAGTGTCAGAATCCAAAAGTCCTGATTCCTCATCATACACATGTCAAAACTTATTTCCAAGTTTGAGTCTTGGTTCACAAATTGAGACACTTATTTTTCACTTTCAATACTCTGCAATCATTAAGTACTCTTTCAAACACACGTTATAAGGAATTTGTAACGCAAAGTATGTTCTGGAACTTAGAAAAGTTTTAACAAAAGTGCTTTACTGTACAATGCTCACTGAGGACAATATTTCTCTCTGTTGACGCCAATGGAAAAATGCTAGGACTATTTGCCAACTCTCAAACTCTGTTAAATGTTAAATATACATTCAAATATGGCTAGAAAACATTGTACATCAAAGCACTAATTCAGTGGACAGCAGGAAGATGCTGTCATTCACCACTACTGGATTTGAGAACTCCAGAAAGGTTCTCATAAGCCTAGGATATGTCATCTTCGTAAACAGCATATGGTGAGATATATAGGTGGAACAAGTTGAAGAAAAAAAAAATGGAGCATCTGTGCACTCACTTCTTCAAGTTTTAACAGCCAATTAGGTTTTCTACACTAATATTTATAGCTCCACAAAACTCAGATAATAAATGTAACTATTTTCCCCTCTGGAGAATATTAGGCTGTTAAATTACCAAAGATAAGGGGGTATATTCTATGTACTTGCTGTCTCAAGGAACTTAAAAAGAAGGATAATTGCTTATTTGAAGACTGCCATCCATTCCTTAGATAGAAAGAAAACAGACAGATTAATGCTATGTGCCTGTATGCTAATTGAGTGTTTTCATGAAACAAAATGTACAAGAAATGCTTGTTTTTCCTGGCATCATTAGGAATGGGGATATTTTCTTAACTTATTTTTCCAAATAAAAAATCATTCTTTTAAGTTACAAAACTCAGTTTAACTATTTTGATGGTCACACAAAATTGTACTTTGAATACCTCTGAATTCTTAATATATAAAATATAATGTTTTAAATGGCTCAGAATCATGATTATGATTATAGAATTCTGTGTTCTTTACAGTTTTTGGTGCCTAAGAACTACAGAGGTGACCAGAAAAACTTGCTCCCACACTAAGCCCTCTCAAACCACAATGTTTCTCTGGTTCTGCTTTGGTTTTTCCCCTCATTTAAAATGTGCTTATTTCCTCCCTCAGACAGGCCGTCAGCCCTTTCTTCCTTTTGTTCCTGTAATCACTGTATCAGTTTCCTGGGACTCTTTGGTCTCTATTTCCCCTCTTGAATTTCTAGCTTCTAATTGTCAGGGGGTTTGGATAGATCATAAAACCTGTTAAAACATATGAAGTCGATATATTCTGATGGAGGGTCTGGGATTCTTTATGGAATGAAGTTCATGAGCTTTAGCAAACATGTTTTTTTGTTAAAAAATTTAGTTATATAAAGACTTTTCTTGCTTACTGAATTCCTAATAAGTGGAGATTTAAAGCATAAACTGCATTGCTTTTTTTTTTTTAAGAGAACACATGTCAATCTCTAATGTATCTTCTAGCTAAAGAAGATACCCCCCAGACATCAACTATTAAGTTCAATATTTTAATTTTTGACATTTCAAGAAAACACATAAAATAAAAATCTATGTTTGCAGCTTCCCCAAGTTTAATCCTGTTTACATACTGGCGTATTTGTTTCCAATCTCCCCTCACCTGATTTTTTAAAAAAATCAATTCTTTTTAATTTTGCTCAATATAGAGAATTAAAACAATGCAGAAAAGTACAAAATAAAAGCGAAAGGAAGGAAAATGTATTCCAAATCCACAAACCAGAAATTGTGTGTGTGCAGGAGTGTGTGTGAAAGATATATAGATGATAGAAACATGAAGAGACAGTTTAAAAAAATAGGACTCATCTTATTAACCTTAATTTACAAAATATTAAATTTGAAATTAATAGAAGAAAAAAATGAATTTTATCTTAAAAATTGTTAGCAAGCATATTTCTTAAAAGATTACTCTGAAGCTTTTAAGAATGAGAATTCTGAACAAAAATTAAGAGACTAAGAATAATTTTAAACTACATGCTTTAATTTAGATGGTATCAACTGACTCCCTGCTTTTAATGACAGGTAAGGGCATTAACATTCTCATGTTCCCTTCTTTTTAAAATTTTTAAAAATTTTTAAAGATTTTATTTATTTACTTGACATAGAGAAAGAGAGAGAATGTGCGCCAGAGCACAAGGGGGTGGGGGTGGGTGGGAGGGAGGAAAACAGCAGAGGGAGAGGGAGAAGCAGGCTCCCCACGGAGCAGGGAGCCCTAAGAGGGGCTCGATCCCAGGATCCTGGTATCATGACCTGAGCCTAAGGCAGATGCTTAACCAACTGGAAACTAAGGAGCCCCCTCATGTTCCCTTCTAATACCCCTCCCTCACCTCTCTGTTTTGTTAATTATGTTATAAATTCTAAATTGTCTCGATTTATATACTTGCATTCTGTTGGTTGTCAATGATACCCAGAACTGTTTAGTATTCATGTCATCTCAGAGAGGATTAAATGCTCATAGCCGGACATTTTACCACAGCCTTTGTCATTCATGAATTCTTCATTTTGATTCATTCTCTGGATTTAAATTTTTCAACTAGTTCCTCCAGCTCTCCTACCCCCAGCCCCCACCCTGGCCCTATAAGAGCCCAGCAAATTTTGTATTTTGGGAGTGTTCTTATATTTGAGAATTTTTACAGTCTTTTCTCTTCAATGGCATCTTGCTGCCTGGATGTTTAAAGAATTCTCTCTTTATCTTACAAGTGTATCAGCCTAACTAGGACACATCTCGGATTCATGTTCTGATTCAAAATTTCCTGGAACATATTGTGCTTTGAATATACAGATTCAATTCTCTCTTCATTTAACAGAAGTTCTCTTGAGTTATATGTTCTGTTCCTTATTCTGGGTTTTCTATGCAGAGACACCAATTACTCTTATATTGAATTAGCTTTAATTCTGCTCTACTCTATTGGATTTTCTTAAATTATGATATTCTCAGCTTTTTCATCCACATACACGTAATTATCACAAGTCTTTCTACTATGTCACTAATTAGGTAATCAGTGGTGTTTATCCACTACCTCATATTTTGTCAGTCACTTATTCGATAATGATGTTCATTTGGTCCTCAATTTGTTTCCCCAGATGTATGATATCTCTTTTATCTTCTAGGCTTTGGGTTCTTAATCTATTGAATGTGTTCTTAATAAGTCGTTCTTTAGTGTGAAGCAACTGAGAGCTTCTTTGGATTATTTGTGTTATAGCTTTTTCTTTAGGTTCTTTGGTACATACTATCTTTATTTTTTCATTTAACTCTAGTAGGTTTGTACAATTATTTGCATAAGTGCTGTGCCATAACCCCCCCACCCCCAAACACACACATTCTCCGACATGTTTGGGCATCTCAGTCAAGACCTTGTATTTGCTCTGAAAGAGTATGCCTGATTTGAGTATCTCCCCACCATAAATAAGACCACATGCTTCCTCCCCATCTTCCAAGCTACTGACTAACAGCTGTGGTGTTTCACACTCCTACCATGTTTCTGTAGCTTGAGAGAATAATAGGGTGGAGAGAGTTGCAGAGTCTGGCTCTGTGGTATGTAGTCTTTCCTAGAATACCTGGGGCTCTACTCTAAAGTTAAGGTACATTCTTTGTACCAAAGTCCAACCCACCTCATTGGAGAAAGACACTCTGTTCCCACTGAAAGATATCCTCATATCTTGGATCATTTTTTCAACAATGAAATGCCCATCCAATTCTGTCATAATCTGCCCTTTTGTCCAAATATCCCCTTTTATTATTAATGCTAGTCCTCTGCTTCAAATGCTTCTCAGTCAGAAGAACAAAAGGATAAGGATCCACTAAGTTTGTTTCTTTAAATATTTGCGTATTTGTGAGAATTGTCAGGATTGGGTCAACTCAGTGGTACAATTCTAGAAGTACAGAGTGTACTTAAGAACTAAACTATGCTATGTCTCTCTGTTCCAATTCAGAATCATTTGCTTTTAATACTGGAGACAAGGTTTTCAAATGTATTGCTTTAATTTATGCTCCCTGTTCCTTATTTGGTTCATGTTAGTTTTGGGTTTTTTGTTTGTTTTTTTAAGTCTTAGCTAGTTTTGCTTATGTGGTAGGTACTAGGGGGCAGGGGTAGAGGTGGAGAGACAGATTTTTCTGATACAGTTTCAATATAACATTTGAAGCCAGAAAGTTTACTAAAGCTTTTTTAAAGAAAGGATTTTAATAGAACTAAAAGAGAGAGAGAGAGAGAGAGAATTAATTAATTAATTAATCTGTCAAGGCCAGAATTTATTTATGCCAGTATTTCACAAGCATAAGAAATACTAATAGATAAGTTCCAAAAATTATCTTTGGGAATAAAGACTAATTAATAGTGATAGCCAAAACAGAGAATTTAAAAATATAAAGATGTACCCAAGTATTTTTCATCTTTTTTTTCTAAATACTTGCCAAAAAAAAAAAAATTCCTAAGATTTTTAACTGAGAAGTTTAGGAAGAAATAAGAGTTAAAAAGCTATTTTCATGTCAACTCACATCTCTAAAGTAGTAAAGAGCAATATGAAGAGGCTTGTTCTTGCCTTTCACAGAAAGCAACACTGAACCACTGAACTACAGTTTGCTACCACTGTTAAATGATAATTTATTTACTATTACAAATTCTTAAAAACTGAGTTCCTTTGAAGGATGAAAAATAATTTTTAAAAAGAAAAATATTTTACAAAATAAAAACTTCCTTCTCCAATAAGCAGGGAATGCCTCTTGATTTTAACTATGGGAGAAATGGAAAAAAGCAAACTGTACAAATCAGAACCCAGTTGTGAGTGTACCAACCGCTTACATCCTCTTCCCTCCTACATCTGATGTAAGAAAAGGCCAGTTTAAAAAAATGTATATAAATACATATTCCATTGAAGAAGAGATAAAAGCTCTAAGAGAAACTTTTTTATGGATAGGGATAGCTACCCAAGTGATATACAATGGTTCTGAGTCTCTCCTAGAATTGTTACATCTTTTCCAGGTTTGTGTACTCCTTTCTTCTGAAATTATCACACCCATTCCCAAAGCAACATCATGCTCTCCTTCTACTTACCCTTAATTCCCTTAACATAATGGAAATAGCCTGACATTTTCAAACAGAACTTTATTAAAAACTAGAAAATTTTTTCATTAAGATATTTACAGTCACTGTTTTCAAAGGCCAACTTCCCTAAGTATAGGATTCCCATGTCAATATTTCCAGTTGGTGGCACAGAAGAGCTTTTTTTCATCCAAAAGTTTCTTATCCTACACACAGTAAGGCCACATTTGACGGGCATAGCTGCCTAAATACCTATTTGTTTTCGCTTTCTCCTGGGTACCAGGATCCACAATGGCAGGCACTATTTCATTTTCTAAAACAAAGGAGTAATCTCTTGTTCATTTTGTTCTATTTTAAGGCCAAACACCATGACCCTTAGTAATTAAACTTTTTTCCACTCAAATTTCTTTGACATATTTAGTCAATTCAAAAAGCAGTAGGGAATGACATCTTCGATGCTCAATGAATAATCTAATGACCCTTGGTTTGGTTCTTTGACTTCTGGGATATTCTATAATGCCAAAGTTGATGAGTGTTCTTTAAGGAAGTAATTTATAGACAAAATTGAACATAAATAGAAATGATCTTTCATAACATGTTCATTAAATTGCTATAATATATGAACATTTTAACATTAAGATAATATGGTAAATTGAGTACTGGTTCTATAAGACTTACCACATTTTCTAAAACCTATATATAATTACCTATCTAGTTAGATAAGAGATTCAGAAAAATAATTAAAATCCACAAATGATCTGATGATTCCTTCCTTAGCTCTAATACTTTGAAATATTCTTCACTGTGGTTAAAAGCTCAGACTGAAGGGGCTCCTGGCTAGTTCAGTAGGTGGAGCATGTGACTCCTGATCTCAGGACAGTGAGTTCAAAGCCCCACACTGGACATAGAGATCACTTAAAAAAAAAAAAAAAAAAAAAAGCTCCGACTCAAGAGTAGGTCAGTTTGGGCTCAAATTTAGGTGTTAAGACTTACTACTGTGGAGCTGTAAGTAGCTTACTTAACTTCACTAAGGCTTATTATCTGTAAACTGACGATAATAACAATTACTTCATCCGACTGTTAGGATTAAATAAAATATCATATTCAAGGTACTGGGTGCAACCACTAGCACTTGTTAAGCACTTAATTCAAGTTGGCTATAATTAACTTTTAAAGCTATACTCCAATCTCTGCAAGATTTTTTTAATCTTGTTTTATTTTTAAAAATAAATCAGTCATCAAAACTTGGTATGAAAGTAAAGGTAAAATGATTTCTTTACAAAAAAGATAATTTTATTAGTAGAAGGAGCTAAAATCAATCACTCTGATTCTATTTTACTTTTTGTATCTAAATAATTTTCTAGGAAGGAAGAAAAAAAGGAAATGCCAAGTAAAGTATCAAATTCCTACTCTGATGGTACTGGATTTTTTTAAAAAATGAAATTTCCAGATGAAAACAGAGCTAATAGAAATAGCTCAGACTTCTGTAAGATTCCATTTTTCTTTCCCCCTACTAGAGCCATGTATTTTAGGAATAAAAGAGGTGATGCTATCAACAATTTGGTATTGGCCTATAATTTGGGATGAAGAACATCAAATGTCATTGGATAATTTTCCTGATCTTTACATGAGAACCAAAACTCACACTGGCTATATTAAGTAAAAGATTCTTATAGAGGAGGAAAGTCAGAGAAACCCATTTCAAGTTCAGCCAAACCTCTGAGAAACTGGAAAATCATTAGGGTGCTATGTTTATCTCTCTTCCTATGAAGATACAGGGCTCTTATTCAGTGCTTCTCCACATACCCGCTCAATATTTCTTCTGTGATACTAGCTTCTTCTGCATAACTCTGTTTTGGACATTCCCCATAACTCTCACTTTCCCACGGATTCATGGAGCACATATTTTGACTCTGGCCCCAAATCTCTAAGAACTTACAGCTTCAGTCTGTGTCTTGGTTCCAAATCCACGTTGACCTAGCTCCAGTTAGGTGTCCATACCTAATCCAATAAGCTGTGTCCAGAAGGACAGAATCATGTGACATGCAGGGTGGCCCATTCTGGGGTGTGGGTGGGATCTGTTCTCCATGAATAGAATGAGGGTAGGAAGGAAATTCGTATATAAACAATAAAACAAAGCATTTAGGACACATGACTTCCATTTAGTACAGCTATCTCTTTGACCTGCATTTATCAAGGTATAATTTGTATATAGCAAAATTCATGTTTTAGTACACAGTTCTGAGTTTTGACAAACACATGTAGTCATGCAACCATCACATGCGACTGAGACAGAGAAAGTTTCTATCGTTAACTTGTATCTAAAACTTCTCAGAATTATATATTTCAAATATTCCTCTTCCCACTTTAAAGAAACAAGCTTATAAGCTACTATAGGAACTTCCGCTCAAAACAATGTCTTTAAGGAATAAGATAAAAATTGTATATATTGATATTTGGACTTGAGTGACTGAATCATATGTAAAACAGAAAACAGAGACTATTTCTACTAATAGCCTACCTCAGGTTGTTATTTAAATAAATGATGGAGGGACTACTCTAATCTAGGACTTAATGAAACCCGTAAGCGGTCCCCAGGCTCTAGGGCCTGACAGGTGCCCCTCAGATGAGCAGTCGTACAGTAGATACAGTACACACTTACTGTCATACGCTTTAGACAATGGCTGAATTTAGACCACAGCTCGCTGATAAATATACACTGTCCATGGCATTCCGCCAAGGGAGAGGTAGAAAAGCTTGGGAGATAATCAAAGGTCACAGCTTTATTTAACACCACCACACACTAAATAGGAAGACAGGCACTCCCTACTAGGGCAGAGACAGGCTGTCCTCCCGTGATTGCTCCTCTCTTTGGCAGAATCAAATCCTGCCTTTAAAAGCTGGGGCTTGCCGAGAAGGCCAAAACAGGTCCCATCTTCCATCAAGGGCTTCTAATTTTAAATTGCTGCCATGCTAAATTTTATCTTGAGCATCTCCCTGAGTCTCCACCCAGTTTGTTCAGATATATCACTGGTTTTAAATAAGAATTTTCCAGGGCTGTGAATTTTAATCTGTACTGTTTAATACACAGCCTGCATGCATTACAAACAATGTAAGTTAATTCAGATTTTAAAAACCTCATGTATTTGTTTTTTATATATTTTACGTGGGTATACTTAAATTAACATACAAAAATACTAATCTCTATGGTATCACTCTCTGTGATAACAGAATCCACTAGGGAGAAAACAAAAGCAATTGTGTTCTAGGAAAAAGTTAGAAGTCTTATTTAAATACTACTTAGAAATATGCTATGGTGGCGTTATGGGTGCTACCTAGACTCAATTAGTAAAAATGGCTAATATCGTACATTATGAAACTCATCTCTAAAAGGTGAGGCAGCAGGATTCCTCAGGATAAATGCTCAAAACCAACACTGTTAGTGGGAAAATCCAGTTGCTAATTGCTGTTAAAGCACTTATGGTTTAAAATTGGAGCATTTAGGAGAAAATGAAATTTCCAGTTTTACTTGCCACAGCTAAACTTACGTAAGACAAGGGTATAAGCAAAATGTACTTACGAAGACAGAGTTCATATTACCAACTACATGTTAATTTTTTTCCATGTGTTATAGAATACAGATTCCTACACATTGATTCATCTCACCTGAGTGTACATTTTATTCCCACTGTGGACTAACCTCCCATTGGTTAGATAGACTGAAATGCCTGAAATACTTGAATCAGGGCCACCGTTGCTCTGATGGTACATGCTACACATGCCTTTACGGACCTGAAAAATCTAAACTATTCTTAGATAAAGCTTAATCATTAGCAGGGATATAGAGAAAACTCTTTCTTGTATTTGCATTATAAAATCCAATGTACTGTAAGAGTTGTGTGTGGATATCTCAAGTTATTTCCAGCAATCTCCATTGTCAGCAGAAAGGAGCTCCTTATCTATAGAACGTGGGTCAAGAGTTGCTAGTCTTTCAGGCTGTCAGCATCAGAGTACAGTAAGGCTGTACAAAAGTTTTGGGGAAAAGAAAGTGAGAAATGAGGAGTCACCTGAGAATCTGGGGGCTCTTGGGGTGACTACCAAAAGCAGGGCTAAAGAAGTGCATAATGAAGTGAGTTTAAGTGGATTCAAAGCACCAAGGCTGGGTGAGTTGTAAGATGTGGGGGGTGGGAGCAGGGGGTGGTTCTGGCCTCCCTCTTCACTCCTGCTGATCATGGGGATAAAAACATAGGAGAGGCATGTCTTTGTTGGCAGGCCTCTTCTTGACTCCAGGTGAAGAGGGTAAAAGACATTTTCAGCCAAACCAGGTTATTTATTGTCATTCAAACAAAATACACAACTCTCACTTTTGCTCAAACTGATCTCTGACTACAACTTCTAATCTCTCTATGTGTAAAAACTTAAACATACTTAAAGATCAAATATAGGTAATGTTTTTTATTCTCTGTTGGAAAAAACTCTTCTCCAAACTCCCCAAATACCCTTTCCACATTTTTGATGGTATCTTTCTGTCTTGCATTATATCTAATTGTATCAACCATCAAAATCATATTGTGCAATTTGATGGCAGAAACTGTGCCTTTGTCTTTGCATTCCCTATGGCACCTAGGACAATAATATCACATGTTAGGTGTTCAACAAATAATTACTGACTGACTCAATGAGGTATAAATGAGATAGACAGAATAGAAACTATTTTTTTTCTTTCTACACAGAGCTCAGATTCATAATCACAGATAACACCTGTTAAGTGCTTACTCTCAGCCAAGCATTGCTCTTTAAGTTTTACATCAACCAAATCATTTGATTCTCACAGCAATCCTAGAAGTTAAATGGTAATGTCATTTTTTGTTTAACAACTGAGGAAAATGAAGCCCTAAGAGATTAAGCAAATTGTTCAAAGTCAGAGAGGAAGTAAATGGCAGAGCTGGGGGTCAAATCTAAGCAAGCGAGTTTCAGGACTCAAGAGTCCTGTACTTCACCACTTCACTCTCTGGCTGATAGAATAAGAGCAGAGCTGGAGGTAAAAGCATTATTTCTGGAGAAAAGATGAAAGATAGTTCCTTGAGACTAGACAGGCTGAGGCATGGGTCCTCCTCTCTTTCCTCAATTACTTATTCTCTTCTTTTCTTTCCCTTTCTGTTCTTATCTCTTTTTCCCCTTACTTCTTCTGCTGCTTCAACTATGGTTCATTGCTTTTAAGGCCACAGAAACCAATTCTGGCTTATGCAGAATGGAAAAGAGTTTATTGGCAGGCATGGGATAGCTCAGAAAGAGAGGAAAGCCTGAAGCAGCAGGCTCAGAAGTGAAGAACCAGGGAAGCTTTCTGTCTCCAGGCCATGGGAACTACTGGGGATCTTCTAGGCACCCCCACCATGATCTACTCCTACCATTTTCCATATTTCAGTTACTTGGTTCAGGTTTCAAATGTTAGACAGAAGGAGGAGCACCTGACAGGTCTGGCTCAAGTCATGTGCCTAGCCCTTAGATAAGGGAGGACAGGACACTTTCTAGGACAGATCCATGAGGCTTTACATAATGGGGAAGAATAGGTGGTCCCATAGTTAAATTGTGGTAGTTACCAAAGAGGAGCAAAATAGATGCTGGGCAAAAAATTATTCACAATGCCTATTATTATGATGTTTATGTTTCATTGTCCTCCATGTCTTTATCTATTTTTGCCTAGTGACCTATTAAAACCAGTAATGGGATCACTCACTATTCACAGATACCTGCCGAAGCTGGGACAAGAGGCTGAGTCACTCTCCTGCTGTTTATGTGCATTCCATCCTGGCTTACTGTCCTTTCTCATCATCTCACTTTTAACCAAACATTAACTAGGGACTTCACAGCTTATTTTCAGTCACTGTTAGTTAAACATTATGTTTTCAATTCCTTAATCAACAACTTCCATAACTTTTTCAAGTGAGAAGAGGTAATAAAATAAGTTAGAAATTTGACTATTTGTCCTTTTTAAAATATCTATAGATAATGTAAGAATAGGTACTACTTGAATTTGAAACTTAGAAACTGAGTAATAAATAAAAAAATAAAAGATAATATTTTTGCATAATCAACATAAGAAATTTCAGTTTTGAAGCTGAAACTCTAAAGTGATTTTTCTCCTAAGCCTCACTGAATATCCCTTCCCGGCCTCATGTGTTTATATATGCACACACATACATATACACATAGATGTGTATATATATATACACACATATATGGATACTCTGTATATGATAAAACATATATAACATATGCAGAATAATTCACAGGTATTCTCTAATTTCATAAAATTTATGCTACCTTATGCATCTTTATTCTTTTTGACATTTGAATCAGAGAACCACATGATGAAAGACTCATTAAGCAGAAATACAGTTTTCTGAGTTTATCTGATAATGAATGAACTAAATATGCAAGATTTTAAGTTTCCACATAGATAAGCATATAGACCTTTATGTTTAAAAAATAAAAGCAATTAAAAAGTATTTAGCTCCTGTTATGTAGATAGCTTTTAAATATTACCTCCAGTATTAAAGCGGACGTAATTGTGTTTATGAAGAGAATGTTACTAGCATATAGCAAGACTTGCTCCTATTCTCCTAGAATACTGACTTCTGGCCATTGTTTCCTTCTCCTCGAAGACACTTTTCCTTTGGCTTGACTCCCATTTGCCTCTTCTTTTTTTCCTGCCTACAGCGGACCTCTGTTGTTTTTCACCTACCTGGCATTTATTTGTCTTCTGAGAGCTGCACCCCTTTTTCTTTTGGTAAATTGTTTTCACCACCATCCTCTTCCAGCCCCACAGGCTACTGTGTAATTCCCTTGGTCAGAGTAATTGGTTCAGGGATGCACAATACAACTCAATTTTGGTACAATTGTTGGAATTAACTGGAAAAGGAGGCTTTCTTTGCGAGGAGACTTACTGTCATAAGAAAAATGGGGGCCACCATAATGGGAGAATGTGTCTAACAATAAATTGGAAAAGAGTACATGGAGTCAACTGAAACTGGACCACTTTTGAGCACATTTGAAACCAGATCTACCTATGGACTTTTCATTTATTTGAGGAAATAAATTAACTTTTTGGCTGAAACTATTTTAGACTTCTGTCCCTTGCAAAATAGAGTCCTGAAAAATACATCAATCTTGACATGTTATTGTCACCACTTCCCAGCAACACTCAAATCTATATATTAGGTGATTCTATCTACCAAGTGATTCTAGCTCCACTTCTCCCAACAGAACCCTAGAATGTGAGGCTCCGCTCAGTCCCTATTTTCCTAAAAACCCTGTGATTGTGCACATTTGGATTTAATTCAAATGGGCCAACTCCTATAAATCTAGAGTTTATTTCTGTATTCAACAAATGAGCCATCTCCACTACTACTGACTGAGGGCTGTAACATTCAGAAGTTTATAGAAAAGCCTCCCCCCCCCTTTTTCCTATGAAAATGCTAGTTGGTATTCTGTTAGCTCCATATTGAAGGCATGCAGGTAAGAGTAGACCCATGGAGTGGGGAAGGGGTACAAAAGGTAGACTGAATGAAAAATAACAGAATTCAGAAAACCCTACATGAACATTTGGACTAAAGGGAGAAAAGATATAACAAATCATTCAAAACCAAATGCAAGTACATGGTACTCCACCATTTAAGTTCTGCAAGTATAGAGCAAGATTTCATGGTGGTTTGTAGCACGGTCTTCTGTGTCAGGAAAATCTAAGTCCTAGCACAGCCACTTATGCTGTGACCTTGGACAAAACAAGTAACCTCTTTTTCCTCAATTTCCTTATCTGTAAAGAAGAATTAAATAATACTATATGCCTCGTAGAGATACTGTGCAGCATAAATGAAGAAGTATGTCATAATATGCTTGTCATGGTTTGGGAAGGGAGGTTCATAGTAGTTAACAAATTTTTAGCTCTGATTAAGGATAGACATTCCTTTGCAAAAACCAAATGCTTTTCCAATAATATAAAGTGTTGATAAGGGCAGTTCAATAACATTCATCTAAACAAATTTCATTTGAGTATGTATCTTTTTATTCTTGGGTTTTATTCACATAGTAACTTTGTTTCATATATATTCATACTTCTACTCAGCAGAAACCAAGTCAACATCATTGCCCCCAAAACTCTACATTGCAACACTCAAAACAAAGAATATAGTGTTTCTTTTTAATCCCTCTCTGTTTTCTTTAGGTAAAGAGATTACCTAAATAACCAGAGAACTCCCAAGTCAAGGTGACTAACAAGAGAAATAATTAACACTGAAGGATAAAGTTATAGAAACAAGGCTTTAAGAAGTCTGAGCATATAAAGTGTTGTTCCTTCTCTAAGGTATCAGTAACTATTGCTTGTAAAGTTTTTCCAAACTCCAGGCATACATCTTAAGGGTATAAATACTGTAAGTCCTAAGGCACTATGCCTTTATCTATTCACCATTTCACTTATATTCAGTCCCCAAGTGTTTTGGGTTTTAAGACCGTCCACTAGGCATGTCCTTAGAAAAGTCCATATTATCACTAAGGATAAGAAACCAAATGCTGCCGATGTCCTGCACCCAGATGAGTAGTTTCTTTGTTCCAGTAAGAACAGGCAGAAAGGATTTCTTACTGCCCATGAAAATTCCCCAGTTGGGTCAACATATCTGGAAAGGGCTGAATAGTTTTCAAATACCAAAATAAGAGATTAAAAAAGCAAACAAAAGAGTCTTTCTTTCCTGAGGCTCCAATGACAAATATGACCACTAAAGAAATATATTAGGCCATGTATACATTGCATGTTTCAATCTTGGCACCTTGTGGGTTTGAGAAAGAGGATGAGAGGAATGACTTCAATTGCCTAAATAATTAGTCATTAGCATCAGACTCCCAGGGTATTTGAGTATCCTACTTTGCTTGCTGGCTAAAAATAAGTACCCAAAATGTCCCTAAGAAAAAGTTAAGATAGATGGTAAATATCAATTAAATAAGCATTCATAACAACAAATAAAAATCAGTATTTGAATTTAAATGCATCATAATCATCATGCTTGAGAACATTACAATCCATTTTGACCATACAGGCATATCTGCTTCACATTTCTTAAAATGTGTGTTCATAATGTCACATTTTGCTCCAAAATAGATACTTGGCTAAAGTAAATCTCCATTTTTAGTTTTGGCAAAAAAAAAAAATCTATTTCTATGATTCTGAGCATGCTAATTAACTAGTAATTAGGCAACTGGACCTTCAAATAGCTGGCACTGTGGCACCATATGTACCCAAAGTAACAAGTAAGTAAAAGAAGACCTAAAATATTCACTTTAACTCTCTAAACTCTTTACAAAATAACTGTGTATTCTTTCCAAAAGCTTCTTCATATACTGTTATGTTAAAAAATATGTTGAATGCCTACTATGTGCAAACACTATTCTAGGAACTCAGGATAAAAAAGCAAACAAAAGAAAAAAAAGTCCCATCATTCATGGAGCTTACATTCTAGTGGGAGATGTAGATAATTAACCAGATAAATTAAGTTTAATTTATCCTAGATTAGTAGTGATAAGTGTCAAGGGGAGAAACAAAGGCAAAGAAAGAGTTGGGAACAGTTGATGAAGAAAGAATGGCAACTTATAGATGGTTACCTGGGAAGGCCTCCTTGAGAAGGTGACTTATGAGCCAAGCCCTGAGGTGAGCCATGCAAGTTTCAGGGATAAGAACATTCAGGGCCAAAAAAATGGGCAGCATAAATGCCTAGCTTGTTCCAAGCTATGAGGAAGGCAGTGTGGCTGGAGCTGAGGTGGGCAGGAGAAAGGTAATAAGCAATGACACAACAGAGTACTCTGAGCAGAGGAGTGCCATGCTCTTGGATTTTGATAGGATATTTTTGTGGATGCTATGTTGAGAGTAGATGCAGAAAGGTGGGGGCAGAAACCTGGAGACTAGTCAGAATGTGTTTATGGTGATCTAGGCAAGACAGGACAGCAGCTGGGGTCAAGATGGTGCTACAGACATGGTGGTAAGTTACCAAAGTCTGAATATATTTTGAAATTAACAGGAGTTAATTAAATCAGATATAGTATGTAAGAAAAAGAGTCAATAATTACTCCAATGTTATTGGCCTGAACAAATGGGATGATGGAGTTGCCACGAACTGATAGGAGGAGGTTTGGCTGTAGGGAGATGAGTAGGTCAGTTTCAGACATTTTAAATTTGAAACACCAATTAGACATCCAAGTGGAGATGGTGAGTAGGCAACAGAATATCCAAGTCTGGAATTCAGGTAGAGATCTGAGCTGCAGTTATAAATTTGGGTAGCATTAGTTTATAGATGGAATTTAAAACCATGATACTGGATGAGATACTTAGGAAGTAAGTATAAACTGAAAATATAAGATGCCCAAGGATGAAGATCTTGGATCACTCCTGTGTTTAGATGTCTAGGAGATGAGAAAAAACTAAAAAAGAAGATATAGAAGGGTAGAAGGAAATTATCAATATGGTAGATCTAAATTACCTCTATGATATTTTGAATATATGCATGTTTAATGAATATCTAAAAAAACTTCAAATGCCTTGAAGAGAGGGACAAAACCAAACTCATCGTGAGCCCCAGGGACCAGTACTGTACCAACTATATAATAAATACTAAATGCATTTGTTGCATGAATACATGAATGAATAAATGAATTCAGGATCCTGGGGTTATTATTGAGCACTTTCTTTTTCCAGAAACTGAGGAAGACACTGGGAAAACAAAGAAATCAGTAGAGACCTAACTGATAGACAAGAGAGGTTAACCTAGTAGTAAATTGATTTAATTTCTTGTCAAGGGCAGCACCAAGCCAGTAAACATAAACATATCAGGTATGGCTAAAAATGTTAGGTTCTTTAAAAGGAAGAATAAGTCTCCCTTTAAAAAATTATTAATTAAGATTTGAGTCTCTACTCTCCTTTTAGCAAGATACATGAAAAATTACAGTAAAAGTTAATGGAAAAGTCATGATTCAAGATGGTAAATCTAGTATATAAAAAAACTTTTCATAAACACATCTATCACTACACTAAAAGAGCAAAGAAGAAAAATGAACAATATCATAACATATAATTTTCTTCAAAATTTTATGTTGAAAACTTTTTTCTTGAGGGTTTAATAAAAGTCCTGATTGAGGTCAGGTTACTGATTTGGAATTCAAAACATAAAATTCAGAAACATTTATGAAAAATCAGACTTCTATTTCTTTCTCAAATATTTTTCAAAACATAAGAAATATATTCCTTTAAAACAATTATTCTTCTCTGCCAAAATCTTGGCAAATTTATAGCCACACCAACACATACAAAACACATAAATCACACACACACACACACACACACACACACACACACACACACACACGGCTTGCTGGATGTCTAGAGAGACTGATGGTTAAACAGAGAGGCAGGTAGGCTGAAAGACAGATAGATACATAGGCATAATAAAAGAAACAATGTTTAAATACTGACTCATATTGAAATTACATTATTAGTCACATATTACCTACAAAATGATTTCTAAATCATGAGTGGCCATTTTTAATATTTCAAATGTTTTAGTTTGATTTTTGTAAAGCAAATCAATTAGCAAACCAGTAATTTTCACAAGTTTTATCCAGACTACTGGGAAAGAATAACTCTGTTCAATTGGATATTTGCCCTCATCCCTTCACAAAACTGGCACACATCACACAATAGGAGTTTATATTATTTATGTATACATCAAGAATGAGTATGTGCAATTAAAATTAATGTAATCTCAATAATTGCTTCTACTTTTTCTGACTTACTTAAAATATTAAACAATTCAAGTCATTTATTCAACAAGTATTTATGAAGTGCCAACTATGTTTTAGCTCTGTTCACATCCTTGCTTTAGTGGATAAAGAGAAAATCTTTTTATCAAAGTCTTCTTGTTGTCAAGCCACATATTTTTAGATGTTTTACTTGTTTTATTCACATAGTCAAAATTCCAAAACACTGACCTGGTAACTATTTCTGAGTTTGCTAACTGTCTATTAACAAAAGGTCATTGTTCTAACTGTTCTCAATTGCACAGCTATCAATTAGCTAGTCAAAGCATTAAGGAGATAAAATATTCTTTTCTCTAATCAGATTATCGTAGTTATTTTAGAGATGGAATGTTCTCGACAGAAAGCTTCAACAAAAGAGTTTCAAGTCCAATTAATCATCATATCTATTACTTTTACCTCTTAAATTATTCTCAAAGCTTTCCACTTTTCTTCATCCCCATCACACTGCTTAGTTCCAGAAACTAGTTTCTCACATTAGGATGCCAATATGTTCCTCAACTTGCAGCTGGAATGATTCTTCTAAACACGAGTCTCATTATATCATTTCCATTAACTCCCCTTTTAAAAATCAGGTTTTACTTCATTTCAGGTTTTAGTTCAAGGAATGATAAATAAGGAAGAAGCTTTGAGAATTGGTTCCTGCCTGCTTCTTGAGTTTCATAACCTCATGGTTCTCCTCTTTTCCCCTCAAAAAACTTGACGGTTCATCTACACTAAGGTACAAATGTCTAAAATTGTCTACAGTCTCTCCTAGGATATTGCATTATGTTGTTCCTCTTGGCATTGCAGGTAGGAGTTAGAATCTATGACTAACTAGATTCTTCTTATCTTTTAAATCTCAGAATAGAGTCTCCTCCTCTACACATTCACCCCTGCACTCATTAGGCACCATTCCTTCCCACAAGCTCACCCTGTCTTAGGGCTCAGCATAGTTTACTATCCTTTTTCCTCAATCTGACCATAAGCTCCTAGTGGGCAGGGACTATGTCTTATTCATGGTTTTATCTCTAGTATTTAGCAAAGTGCTTGGCATATAATTAGCACCCAATCAGTATTCTAGTCATTGGATGAATGTATTATAATAGCAAATCTATTTACAGAGAATGTCTAAAGTACCAAAGCTAGGGGGAGAATTAACTGCAAGCCAATAGCAGCACCTGCCAATTTCGGGTGTCTCAAGCAGAAGTGAAAAGTAAGCAGGGATCAAGTGGGACTTGGGCTTCCTGCCTACAAAGTCCCGGCTGGGAGATGGAATGGATGAGAGCATGGCAGAAAATATCATCACATACTGAAGAAGCGGACTGCTAAACTTAGTCTAACATCTTTTAAATTGTAACTTTTCCAGATTCTCTTACACAGCAGAATGTCACTGACAGTCCACAGACACTACCTGTCTCCAGCATGACAATACCTAAGATAGTAATATCAGCCTTTTCCAAGGAGAATCATCTGACCCAGGAGGTGAAAGGCATTTATTTAAGAAGGTAGCACTTTAATAAACATCCATTATTTTATATATAACCAACTTCTTGAGGAAATTGTGCTTTTAAAATCTGGTTGAACAAAAGAGGTAGTAAATCTCTTTAATGACTCTGGACAGAAAATTCCAGTGGAATGTGATTAAGGACAGTTTCAATTGTCTCCTGAGAAATACTGAAACTACTCAATTCTATCACTCTTGGTGGCCTACAGTGTATGAGAAACACATAGGTCAGACTTCTAATTATCTTAAAACGGGTCTTAAAAATTTAAATTTCTAGGGGTGCCTGGGTGGCTCAGTCGTTAAGCGTCTGCCTTCAGCTCAGGTCATGATCCCAGGGTCCTGGGATCGAGCCCCGCATCGGGCTCCCTGCTCCATGGGAGGCCTGCTTCTCCCTCTCCCACTCTCCCTGCTTGTGTTCCCTCTCTTGCTGTGTATCTCTCTGTCAAACAAATAAAATCTTAAAAAAAAAAAAAAATTTAAATTTCTAGCCTTGATTTCCAACCTCCAGCTAATAGATGACTATGCCTTGTCTTTTCAATTCCCAGTAATTTGGAAGTTTTTAATGAATTTTATAAAATTTAAGATTAAAAAAAAACATTGTGAGGATTTCTGGTTTCTGTTCCTGCATATAGGGAGCTTAGAAGTTGTCATTCTGTCCTAACAACAAATAAAAACCTGAACAAACTGAAAAATTAACAATTCTTCATATATCTGTCAAATAAGGTCACAAGGCAGACCAATGCCCCCCAAACTAGGCAAAGACTGAAAATAACAATTTAATGGAGCAGAAACCTCTGCAGGAACCAGTAGGTGACAGGAAAATCTCAACTATAATTGATAAATTACTGAAGGCTCAGTGTGGATGAGCCTGGAAGATAAAACTCTAGGGGGACCCAGTCATGGGGGGGCCCACAGATTTTTGTACATTTTCGTTCAGGAGCTCTACCAGGCCCTCACAGTTGACTATCAAAGAAAAAATCCCATGCTTCTAGCAGGGAGGAGAAAAGGAACCATTCTGAAATATAGCGCAGTATTCTCTTTTAACAAGGCCTGCTTTAAGAAGAAACTGTTTTACCACAGACTAAACTGTTGGGGTATTAACAGAACCTAACTGACCTGGGGGAATGCAAGTGCCCAACTCTACCTAGTTCTAACCTTTCAAACGGAAGAAGGGAAATACCCAGCTCAAGGTACCTCTAGCCATCCTATCCCACATAAGTGGTAGGGGTGGAAGCAAAACTGAGAAGCATCAATAAAGCTCACAGCTCAAGGGACAGAGGCTCACCAAGGGACTAAGACCTGATCATAGTACTTCCTCCAACACCTTACCACTATATTACTAAAGGCCTATTTACCATAGTTTCTTTTACCTACTGTATCATATCCACCTTCCAACAAAAAATTATAAGACATACTAAAAGGCAAAAAGCACATTTTGAAGGAACCTAACAAGCATTAGAACCAGAGTCAAATATGGTAGGAATGTTGGAATTATCAGACCAAGAATTTTAAAAACTATGGTTAATATGTTCAGGGAATTAAATGGAAAAGTAGACAACATGCAAGAACAGAAGGGAATGTAAGTACAGAGATGGAAATTCTGAGAAAGAATCAAGAAGAAATACCTGAAAAAAGAAAATACTGTCAAAGAAATGAATGCCACTGATGAGCATTAGTAGACTGGTCACAGGTGAAGAAAGAATCTCCAAACTTGAGGAAATGACAACAGAAACTTCCAAAAAAAAAAAAAAAAAAACCGTGGAAAATAAAAATAGGAACAAAAAACAAGGAATACAAACAGAAAACAGTAAAAATATGGTAGATATTGACACAACTACATCAATAATCACTTTAAACATCAATGAACTAAATATACCAATAGAGACTGTCAGGAAAACGAGACCCAACTACATGTTGTCAGAAAGTTGCTTTAATTATAAAGACACAATAGATTAAGACTAAAGGTATGGAGAAACATAAACCATTCTAACACTACTCAAAAGAACATGAGAGTAGCTTTATTAATTGCAGACAGAACAGACTTTAGAGCAAGGGAAATTATTAGGAAAAAAGATGGACATTACTTGATGATAAAGGAGTCTTCAAGAAGATCTAATAATCCTTAATATGCATGTGTCTCACAACACAACATTAATATATGTCAGGCAGAAAATGATAGAAATATAAGAAGAAATAGGTGAATCTACTACCACAGTTGGAGACTTTAATACCCCTCCATCAAAAATGGACTGATCCAGCAAGCAGAAAATCATTAGCAACATAGTTGAACTCAAGAGCACCATAAATCAACTGGATATAATTGAATATTTGACTACTTCATCTAACAACAGCAGAATACACATTCTTCTCAAGCTCACATGGAACATTCACCAAGATGCACTACAATATAGTCATAAAACACCCCTTAACAAGTGTAGAAGAATAGAAATCATACAGTGTCTTCTCTCAGACCATATGGAATTAAACTAGTAGTCAATATTAGAAATATAGCTGAAAAGCCTAAAATACTTAGAGATTAAACAACACATGGGTCAAAGAAGAAATCTCAAGAGAAATTTAAAAATATTTTGAATTAAATGAAAATTAAAATACAACATCAAAATTTGTGGGATGTAGTACATAGAGGGAAATTCATAGCACTGAATGCATATATTTGAAAAGAAAGATTAGATTATTAATATCAATAATCTAAGCTTTCACTAAAAAAAAAAAGAAAATGAAAAAGGAGCAAATTCAATCCAAAATAAGCAGAAGAAGAGAAATAATAAAAATTAGAGTAGAAATCAATAAAATTGAAAATGGGACATCAATAGAGAAAATCAACAAAAGCAAAAAAGCTAGTTCTTTGAAAAGATCAATAAAATGCATAAGCCTAAAATCAGGCTAGCTAAGAAAAAAAGAGAGAAGACACAAATTACTAGTATCAGAAATGAAAGAGAAGACATCATTACAGATACCATGGACAATAAAAGGATAATAAAGAAATATTATCAATAACTCTATGCCCTCATATTTGATAACCTAGATGAAGTAGATCAATTCCTTGAAAGACACAATCTGCTAAAATCACACAAGAAGAAATAGACAATACAAACAGGCCTATCTATTAAAGAAATCAAATCACTAATAACTTTCCAAAACAGAAAACAGGCTTAGATGGATTCACTGGTACATTATACCAAACACTTAAGAAATAATACCAGCTCTTTACAATTTCAGCCAGAAAACAGAAGTAGAGTGAATACATGTCAACATGTCCTATGAGGCAAGCATTACCCCACCACCAGAACAAGATAAAGACACTACAAGAAAATTACAGACTAACAGCTGTCACGAACACAGATACAAAAACCCTCAACAAAATATTAACAAACTGAATCCAACAGTATATAAAAAGAATTATATATCATTAAAAGAAGGGATTTATTTCAGGTATGCAAGGCTGGTTTAACATGTGAAAATCAATAAATGCTATCCGCCATATCAACAGGTAAAAACAGAAAAATTACATGATCATATTAGTTGATGCAGAAAAAAATATTTGACAAAATTCAAAACCCATTCATGGCAATAAGTCTCAGGAAACTAGAAACAGAAATTACCTCCCTCAACTTGATAAAAAACATCTACAAAATACCACAAGCTAACATCATATTTAATAGAAACTTGAAGCTTTCCCACTGACATCAGGAACAAAATAAAAATGTCTCCTTTTACCAATATCATACTGGAAGTCCTAATTAATGCAGTTAAGACAAGAAAAAGAAATAAAAGGTATACATACAAATTGGGAAGGAAGAAATGCACTGGTCTTTGTTCACAGATAACACGACTGTCTATGTAAAAAACCCTAAAGAATCAACAACAAAGCTTTTGGAACTAATAAGCAAATATAGCAAATTATGGAATATGAGGTTAACATACAAAAGTCTATCACTATACTATATTAGGAAATAATCTATACATTGGAAATGACCAAGTGAAATTGAAACTAAAAACACTGTACCATTTGGGGCACCTGAGTGGCTCAGTCAGTTAAGCACCTGCCTTCAACTCAGGGTCCTAGATCAAGCCCCGCATCAGGCTCTCTGCTCAATGGAGAGCCTGCTTCTCCCTCTCCCTCTGCCCCTCCTCTTGCTTAATGCTTACTCTGTCTCTCTCCCAAATAAATAAATAAAATCTTAAAAAATAAAAACACTTTACCATTTACATTGCACTCCCCCAAAATGAAAAACCTAGGTATAAGGCTGACAAAATATGTAAATATTTCCTATATGAGAAAAAGTATAAAACTCTGATTAAAGATCTCAAAGAAGAACTAAATGAATGGAGAGATATTCTACGTCTACAGATAGGAAGATTCAACACTGTCAAGATGCCAGTTCTTACCAACTTGATCTATGAATTCAACACAATCCCCCTCAAAATCTCAGTAAGTTATTTTGTGGATGTAGACAAACTGATTCTGAAGTTTATATAGACAGCCAAAAGACCCAGGATAGCATACAGCATTGAAAAAGAACAAAGATGGAAGACTGACACTACCTGACCTTAAGACTTAATATAAAGCTATGGCAATCAAGGGGTACATGGGTGGCTCGGTCACTTAAGCATCTGACTCTTGATTCCAGCTCAGGTCATGATCTCAGGGTTGTGCGATTAAGCCTAATGTCAGGCTCCATGTTAGGCATGGAGCCTCCTTAAGATTCTCTCTCTCCCTCTCCCTTTGCCCCTCACACTATCTCTCTCTCTCTCAAAAAAGAGAAAGCTAGAGTGATCAAGATAGTGTCATATTAATGAAAGGATAAACAAACTGATCAATGGTACAAAACAGCCCAGAAATAGACCCATATATAGGTACTGATCTTTGACGAAAGAGCAAAGGCAATACAATGGAGAAAAGATAGACTGTTCAACAAGTGATGCTGGAAACCCGAACAGCCACATGTAAAAAACAAACAAAAAACCTAGACACAGACCTTACACCATTCACAACAATCAACTCAAAATGGATCACAGACTAAAATGTAAAATGCAAAACTATAAAACTCCTGGAAGAGACCATAGGGAAGATCTAGATGATCTTGGATATGGGGATGACTTTTAGATAGAACATCAAAGCCATGATCCACAAAAGAAAGAACCGATAAGGTAAACTACTTTAAAATTAAAAACTTCTGCTCTGCAGCAGACCCTGTCAAGAGAATGAAAAGACAAGTCACAGACTGAGAGAAAGTATCTGCAAAGACATCTGATGAAGGACCGCGATCCACAGTATACAAAGAATTCTTTTTTTTTTTTTTTTTTTTTTTTTAAGATTTTATTTATTTGCGAGAGAGAGAATGAGAGACAGAGAGCATGAGAGGGAGGAGGGTCAGAGGGAGAAGCAGACTCCCTGCTGAGCAGGGAGCCTGATGTGGGACTCGATCCCGGGACTCCAGGATCATGACCTGAGCCGAAGGCAGTCGCTTAACCAACTGAGCCACCCAGGCGCCCCACAGTATACAAAGAATTCTTAAAACTCAAAAACAAGAAAATGAATAATCTGATTAAAAAATGGGCAAAAGACCTGAAAAGATATCTCACCAAAGAAGATACATGAATGGAAGATAAGCATATGAAAAGATGCTCCACATCACATGTCATTAAGAAATTACAAATTAAAACAACGATATACTGCTACACATTGATTAGGGTGGCCAAAGTCCAAAACACTGACAAACGCTAAATGCTGACAGGATCTGAAGCAAAAGGAACTCTCATTCATTGCTGGTGGGATAGTCACTTTGGAAGACAGTTTGGCAGTTTCTTACAAAGCTATACATACTCTTAAGATATAATCCAGCAACTGTGCTTCTTGATATTACCCAAAGGAGTTGAAAACTTATGTCCACATAAAAACCTGCACCTGAATGTTTATAGCAGCTTTATTGGAATTGCCAAAACTTGGAAGCAACCAAGATGTCCTTCAGTAGATGAGTAAATAAATAAACTGTGGTTCATTTAGAGAATGGGATATTATTCAGTGCAAAAAAGAGATGAACCATCAATCCATTTAAAGACGTGAAGGAAACTTAAATGCATATTGCTAAGTGAAAGAAGCTAATCTGAAAAAGTCTGTATTCTGTCTGTTCTAACTGTATGACATTCTGGAAAAGGCAAAACTATGGAGACAGTAAAAAGATTAGTGGTTTCCATGGTTTAAGGAGGAGGATGAGATGGATAGTTGGAATACAGAGGATTTTTACGGGAGTAAACTACGGTGTATAGTACTTCAATGCTGGATACATGACATTACATTTGTCAAAACCCATTCAAAGTCCAATACTAAGAGTAAACCCTAATGTGAACTATGGATTATGGGTATCAATGACGTGTCAATGTAGATTCATCAACTATAACAAATAAACTGTGGTGCAGAAAGGCTATAGTGACGAAGTTGTGCATGATTAGGAATGGGCATATATAGGATTTCTCTGTACTTAATACTCATTTTGCTTTGAAACTAAAACTGCTCTAAAAAATAAACTTTATTAAAAGTAGAAAAAAATTTTATAAAGTTTCAAAAATCCTAAATTCCTAATTTCTCCAACTTCATAAACATAAATATGGGAGCTGGTATGATATCAAGAAATTCAGATTTGTATTAAAGAGTAAGAACTACAAAATGAACAAATGAGAAAGAAACTGGCCTTCTGGAATTTAAGACAATTATTCCTGAGAAAAATTCTAAAAAGGCCATCAGATAGTATTCATCATGAAGAGCCTCCTTCCTCCTTTAGGTTATTAACTAATGAGTACTCATGAGACAAGGTTATATCTTATTCCATACAAACTGAAAGTGTCCATAAACATTAAAGAACCATGATGTGTGGGTGGAAGAGTTGAGTTTGCCACCTTGTAGCAGGACCATAATACATGAGAAAAATTGAGTATTTTGCTTTCTATTCAGAAAGAAATCAAAAGAATATTGAGTATCTCTATACCTTTCTATTAAAAGTATAATATGTCATGGTTATTTAAAATGTTTTTCTGGGGACGCCTGGGTGGCTCAGTACGTCGTTAAGCGTCTGCCTTTGGTTTAGGTCATGATCTCAGGGTCCTGGGGTGGAGCCTCGTGTCCCTCTCCCTCTCCCTCTGCTTCTCCCCCCTCCCTGGCTCGTGCTTGCTCACTCTCTCTCAAATAAATAAATAAAATCTTAAAAAAATAAAAAACAAATAAATGTTTTTCTGTAAAAACATATAACAGATTCTTTACCATTTTATTAATTTTCCAACTAATAGGACACTGAAATTATTTAGTATAACTTTGTAAAAGCTTTATTTTCCCATCAGTCACCCTCTATAATTCTAGAATTATAGAGTTCCACTATAGTGGACATTAAATTTATTTTAAAAATAGCCAAAATATTTTCATTCCAACACTTTTCTAAAAACAAATGAGAAATGCAATGCAATATCTTTACAGCATTAGGGTTTCTTTGTTATTTAAAATATCCTCCACTTTATGTAGATTGTTTCTTGCATATAAAGTGCCAACTAAAAACAAAATTCAGAGACTCAACTTTGTTCTAAAAAGTATATTCAGAGGGTTTATACCTTATAACTTCTTTTTTTTGTTCCTACCAACATCTTACTTCAGGTACTTACTATGTTCTTCCTGGATGTTAGTGTAGTCAACTTCTAACTGGGTTCACACCTCTAATCTGATCTCTTTTTGCTTCAATCATCCGTGCTCACAGCAAAATATACTGTGCTATACTATAATTACTGATTTAGTTTTCTGTCTTTTAACAAGAGTTTTAACCTAGAGGCCTATTTTCAAGTGCTGTTTACAGTGTACTGATAGATCAAGTAATCTTCAATCTGTGCATTCCACATTTTGATCTGAGAGTGGAAATTATTTTTGCCACTACTTCCTATATGCACTATAATAAATCAAATATGACCAAATAATACTAAAATCAAATATAAGACAAATGAAATATACTAGGTGGGTTTTAAGAAGGATAAAATTTGCTATGAATAATAGGCCAAAGATGTCCAGAAAAATCAGACTAGCCCTCTACCTCTAAAAAAAGATTTAATAATCATTAGAATATATATGGCATACATATGCCTTGTGAGATACAGGAGAATATTATCAGCATAATGGAAGAATTTTCCTAAATAACCATAAAGATGACTGAGTGACTAGGGCACAAACAGATGTGTTCACAGACACTGTGAAACTTATTACACTATATCTGTGTGTTTTGTAAAATTGTTGACCTGTGGATTATGCAACCAAATATTCTAGTAGATCAAAGAATGCTATAATAGAACAAGTATGAGATTGCTTTTAGCTCTTTCGAAGGCAAAAATTGTCTTTCAACTTCCCTTCAATCAGTTTATCCACAGTGCCTGGTAGAGAGTTAAGTGCAGATTAAGGGTACATTTGTTGAATGAAGACACAGAGAAATACACTGAGAAAGACATCAACTTCAGGGCTTTGCATTGTGTTTCCTGGCATTCCTGACTAAGTGAATGTTGGCTCTTTCTCCCAAACCTCTTGTAACTCTTAACAGCTCCTACCACATTAGGTCTATACTACAGATTTTTTGAAGCTGTCCAATCCCCTTTCTGAACTATAAAATCTTCAAAAAAGTGGACGGTGTCTTAGCTTTTAGTCTGTTAGTCTTGATATTGCCAATATAACAATCAGCTCAAGGGGTGCAGTTTCCGAAACATACTTTTTTAATACTGATAGAACTTCAAATTTGTAAAAATGAAAAATATACATGTCTTCCTAGTAATAACTACAAAGCATGCAAATTGACCAAGCTTTCTGGATGGTACGAAAATGATAAAATGGGGCACAGGGAGGGAGCACATCAGATTCTCTGAGTATTCAATTTTGAAATTATCAAAATGGGATATTTATTTTAAAATGTTCAGAAACACTACCTTTTTTCCTAAAGCATTAGGCATAGTGTCTTGCATTTAGTAGGTACCCATTACTTATTTGATGAACAGAATTTCTTATACGGGGACAAAAACAAAAACACTTTAAAACAGAAAAAAAAGAAGTATTTCATGTACCAAGATGTGTTTTTGCTAGGGGGAAAAAAAAGTTCTTTTTAAAGATGTATTAATAGAATTTTTCTCTAATAGCTTAAAATCATAATAAATTTTCTAATACTTAAAAACGACACCAGGAGTCCTTACTAATTCTACCAGAAGTCTCAAATTAATGAGAACAGCATCCTGGCCTCACAGAACAGGAAAGGACTTGAGAGATGTCTGACAAATTTTTCATCTGGTCCCACAGCCCCATTCCGTACGAGAAAAATGAGGATTAGAGAAAATATAATGTTAAGTGGTTAGCCTTGGGTAGCTCTGAGACTGAAACTTAAGTCTTTTCATCCTGGATCAGCACTTTTGCCAATAAACCTTAATCTAATCTATCTATTTTAGTTCCCTACTGAGATTACAAAATTCAACCCAAGTGTTATTCTCTTATACATTTACTTAGAAAGGGCTGTGATATTTCTATACTCCATTATACATTCACCCAACATGCACATAATACAAATCTTCGCTGACATTCAGTTCCTGAAATATATATGTCACATTCAGATGACTGCCCTTGTCAAGGCCTTCTGTCTCAAAGAAATGGACTGAATCTGCCTTATCTGCCTAAGGCCAATGGCTCTGACTGTAGGCCTCTCCCTTAGGGACTACAATTCTAGCTCCATTATTTCCCTGCCTGGCTTTCCCTTAGATTTCAGATAAATCCACACCTCTTATCTCCCAGAACTGCTGAGGTGTGCCTGAAAACCCTGCTAGGCACAAACCCGGAGGAAGGATGATTCATTATTTGCTGTGAAGAGGTCTTTGCTTTCGTGCAGGTCTTTCCCACTGATTCCTGAGTCTATTTGCAAAAGCGATTACTAATGCTGTATAGTTGGAAATGGTGGATAGATACCTGAATGAAAAATGTAAATTTAATATAGCAAGAAGAAACTTTTTTTTTTTAATGAACTCATTGCCTCTTCTGTTTCGCTTTTTAGAAAGGGAAAAGTATTCCATTAGAAGAAAACTCAGTGCACCTATAAAAATAGAACTTCCCATTAGATTGTGAATAGCTGACATTCCACAGGAAGTATGCACAAGTACCACACTGCCAAAACCATCATCAAAAGGACAAACACAGGAACATTCCTTCTTTAGGAATTCAAGTAGTTATTTTATCTTGGAACTGATTGGCTAAGTGACTTCCAATTTTCCCATATGAGTATTTCATTGATGTATAAAATGTTCATTTTTTTAAAGCTACTTACTTTTCCTCTTCATAGAGTAACCACCACAATTAGATAATTTAGAGGAATTATATCTGTTATAATCTCTTTTTAATCATTGAAAATCTATCTATCTATCTATCTATCTATATATATATATATATATTTTGAAAATCTATATTTTAACCACTGTTTTCCAACTATCTCAAAGCTGGGTGCTTTATTGGATTATATTTAACCTAATTTATTAGTCTCGTTTCCTGGCAAAGAATTTTGATGAAAACTGCTCATAACTTCTCTCTTAAACTTTAAACATTAAAGAACAATTGCAAAGAATCTGAGCTTTTCAGTCTAGCAAAAGAGGTTCAACTGTCTGATGCAGCGTATTTAATGTTACTATGGTTCAAATGTAAACTTACACTTTGGTTTCAGAGACATTAATAACACAAATATCATTGTGACAGATATGATCCACTGTAACTGAAAATCTTATTTTGTATTCACATGAACTGCTTTTTTATATGTTCTGTACCAATTATTTAAAATATGATGTATAAAAAAATAAACTTTATTCTAAACTCTGTGATTCTTATCATTCCCTCCATTTAATAATATAGAAAACTATAAAATTTTAAATGTGAATGTAAATTGGTAACTATGGAAAAGTGGTATGGCATGGCATGAGAAGAAGGGTACTGCCCTTTTACATCTGACCTAACACTGATATGCTTCTTGGAGCTGAAGTAGATCAGAATATACCACCCTGCAACATACCACTTTGGCAAAAAGACTATTTTGAACTAAAGGCAGTTGAGAATGAACAAATACAGGAAGAGTTCTCTACCCTCCCCTTATCTGCCCAAAAGCAGGGCATAAATTTCCCTTTGAGGAAGGTATCTGTTCCATGTTCCAGGGAGAGAAGAGCAATTTTTATCATCTAAGACAAGAATTTGACACCTTCACTGCTTCTTTTAGTTTCACTTCTTTTCTACAAACTCCCATGCACATAAATATTAATAAAAATTGTGTGCCTTTTATTCTGTTAATCCGCCTTTAGTCTAATTCACATGCCTTCATGCACTGAACATAAGAGGGTATAGGAAAAGTATATCCTCTCTGATAGAGCTATGATCAAATCCAATTCTGAATAATGGTACTCAGGTAAATGAGCATTAGCAAAAGTGTTTTTCTTTCCAGCATTCATCATAGCATGAAGGACATATCCCAGTTTATAATACCATACCCTTGATTTATATAGCAAAGGATATCTAACAAATTAAATCTATTAAGAAATAACAACAGTCTGAAAAAATAGGGTAGATACATTTCTCTCATTAAATGCATTAAAAAAAAAAATCCCTGTTCTCCCAAGCCCTGCCCAGCAGTGAGGAGGAACACCCCTGGGGTGCCATAGGAGGCTAAATAGGAAACCTAGACTTCCACTCCCACCTGAAAGTAGTAAGATGGCACCTAATAACCCTTGCCAATGTGGTATCAGAGGAGGCCTGCTACAAAGATTTAAATTAAATCCGCAGTCTCGTAAAATAATACCCAAAATGTCTAGGATATAATACAAAATCACTCATTATATCAAGAACTAAGAACATTTCAATATGAATGAGAAAAAACAATGAACAGATGCCAACACCAACACCACCAAGATGACAATGCAGTTGGAATTATCCAACAAGGATTTTTTTTTTTTTTTTTTAAGATTTTATTTATTTGAGAGAGAGAGAATGAGAGAGAAAGAACACATGAGAGGGGGGAGGGTCAGAGGGCGAAGCAGACTCCCTGTCAAGCAGGGAGCCCGATGCGGGACTCGATCCAGGGACTCCAGGATCATGACCTGAGCCGAAGGCAGTCGCTTAACCAACCGAGCCACCCAGGCGCCCCTATCCAAAAGGGATTTTTAATCAGCCTAATAAAATGCTTCAGTGAGCAATTAAAAACACACAAACAGAAAAAATAGGAACTCTCAGCAAGACAGAGAATTTATAGAAAAACCAACAGTCTATAGTAGAACTGAAAAAATACAGTAACTGAAATGGACGCATTCAACAGCAGAATAAAAAAAAAAAGGATCAGTCAACTTGAAGAAAACAGTATAAATTTCCTAATCTGAACAAGAGAAAAAAAAAAAAGATAAAAATGAACAGAGCCCCAGGAATTTATGCGGCTATAACAAAGGATCTAGCATTCATGTTATCAAGTTCAGAAGGAGAAGAGAAAGAAGGCAAGGCTAATAAAGTATTCAAAGAAACAATGTCTAAAAATTTCCCAAGTTTGGGAGAAGACATAAACCTGTATATTCAAGAGGTTAAATGAACACAAAATAAGATAAATTCTAAGAAAGCCAAGCCAAGACACACCATGATCAAACTTCTAAAAACTATAGACAAAGAAAAAATCTTTAAAGCACCTGGAGAGAAAGAACACGTTATTTTTAGGGGCAAAACAGAATGACAAAAGATTTTTCATCAGAAATCAGAGAATCCAGAAGGAATTGATGTAACATTAAAAGAATATAACTGTTTACCTAGAATTCTTTATCTAGCAAAAAGGAGTGAAGGGGAAATCAAGACATTCTCAGAAAAAGGAAAGTAAGAATTTGTTGTTAGCATATCTACTCTGAAAGAATGGCTAAGGAAGTTATTAAAGAAGAAAGGAAATCATAAAAAAGGGATCTTAGAACATGAGAAAGGAAGAAAGAACAATGGAGAAAGTAAAAATATGAGCTCTGAGAAAGGACTGAAGAGAAAGGACTAGTGCAATATGGAGTGGTGCCAAACTACAGCCATGTGAACAAGCCATGGATGGGACTGTGACTGTGGAGAGGAGCCTATATGGTGGGGCTGTGCATAATCAGAGCTTCAGTCTCTATTCTCCAGCACACATCAATCACCAATATGGCAGACACACTTGGCTGCCTACCTAATAGGCAAAACTCCCCTACTTTCTTGTTAACAAAGCCATGATTTAGATCTTATCTGACCATGCATTTGGTGATTCAAGGGAGGCCAGTTACCTCCCAAGACCTACATATTAAATTTATAATTGGTCAATGCCAATTGTAATTCCATCCCCTTCATCAATACTTGATTCAGGCAGGGGTATGAGAAACAATTCTAAACAGCAATTCATTAAAAAATAAATAAATTAAAAAAATGAACAGGGATTCATTAACAGATTATCTTCTGAGGGACTGCTGAGAAAGGATAAAAACATATGCAATGGCATTAATACTGTCCCTTTTTCTGACTGTGAAAGTCACTGATATCTGAAAATGAGGCACCAACCTGAGAACAAACTCACATACTACAGAGAACAACCAAAAAGATAGAAAAAAACTTGATTTCTTAATTACAAAACTGAAGGGCTGAATTAACCAAGTCTAACACTAACCTATCTTTAGAGTCATATTACAAAAAATATCTTTTTTCTTATTTCCAAGCATTACATGAAAATGCTGGACAGTAGTCCATTATATGAATTTACCATAATTATGCAACTATTTCTCTATTATTGGATCCTTAAGTTGCCTTTTTCTTTTTTTTCCATTATAAAAGCTGATGCAATGAACATTGTTTGGCATAAAGTTTTATCTAAATTTAGGGTATGCTTTCCATGGACTTCATTTTTAGAAGTGAAATTACTATGTCAAATGGTATATGACCTAATCCTGGCCAGTGAGAGGAAATGAGATGTTTACTGGGTAAATTTTTCCTTCTTATAAAGAACAAGAGACAACGTCTTTCACTGGACATTAGCATGTCTGTATATAATACCTTGAACGATACCAATCTGAGAACAAAGCCAATGAAGTAAAATATGGGAGTCTGATACTGTTATTGAACCACTGAGTTAACCAACTTCAAGGACCCTTCTTTTAGTCTTTTTCCATTATTTGAATTATAGTTTATTTTTAATTTTTTTATTTGAATATAATTGACATACAATGTTGCATTAGTTTCAGGTACACAACATAGCGATTCAACATCTTCATACATTATGCTATGCTCACAAGTGTACCTACCATCTGTCACCATACAATGTTATTATAATATCACTGAAAATATTCCCCTATGTCTTTTATTCCTGTGATTTATTCATTCCATAACTGGAAGCCTGTGTTTCCCACTCTCCTTCATCCAGTTTGCCCATCCTTTCCACCCCCCTGCCCTCTGGCAATCATCAATTTGTTCCCTGATTCTGCTTTTTTGTTGTTGTTGTTTTTGTTTATTCACTATTGTTTTTTACATTCCACATATGAGTAAAATCACATGGTATTTGTCTTTCTCAAGACCTCATCCTTTCTTTGTGGCTGTGTAATGTTCCATTGTGTATATTTGTGTGTGTGTGTGTGTGTGTGTGTGTGTACATATATACACACCACATCTTCTTTATCCATTCATCTACTGATGGACACTTAAGTTGCTTCTATATCTTGGCTACTGTAAATAATGCTGCAATAAACAGGGGTGCTTATTTCTTTTCAAATTAGGGTTGTCACATTCTTTGGGTAAATACCCAGAGTGGAATTATTAGATCATATGGTATTTTTATTTTTAATTTTTGGAGGAACCTCCATACTGGTTTCCACAGTGGCTGCACCAATTTACATTCCCACAAACAGTACACAGGGTTCCTTTTTCTTCACATCCTCATCAACATTTAAATTTCTTGTGTATTTGGTTTTAGCCATTCTGACAGGTGAGGTGATATCTCATAGTAGTTTTGATTTGCATTTCCCTGAGGACGAATGATATTGAGCATCTTTACATGTGACTCTTGACCATCTGTATGTCTTCTTTGGAAAAATGTCTATTCAGGTCCTCTACTCATTTTTTAATTGGATTGGGTTTTTTGGTGTTGAGTTGTAGAAGTTCTTTATATATTTTGGACATTAACCCATTATCGGATATACCGTTTGTAAATATCTTCTCCCATTCATTAAGCATCCTTTTTGCTTTTGTTAATGGTTTCCTTTGCTGTGCAAAAGCTTTTTATTTTGATGTAGTCTAATAGTTTATTTTTGCCTTTGTTTCGCTTGCCTGAGGAGACATAAATGTTGCTATGACTGTTATCAAAATTATTGAGCTTTAATCCATTTTGTTTTTTTTTTTTTTTTTTTTTTTAAAGATTTTATTTATTTGACAGAGAGAAAGACAGCGAGAGAGGGAACACAAGCAGGGGGAGTGGGAGAGGGAGAAGCAGGCTTCCTGCTGAGCAGGGAGCCCGATGCGGGGCTCGATCCCAGGACCCTGGGTTCATGACCTGAGCCGAAGGCAGACGCTTAAGGACTGAGCCACCCAGGCGCCCCGAGCTTTAATCCATTTTGAATTTATTTTTATGTCTGTGTTAGAAAGTGGTTCAGTTTCATTCTTTTGCATGTAGCTGTCCAATTTTCCAGCACCACTTATTGAAGAGACCAGCTTTTTTTCCATTGTATATGCTTGCCTCTTTTGTCATAGATTAATTGACTACATAAATATGGGTTTATTTCTGGGCTCTCTACTCTGTTTCATTGATGTATGTGACTGTTTGTGCCAGTACCATACTGTTTCGATTACTACAGCTTTGTAGTAGATCTTAGAATTTGGGATTGTGATACCTCCACCTTTGTTCTTCTTTCTCAAGACTCTTTTGGCTATTTGGTTTTTTTGTGGTTCCATACAAATTTTAGTATTATTTGTTCTAGTTCTGTGAAAAATGCTGCTGGTATTTTGACAGGGATTGCACTGAATGTATAGATAGCTTTGGGTAGTGGTGACATTTAAACAATATTAATTCTTCCAATCCATGAGCATGGAATATCTTTCTATTTGTTTGTGTTGTTTTCAATTTCTTTCATCAATATTTTATAGTTTTCAGAGTACAGGTCTTTCACCTTCCTGATTAAGTTTATTCCTAGGCATTTTATTCTTTTTGGTGCATTTGTAAATGGAACTGTTAATTTCTCTTTTCTGCTGCTTTGTTTTTAGTGTATAGAAATGCTACCATTTTTTGCATATTAATTTTGTATTCTGCAACTTGACTATTTATTACTTCTAATAGTTTTTTGGTGGAGTCTTTAGGGTTTTCTATGTATGGTATCATGTCATCTGCAAATAGTGTTAAGTTTTACTTCTTCCTTACCAATATGGATGCCTCTTATTTCTTTTTCTTGTTTGATTACTGTGGCTAGGACTTCCAGACTATGTTGAATAAAACTGGTTAGGTGAACATCCTTATCTTGTTTCTGATCTTAGAGAAAAATTCCCTCATTTTTTCACCACTGAGTATGATGTTAGCTATGGTTCTTTTTATATAAGACAAAAAAATTCAATGGAAAATTAGCTCACATCAGCCATTTGTATGCCCAAAGATAAAACTGAGAACTGCTTATGATATCACAGTGAACAATCCAAACAGACTCCTCTTTCAGTTATGAAGATTAATGTAAGTTTTAAATAAACACTCCTGAACAGTCACATTTTTTCAAAAGAATTAGAGTTGAATGTTATTTGAAAACATCTAAAAAAGTTATAGGATCATTAATTTAGACTGCAAATTAGAAAAAAATCATGTTTAATTCAAAATGGTCTTCAAATAGCAAAAATAAATGAACACAAAGCATGTTGTACTTACAAATCAAACACCAAATAATGGAAGCCCTCTTCTGATATGCTGTCATGAAGTCGCACTAAAAAAAAAGTGGTGGGAGAAAAGTTTATGTTATATATATGTCAATGATGAACATTAAACCAGACTTCTAATGGGCATCTGTCTCCTAACTAAAAGTGTTGGCAACATTCTTTATTCTAGGCTCTGATAAGCAGTATCCTTTACAACAAGGCTTGGGTTCAGACAAACCCAAGGTTTAGATTTTGGTTCTGATAATTATTAACTGTGTAGGCTTAATCATTTCTTTTTTTTTTTTTTAAAGAGAGCGAGAGAGGAAAGAGGGCAAGCAGGGAAGGGAGAGGGGGAGAGAGAGAATCTTTACTAAGCAGGCTCCACACAGCCCAATGTGGGGTTTGATCCCACAACCCTGAGATCATGACCTGAAGTGAACTCAAGAGCCAGATGCCCAACTGACTGAGCCACCCAGGTGCCCCTGTGTGAGCTTAATCAAATTAATCAATTTATTATGATAATAGTACCTATACTTTACAAAATGGTTGAGAAGGTTAAATGAGACAACAAAAGTAAAATAATACACATGTTGCTGGGATAAATAAATATTAATGACTGTTAAAATATATGTACATCTATTCAAAGTTAGCAGGTTCTAGGAATTCTCCCACTTAGAGTCTCTTCCTTGCCATTCTCTTTGCTATCTCCCTAGTCCAGTTCTTCACCAACTCATGCCTTGATCAATACAATAAGGGCAAGAAGGATCATTTGAAGAGTCCAGCAAATGGTCTTGCTTCTGCTCTCCCTGCCCCCCCCCCTTTTTTTGGTGGGGATGGAGAGAGTTTCTACATAGCACTTCCTGGCCAACCTGTCAACAGAGTTTTTATTATGCTACTTCTAAACTCAAGTCACCAAAATCCATTTACCAAGTCAGCCAAAATTATACAGGTAGAACTTCTAATAAAATAATATACTAGTTCCTCAAATTAATACTACTTTAATTTTTCCAATGAGCTAGACTTTCACTGATAGGTAGCCAAAACAAATATTTTGCTCTTCTGAATGGACAACATTCATTATCTACTATAATTCGAGAGTAAACTACACATGTATAACTTACATACTGCTTTTTCTGTGATTTATTTTTGCATAAGTCCCCTGCCTTCCCCGATGCATCCCCACAAATGGTAAACTCTTCCTATTTATCCAAATCACTTGGGTTGGCTTGGCCTTCACTGGGAGCAACAGAGGGCAGAAAAAGCAACAAACATGTAGGACACAACTGCTTTTGAAAAGTTACCACAAAAGGATAATGATTTCTACTACCACCGGTCCTTAGTATGTTCCCCATGCAATGATGACCACCACATAGAAAATGTGGATTCCAAAGAACATTTAGATTGTCACACAAACTACAATGATCTACAGAGGGAGTCTGCAGTATCCATGAAATTCTCAAGGTCATAGACTTAATATAATGTCCATTCTTTACAATCTAGTTCCATCCTCTTCAGACACCATTCTTGGGCCACTATTAAAATCTTTTTTAAATCTCTCTTTAGACCTTTCCAAGGTAGAGAACTAAAGACTTTTGTTCCATTATATGGACTTTCTTTCTCATCATTACTACCATCCAGTTATCGTATTTCACAGGTTTTTGAATCCTTCACAGAGACCTGACAAATGGTAGATGGTCTTTCATAAAATCGCTTTGAGCACTTACTATACTATGTGCTAAGCATTCTTCCAAGTTTTTTTCACCAAAGCTCAGTATACCTATATACGTCTAAAATAAAACTACTAATATCAAACAATTCTCGCATAACTTTAATCGTGTGAAGGGTATTCTTCAGTTTACCAATATCAAAGATGCCCACTACCTTTGTCTAAACTTATGCTGCTGAAGAAAATCAAAAGTTAGACTCAATGATGTATTCTGTTCATAGTCATTCAGCATAGTAAGGAAAGTCAGATCATGACAGATAATTCAGTGGCTTTCCTGAATGACACAGCCTCAAAGATACCTACCTCACTGAGCAGCTGTAATGCAACCTGTGTTTAAATAAGCTCAATGAATGGTAGGTCTACTTAAGTCAGACAGTTATTTGATAAAAATAAGATGGATTTGCATCCCATCAAAGTTAAAATGAGAAGTAAAATCACAACGTGAGCAGGAGGAAATGATTCTTTCTTCCACTGTCTCAAAATAAAAACTTCAAGTGGAGATGCAGACCTTAGGTTTTCAGATAAAAGGGTTGTGGAGCTAAACAAAAGTGGAAATTTCAGTTACAAGTGGAGAAATATTACTTTCTGGTTCTATTTGGAATAAAATCTTCTTAGTATGAATATCACTTTCTTATTAATACTTGCACATCATTATTTGGAAGTAAATTATTTTTTGAAAAAGTTAAGTGTTGCTAAGATCAAGCCAAATATATATTGTTTTTGGTGAAAACTAGTTTCACAAAAGTATTTAGCCAGCAAGCACATAATAATTGCTTAAGGACAAACCATTTGGCCCAAGGTCATTACTTTTGCATCACACAATTCCAAAACAACCTCCACAATTTTTTTTTTAAAGATTTTATTTATTTATTTGACAGAGAGAGAGACACAGCGAGAGAAGGAACACAAGCAGCGGGAAGTGGGAGAGGGAGAAGCAGGCTCTCTGCTGAGCAGGGAGCTCGATGTGGGGCTCGATACATGGCTTGATCCCAGGACCCCAGGGTCACGACCCGAGCCAAAGGCACACACTTAACAACTGAGCCACCCAGGCGCCCCAACCTCCACTATTTCTAAACAGCCATTTGACCAGGTGAAATTAATTATGAATGAGTGAGGTTATTGATACAGCAGAAAAAACTAGCATCATCTTTACTTGGGATAAATACATACACATTTACTTCCTTTCTTTATTCCTTCCTTTCTTATGACCTCCCTACTTCCTTCCATTCTTAAAGAACCAGGAAAGAGAACTGATGAAATCATCACAACTTTTCATTTATTAACAAAACTATATAATTTCATCTTTGCATGGATATTCCACTGTTTACAATTACTCTAAGGATGGGTTGGTTTCCTTTTGAAACTTTGAACTCTTTATCATTCTCAGAGTTGATGATACATTTATACAGCCTGAAGACACTGTCTTACACACCACAGATATCTTTTTATCTTCAAGCCATTTCAGTCAGTCAAAAGTATCCATCTTCCATCCTTTCCCTCCTTTTTAACAGTTTGCCATGGGTTGAAACTGTGTTTACTTTCACAAAAACTTACATTAGTTTTTCTCTATTATAAATAACTGTCAATTCATTTCCATGCTGAAGGAAACACAGGATATTCTGTTCACCACAGATGTTAGCCCAAGACTGCAGACATGGCCAGCCTTGAGAGGACTGTGGCTGCTCCATGTTGAAACATATTGCACTATGTTCTTGCTATGACTGCTCTTTGTTATTGCCATAGGCTGTACATATGGGTGCACACAATTAACTTAATCACAGTCATCACTAAGATGCTTTCAGAAAGAAACGTTAAAGAAGATAATGAGAAAAGCATTTGAGAACATCCCGGTAGTCACTCTTTTCTGAAGTTTGCTCAAAGGTAAAATCAAGTTTATGAATGAATGAGTTTTCATAAATGGTAACCGTGTAACAGTTCTTATCCAGAATAAAATTAAAAATTCTAGGGCTTTAAGCATAAGACTTATAAGGGGAGAAAAGGTGTTCCTGAGGCTAAAATGTTTCCAAAATTCAGTTGATCCATGACCTAATCCTTTTCCTTTCTCTCCCTCATGTTATCCATTTGGTCATTTGCATTCAAATTATCATGGGATCACTGCTTTCTCCTCCTGTCCTACACTCCTGTATGATTTCACTGCAGTTTCTAGTTAAGTACTAGTTGCACAAAGGGGCCAAATAGGACTAAACAGGACCTTGTAGTTATCTGAGAAAACTGATTTTATTTAAATGTGAAAGAAGCGTCCTATTTATTTTAAAACATTCTTTAAGGAGTTAAAAGATATAATAACTACAGTGCTTACTGTGTCAACACAATGCAAATAATTTTTGCAAGAGTTATTTTAGTTAATATATAAGACCTTTTCCCATCACTTTTTACAAATGAATATGCACAGGCTTGGAGAGGTGAAAGAAACTTCCAAGGCTTAACAGCTAGTAATTGGCCAGGCTACGACCATAATCCAGAGCTGGAGGATTCCAAAGCTGGTTCTTGCTCAGAATACTATATGGACTCTCTAAAGTACAGCTGTCAACAAACTACTCCCCTCCCCTCTCCCCAAGACACTGTAGAGTATGAATTGGTTTGTCAGGATAAAATAATATTTAAAAAAGAATTAAAGAGGAAGAAATAGTTATAGTGACTAGAAAAAGAAAAGCAGTGCTAAGAAAAAAAAATTACTTACACAAAAAGAGAAAAGTATTTTCAGTTTAGGAATTTTAAAATGTGATGCTGTAGTTTGGGGGATATAGAGACAGCTAGATGATATCTAAGATACAGAGCCAACACCAGCCACATTTGTCTTTCTCTGTAGTCCCTAAATCCCTAGAAAATTGTTAATTCTCTTCAAATTAGGAACATTAGAATATCCAGTGACTCAGCTATTTTACCTGATAGGACATTTAATGTACCAAAAATCCTAATTAAAGAACCTGGAAAACTCGCACAATGTGCAAAACAGCATAAATTTAACTATTTCTGTTTCCAAAATTAACATTTCTATGACATGGATACTACGATAACATGGGAAGAGACAGAGGTATGTGTGTGTGTGGGTGTCAGGAAGTAGAAATGGGTATGCAAGGAAGAAAAGGGAAAGACTAGGAGAATTAAACTCTAAATAGAAGCACGTTAAAATTGCCTATTAGGTACATCTTATCTATTTTGATGACATATATTAAGAACATTTCTGTCAAAAGAAAGTGAACATATTCTTTTATGGTGATTTATTATCTTTCAAAAAAGACTAATAGCATACAAAGTCACTTGTTTCAATTTCAGCATACTTCCCTCCCTCTTCATTTCCTAACAGCATCCCTCAAATACAATCAAGGGTGGTAAGTATAATTTTGTGAAATTATTTATACAACATATCATTTGGTTCAAATTATACTGCTTCTTACTCTTCCATTCAACTATACTCACTACCTGCTGTTCTCTACTAGAATTTATTATGGAGATGTGGCAGCCTATTACATTGGTGGTTCCAATAGACCATGTCTACCAATGTCTATCAATATTCATGTCCTTGTGTAGTCCTCTCCCACACTGACTCTGGGTTTGGCCATGTGACTTGCTTTGAGTGATTAGATGTGTGATGCAAACAGAGCCTTTATAAACTCTTGTACATTGGAGTTGTCCTCTTGGAAACCACATGCTAAAGAAAAGTTTGGGATAGACTTAAACAAGAGGCCACATGAAGAGAAACCCTGAAGGATGAGAGGCCATGTTGACATTCCACCACTAGCAGAGCTCACTGCTGAAGGGAACTGCAATTATCACCTCAGTTACATCATGTGGAGTAGAACAACTATCCAACTGAATCCAGTCAGTCCACAGAGTAATAAGAAATAGTAAATTGATGTTGTTTTAAGCCACTAAATTTGGAGTGGGAGTTGTTAACCAACAATAGATAAATAATAGATATTATAGATATCTATGTTATAGATATTATAGATAAATAAACAAGAAAGACAATCTGAAATTTGTAATTGACCCATTGTCCTCAGGGAATTCTTTCCTTATAATTAGCAATTTTTTAGCAGAAAGAGAATGAGTTGTACCTCAAAATATGAATTAGAAACCTCTAAAACTAAACATGGCAGGGCAATGCTGCCAATGTTATCATACTACTAATAAAATAATTCATACAGAAAAGATTATACTGCATTCCCATAATCACTATTTGTCATCTCTGAACAACAGTCCTGGTTATAAATGAGGTAGATTTTGCATTTTTAGCTTTATTATGCTACAAGGATTCAGGTAGTTGGATTTGGTTCACATACTGGGATGGAAAAATGGCAGCTTGTAAGTCAGATGCTTTTTATAGTCCCATCAGCAGTTAATTATATTTCAGAGCTGGAGTAAGCACTTGCCAAGTATGGCCATGCAATGTGCCATCGCCTTCTCAAAAGGGGGATGCCAACAATGAGTTCATTTGTTAAATTAAAAAAAAAAAATACACACACACACACGTCTCAAACATTATAACATTCAAATGGCACTACTCTAGAGAGAAATTTGAGCTCCACCATTAAAACTGGCTCTTTTGTGATAAAGCTGATCATTTCTAGAGAGAAAAGTTTTCAAACAGACATACAAACACTGAAAACCAAATTCAAAATCAAACTAACATTTCTAAAAAACCGAAGGCAAATCTGCATGTGCGTGCTTTTCTAAATTTCTACTTTTTATAACACAAGTAATAGTGAATAAAACAATACCATTTAAAATATATTTAGGTTCGCATAGTTGAAAAATATATGCACTCTACTTCTTTGAAATATGGATTCATGCACACTGTTCATTTTATTTTGAGTAAAAACATAGGCAGATAGAGATATATAAGTATTTCTTTGTTGTTTTCATTGTCAAAGTCAATAGTCTTGTAGCATTTATAGTTTGATTCTGTTTGTCTTAATATGATACTTTTAAAATTTAGGCATAAAATGTGGAAATTTGACTTTGCTGGCTAAGGCAAATAAATAAACTCAACTAGCACAAAAGCCATGATCTGTCCTAATCTTAAATATCTGAACTCAAATTCCTAAAATTGCATGAAAGATATGTATTTTTGACAAAAACTTACCAATATGCCCCATGAATAAATGCCAAATAAACCATTATTTGGTATTCAAATATTAAAATAACATCAGAACTACAAAAATTGTTTTAATAAAATTTCAAATATTTTTGTCATGACAAGAAAATGTTTTAAAAATTAAACTATATTTAAAAGCAATTCAGTGCTTATACTTAAGAAAAAGTAATAACTTATTTTTAAAAAGCAAATATAATTATTACATGAAAACTCAGCAGGGAATGTCATCCACATTAATTTTAAGACACTATTTTAAAAGTACACAAAAAAAGTCATCGGATCCTAACATCAGTGCTGAAAGTCAAAGCATATCAATTATGCTGACAATAATCTCCATCCTTATTCCCAAATTCTCACCCCATTTCCTGGTTCCAGATTAAAAAAAGAAAGTTTAGATTAGCTTCAATATCTATAAAATCAGGTTAGTAACATTCGGGGCTGACTAGAACAAATCATGATGTCTTCTAATAGGACAGAGCTAGTCATAAGCTCAGATTATTCAAAGGAGTTTCTGACTTGTCAAAATATCTATTACTCAGAAAAATTTCAACCTGGGAAGATGACAGAAAGTGAGAAAACACAACCAGTGGTTGCTAATTATATGGCTACCTGCTACAGCAATCACGTAACACCATGAATAACATGAGAGAGCAAGCAATTCTTTTGCTTGAAAGAAAAAAGTCACTAAGAGCTAAATATAGAATTTCAGAGATGGTCAATAAAAAAGCCAATAGATAATTCATTTAATACACTTTCCTGCTCATAAAATTGTATATGTGAGGAGAAATTAAATTAGAGGTTTATTACTAAGCCTAGTAATATCTAGAAATATTCTTTGTTTCCTTTAAAAAATAATTTTGAGATTATCTTGCTGCATATTTTAATGCATGAATCCATTTTACTTATTAAAATTTGTTTTTTGAAAAAATTATTTCATTTCTTGTAAAAGTTAGTATTTATTTCAAGTTTCCTTCATTTAAGAAAAACTTTCCTTCTTCAATTCTGCATCAATATTATTTATGTATTTCAGTAAGTGGTTCCAGCTTTCTTCATTTTCTTTTTCCTTGCCTCATCTTTTAGTTATTCCACCTTCTCATACTTATATAAAGCTAATCAGTGATCACTCATGGATATTCTTAAGTTTTAGGAATATTTAAAAAGGAAGAGAAACTGTTATCATATGACTTGCATATTATAGAAAGCTTAAGATGGTGCACTTTCATATTGTACTGTAATTATAAGGACCTAACAGAGCATTGGACTAATACCATCTTTTTGTTAAATTTATTCAAAATGTACACACCTATCTCCTATGTTAAATGTATAAGACTGGTTAAGAGGACAAAAATGGCCATTAGTAATTCCTCAGCTCTAAGTACCTGAACAGGATTATTATCTTTCTGATTGTGGAATCCAACGCAGGTTCAACCACTCAGCATACCACAGTCTGGGTCAAAAAGAGAAGCCCTATTGGTAATTTCACACCAGGCTGCTCAGTTGGGTCCATATTTAACAGCAAGACACAAACACATTAAATGTCTTAAAGCAGTACAGTACTTAGCTACTTTTTAAGATTAAACAAAGGCTTTGTGATTTATGATAAACTAAGGATATCACACAGGAAGGAGACTGCATCATGCCACAGGACAAACAAGATAAGGACCTTTTTTTTCAAAGTGAAGATCAAGGCAGCATTTCAAACAAAAATAAAATATATTGAAGTGCATTTCCCATCTAAGGTAACCTTTGTGAAACTTTTGCTTGACTTTTATACAAATATATTGTATGCTGGGTCATGCTATAAAACTATTATTTTTTTTTAACTGTAGATCACAGGAAAAATGCTTAATAAGCACTGGATTACATAATCCTTTAAGAGGATCCTTAAGGTCCTTTCCAACTTTTTTACATTTCTACATTTCTGAATGATTATGGCTAATAAGCAGTACAGAAAATAAACAATACAGTTATTACCAATACAAGGTTGAATACAATCCCCTAAATAAGACTTTTTCCTCTAACATTCAAACAAATTTAAGTTTAAAACACACTTCATTTGGGGCGCCTGGGTGGCTCAGTCCTTAAGAGTTTGCCTCTGGCTCAGGTCATGATCCCAGGGTCCTGGGATCGAGCCCCGCATCAGGCTCCCAGCTCAGCGGGAAGCCTGCTTCTCCCTCTCCCATGCCCCCTGCTTGTGTTCCCTCTCTCACTGTCTCTCTCTCTCCGTCAAATAAATAAATAAAATCTTAAAAAAAAAAAACCAAAACACTTCATTTTATTTTTGATTTAATGAATAACTAAAGGGAAAGCTTAAAACATTTATCTTGCCAAATTAAAAATAAGCCTTTTTCAAAAATTTACTGAGCAGATGAACTGCTTTTCTGACAATAGTCCTTGGAGAATAGAGTGAATGGAAAAACTTATTATATCATCCTCTCTTTGCAGCTTACTACCATTTTATCTTAACACTTGCAACTAAATTTTTCCTGAAGACACACATGCCCAAATGGTCTCATCTTTTAAATCCCTTTCTGAAAAATCATTTCTTGTATAAAGTATTTTTCCAAGTTTGATTCATCCTATAAGCAGAAAACACCCGAGTTTAAAATTCTACTAAAATGATAAGAAATGTACTGTAAACTAGTGTCCATATTATATTCTCATAATGGTTTTCAATTAACTATTTTTATGCTGAAATTACTTTAAAAGATCAGTTTATTTCCTTTGTATAATATATACAAACATGAAACACATGAAAAGGAACTGTGATCTTAGGCTCACAACTGAAGAAAAACATAAAAGTTATGTTACGAATTTAGTCACAAATTCAATACCATGGCAATAATAAGAGGACATTAATAAATACAGCTATAGGCACTGTTACACCAGTCAGCAGCAATCAGCATCAGGTACCTGGGAATATATTTTTGGATAAGCATTCAATGGAACAGTTAGCTCACCTGGATCAGTGATTTTTATTTAAGTAAAGGCTAGTTTTTCTTTTTTTCAAGATTTTATTGATTTATTTGACAGAGAGAGACACAGCGAGAGAGGGAACACAAGCAGGGGGAGTGGGGGAGGGAGAAGCAGGCTTCCTGCTGAGCAGGGAGCCCGATGTGGGGCTCCATCCCAGGACCCTGAGATCATGATCTGAGCCGAAGGCAGACGCTTAACCACTGAGCCACCCAGGTGCCCCAAAGACTAATTTTTCTTATCAAGACATCAGGGAAGTTATAACAAATGTCAGACATCTCAAATACTGGCGGCATTTGCCTGCCTCAAAGATATCTCAAAACAAGCCCAAAGAACCTATGATCTTCCCTCTAAAACCTGCTTTACCCAGTGTCTTCCATTATCTTTACAGTTGCTCATCTGAAAGCAAATCCCTCAAAATATATATCGGGAAAAAAATATATATTTCTACTCTGTCCCCTCACTGTCTTTACCACAGCAGCCTGAACAATCCTGTTAAAACTTACATCTGATTATTGTTCAGAATCCTTGAATGGGGGGTGCCTGGGTGGCTCAGTGGTTAAGCGTCTGCCTTCGGCTCAGGTCATGATCCCAGCGTCCTGGGATCGAGCCCCACGTTGGGCTCCCTGCTCTGCGGGGAGCCTGCTTCTTCCTCTCCCACCCCTCCTGCTTGTGTGCTCTCTCTCACTGTCTCTCTCTGTCAGATAAATAAATAAAATCTTTAAAAAAAAAGAACCCTCCAATGGCTCTCCAACTGCCTCTGCGTAAAAGCCAAAATCCCATCTGTGGCCTTTAAGATCCCTCAAAGTCCACCCTCCCCCCATCATCGCCCTGGCCTCTCCCACCACCACTCTTCCTCTGGCTTACTGTGCTCCAACCACACTGGGCTCCTTGCTGCTTCTGGAGAACCCCAGGCAAATTCCTGCCTCAGACTTTGCACTTTTGCACTTGCTGTTTCCTCTGCCTAGAACTCTTTTCCCCCAGATAGGCTCGCTACCTCATCTTCAAGTCGTGACTCAGCATTTCGCCTTTCTTTGTAAATAAAGGTTTACTGGAGCACAGCCTCATCCATTTGTTTATATAGTATAATCGATGGCTGCCTTCAAGCTAGAACTACAGTGTTAAACTGTTGCAACGAAAACTATATAGCCAAGAAACTGAAAATATTTACTATTCGGCCTTTATAAAGTTCGCTGACCCCTAGAGTAGAAGAAAAGATCGTTGAAAGGGAGAGGATTGGTTGTGAGAGGCCTGGGTGTGGCACCCATAATCTATGTGGCTAATTAAAGCCACCAAGACTGAAGGTTGTTAAGTGGGAAAAGAGAAGGTAGTTCCTATAGAACACAACGAATGAGGGGGTACCAAGAGAATGGCAGAAAATTGCTGCACTAGAAAGCGTAGGATGTTATAATCTGAGAAAATGTTTCAAAGATAGGGTGGTGGAAGGATGGGGGTGGGGGATTATTGAGGGAGGATGTGTTAACAGTGGTTTTATAAAAGCAGTTAAGAGCAAGAAAACACCTCTCCACCCCCAGGTTCAGCAGTATGTAGAGGAAAGAAAATAGCCTACTCAAGAGAAAGCCAGATTGCAGTTCGCACAAGAAGAAATAAGCATTCAGAGACCACTGGGAGAACAGAGGGCATTTTGCAAATATTATGTCATCGGATTTATTATCGTATAATTAAAGGGAAAAAGAAAACTAATAAAAGGTATTAAAATTTGGCAATATTCTCATAGTCTAGATATTAACCCAATAGTTAAACAAATTGAAGATTCTCTTTGATAAATTTTCATATTTATTTTTCCTTTTTTAGAATAGACATATTTTTAAATAAATATATTAATTTTTAAAGATCACATTTAAGGAAAATGTGTTTCTGTCATTTTATTACTATCATACTCCTGGGGGGGGTTCTAATCTTATTAAAGTGTTACTGTGATTTTAAATGCTTATGCATATTTCCTGTATTTATTGCATCTAAATTACAGAATAATCTGATTTTTATTCATTTAAATCACAATGATTTTAATATATTCATACTCAGTTTTAAATTTTTTTTCTTCTTGGTTATTTTCCAGATAGGAATACTAGAAAAAAGAAGATACATTTTACTTTTTTTTTTTTTTTAAGATTTTATTTATTTATTTGACAGAGAGAGACAGTGAGAGAGGGAACACAAGCAGGGGGAGTGGAGGAGGGAGAAGCAGGCTTCCCGCGGAGCAGGGAGTCTGATGCAGGGCTTGATCCCAGGATCCTGGGATCATGACCTGAGCCCAAGGCAGATGCTTAATGACTGAGCCACCCAGGCGCCCCAAGAAAATACATCTTAAATTGTTCTCGATAAAAACTACATGACATTAATTCTTCTTTTGATGGAAATTGGTTTTGCCATCTTCATTTCTAAGCAAAATTTATGTCAAACTGCTTTAATACCAAAAAGAAAAACATTAACAGGAAATATGTTTCAGATTTATTTGGTAAATATTTTTATTTTTATAATCTTGACCACAGTCTCCATTCAGATTTAAGCTCATGGCATAAATGTCTTAAGGAGATTTATGAATGTTGTACCTAAGATTTAGTTCTTGTTAGAGGTGGGGAGTTCATTCTTTCAGTCACTCAGCCAGTTTACTTGGCTGCCACATGCTGGGGCTATAACTGTGAACAAGTCAGTGGTGATACCAGTCCTCACACAGTTTTCAGTTTTTGGGACAAAATCCCCTTGCTAATTTTGTGATTTTGTAGTCTAGATGATCAGACTCACAGCTTTACAAAGCATATCCCAATAGTTTTATTTTAAACACAGGAACACAGGAACACAACATGATGAGGTGGCAAACAAATCTAAACAAAGCATCAGTGATAACTAAATGTACTATGAAATGTCTTCATCTACTAGTGGCTAAAAAATCAACAGTCTGTATCTACTGACCAACTGATTTCACCAAACAACATATTTCCCTGATTTTTTTTTTTTTTCCTGGATTGACTTGCTACTGAGAAAATTGAACAAGTTGTTTAATCTGAAAGGTAAATTTCTTAGTAAAAAGAAACTTAGCATCCCCTGTGGCCTACCCAAATCCATTATCCACAAGGCAGCCATCACTTCAAAATGCGAATCTGATTATATCACACTTGCCAGCCTTAAAATTCTTTAATGTCTTCCTACTGATTTATCATATAATTTATCATCCAAACAGGGCCATTTTGAGACTAAAAGAGGGTGATTAATTTTTACACCAGTAAATCAGGACATCCCTTGGAAAAGAGGTCAGAGTGGTCATCCCACCCACTAGGCTCTACCTCTTCAACTTCCCTCACACTTGCCCTCCAGTTCCCTACAGCAACAGAAGTCCTCTTTCAGACTCAGGTACTCTGCTCCCTCATGTAGCAAGCCACATCTTCATTGTAAATTCTTTGGCTTGGCCTTCTCTTTCCTCCCCTCCAACTTAACCTGTAGCTATGCTTCAGAATTTATTTTAAGCATCACTTCATCAGCAAAGTCCCCTTTGGCCTCCCAAACAAACTCTCATAGCATCACCCATCTCTGCTTCATAGCACTGGACATGCCTGCAATGATACCTTTGATCATGTGATCCTTCGACTAGACTGTCTTTCCTGCTTAGCTGATCTCCTTGGGTGACTGGATTTATACGTCCCCAGAAAACACTTTCATAGCATCAGACACCTCAATTAAAACAATGCCTATATACCTCAAAACTGCAAATGGGAAAAAGGATGAATATATGTCTCTTGAACATCATAATGGAACACCGTCTGACTCACCCAAGGATTACCCAATTCTCTAAGATAGTATCTTTGTTCTGTTTTATTATTTACTATTGATTAGGCCTTAATCAGGAATGTATAAACTATGGTCCACAGGCCAAATTAGGGCAGCACTCTATTTTTGCACAGCCAGTGAGCTAATTTTTTGTTGTTGCTGTTTACATTTTTAAGGGACTGCAAAGACACACACAAAAAAACGTATGATACAGGACAGAGACCTTATATGGCCCACAAACCTAAAATATTTACTACCATATAGAAAAAGTTTGCCAACCTGTGGATTAGAGTTATTTCACTTGTACAAAACAGATCACAGTGCAAATGATTCTTGTCTGATAACAATGCAAATGAGTGCTTTGTTATAGAGAAATAAATGGATTCTCAAAGGTTATAGTTTTATTGCCTATAGGGCAATAATCTGTTTAGTACTATAGCAATCACATTCCAGAATTCTTTCTGTGACTATAAATATTTCTGTTACTCTTACAGGTTTTTAAACTGGCTTTGACATTCTGTTAGTTCTTTTATTAATTAGTTAAGTAAATTTTTTGGTATTTTAGATAATATGTAATACTTTAATTGGTGTATAGTATCACATTATATGATAACACCACAGTCTACTTAACCAGTCCCCTCTGGAAGGACATTTGGATTGTTTTCAGACTTTTGTTCTTTAGCCCCATTGCTATCACTTGTCCTCAGTGAGCTTCTCATTGGTTATTAAATATATATGTAACAACACAGGAGCCAGGATTTCAAGACCTTCTTTGGCCTAGAAGTATTAATTGATGTTCTGTTGTTTGTACTTTATACTCCAGACAATCAGGGCATCTTACTATTCCCTAAGGGACTTCCCTTTTTGACTTTTGAGACCCAAGAGTTTCCTTTCCTAGAAGGTTACCTACTCCAGTCTCTACTATGGAAATCCTATCTACTCCTTAAACTCTAGTATCAGCAGCCCTTGGTCCATGACTCAACAGGGACTCCTCTTCCTTTATTTCCTATAGTCCTTTGAGCTTCACTTCAGGAAAATTTAAAGAAAAAGCAAAGTAAAAATTACCCATTGAAATAAAAATATGAAACATAATCAACCTTGAATTACTTTAATCATTTTGGAAATAACACATTCTAAGGTTTTTGTTGATACATAATCAGGTAAAGAAAATCAGAAATTTTATCAAATTTCCATTCAGACCCAAAGTATATTATGGAAACATGGCTTGAAAGTAAGTGATACAAAACAAAAACAAACCTGAATCTTTTCAATAGCCTTGTAACATGCTTGATATAATATTTTTGTAAAGTGATTTTAAAAAAGGAAAGGAATAAGAATTGCTGTTGCCCTTAAGTGCTTTAGTCAGTTAAAATGAACATTCCTGCTCACTTGATAGAAAAGCCTTGATCTTATAGAATTAAACAACTTTCTGTTCTTCACGTGCCTTCTAATGTGAACTCTCATACAAATGAGACAACACACTGTGCATTCAACAACATGGTGCCCCACAAAATCTGGTGCTATATTTCTGGTCTCTGTATTCTCCATGACTAGTATATTCTGGCATATAGAAAAAACTGGGTAAATGCTTATTAAGGAATTAGCGGACTCTGGTATTAGCATATCAGTGGGTTGGTTTAGGCTAAGTTGGTCTCCTAAAACAACTCTTGGTGAACGATAAGCCCACATTTCTATAATTATAAAATAAAGTTAAACTCTGGACATGTGGTAACCTATAATCAACACACAGGCATCCTAAGGATTGTTTTCAACTTCACACAAAAAGATTAACATCATTTTAGCTACAATAATGCTTATCAAACCCTGTTCTGTCCTAGAGTTTTGTTTATGTCCTTGATAGAAGCAAAATCTCCTCTTCTCTCCAACCAAGCACGTGGAATAATGAGGAAGGCACCACCTGCCTAGCTGGCCAGATGTCTGGTGATCAGTGAAGCAGACACAAGAGATTGCAGCCAGGTCAGACTTATCTTCTAGTTATTTACATATGCCTTGCTTAATCCACAAAGTGTTGAAGGCAGGGATCAGGCATTCAATAAATAGTTGCTGATGATGAATTATTTTTCCAGTAAATACTTATTGAGTTCCCCTCAGTGCAAAGTACCATAGGTACTAGGAATGAAGCAGGGAACAAAACTATGTGCATGACCCTCAAAAATGATCAAATATAGGAAGACAGATCAATGTCAAACAAACAGACAAATATATATGTAAGAGTGTGGTAAGTGCTCTGAAAAAAATAGAGAAGAGTAAGGGTAAGTGAGTATCAGGAGAAGGGAGAGAGGATATATGGAAAAAACTTCATCAATAAGGTAAATTTTGAGGAGAAACCAGAAGGAAATGAACAGAGCAAATCATGGAGAAGGCTCTATGAAAATCTGATAGAAGACTACAATTGATGTGTCTGAGAAACAGTGTGTCTGGAGCAGAGTGAAAAAGAGAGAATAGCAGGGGAGAGGCAGAGGTGTAAGTATGCTCCTGTTGGGGGTGAGGGTGTCAGGGGCCTATAGGGCTTTGGAAGAGGCCATTAAGGACTTTGATGTTCCTCTGAGCTGTATGGGAATGCACTACAGGCTTCTGAGGAAGGGAAGACTGTTCTGCTTGTTTTAAAAATAACACTGTAACTGGTGTGCTGAAATATACTGTAAAGAAGCAAAGACAGAAACAGAAAAATTAATGTAAAAAGCCAGGTGAGGGAAAGATGATGGAATTTCAGGCAAGAGTGGTGGGACTGAAAGCACATATGTGGTCAGATTCTGGATATATTTTGAAAGCAGAGCTGACAGGTACGCTGATAGATGTGGGATATGAGAGAAGGAAAGGAATAAAGTATGATTACAAGGGTTTTGTTCTGAGTAACTGGTATCTGAGGATAGGTGAAGATGGAGGAGTGGCAGGCTGAGGTGACGGGAGTAAATTAGAAATGCCTAATATACATCTTAATGGAGAAATCAAGAAGGTAGCACATAAATGAATTCACTCTTTAGTGAACGAAATCTACTCTTGGCCTCCCTAAATATAACATGAAAAGAAGGTATCAGGGGGCATCTGTGGCGCAGTCAGTTAAGTTCTTGGTTTCGACTCAGGTCATGATCTCAGAGTCCTGGGATCATCGAGCCCCACGCTGGGCTCCATTCTCATTGTGAAGTCTGCTTGGGATTCTCTCTCCCATCTCCCTCCGTCCCCCCACCTCCCACACTCTCTCTCTCTCTCAAATAAATAAATCTTTAAAAAAAATAAAAGTAGGTATCAGAACATTATTGTGTTTAAGAGCAAGAGCTCTGAGGTCAGTATTCTTATGTTCTAATCTTGACTCTGTCACATATTAACCATGTGATCCTGGACACTTACTTAACCTTTCCATGCCTCAGTTTCTCAGTTGTAAAATGGGGATAATAAGAGAATCACTCCAATAGCCCATTGTGACAATTAAAGGAGATAATATATGTCAAGAGTTCAAAACAGTTCATTATACATAAAAGCACTGAATGTGATATTATTATTAAATTAAATGACTATATTAAATAAAAATAATTAATAAAAGTAAATTTTGTATCAAAAAATTTGATCAATTTATTTGTATAAAAATATTGTATGAAATAAAATCTTTCATACTTATGGTTGTCACTAGGCAGTTACTGTAGGATGTATGACAGTTGAGTTTCAGCAAATGGACAGCCTGAGGAAGAACAGAAGCACTTGACTGAATCAGGAAACTTTAGTTCAATACCAAGAGCTTGCTCTTCAATCTTGGCAAAGTACAGAATGGATCTGAGCCTCCATTCCTACGTAAACTGGGGGGCCGGAGTTATATGGGTCTCAGCTGTCTGCTTCACCTAAAAGAGTGTGCTAGCATCAAATTTTAAGCAACATTTCTTATGACATCGATTATACAAATAAAGAGTAAATATTTTTCACAGGGATTCTTAAAAAAAATTTTTTTAAATAATAGGCTATATATAGTTCTATTTATGAATAAGGCAACAAATTATCACTTGGAAGTTATCCCTTATTTCTTTTTGATCACTGATTGCCATATGATGCTCTCTTCAAAGCTAAAGGAAGTAGAGAAAAATGCCTTTCCAATAATTAAGCTATTAATTCTATATAGAAATGTGTTCCCTTAAAAGCAAATTTGATTCTTCCAGTTCAAATCATTTTTTTCCACCATTTTTCACTATAACAAATTTCAGACTGCTTAATACAGTCATTTCTTATTATTTGTAGTAGTTATGCTCTACAAAGTTGCCATGGACGCTGCATTAGTAAATACTGAAACAATGCTTCTGGGTTAGCTTCATGCAAACCTCCAGTCACAACATTTTTGCCAATTTATCAATGTGTAACCTTGCTATGTGTTTCTGGTTAAAGAAACCTTATTTAATCTATATTGCTGACTCATTAATGATGAACTCACAGCCAACAGTGCTATAACTCATGTCTGAAGGAAGCTTTGCTACAAAGCTTATCTAACATGCGTGTTTTTCAGCATAAGGCACATTACAGCCTTTCTGAGTTTAGAAACAATAAACAGTACTTCAGCACTATGCTTGGGGACCATTCTAAACAGAAAAATCAACAAAAAGCACAAAAATATGACATTAAATAGATAGTGAAAAAGACACTTGTTTCAAGTATGAGAGCTGACACAAGAAAGCAGACTGTGACTTTGTCAGACCTCAGCTGAGAATGCCATGCACATCGGGTGACTCCAACTTTTTGCTGCTCTGCACATGTCTGTGAATGTCCAAGAACGACCACAAAAGGGCCCCAAGTATTGAAGGGATTATAAATAAATTTTAGCAATCAAATGAATTTGCAAATATGGAATCTGCAAATAATGAGGACTGTATTTATTTCCTCATGTAGTTTCAATTGACCATGGCTCTTAGCTCTTTAATTATATTTAACTGCTCTTCAGCACTACTACCAAGTATCAAGTATTATTAATAAACACAAATACTTAATTGTAGATGAGGAGATCAAACCTATATGGTTAATCATTTATAAAGTAAGACTTAATATATTAGTTATCATCTGCTCAATCTACTTTATAATCTTACCTTTTCCAGATACGATCTTCCTAAATACTTAATACTTCATGTATATCCATAAACACTATTAAAAGAATGCCTACATATGATGACACTGTGTTAGACACAACACACTAGCAAATTACAATGCAGTTTATAACCCACTGTAAGATTGGCTTCCATTCAGGAAAGAAAATAAGAAAGAGAAAAGGAGTAAGAGATATAGCCTCATTAATTTTAAAAAGCTATCTTTAATATTAAAATGAACTATGAATAACACTAATGTAAAAATTATACTTAAAAATGAGCAGTAAAATCAGAAGTCTAGGTGACCTTTCTTCTGGATTCCTGCCATGGAACAATGAAGTGTGAACAGAGTTTGATATCTATCACCTTCTCTGATCCTCTCAAAGGACTTATTTTTCCTCCTACAAAGCTTCTGTGTGTTCAAATTATTCATCATTTCATGAAATATTTGGGGCTCCCTGGCAAGAACAATTCTCAAGATTATACATATGAATAAAAAGAATAGAAAAGAAAGGTAATTAAAATAAAGGCAATGCTTTCTATTTGGTAAAAGTGAATTCCTTTTTTAAAAATTATTTTCATTTTTTAAGGGCAATAAAATCTTAGAAAATGTTATTTCAGTGTCATATTGGGAAATTTTCAGTTCTTAATATCTCCTAAACAGAAAGGTTTTTGAACTAGATTGAAGGTTTGCCTGAACAATCTTAAGAACTGAAAAGAAGAACGGCTGTACCTGTTCTTCTTGCTTTGAGTTGCCAATAACTCAAAGCAAAACTGCACCCGACAATGTCAAGCACAGGTGGAAGAACATTTCCACAAACTTAAAAAATTACTTACTTCTAGAACTGGACAAAACCTAAACAGTAAAACAACAACAACAACAAAAACCCATAAATGAATCATACGCTGGAATTAAGGGACTAACATTTTTTTTTTATTTCAAGCATATCTTTCAATTGCATAATTCATTAAACATACACAAAAATAATGAAGAAACTATGCTAAGTGTCAGACTGAACAGAACTACCCAATGGGCTGAACCTCAAAAAAACTTCTATAAACTGCTGATGTAATTGAGTGATCTGAATAAGTAAGTTTGTATAAGAAATTCCTAGAACCTAGGGTTGCAATTTCTGTGTGACCATTTGTGACATAGTTAATTTAAAAAATTTTAAAAACCAAAAATGGACTCAAAACAATTTTAATGATTTGTTTTTTTAAGGAAAGATACATGGCATCAACTGACTAAAAGTAAGCTTTTGGTCTTTTAAACTTTCTCAGTAAGAAATGACTCTCAGTAAAAATTATATTCTATATAGTATATATTTAAAAATACACATACATACAACTGGAAAATGTTACACAAAATGATACTTAACCTTACTACATGTAAGGCATTCTGATATCTTTTATCAAATGTTTATTTCATTACATCTAGTGGTAATGGGTCATGATATACAGTTCAAAAAAACACCTGACAGCAGTTATTTGTCATCTCTCTCCCAGTTCAGGGTTTACTCCTGTCAATTGGATTATATTCTTGGTAAAAATAGAAAGGATAGAAAAATAAATTCTCCATCCTGCCATTTTACTCTAATAGTTCTCAAATCCAACTTCCCTCAGCAAGACTTATACAAAGGAAATGATGTATAATTTGCAAAGTTAAAAAGCTCTTCAGGGGCACCTGGGTGGCTCAGTCATTAAGTGTCTGCCTTCACCTTGGGTTGTGATCCCAAGGTCCTGGGATCGAGCCCCACCTCAGGCTCCCTGCTCCATGGGGAGCCTGCTTCTCCCTCTCCCACTCCCCCTGCTTGTGTTCCCTCTCTAGCTGTGTCTCTCTCTGTCAAATACATAAATAAAGCCTTCAGAAAAAAAAAAAAAAGCTCTTAGTGGACATTTAGGATACTGACTAAGAAGAACATTTAATTTAGCAGATGATGAAATCAGGTCCATATTATTCATAGACCAGGCCATCTAGACATAAATTCAACACTTTACCTAGGCTCATCTTTATCTTCCTTCCTATTCACATCTAATTCAAGTCACTGTATTAAATATCCATTTGTTGGATACCAAAAAAGTTAACGTTATTTTCAATGAAGAGAAATATTTACAACGAGCTGCCACTAAATCTGCCACCATTAATATCAATAATGTACAACTTCCAATGCCTCCAGGATAAATGTCAATTCTGTGTCAAGAATTGGATATTATACTGTTAATGCCTCAAACCAGAGCAGTATGGTACCATACTCACTGACAAAATAGAAGGTCCATGCAAAACTTGTTTCCTGACAATGATCAATCCCCAATTTACATATGGTAAAATTTGTCAAATTGGACAATCCTAGGTAACATAATTGCATACTAGCTGCAAGGGAGGCTGAAAATTTGATTTCTGACTTCTAAATTGGTAAGATGGCACTCAAAATGTTGTGATTTCCCAATTTTAGAAAGACTACTTAAAAGATCATAGGTTATGGCAATTTTCCATCACACCTGAGAGGACAGGCACGTGTGCCTAGGGGAGGGGAACAGGGCCTTAGGGACAGGGGCAGGGCAAGATTTGGCCAAAGGAGTGGTCTCAGTTTACCTGGCCACTGTGTGCAGAACGGAGGCAGAGAGGCCAGGAGGGGAGCCGAAGTCAACTTTGGATCAGTCATAGTGGTGGCTTGGGCCAAGTTGGTGGCAATGCCGCTTAAGTGGGGAGCCAACCTGGGAAGCGTAGTGTGAAGATAGACAGGCCAAGACCTGCTGATGGACTGGACTAGGCACCGGGCAGGGAAAGTGGGCAGTTGGAGGTAACTGTGAGGTCAGAGCCCAAGCTGCTAAATGATTTTCTCTCAGGAGCTCTGGCATAGTAAGTTACAGAATAACTACAGCTGTATCTCAGAGGTATTGTGGGTTCAGTTCCAGACCACCATAATAAAGCAAATATTGCAATAAAGTGAGTCAAATGAATTTTTTTGTTTTCCAGTGCATATAAAAATTATGCTTGCACTAAACTGTAGTCTATTAAGTGTGCAACGTACATAACTTAATTAAAAAATACTTTACTGCTAAAAAATGCTAACCATCATCTGAGCTTTCAGCAACTTGGAATCACTGATCACAGATCACCATAACAAATATAATAAGTGAAGAGGTTTGAAATATTGTGAAAATTACTAAAGCATGACACAGAGACATGAAGTGAGCAAACACTGTTCAAAAAATGGTACCAACAGACTTGTTTGATGCAGGGTTGTCACAGATCTTCAATTTGCAAAAAAAAATGCAATACCTGAGAAGAGCCATAATGCAAAGAACAATAAAACGAATTATGTCTGTATGGTAGTAAGCATTTATTATCCAATCAAAGCTTATATGATATAAATAGAGAGGATCCTCAGCAAATTGAAAACCTTCCCCAAATTCAAATCTATGAAGTTCTTATCAAGCTTCTTGTAGCTTCCCTCTCATTCTTGAGGTTAAGTGTCCTCATGTTTCCCTCTATTTTCAAATCTTTTCCTCTGCTCAACTTCAGCATTAACCCCGATGTAACATAAAGCAGGACTCATTTCTAAATAGAGACAGAACTCTTAGAGCAAAAAAGAGAACAATCTCTCATTCATTATTCTGTTCTGTGTGTTAGCATGAGCATTCAAGCTCCCTGACTTAGAATTAAAAGTCTTTCATTTGCAATAATAAATTGATTCACACAAGGACAGGTCCTAATCATAAAAGCACAACTTCAAAACATTTTCGGAAAACTTTTGAAAATAGTCAACCGAATGCATTTCCTCCCCACAAAAAAAAAAAAAAAAAAATCAAAGGAGAGAGAGAGAGCTAATAGAAGTACTCCTATGACTTGCAGGTCATCAACTTGCCATGGTATAATACACGATATGGTCACTAAATGGTATCTACCCTGCTAGGTCTTGGTTTAAAAGTCTATAGAGATAGGAGGCAGTCCAGGATGGTGACATAGGAAGATTCTAAACTCACCTCCTCCCATAGGCACACTGAATCTACAGCTACATAAAGAAAAATTCCCTCTGAAAAAGATCTAAAAATTAGCTAAACAGCTCTTTCCATCAAACAAGAAATGGGCCACATCAAAGCAGGTAGGAGAGGCTGAGATGCAGTCTCACCATAAACCCCACCCCCCACATGTCAATGCATAATCAGGAGGGAACTCACAAATCAAAACTTCCCCCTGAGGAGCAAAGTGCTCATACCCCACACATCAGACACCCCAACTCTTACAACCTGCACCTGGAAGAAGAGCCTCCAAAATATCTGGCTTTGAAAACCAACAGGGCTTGGGTCTATGAGACCCAAAGGGCTGTAGCAAACTGAGAGACTAGGGCCCAGCACAAAGTCAGCAGTTTGAAAAGCACACAGACATTATGTGAAGAAAATTAATTTACTAATTTTAAGGCATCCTCTGGTAGTGCAGGGGCCTATTGGAATTCCTTCTAGGTACAGATCTGCTGGGGTGCCATTTTTGCACTCTCCCTTTACCTTGCTAAAGCCAGTGGGAGGTGCACCTTTTTTTATTCCTTTCATGGAGGATGCCATCTTTAGACTCCAACTGGCAGGATGCCATCTTTGCACTCTCCCACTGCCTCGCTAAAGCCAGTGGGAACCATACTTGCACCTCCCTCTGCCTTCCTACAGCCAGTGGGCAACATTCTGTGCTTTCCTTCTTCCTTGCAACAGTTGGCAGGGGCTGCCTTTTTCTTTTCCTTTTTTCCTTGGCAGGTGCCATCTTCCCACTCTCCCTCTACCACACTCCACAACGTCCATACCTCCTGGAGGGGAGCATTTACACACAACTGATGCCTTTTTTTTTTTTTTTTTAAGTGCAGTGCCTGAGTTTTCATATCAGCAGCCTATGGGACACCCCTTGAGCACCTGGCTCAGGAGACCAGATGGGCTTGCATTCTTGGATCTCATAATTCTATAACAATTGGAGACATTCCTTGGCAAACTACTACCCCCAGGGCATTGCACAGAGAGCAGACTGAAACACACCCCAGTCTTTCTGAGAAAGAGGCCTATTTGAAGCTCCTAGGAACTTTGGCCTGGGGGCAAACTCCTGGTCTGGCAATCTGAGAAGCCTCCTAGAGGGCCTGAAAGTGCTCTCAGGAAACAGAAACCAGTAGATACTGTCTTTGTACTCTCCTTCTACCTCACTAGAGCTCACTGGTAACTCCCAGAAAGGAGCTTATATGCTTGTCTAGAGCCCCAGTTGTAACTGTTGCTTGGGGACAACTCCAGATCACCTGGTCTGGAAACCAGCATGGTTTACAATTGTTGTCCCACAGGACTATATATATTTGCATACTTTATAAGTTGCTGCCTAAGGGTCTAGCTTCTAATCAGCCTGAAATTAGGTACAGACTGAGATCTCTTCCTTTGGGACAGGTCTTGGCACAACCTCATCAACTGAGAGCTATTACAAGTAAAATAGGCTGCTGAGACAATCACAGAGGTTGAGAGGCAACCAGGAGTTAGAGCAAGGTTGAACAGTAAGGTTCATGCCCTACACAAGGCCCCTCCTACAAGACAGAGAGAGGCAGCTTTTTCACCAAAAACCTAACAGTCACGAAAAATAAGGAAACAAAAAAATATGTTGCAAATGAAATAACAAGATAAAACCTCAGGAAAAAAACTCAATGAAATGGAGATAAGTCATTTATCTGATAAAACATTCAAAGTAATGGTCTATAAAGACACTCACCAAATATGGGAGAAAACTGAATAAACACGGTGATAACTTCAACAGAGATGGAAAATATAAGAAAGCACCAAATAAAAGCCAGAGTTGAACAATACAATAATTGTACAGAAAAACTCACTAGAGGGGTTCAATAACAGATTACATGAAGTAGAAGAAAGGATCAGTTAACTTGAAGACAAGACAGTGGAACTCACTCCATGAGAGCAGCAAATAATAATAATAATAATAATAATAATAATAATAATAATAATAAAGGTGAAAATAGCTTAAGGGTCTTAGAAACAACATTAAGTGAACCAACATTCACATTATACAGGTCCCATAAGGAGGAGAGAAAAAAAGGGGCAGAAAACTTGTTTGAAGAAATAGTGGCTGAAAATTTCCCAACCTGGGAAGGAAACAAACATCTAGATTCAGGAAGCCCAGACAGTTCCAAATAACTTACAACCAAAGAAACCCACACTAAGGCACATTAAAACTAAAATATCAAAATTAAAGACAAAGTGAGAATTACAAGGAGAAAGAGAAAAACAACTAGTTGAGAACAAGAGAACAAGCTCATGAGAAGATTTTTTTCACCAGAAATTTTACAGGCCAGAGAAGAGTGGCATGTTATATTCAAAGTGCTGAAAGCAAAAAATTCCAACCAAGAATACTCTACCAGCAATGTTTTCATTCAGAATTGAGGGAGAGGTAGTTTTCTAAATAAGCAAAAGCTAAAGGAATAATACATCACCACTAAACCAGCTGCTTACAAGAAATGTTAAAGAGACTTCCTTAAGAGGAAAAGAAAGAGTGCTAATTAATAACAATAAAACATAAGAAACTAGAAGTATCACTGGTAAAGGTAAATATACAGTAAGGGTAGTACATTAAACACTTATAAAGTGAATATGAAGGTTAAAAGACAAAAGTAGTAAAAAAAAAAAAAATAGCTACAATAATTAGTTAAGAGATATGCAAGATAATAAGATGTAAAATGTGACACCAAAAACATGAATTGTGGGTGGGTGGAGGAGTGAATGTACAGCTTTAGAATGTGTTCAAATTTAAGTTATTATGAACTTAAAATAGACTGTTAAAAATATAGACTGTTATACATAAGCCTCATGGTAATCAAGAAGCAAAAACCTATGGTAGGTACACAAAAAAATGAAAAAGGAATCTAAGCATACCACTGAAGAAAATCATCAAACCACAAAAGAGCAAGAGAGGAAGAAACAATGAGGCACTACAAAGCATCCAGAATATAATTAACAAAATGGCAATAAGTAAATACCTATCAGTAAGTACTTTAAATGTAAATGGACTAAATTCTCCAGTCAAAAGACATAAAGTGGCTGAATAAATTAAAAAGAGAAAGAAAAAAATAAAAAACAAGGCTCATCTATGTGCTGCCTACAAGAGACTCACTTCAGATATAAAGACACACACAGACATCAAAAGTGAAGGGATGGAAAGAGATGTTCCATGCAAATGGAAACCAAAGAAAAGCCAGGGTAGTTTGTTTATATCAGACAAAATAGACTCTAAACCAAAGAGTGTAATAAAAGACAAAAAAGGGCATAACAAAATGATAAAGGGGCCAATCCAACAAGAGGCTGTAACATTTGTAAATATTTAAGCACCCAACATAGAAGCACCTAAATATATAAAACAAATGGTAACAGATATAAGGGAAAATAGAGAGTAATACAATAGTAGGTGACTTTAATACCTCACTTACATCTATGGATAGATTATCCAGACAAAATCAGTAAGGAAACATTGACCTTAAATGACACATTAAACCAGACGGACTTAATAGATATATACAAAACATTTCATCCCAAAACAGCAGAAGACACTTTATTCTCAAGTGCACATGGAACATTCTCCAGAGTAGATCATATGTTAGGCCACAAGTCTTAACAAATTTAAGACTGAAATTACATCAAGCGTGTTTTTTTTACCATAATGGTATAAAACCAAAAATCAATTACAAGAACAAAATGAAAAATCACAAACACGTGGAGATTAAACACCATGTAATTGAATAACCAATAGGTCAATGAAGAATCAAAGGAGAAAACGAAAAATATATTGAGACAAATGAAAATGGAAATACAATATACCAGAATTTATGGGGTACAACAAAAACATTTCCAAGAGGGAAGTTCCTAGCAATCCAGGCCTACCTCAAAAAAAACAAGAAAAGTTTCACATAAACAATCTAACTTTATACCTCAAGGAAACTAGAAAGAAAGAAACAAATGAAGCCCAAAGTTACCAGAAAGAAGGAAATAAAGATCAGAGCAGAAATAAAGTAGAGGCTAAAAAGACAATAGAGAAGGTCAATGAAATTAAGAGCTGGTTCTTTGAAAAGATAAACCAAATTGAGAAGCTTGTGGCTAGATTTGCCAAGAAAAAAAGAGACCTCAAATAAATAAAATCAGAAATGAAAGAGGAGAGGAGACATTATAACTGATACCATAAAAGTACAAAGGATCATCAGAGACTACTAAAAACAATCATAAACCAACAAGGTGTATGGACAACCTAGAATAAACTGGACAACCTTCCAAGGCTGAATCATGAAGAAATAGAAAATGTGAATAAACTGATTACCAGAAAGTAAAATGAATTAGTAACCAAAAATCTCCCAAAAAAAGTCCAGGACCAGATGACTTCACTGGTGAATTAGACCAAACATTCAAAGAAGTAACACCAATCCTTTTCAAACTCTTCTTAAAAAATAAGATAGAATGTTTCCAAATTAATTTTACAAGACCAGCATTACCCTGATACCAAAACCAGACAAGGATCCCACAAGAAAAGAAAATTATATAGGCCAATATCCCTGATGAACATGGATGTAAAAATCTTCAACAAAATATTAACCAAATTCAACAACACATTAAAAGGATAATACAACATAATCAAGTGGTATTTATTTCAGGGATGTAAGGATGGGTTCAACATTTATACATAAATCAACATGATACACCACATTAACAAAATGGAGAATAAAAATCATATGATTATCTCAATCTATGCAGCAAAGTATTGGGCAGGGGCACCTGGGTGGCTCAGTCATTAAACGTCTGCCTTTGGCTCAGGTCATGACCCCAGGGTCCTGGGATCGAGCCCCGCATCGGGCTCCCTGCTCCACAGGAAGCCTGCTTCTCCCTCTCCCACTCACCCTGCTTGTGTTCCCTCTCTCGCTGTGTCTCTCTCTGTCAAATAAATAAATAAAATCTTTAAAAAAAAAAGAAAAGAAAAGTATTGGGCAAAATTCAATATCCATTTATGATAAAATCTCTCAACAAAGTGGGTACAGAGGAAACACCTCAATATAATTAGGCTATACACGACAAATTGTAGCTAATAATCTACTCAATGGTGAAAAGCTGAAAGCCTTTCCTCTAAGATCAGAAACAAGACAAGAATGCCCACTCTCACTACTTTGATTCAAAATAGGGCTGGAAGTCCTAGCCACAGCAATTAGGCAAGAAAAAAAAATAAAAGCATACAAATTGGAAAGGAAGAAGTAAAAGCATCACTATTTGCAGATGACATGATTTTATATATAGAAAACCTTAAAGATGTCACAAAAAAACGCCTAGACTAATAAATTCAGGAAAGTAGCAGGATACAAAATCAATATATAGAAATCTGTTGCATTTCTATACACTAACAATAAAATATCAGAAAGAGAAATTAAGAAAACAATTCCATTTATAACTGCATTAAAAAGAATAAAATACCTAGGGATAAATTTAACCAAGGAGGTGAAAGACCTGTACACTGTAAACTATAAGACATTAATTAAAGAAACTAAAGAAGATAATTTGGAAAGACATTCCATGCTCATGGATTAGAAGAATTAATATTTAATAACCATACTACCCAAAGCAATCTACAGATTCAATGAAATCCCAATCAAAATTCAAACGGGATTTTTCATGGAAATAGAACAAACAATCCTAAAATTTGTATGAAACCACAAAAGACCCAGAATAACCAAAGCAATATTGAGAAATAACAAAGGTAGAGGCATTATACTCCCGGATTTCAATCTACATTACAAAACTATAGTAATCAAGACAGTGTGGTATTAGCATAAAAACAGGTACCTAGACCAACTTAACAGAATAGAGAGCCCAGAAATATACCCACACATATATGGTTCATTACTGTATGACTAAGAAAGCAAGAATATATAATGAGGAAAAGACAATTTCTTTAATAAACAGTGTTGGGAAACTGGGACAGCCACATGCAAAAGAAAGAAACTAAACCACTATCTTACACCATACACAAAAATAAATTCAAAATGGATTAAAGACTTGAATGTAAGACCTGAAACCATAAAACTCCTAGAAAAAAACATAGGCCTCAATCTCCTTGACGTCGTTCTTGGTGATGAACTTTTTGATCTGACTTCAAAAGGAAAGGCAATGAAGGCAAAAATTAACAAGTGGGATTACATCAAACTGAAAAGCTTCTGCACGGCAAAGGAAATCATCCACAAAATGAAAAGACAACCTAATGAATGGGAGAAAATATTTTCAAACTATCTGATAAGGGGTTAATATCTAAAATATATTTCTAAAAATGCATATAACTGATTAGCAAAAAAAAAAAAGAAAAGAAAAAAAATAAAACAAACAAACCCTGATTAGAAAATTGGCAGAGGATCTGAATAGACATTTTTCTAAAGAAGAGATAAAAATGGCCAACAGTCACAAGAAAAGACACTCAACATCACTTATCATTAGCGAAATGCAAATTGAAACAACAATGAGATATCACTTCAAACATGTTATAATGGCTATTAACAAAAAGACAAAAAATAATAAGTGATATAATGAAACAAGAAGCCTTGTACACTGGTGGTAGTAATGTAAAATGGTGCAACCATAATGGAAAATAGTATGGAGGTTCCTCAAAAATTTAAAAATAGAACTACCATATGATCCAGCAGTACCACTTCTGGGTATTTACCCAAACAAAATGAAAATGCTAATTCAAAAAGATATATGCATACATATATACACACACATTAACACACAAATGGAATTCCATTCAAAGAATGAGATCTTTCCATTTGCAATGACATGGATAGACCATGAAGGCATTATGCTAAGTAAAATATTAAGTTAGGCAGAGAAAAACAAATACCATATGATCTCACTTTTATGTTGAATTTAAAAAACAAAACAAAATGAAACAGAAAATCAAGTTCATTGATACAGAGAACAGACTGGAGGCTGCCAAAAGGGTGGGTAAAATGGATGAAGGGAGTCAAAGGTACAAACTTCCAGTTTAAGTCATGGGGATGTAACACACAGCATGGTGACTACAGTTACTAATGGGGATTGTACATTTGAAGGTTGCTAAGAGATTAAATGTTACAAGTCCTCATAAGAAAAAAATTATAAAAATTAAGTCTATAGACACTGAAAAATGTTTTCAGGAAGAAAAAGAATGTAATCTGAGCAATTCAGGCCCAAATATGTAGGTCCTTCTCAGCTTAAACTGGAAAGTGGCAAGAGTGGCACAGAATCTCCAAGTACTAAAGGAGCATGAAGTAATGTTCAGTGCATATGTTCCTAGGATTTCTATACCTAGGCATAAAAGGTCATTCAAATGGTAACTTGTTTCCTACAACCATGTGTTCTAAAAGGAGTAATAGTTTCTTTCTCTTGCAAAGACCAAAGTCAGGAAATCTGGCCACAAGACTATATAGTAAATTGTATTGAAGAGTGTGTTAGGAATTATACAAGCAAATCAATTTGAGGAAACTAAATGGAGACATTAAAAGGTATCATGTGTTAACAGTTTTCATTGGTTTTAATACTGTACATAGACAAAAATGTATTTTTTTAAGGTTATCTACTTATTCATTTGTCTCACTGCCAATTTTGGGGCAGGGCAATAATGAAAAGGTAATTCGCACAGTGTGTGGGTTTTATTTCCACACAAAGGCTACTTCGGCATAGTTGCCACCTTTACTTATTTCTCTTAAGACTGCTACTTTCAAAGGACATGATTAAAATAGCCTAACAGAAAACACGATCAATGTGCAGAGGGCAAAAACAGCAGCATCGACTGCAACAGGACACCAAGTCCAATACCGGCAGTCACAGCTCCAAACAATGTCATCTGTAAATCAATTAAAAGCTGCATTCATAGAAATCAGACATTCATTCAGTTTACCAAACATAATCAAATTACACTTCCAGGGGGAATTAATGTCACAGTATACTTGGTCATTACTGCAGTTGTCCCTTCAGCAGGATAAACAAAAGAATCCCAGGCTTCCAGAGCCATGATGGAGAGAGACAGTGCAGAGGCCGAGTGTGGGCTCTGCACACACAACGCCTGGCATGCAGTCCCAGCGTGGCCACTTGCTGGGTAACCATGCAAGGTTCTTCGTATGCTTTGCCTCTTTACTTCATTTGTAGAGATGAACACAATACTGTACCTAGCTCAGAGGGTCACTATGACTATTAAACAAGATAATGTATACAGAGCATTTAGCGTCATTCCTGGCATGTGACATACATTCAATAAAATGTACACTGATATAGTTGTAGTTGTCATATACAATAAAATGTATGTTGATATAATTTTAAGAATTAGGTTAAAAACGTACAATCACATAACAGTTGGGAGGTACTGTACATGTTTTATTAGAAATATTTCTGGAGAAATTCTTTGTTTTTAAAAATAGGACAAAAAGCATAAGTAAAAAGCATAGTCCGATCTGTGGCAGAGTCCTACAAAACACTGAGAAGCCTCTGCCGGCCTTCCAGAGTGCTGTTCACAAAACAGCTGCCATCAGGGTGTCTCTGTACTTCCTTCCCTTTTCTGATCCTTTATAGGTGTCCATATTTTCATTTTCACACTGGGGGGAATCAGCAGTTTGAATCATGGCTGCATCCACAGCTGGGTTCTGACATTTAGCTTGTCCCGCAAATTAGAAAAGGGATCTACTTTAAAGAGGGCCTGTGATTTCTCCAAGGAGAGAACTCTTTCCAAGAGAAGAGAAAACTGGGCAATTAATAGCGACCCAGTAATTAAATGTAAACTACAGTATTTGCTCTATCTCTTTGATGGGGAGAGTAAACTTGGTAAGTAAAATCCATAATTTTAATGAAAGGAAAAAAACCAGCAACATTGAGCACAACAGGACATTAAGTCCAATACCAGCAGTCACAGCAACATAATGACATTTGCACATCAGTTACAAGCTGCAGTCACAAAAATGAGACACTCACTGTTTCCCTCAAAAATTCTGACACCAAGGTACAACTAGCATTACACTGCTTTGTTTCTGTGTATTAATTTAACACACATTTCTTGAGCACCAATTTGTGCCAGCAAACTTTCTAGGTATTGAGGAATCAACAGCAAACAAAACAGTCCCTGACCTCACTTCCACCGATCTGGGAAGGCAGCCAAGGCATTCTCCCCACATCTGTCTAGAACAAAGATGCATTAATGACTGGAATGTGCAGGATCTTCTAAAGTTTAGAAGGCCAGACTCTCCTCTACCCAACACACATGTACCTGGTCCTGTAATTATCTTCACATAATGGTGATAGTGCTGGGCCCTGAAAAATCAGAGCAAGAAAGAAAAAGAATCTGTGTCCTTATTACCAACAAAGGTGAGGGGCTCATCATTGCTTAGTGATGGTATAACAAGCAAATATTTATATAAAGATATACTGATGGCTTAAACAGTATGACAAAGCACTTTCTGGTGGATTTTCCAAGTCTGACTTGTGAGAAAGAACTAATCAAAATCAAGGTCTTTCCTTTGATAACCACTTATATTTCCTCTTGGTATGCATAAATCTAAGCCCAAAGATTTCTGAATGCAGATTACATTCTCAATCCAATTTAGGTGGCATGAATATTACTATAACGGTTAGATTATTATTAAAAACAAAAGAGAGGAGTCCAAGATGGTGGAGGAGTAGGAAACCTTAGTTTCGTCTGGCCCCAGGAATTCAGCTAGATAGCTATCAAATCATCCTGAACACCTGCAAATTCAACCGGAGATCTAAGAAAAGAATAGGTGCAACTCTACACATAGAAAAACGACCACTTTCTGCAAGGTAGGAGGTGCAGAGAAGTGAATCTGAGGTGCTAAATGGGAAGATAAAGGAAGCGGGGAGGGAGCCTCTGTAAGCTGGTTACCGGAAAGTGATATAGCAGTGGAGCACAAAATCAGAACTTTTAGAAGTCTGCTCTGGTGAGGGAATGTCCTGGCCTGAAAGGTGCTCAGGTGGTGAAGCAGGGCAGAATCCTATGTGAGACAGTGTGATCTCAGGATCCTCTGGGTCACAGGAAGACCGGGCGTGACTGAGTGCAGCAGAGTTCCCAGGCATCAGAGTGGGGAAGCTGGCTGCAGTGAGCCCAGGACTGGGGTTGCCATAAACCTTGAACTGTAGCACAGTCAGGTGACTTCTCTCTGAGCAGGGGCCCAACAAGTGGCAGAACCAGTGGGACCCTCCTTCCTCCCCCAGAGGAGTGGTGTGGGTGTGCACCAAAGGAGTCTACAGGGTTTGGAAACTCAAAGCAGGGTCTTGTGCCAAAGACAGAAATGCTTGGTCACAGGCTGGGTGAGCACAGAATGTGGCCGGAGACCAGGGAGACAAGAGTGATTGACTGCTTTTCTCTGAGGGCTCACTGAGGAGTGGGGCTCGAGCTTCTGGCTCCAGGGCCAGAGATTGGGAGGGCACCACTGTCATTCTCATCCTCTAAAGCTGCTTGGAAAGCCTTCAGGGAACAAAAGCCACATACACCAAACTGGAACAGATTACTTAGCCTGGCCCCCTGGCAAGGGTGGTGAAATTCCACCTGGAAAAAATACACTCAAGAATCAAAACAACAGGCCCCTCCCCCAGAAGATCAGCAAGAACATCAAGCCAAGACCAAGTTTACTGATCAATAAGAACTGCAAAACTCCAGCGCCAGGGGAATACAGCACATAGAATTGCTGGTTTCTTTCCCATGATTCTTTAGTCTTTCAATTTTAATTTATTTTTTTCTCTTTCCTTTTTCAACCAGTTTATTTTATCAATTCTTTTCTTAAATTTTTTTTACTTTTCATTTTTACAGTTACATTCTCTTCCTTCATTGTATTTATTTTATTTTTGTGTATATATATTTTTCTTTCTTTACAATTTTGCAATGCAGCTTCTTCTAACAGACCAAAATACACCCCAAATCTAGTGTATGGCTCTGTTCTATTCATCTGTCTGATCATATTCTCTTTTTTGTTTGTTTTGTTTTATTAAAGTTTTTAATTTTCATCTTTACAGTTACATTCTTTCCTTTCAATGTATTTAATTTTATTTTGGTAGCTATATGTTTTTCTTTCCTTACAATTTTGAGATGTAGTTTCCTCTAACACACCAGCCAAAATACACTCAGGATATAGTGAATTGCTCTGTTCTGTTCACCTGTTTATATCCCTTCCTTTTTTGTTGTTGTTTTTTGTTTCCCTTTTGTTTTTTGTCTTTTAATTTTCATTTTTACAGTTACAGTCTATCCTTTCATTGTATTTATTTTTATTTTTGTACATATATAAGTTTTTCTTTACAATTTTGGGATCGAATTTTTTGACAAACAGACCAAAATACACACAGGATCCAGTGTACTGCTCTATGCTATTCAGGTGTCTGATTATAATCTCTCTCTTTTGTTCTTTTTTAAAAAAAATTTTTTTTCCAGTCTCAGGCCCTTCTGATTTGTTTCGTGTATATTTCTCTGGGGTCATTGTTGCCATTTTAGTATTCTGTTCTCTCATTCAGCTATCCTCTCTGGAAAGAATGACAAAATGGAAAACTCACTTGAGAAAAGAGAACAAGAGGCAGTACTGACTGCCAGGACTGAATCAGTATCAACATAAGTAATATCTTGGAACTAGAGTTCAGAATAACTATTATGAAGATACTAGCTGGGCTTGAAAAAGCATAGAAGACACTAGAGAATCCCTTTCTGGAGAAATAAAAGAACTAAAATCTAACCAAGTCAAAATCAAAAAGTCTATCAATGAGATGCAATAAAAAAATGGAGGCTCTAACCGCTAGGATAAATGAGGCAGAAGAAAGAATTAGTGATATGGAAGACAAAATGATGGAGAATAAAGAAGCTGAGAAAAAGAGATAAACAATTACTGGATCACAAGGAGAGAATGTGAGAGATAAGTGATACCATATAGCAAAACATTACTAGAATAATTGGGATCCCAGAAGAAGAGGAAAGAGAGAGAGGGGCAGAAGGTATTTTGGAGCAAATTATAGCAGAGAACTTCCCTAATCTGGGGAAAGAAACAGGCATCCGAGTCCTGGAGGCACAGAGAACGCCCCTCAAAAATCAATAAAAAAAGGTCAACCCCCCAACATAATAGTGAAATTTGCAAATCTCAGAGGCAAAGAGAAAATCCTGAAAGCAGCTCAGGGACAAGCGGTCTGTAAAACGTACAAGGGTAGAAACATTAAATTGGCAGCAGGCCTATCCACAGAGACATGGCAGGCTGGAAAGGACTGGCATGATATATTCAGGGTGCTAAATGAGAAAAATATGCAACCAAGAATATTTTATCCTAGGATGTCATTCAAAATAGATGGAGTGATAAAAAGCTTCCAGGACAAACAGAAACTAATAGAATTTGTGATCATCAAACCAACCCTACAAGAAATATTAAAAGGGATCTTTTAAGCAAAGAGAGAGACCAGAAGTAACATAGACCAAAAAGGAACAGAGACAATATACAGCAACAGTGACTTTACAGGTAATACAATGGTATTAAATTCATATCCTTCAAAAGTTACTCTGAATGTAAATGGGTTAAATGCCCCAATCAAAAGACACAGGGTATCAGACTGTATAAAAAAAGCAAGACCCAAAAATATGTGGTCTGCAAGAGACTCACTTTAGACCCAAAGACACCTCCAGATTTGAAGTGAGGAAGTGGAAAACCATTTATCATGCTAATGGACACCAAAAGAAAGCTGGGGTGGCAATCCTTATATCAGACAAATTAGATTTTAAACCAGAGGCTGTAATAAGAGATGAGGAAGGACACTATATCATAATTAAAGGGTCTATCCAACAAGAAGATCTAACAATTGTAAATATTTATGCCCCTAACATGAGAGCAGCCAATTATATAAACCAATTAATAACAAAATTAAAGAAACACATCGATAGTAATACAGTATTGCAACAGACAGATCATCTAAGCAGAAGATCAACAACAAAACTCAGGCTCTAAAGGACACACTGGACCAGATGGACTTCACAGATGTATTCAGAACATTCCATCCTAAAACAAAAGAATACACATTCTTGTTGAGTGCACATGGAACATTCTTCAGAATAGCTGGGTCACAAATCAGGTCTCAACCGGTACTAAAAGATTGGGATCATTCCCTGCATATTTTCAGATGACAATGCTTTGAAACTAGAACTCAATCACAAGAGGAAATTTGGAAAGAATTCAAATACATGGATGATAAAGAACACCCTATTAAAAAATGAATGGGTCGACAAGGAAACTAAAGAAGAATTAAAAAAATTCATGGAAACAAATGAAAATAAAAACACAACTGCTCAAAACCTTTGGGATGCAGCAAAGGCAGTCCTATGAGGGAAATACATAGCAATACAAGCCTTTCTCAAGAAACAAGAAAGGTCTCAAATACACCTAAACTTATACCTAAAGAAGCTGGATAAAGAACAGCAAATAAAGCCTAAACCCAGCAGAAGAGAAATAATAAAGATTAGAGCAGAAATCAATGAAACAGAAACCAAAAGAATAGTAGAACAGATCAACAAAGCTAGGAGCTGGTTCTTTGAAAGAATTAATAAGATTGATAAACCCCTGGCCAGACTTATCAAAAAGAAAAGAGAAAGGACCAACATAAATAAAATCATGAATGAAAGAGATCATAACCAACACTGAAGAACTGCAAACAATTATAAGAACATATGAGCAGTTATATACCAGCAAATTAGATAATCTGGAAGAAATGGATGCATTCCTAGAGATGTATTAACTACCAAAACTGAAACAGGAAGAAATAGAAAACCTCAACAGACCCATAACCAGCAAGGAAATTGCAGCAGTAATCAAAAACCTCCCAACAAACAAGAGCCCAGGGCCAGATGGCTTCCCAGGGAAATTCTACCAAACATTTAAAGAGGAATTAATACCTATTCTTCTGAAACTGTTCCAAAAAAATAGAAATGGAAGGAAAACTTCCCAACTTTTTCTATGAGGCCAGCATTACCTTGATCCCAAAACCAGACAAAGACCCCACCAAAAAGGAGAATTGCAGACCAATATCCCAGATGAACATGGATGGAAAAATTCTCCCCAAAATACTAGCCAAGAGGATCCAACAGTACATTGGAAGGATTATTCACCGCAATCAAGTGGGATTTATTCCTGGGCTGCAAGGGTCACTCAACATCTGCAAATCAATCAATGTGATACACTACATAAATAAAAGAAAGGACAAGAATCATATGATACTCTCAATAGATGCAGAAAAAGCATTTGACAAAGTACAGCATCCTTTCTTGATTAAAACTCTTCACAGTGTAGGGATAGAGGGAACATACCTCAATATCATAAAAGCCATCTATGAAAAGCCCACAGCGAATATCATTCTCAGTGGGGAAAACTGAGAGTTTTTCCCTTAAGGTCAGAAACACGGCAGGGATGTCCACTTTCACCATTGCTATTCAACATACTACTAAAAGACTTAGCGTCAGTAATCAGACAACAAAAAGAAATAAAAGGCATCCAAATTGGCAAAGAAGAAGTCATACTCTCTCTGCAGATGACATGATACTCTTGTGTGGAAAACCCAAAAGACTCTACCCCAAAATTGCTAGAACTCATACAGGAATTCAGCAAAGTGGCAGAACATAAAATCAATGCACAGAAATCAGTTGCATTTCTATACATTAACAATGAGACAGAAAAAAGAGAAATTAAGGAGTCAATCCCACTTACAATTGCATCCAAAACCATAAGATACCTAGGAATAAATCTAACCAAAGAGGCAAAGGATCTGTATTCAGAAAACTATAGAACACTCATGGAAAAAATTGAGAAAAAGACAAAAAAATGGAAAAATGTTCCATGCTCATGGATTGGAAGAACAAATACTGTTAAAATGTCTATGTTACCTAGAGCAATCTACACATTCAATGCAATCCCTATCAAAATACCATCAACTTTTTTCACAGAGCTGGAACAAATAATCCTAAAATTTGTATAGAAAAGACCCCAAATAGCCAGAGGAATGTTGAAAAAGAAAAGCAAAGCTGGCGACATCACAATTCCAGACTTCACGCTGTATTACAAAGCTGTAATCATCAAGACAGTATGGTACTGGCACAAAAACAGACACACAGATCAGTAGAACAGAATAGAGAACCCAGCAATGGACCTTCAACTTTATGGTCAACTAATCTTTGACAAGGCAGGAAAGAATATCCATTTGAAAAAAAAAAAAAAAAAAAAAGTGTCTTCAACAAATGGTGTTGGGAAAATTGGACAGCCACAAGCAGAAAAATGAAAGTGGACCATTTCCTTATACCACACACAAAAATAGACTCAAAATGGATGAAAGACCTAAATGTGAGACAGGAATCCATCAAAATCCTAGAGAAGAACACAGGCAGCAACTTCTTACTAGACACATCTCCAAAGGCAAGGGAAGCAAAGGCAAAAAGGAACTATTGAGACTTCATTAAGATAAAAAGCTTTTGCACAGCAAAGGAAAGCGTTGACAAAACCAAAGACAACTGAGAAGATATTTGCAAATGACATATCAGATAAAGGGCTAGTATCCAAAATCTATAAAGAACTTACCAAACTCAACACCCAAAGAACAAATAATCCAATCAAGAAATTGGCAGAAGGTAAGAAAAGACACATTTCTCCAAAGAAGACATACAAATGGCCAAGAGACACATGAAAAAATGCTCAACATCATTTGTCATCAGGAATATATAAATCAAGACCACAATGAGATACCACTTCACACCAGTCAGAATGGCTAAAATTAACAAGTCAGGAAACGACAGATGTTGGCGAGGATGCGGAGAAAGGGGAACCCTCTTACACTGTTGGTGGGAATGCAAGCTGGTGCAGCCACTCTGGAAAACAGTATGGGGGTTCCTCAAAAAGTTAAGTTAAAACAGAACTACCCTACGACCCAGCAATTGCACTACTAGGTATTTACCTCAAAGATACAAATGTAGTGATCTTAAGGGGCACCTGCACCCCAATGTTTATAGCAGCAATGTCCACAATAGCCAAACTATGGAAAGAGCCTGGATGTCCATCAACAGATGAATGGATAAAGACAATGTGGTATATATATACAATGGAATACTACTCAGCCATCAAAAAAAAAAATGAAATCCTGCCACTTGCAATGAGGTGGATGGAACTACAGGGTATTATGCTAAGAGAAATAATTCAATCAGAGAAAGACAATTATCATATGATCTCACTCATATGTGTAATTTAAGAAACAAAACAGAGGATCATAGGGGAAGGGAGGAAAAAAATAAAAGAAGATGAAACCAGAGAGGGTGACAAACCATTAAAGACTCTTAATCATAGGAAACAAACTGAGGGTTGCTGGAGGGGAGGGAGGTGGGGGGATGGGGTAACTGGGTGACAGACATTAAAGAGGGCATGTGATGTACTGAGCACTGGGTATTATATAAGACTGATGAATCACTGACCTCTACCTCTGAAACCAATAATACATTATATGTTAATTAACTGAATTTAAATTAAAAAAGTAAAAACACAATAGAAAGTAAGATCCTTTCAATATCTAAAATCTTATTAATTAGGTAGGGAATTACACCACAAATAATGGGCACTATGATAGGTTTTTTACATATTGAATTTCTAAACCTCATTACACAGTGAGGTGATCTTCTTTTCAATTTTACAGATTTTTTCAGAAAAAGGAGGGAAAAATAACTTGTTTCTATAAATATAAGTTGTACAAAGATCCAGGACTCCAAAACAGGTCTGTTGTACTTGAAAGCCAGTACTTTCAAAGTAGTCTTTAAAAATATGTTACTATGTTAAGTACTTATATTTAACCCCTAAGGGAAAATAGAGTGGGCATAATGTGAATCAGGAAGAGGAAAAATGAGAATGTAATTGTGCTTATCCTTTCTAGGTCGTACCTTTTTGGGTTTTACAGGAAATCTACAATGACGGTTTATCTGTTAAGTTTATAGTTTATCTGTAATAAGTGAGAAGGGATGGTTAGCAAATGTGATGTATGTTGTATATCCTGCTGATAGGGAGCTATACAGCCATGCCTGTTGTTAAGGCAGCTATCCTGCCTGGCTGGTTGGTACTCAAGCCATACTAGTTGTTAAATATTTTAAATATCATTCCTGGTTGCTCTCAACTCCTGATTTTTTATCTCCAGCTCTGAACCCACCGAACTGCAGACTCATATGCAATGACTTACATGACATCTCCATCTGAAGGTTCATTTGGCATTTTAACTTCATGTGTAAGGAAGCCTCTACTCTTCCAACATAACCCCACCCCTAGCCATGCCCATCTCCACCTGGTGCAACTCTATCCTGCCAGTTTCTCAAAATTTATCTTTGAGTCCCCTCTGTCTTTGACAACCAAACCACAATAAACTCAGTTCCACCTTCAAAACACATCCTGAATCTAACCGTGGTGCCCCCTCTCTCCACTACTGTTGCTCTGACTCAAGACACCAATCCCAGTAACTGTCCCCTAACTGGTCTCCCAGGCTCTGCTTTGCCCTTGCAGGCTTCCAGCAACATAATAGCTATGGTAATCCTCTTAAAACAGAAATAGATCAGTTCACTTTTCTCCTAGAACTTGCCAAAACCTTCCCATCTTAGTCAGCTTGGGCTGTCATAACAAAATACCCCAGATTTGGGTGGCTCAAACAACCCACGTTTATTTCTCATAGCTCTAGAGACTGGGAAATTCTAGATCAAGATGCTGGCATATTTGGTTCCTGGTGAGAATTCTTTTCCTGGCTTGCAGAGGTCAGCCCTCTCAATGTGTCCTCATATCAAGGGGGGCAGGCAGCACTCTAGTCTCTCTTCCTCTTCATATAAGGGCACTAGTCCCATCCTGAGGGTCCTCCTCTCATGACCTCATGTCAAGCTCCCAGCTCACTAGCCCTGCAAGGCTCGTTCCTCCTCGGATATTGCAAAGTCTGTTCTCTTACATTCTTCTGGGTTTGGCTCCCTTATTACAATTTGTTTATCATCGGCCCCTGCCCGCAGACTATAAGCAGAATACGGCCTAGAAATTTTATCAGCTTTGTTCACTGCCATATCACAAGTACCTGTAAGAGTAAATAACATGACAAATATTCAACAAGTATTTGCTAAATGGAGGAATAAATGAGTAAGACTGATTTTGAAGGCCAAGTGCAATTCTAAACCTGCAATGATCTTCCTATAATTTTCAAAATAGTTCCACATCCAAAATGGAGCATACCCTCAATTTTGTTTTTCAAAATAACATAAAATATATCAAGCAGGATAAGAAAGTTGAGTGAGGGTAAAGCATAAAAGGGAGTTATTTTAAGTCCCATTAGCAAGTTTCATATACTTATGAGCCCTTATCTTTCTTCCTTTGGTTTCATTCGTGTTTGGTTTCAGAAATCCTCATTCAAGAAGCTAAATGCATTCTTTTGTTTTGGTTTGGGCACATAATTAACAATCTTTAGCAGCCAACAAACAATAATCCAACTATTCAGTAGATCCTTTGAAATCTATCATCTATAGATTTACTCTGATATAAAACTTGGACACAAATAGCTATAAAATATCTATCCAGTAAGATATAATCTGAATGTTTTTTTCAGAAACTACAAAAGTGTAAGTTTTTTACCTGTAGGTTGGTTTGTAGGCCTCTACTGTGTAGGCCCTGGCTGACTAGGCAAACAAGAGTTGAAATGCTCTTGAAATAATAATCAATTTTAAAATTTCAGGCAAGGACTCTGAGTCTCTGAACTGGTTCCCTAAGGTTCTATGCCAGCCTGTGCACCCTTAACTGGATGTACAGCTCGTTATCCTCCTTCTCCCAAATCTGGTTTTATGCATTCACTTCTTGGTGCCTCCTGATTTGTAGCTAAAAGCCTGACCCACCAGTCACCCTAACTTCCGAATCCTCTCAGCAGAAGGTATGAGCTAGTAGTGTCCGCAAATAATTCTGTACATTTGCATGGACACAATGTAAAGAAATTCAGATGAAGAAAAGGGAAGCCTGACTGGGAAGAGGAGGCTGAAAACTACAGAGCTGAACAGAAACACAGAGAACAGCTCCAATTAGGGTGTGTGTGTGTGTGTGTGTGTGTGAGAGAGAGAGAGAGAGAGAGAGAGAGAAAGAGAGAGAGAGAAAGGGAGGGAGGGACTGTGTGTGTGTGAGAGAGAGAAAGAGAGAGAGAGAAAGGGAGGGAGGGAGACGGAGAGAGAGAAAAAACCAGAAAGGAGAGACAGTATGAGAGCAAGAGTGAGAACGAATAGTACAAGAAGAAAAATGAGGTAGGTGTTTGGAGAAAATAGCATGAGGATGAGAGTACCAGGCAAGAAGTGTCCTCTTTTCTAAGCTGTGATTCCTACTGGGGATATCTCCTTAGGGGGAAAGGTTAGATACTTACAAGGAGCAGGATACAATGTTCTCTCAGTTCTGCCAGGTGTACTTTTAGGAAAACAGAGGTAGGAGGCAATTGGATCAGTTTATGGCCTTAGCAAAGAGAGATTTAGAAAAATAGAATTTCACCCTCACTAAGCAGATACCTGCTTCTAAAAAGCAAACTCACCACGGTTATGCTCCTATCCAGCTTCTGTTCAAGCAACTCTAGAGAAGGGCCTATTTAAATAATCTCCAGATCTGGGCCACCTAGGTGGCTCAGTTAAGCATCCAGCTCTTGGTTTCGGCTCAAGTCATGATCTCAGGGTCATGAGATGGAGCCCCATGCTGGGCTCCGCACTCAACACGGAGTCGGCTTGAGATTTGCTCTCTCCCTGCCCCTCTCTCCACTCCTGCATGCTCTCTCAAATAAATAAATAAATCTTTAACATACACACACACACACACACAGGCACACGTGTATATGTATTTGTGTGCCTGTGTATGTTTGTGTGTGTATGTATTCCCCAGATCTGCCCCCAATTTGATCCAGCCAACAGGAAAGGAATGACTCAGACAAACATAGGGACAATCCAAAGTGCCCTGTTAGGGGGACAATGTGGTAAGGGCAGAGCTTCCCATCTGAAGTAAAAGGTAACATTTTCATCTACTTCCTCTCCTTCCCAGGCAGCTAGTGACCTAGGCTCACTGTGAATCAGACAAAAATAATAAATATAAAAATGCACAGTAAATTGTGAAAGCAATATAAACAGACATGATTATTATGCCATAGTTTGTGCTAGACTTAATGGCAACTTACGTGCTAGGCCCTGAAGATAAAATGTCAATGAGGTCCCTAAAGCCAATGAACTAAGTCTGGGGGGAATAGGCATATGTAAATAGGTAATGTACAAGAGCAGCTCCTAGCCTGCACAGCACCTCTGTGAAATTTTAAAAAGGCAGCGCTTCAGCTAGACACCTTTGTACGCTGAAAACCTTCCCCAGACTACCCATTACAGGTGTCAAGGATGGCAGAGGGTTGATGTCAGAGATAAGGCCTAAAAAAAAAAAAAAAAAGATTATCATGCTTGCGGGTAGCAGGTGGGGGAGCAATTTCCCACAAAAGCAACATAAATAAAAAGGCATCAAGAAAAGATGGAAAACTTAGAGATTGGGGGGTGGAGGGGGAAGGAGGGTGTGGTCTATATGGCTGAAGAGTAGAGAACAATTAAGGGAACTGACATATAAAAGATTTTGCAAAGTTGGGATTTTAGAATTTAACCTGAGGAGCTAGAGAACTCGGGAAGGATTTTAAGGAGAGGAGTGACAGATTTCATCTGCATTCTTAAAAGCCCCCTTTCTTAGGCCAAGTGAAGAGTTGAGAAGAGGAAAGGTTTATTAGAGCCTATCCTAGGATATGTGGGTAAAGAGGAGGCAACAGATTTAAAAGTCATTTAGGAAGTTAAATGAGAGGAATTGCTAAGTAATCATATAAGTTGGCAAGGGAAAGAGAGGTGGGCAGGATGATACCAGGTTCCCGGCTTAGGCAAGGCTAGAAGGTAAGGCAGGGAACACAAGCAGAGGAGCAGGTTTGGGTGGGGGTCAGGTGGGGCAGCAGTGGAAAAGGAGGTCCATTTTATGAATGGTATTACTATTAAGGTACCAATATGGCATTCAAGAAAATATTCCAGTAGGTAGTAGGAAACACATCTGGACAGAAATATTAAACGGGTAAAAAGTAGGTTTGGGGGTAAATAGCATAGGAATGAGATGCTCTGGGCAAAGGAAGAAGAACTCAAGAAGATTGAAAATAAGTTGTTAGAGACAAAGAAGAAATCTAGAATACACGATGTGTTACAAAAGCCAAAGCAGGTGCCTCACACTTGCAACTATAGAGAGATCAAGTAAGACCAGAACCTAAAAGGATTCACTGAACTTAATAATAAGGAGGTGATTGCTAATCATGAGGAGAGCAGTTTCACTGTAATGTAACATAAGAGAAGAAGCCTGAATGCAGAAGCTGAGGAAATGGAAACAGAGTGCTTCTTTAAAAAAGCAAACAAACAACTGTTCAGTGAGAAGGAAATGGGGAGGAACTACTTAAATAACTGATTGTTTAAATAATTTTTTAAATGTAGAAGGATGATTACCCAGCATTATCCTTAGAAAGGACTCTTTTCAACTTCTATGGTTTGGCAAAAACATTGTTCCCTCCTTAAATCTTGTCCTTAGAGATATTCAAATCTGCCCAATATCCTGCATAAAACATTCTACAGACAACATGAGACTCTCTCCTCTATATATCTAATTTGGGCACTTAACCACATGCACTTTTAAACTGTTGGGTATTTTCATGTGCAAATGCCCTAACTTCCTGCACAAGTAGGAAGCCCCTTACATGTCAACAATATTCGGTGCCATCTAGGCCACATCCTAGGGCTTTATTTAAATAAAAAGTAATGTAGCTGCACAAAGAGCTCACATAGCTTTGAGCAGAAGAGGAAGTAAAGAACAGAAGGCTTGTATAGTAGAAATGTGAACTTTGGAATCAAGCAAATGTATTTGAATCTTGGTTCCACCCTTCATAAATGAAGTCACCTCAGGCAAATTAATTAATCTCTTTAAGACTGAGCTTCTTCATATGTACAGGGTACACAGCAGGTGCTCAATATCTATTGAATTGAATCAAAAAATGGAGAGGATAATACCTGTAGAGTAGTTGTTGGGAAAATTAAATATGATAATTATGGTAAGTATTTAGACAATGGGTTTCAGTTTGCAAAATAAACATAAGGATAAGGTTAAAAATGTGAATGGGGGGGGGCGCCTGGGTGGCTCAGGTGGTTAAGCGTCTGCCTTCGGCTCAGGTCATGATCCCAGGGTCCTGGGATCGAGTCCCACATCGGGCTCCCTGCTCCGCGAAGAACCTGCCTCCCTCTCTCTCTCTCTCTTATGAATAAATAAATAAAATCTTTAAAAAAAAAAATAAGAAGGTGGGGGATGGATGAAATAGGTGATGGGGATTAAGGACAGCACTTGTGATGAGCACTGGCTGATATATGGAACTGATGAATCACTAACTTCTACACCTCAAACCAACATTACACTGTATGTTACCTGGAATTTAAATAAGAACCTAAAAAAATGCAAAATAAAAGACATACTACAATTTTAAAATAAGAACAAGAAAAACAGAACACCCAAGCAGATTACAAAATCATTTATAAATAGATCTATAATCAAATTATATTAGGTATAGCAGGAATTATCTTTTCTATAACTCAAGGATTAGAAATTAGACAATCAAATAAATAAATCCCCAGAAGTGAAAATCTTTCTCAGAAGACCAGTTGTATTTCTTCAGTCTATATCTATTCAAATATATGTCTAAAAAAAGGTGACTTCGAATGGAATGGAATAATTTTGTCTTCCACGATATTAGAAGTAAGTCAGGTAGCAAGAGCAGTAGCATTAACGTACAGAGACAGAAGCAGGGGATGGTGTGGAAAGTTGGGAGGATGGAAGGTCAAGGCCAGAGGCAACTATCACAAGCTCAGGTCACAAATAGGGCTGTCTGCAAAGTCACACATGGGGGCTCATGAGCCCAGACTTCAAGTGTGTAGAATAAATGGTCCAGAGCCCAGAAAGAAGAAGTCAAAAAACAAGAGCTATGTCAGCAGTATCAATTACCAGCAGTAGGACAGGGTCTGGGACTGTATTAATGGTCTTTTGAAACCAGGGAATTCTGATAAGCTGTCGACACAAAGTAAGAATTGTTCACCATGGCTGGCAGCTCGCAGTCTACATCTATACACAAATAAGTGAGTGAGAGTGGGTCAGTATTTCCCAGGCTTAGCAGTGGAAACCAGCAGCCTTGCCTTCCACTGACCATCTTGATAACCTACTAAAATGGCTCTGTGCCTAGATGTGGTTTGCTCATTTCTCTCATCAGGGGAAATTTCTGTTATATCTGAGGTGCCAAGATGTTTGAAATGGAGACAAAAGGGTATTGCCCTGTCTGAGCAATATCAGGTTACCCATCAGGGCTCACACTACACTGCCCCATTCTGGTTAAACGAGGAAGAATATTTACGGGGATTCAGGTCAGCTCCGAAAGTGCAAATATATTTAAAGAATACAGGGATTTCCTCATGAGATATTTGCAAATGAAGATAAATACAATATGTTCTCTTCTTTACTCTCATTGGAAGGATCCTCTATTACATCAAAATTAGTTCATTCTAATTTATACCTATTGTCGTCAGAATGGTTCTGTGTTATTAACAAAGGCAAATTCTCAACTGAGGCCATTCGTAAGAGGTACAGACCCTGGTAGACTCAGGATGTTTTGGGAAGGACAGGGGGGACGATTAGATACAAAAAGAAAAAATACCTCAACAATATCAGAATAAACAGAAAAGATAACACCCTGTCAGATTCATGGCTTAGAGAGCAGCACATCTGCCAAATGAGGACAAACCTGGCCTAGATTTTATATAAGGCAAAAGTTTAAAAGTATGAGAAAAAGTCAGGGCTCAAAGTTATTTTGGAAATAGCACATGGATATGTAAATTCAGACGTAATCTGAAACAGAAAATCAATTTTCAAGTAAAAAAGAAACAGTAAGCTTTGAGTGATACCAGCTCAAGTTGTAAACTGAATTTAACATTTGTAGGTTAGGCAGGTGTGGTAGTTGGCTGGTGAGGCAAAAGAGGTGGGCCGCAACTATTTAGGAGCTCATTTACGAAGTGTGTGGTGCTCCACACTACAACGGCAAAATTGAAAATAAGGACAAAAGATGGCATGGCCTGCAAAACCTAAAATACTTACTGTTGGGGGCTTTACAGAAAAAGTTCACCAATCGTTGCTGCAGAGCAAGGCTCCTAGGGAGCCTTTAAAAGAATCGGTGAGGACAGGACAAGCCTATTGTAAAAGCAGAAGTTACACTGACAACCAACCCTCTTTCTTTATTCAAAAGTTTGGTAATTTCATCTAAACAGTAGGCATTCATTGGCTTTGAAGTGTGGAGCAAACTAAGGACTACCCCATCAATGTCTAAGACAGGTTCACTAACCAAATCAGTAGATGATCTGGCAAGAGAAAAAGAAAACTGGTGACACTTACTGGTAGTACAGTTCTGCTCCCCGGGTATCACTAAAATGCCCCCACGGTGGGGAAGACACTGACAGTTTTAGGTATCGGCCGGGTAAAAGAGACAGTGACCCTGACACTCAACAAAGAGGACTCAGATGCTCCAGGTTGCATGGGAAATATGTCAAAGATCATGAGGAAGGGTCTGGGCCAAGATTCCAGCCAGTAGGATGGGAATTTCAGACTAAGTGATAAGGGTTGTTCAGGAAGACCAGGCAGTAAAAGGAGGTATGCTAATTCACATGGTCTGTTGATCTTCCAAACCAGGTAGAAGCTGTATGTTTGCACTCCTGTTTTTGTAATCTTTGTTTAGGTATGGGCTTGCCCTAACCCACTGATACTCATTTTAGCCAAAGGAAAATCAAAGTTCTATTGACGAACCCTCTGCTTGAATAAAACAGCTGTGTCATAAGTTAGTCTATATTTTTTTCCAATTATATTAATAGAAGAGTTTGTTCCCCTTCAAATTATCTACACTTAATAAAAATATATGTTTATTGTTTACCATGCATTGTTTAATGCCTGCAACATTTATTTATTGAGCACAGACTCTAAGTCAAACACTATTTTAAGTACAGGGGATACAATTAATAAGCAAAGTCCCTGCCTTCATTGGGGTTTACATGCTAATGGATAGAAAATCAATCAACAAGTAAATATTCAGTATCATGATAAAGCCTACAGAGAAAAAACAAAGCAAGGAAGGAAGATAGGGAGTGCATGGTGGGCGTCGGGGAGGAAGGCTGCTTTTTTCTGCTAGTGCCGTCAGGGAAAGCCTCCTGGATGGGGTAATAGTTGAGCAGTGGCCTAAAGGAAGCGAGCCAGCATCCCTGTGGGGGAGGGGGCGGAGCGGTGCCCTCAGAAGGAACACAGGGTACAGCTCAGGAACCCTCGAGGAGCCCAGAGGGGCTGAGGCAGAGAAGTGAGAGGGAGAGAAGAAGAGCTAAGATCAGGGAGTTAAAGGGGCAGGTGATTCTTATATAAGGCCTCAGGCCATTGTGAGGGCTCTAGGACTTGTCTCCTGAGTGAAGTAGGAAACCACTGAGCAGCTTCTGGGTGGAGGAGAGACAGGGTCAGACTCACAGTGACCAGAGGAATCCTGTTAAAAGTTAAGTGGGATACTGCCACTTCACTAAACATTAAAATGTTCCCAAATTAAAAACAAGTAACTACAACATAAACATGCCCCTTCACCAAAATAACATTTTCTAGTTTTTGGAAAAACCTTGGGAGAGAGTTACAACTTTTTTTTTCATTTTATTGGGAGATGCTTTGCAACTGTTACATTAACACATCACTGATTTGAATTAATTGGGGAGAAGATCTGTCAAAATTAGTTAAAAGATTAAATGATCTATTTTATTTAACTAAATTTTACTACCCTTTAGCATGTGAAAGAAGAAATCAGGCTTGCCAAAATTGCCTAATAAAATGTGTTTTAATAAACAGATTTCTTGGCAGGGGTGGGAGGAGGAAAAGGAGAGGGAGAGAATCTTAAGCAGGCTCCATGCCCAGTATGGAGGCCAATGCGGGGCTCGATCTCACCACCGTGAGATCATGACCTGAGCTGAAATCAAGAGTCAGATGCTTAACTGACTGAACCACCCAGGCATTCAAATAAACGGATTTTTAAAGATTATAATTAGCATATGTCAGCACCAGTCTATGCTAGGTAAACTTCTGCTTACAATGCAATTTCTATGCTTCACCTTAATTAGATACTTCTAAATTGTCTCAAAAGCAGTTTATTCTCTACACTAGATACATATCCAAAATCTTACATTATTCATTTTCTTAACAAATTCTTTGGGTGGGGTGTATGTTAGTAATGTAGAGGCATAAATAAATGTTAAGACTAGTTTAGTTCAGTTTCTGTCCAACAGTTGTTTTGTTTTTTTTTTAAAGATGTTATTTATTTGTTTATTTGAAAGAGAGAGCGGGAGCAAGAGAGAGAGAGAGAGAAAACCCAAACAGGGGGAGGGCAGAGGGAGAGGGAGAAGCAGGCTCCCCATTGAGCAGGAAGCCCCATGTGGGGCTCGATCCCAGGACCCCGGGATCATGACCTGAGCTGACGGCAGATGCTTAACTCACTGAGCCACCCAGGTGCCCCAGTCCAGCAGTTTAAATACCAAGTGAGCTGGGTGGTATTTCTCCCTCCTACAGTCAGGCTACATCACCAACCCAAAATGCACACTTTAATAAGACAGAAGTTGAAGTGGAGAGAAATTTGTAAATCTTTTCATGTGAATTACAAGGTCATTAAGACTAACACGAGAGTCACATTTAAGATTAAGAGACCATTTTACTATATTTCTTCAAAATAAGGTTTGTTCCATTTTAATATGAAATCTATGGAGAAAGGTCCATATTTGGGCTCCACTAGTCTCTGAAATATTTCAAACTACATGAAAAATTTGGTGTCAATATGAAATTTTATGGATAAGGAGAATCTTTACCTGAACAAGTTTCAAGAGCCAAAAAGGATAAAATCAAAATGATTCACAATGAAGATAAAATTATTTCCCAGAAAATTACTTCTCTTTTTATGATTCTGGGGAAATAGTCTCTTCATTTTACTTCAATATTAACTTACATAGTTTACTCCTTGCTTTAAATTAAAAAAAAAAACTTTAAATATATAAATATCCTTTTTCAATAATTTAGGAAAAAACAATATTCTAATCTGTGACTTCATCTCATTTATGGCTGACATTTAAACTAGTTCTTTATTTTTCTACTCTGGTTAAAAGGGAATATTTTAGAAACTTCTGTTCACAGTATAGTCTATAAAGTATCATTGCTTACTTGTCCTTCATTTAAGGGGACATACTGACTACTTTTTAAAAAATATATATAAGAAAATTGCATGGGTCCAGAGCTAAACCAAGTAAGTCTAGCTCTTTGCTGTATTGTTGTTATTGTTGTTGCTCTTACCTTAAATCAGGGATTCCCAATCTCAGCACTCTTAGTATTTTGGACCAAATAATTCATTATTGTGAGGTGCTGTCTTATCCATTATAGGATGTTAGTAGCATCTGTGGCCTCTATTCAATTGATGCCAGATGGGCACCTCCAGTTCTAATGACCTAAACACATAGTGCTAAATGTCCTCAGGAAGAGGAAAGAGTGAATACTACAAAATCTCCCAAGGTTGAAAACCTATCTTAAATCAATCTTTCTTTGGCTTTGGAGGGTGGGGGAAGGGGAGTCGCCTTATCTCATTTCTCTTGTCCATATTATGAATGTATTCTTAGAAAGTGACCAGGAGATATAATTTAATTTTAAAGGGCAGATTTATAAAAGGAATATCAAAAGAAAAGGTCACTGGAATAATCTATAGGTATGAGAATGACATTTGAAAACCATGTTTTATCAGAGCTCTTCTCTTGTCAAGTTCCTAGCAAATAAGTTTAAATACATATTTGGTACAACCAGTTTCTAAATGAGACATTGTTTGGGGGATGGCAACTGGCAGAAGAAAAAATATGATCTTCAATATAGTAATTTCATTGTAGCTCCAACAAAATTAAGCCTGTTAAGAAAACATCGTCTTGGTCCTTTCCTTATAGTTGTAAGAGTAAGAACTGATATAAGCCTATCTAAGATCAACACATTTAAACTATTATTGCTAAAATGAAGCCTATATTGCTATTTTTACACTTCCAAATATTTTGTCCCCAACTGTAACTTCCTTTTATTATCCAGAATAATATTTTATATATTTTATATGTTTGTTTTAAAGCACATTCAGAATAAAAATAATCTAAGAAAATTATTGTTGTTATTGGTCTTAAAAAATCATTTTTATGCTCCTCATGACTAGGTATTAGTGATCATTTGTCTTTGACCCTCTTCATAATACACTGCTGTGTGCATTTATCCACTTTCACTCTCCTACATGTAAATGTCTCCAAAATACATATTCATATTCTCTAGAGCTCCATGTGGTATCCCACATGTAAGTCAGATAGGATATATCCTAATTAAAGTAATTATCAAGTTACTGAGTCATTTAAAAGATACATGTTTGGCTAAGGCATGAGAGATTAGTGAAAAGTGAGCCTTACTCTAGTTGACAGAATGTGGGGGAACACTCTAGAAACATTCAGCCACAGTTGGTGCAGTTAATTATCTTATTTATTAAAAAGATATTTTGAGAACCCAACTTTACTATCTTTACTTCCTGCATGAAAAAAAGGACCCAAAACCAAAAGTCTAGCTACATTCTCTTGGTCTGGGAGGGACGATCATAATCATTGCCAACCACTTCCCTCCTGAAGAAGCATGCCCAAATGGGGAAAGGCTAAGTTTTTAGCAAAAAGTAAATGATCAGGGTTTTATGGGTATTGTTTGCTATTTCTCTTTTTCCTTCTTTGTCCTTCTTTTATGACCCCCCATAAAAGGTATTTCCTGATCTTTAAAAAATACTTTCATTAGGGGTGCCTGGGTGGCACAGTCGGTTAAGCCTCCAACTCTTGGTTTCGGATCAGGTCGTGATCTCAGGGTCGTGAGTTTGAGGCCCAGGTTAGAGTCTGCTTGGGATTCTCTCTTCCTCTCTCTCTGTCCCTCCTGCTTGTCGTCTCTCTCAATTAAATAAATAAATCTTAAAAAAAAAATACTTTCATCATGTTCTCAAATCAACTAAATTTTTAATTTCTCCCAACTTCCTTTTCCTCCTTTGTTCCCTATTAACAAAATCAACATCTCTCCAGTCACCCAAACTAAAAACCTCAGAGAAACCACTTTCTATCTCATTTATCACAATTTAACTACTGCCCAAGACCTCCTAATTCTACCCTCACAATATCTCTATTATCTTTGCCCTTCTTGCCATCTCTGTTCCCATTACCATGGTTCAGGAATTCATCATTTGCCTTATATATAAATTAATTCAAAAAACTTTCAAAAGCTTTTTCAACACAAATTTCTCCCGACTCCAAAAAAATCATGTTTATTACTGCCAAAATTGTTTTTCTAAGAAACCAATACAATCATATGAGTCAAATAAATAAATCTTTAATAATTCATCTCTAAAGATTATAGATCAAACACTTTGGCACAGAAAAGTCAAGACTCTCTGTTATCATTCCCAATCAAACTTTATGGTCAACACACCCAGTATACTCCAGTCATTTCAGATTTTCTATCATTCTTCAAGTGTAACATGAACTTTTACAACTGACTTTTTCTTTTTGTTGTTTTGTCTTTCTACACTGCTATTGCGTACAATACCTACTTCTTTATGGCAAAAATTATTTTCATTACCCAATGTATTTCAGTTAAAATTCTTAGTTTATTCCTTAGTGCACTCATGGCACCTTAGTAATAGCGTCATTAAAGCACATAACCACATTATATTTTAGTTGCGCACAGAACTATCTGCCCTCCAAAATTGTGAACTTGTGGTCAAGGACTATGGCTCATTCATCGTTGTAATGATCTTTCAGTATTTTAACTGCAATGGAGTTAGCAGTATTCAATTCAATGCTTAATACTAATCACTGGAAATAGAAGACAACTTGCAGATTATATATACTTTTATTTTGCTCATCTTTTTTTCATTTTACCTTTTCCCAGGCTGGTATTATTCTTTAATTCTGAAATCAAATGTGGATTTTAAAAAGACTCATCTAATGATTGTTTTAAGAAATTAGAAGAAAAAATAATAGGTAGAAAGAAACTAAATCAGTGTATTTTCTTTATTATATTTTTCAAAAGCTTTTAAGAAATATTTTCAGAGACGGGGCACCTGGGTGGCTCAGTCAGTTAAGCATCTGCCTTCAGCTCAGGTCATGATCTCAGGGTCCTGGGATTGAGCCCCTGCATCAGGCTCCATGCTCAGGGAGAAGCCTGCTTCTCCCTCTCCCCTTGCCCCTCCCCACCGCTCATGCTCTCTCTCTCTCTCAAATAAATAAATGAAATCTTTAAAAAAATATTTTCGGAGCTAATTAAAATATAACACTAGGCTTCACCACTTCAATTTGAAAGTGAGAACTCTGCTCTTAGTGAAAAATAGATTAACAAAGCATAGTTATGTGGTTTTTTTTTTTAACAAATATCCAATGTAAACTCATCTATATACGCAAAAACACTTATACCTAAGGAAATCATAATTCAGGATATCCTCATAGGGGGAACTGTTTACACAATTTAAGTTTCCAATTTTCATAAGTAAATTCTGAATAGAACAAATGAAAGACAAGATTTCCTATACTTCAAAATAATAGACTCATAAAAATTATTGCCATCTACTTTGGTGATTAACATTGTAGGCTATAGAAATTTTTCTTATTCTAAGCCTATGGTTGAACTATCTACAAAATAAACTCAGGACTAAAAGCTGAAAGTAATATTTGAAGAATAAACTATAAAAATTACTGAACTTCAAAAGTGTGAACAAAATCTTACCAAATAATTTCTATCATTTCATAGGAAATATATTATAAATTACTACAGATGTACAAAATGTGAAAGAATAAGAATTCAAGTCATATAACTGTATGCACTATTTTCTTCAACATAGGCCATTAGCTTTTAAAACTAAATAATCAACAAAATGAACCTATCAAACAATAATCTGACATAATCATTATGGCAAACTCATTAGATCTGGGGTAGTTTTTGTGAAGCAGATGCAAATCAAATACAAACAGCAAATACTTCTACCTGTGGAACATTTTTTTTTTTAATTTCTTTTTTTTTTCTTTTTTTTTTTTTAATTTTATTATGTTATGTTAGTCACCATACAATACATCATTAGTTTTTGATGTAGTGATCCACGATCCATTGTTTTCGTATAACACCCAGTGCTCCATGCAGTACGTGCCCTCCTTAATACCCATCACCGGGCTAACCAATCCCCCCTCCCCCCTCCCCTCTAAAACCCTGTTTGTTTCTCAGGTCCATAGTCTCTCATGGTTCATCTCTCCCTCCAATTCCCCCCGCCCATTTTTCCCTTCCTTCTCCTAATGTCCTCCATGTTATTCCTTATGTTCCACAAATAAGTGAAACCATATGATAATTGACCTGTGGAACATTTTAAAAGAGAATGAATTCTTACTTTCAAATTGATAAGTAATAGGAATATAGAGCTACCTCCCCTAAAGTGGCAACTTTTCTATCAAACTAAACCACAGTTTACATTACAAATGCTAGAAATAAATGCTATAACTGGACTCTAAATTATACTTTCAAAAGTTATTTCAAAACTCTAAATTAGTATTCCTATGTATATTCTATTAAAATAAGTTATAAGCAAAAATAAATAAGCTATAAGCAATGATTGCTTAACCCCCCCCCCACACACATATACATAACCTACAACTCCAAGGGTTTATCTGATCTTAGAAATCCATCATCTCACGAGTGTCCTATCCCAATTCTTTTTCTACAATTTAAAGAATAGTTTTTTTAAAAAAAAATTGTCATATGTTACAAATCAAGTACTGTTGTTGGTTTGTTTCCTTAACCTTCATTGTTCTCCGACAAATATTTGTCATTCATTTTCCCCATCAATAAGAAGAGAGTAAAAGTCTTACATAGCAAGTAAATAATTAATTCAGGGCCAGATACAACCACTTAAAAGGTTTTTCACAAAGACCATGAAAGTTATTGTCATTAAAATATAATTGTTCTATAATATCTGTATTTGCCATAAGTTTTTCAATAATCTTATGCTATTTCTCCCCTAGAGTAAGGACTAGAAATAGCAAAATTACATAACATCTCTAGGAAGGGATTTCAGTCTGCTGTTATTTTAACTAATCTTCATAAAATTTGGAGATTCTTTACTTATTAAATAACAATGTGGCTAATTCAGAGTCATACAATCATAAGCAACACAGCGCGGTGTTGAAGAGTACGGATGGTGATACCAGGATGTGCAGGCTGGAATCTCAACTCTACTACTTACTAGCTGTCTGACCTTGGTTGACTGTGTAACCTGTTCAGGCTTTATATTCCTTGTCTGTAAACTGGAGACAAGAATGGCACTTGTTTGTTTTGAAGATTAAAAGACTGGATGCATGGAAAGCATTTAGAATAGTGTCTGATAACACAGTTAACAGCTCTGCTATTTTTTTTTTTTTTTTTTAAAGATTTATTTATTTATTTATTTGAGAGAGAGAGAATGAGAGAGCAATCACATGAGAGGGGGGAGGGTCAGAGGGAGAAGCAGACTCCCTGCCGAGCAGGGAGCCCGATGCGGGACTCGATCCAGGGACTCCAGGATCATGACCTGAGCCGAAGGCAGTCGCTTAACCAACTGAGCCACCCAGGCGCCCACAGCTCTGCTATTAATTGTAGTGATAAAGTTCACTGGAATTCCAACTTAATTTTTTTCTTTTCCTCAGCCCATCTTCAAATCGTAACACAATAACTTACTGTATCTAAGTTTATTTTTATTGTCAAAACTATCAGAAAAAAGGGAAAGAGCCATGCTTTTTAAGTGATTAAGAGATTCCTCAGCTCCTTTCAGCATTTCCAGGCTACATGAGCTGTTCTTACCCAGGGGGAGGTAAGGGAGTGGGGAGGGGATTCTGTAGAACTCAAACCCCAGTCAAACAAGCAAATAAAGAAACAAAAAGGTGCTAGTAATGTTGGGAATTTTTTTTTCTCAAAGTTTCAGTTTAGGGCACAATTCTGAGCTCAAGAAACTATTATAAGCTTCCAATACTCAGATACGAGATTCTACCCTGAACATAGTGAAGACAGGACAAGATGAAAATAAAATAGGTTTAGTAGAATAAAACAGAGGATATATTTGAGTAAGTATCATGCACTGATAGATCAAAGTGTTTTATCCAGTAAGTCCAAATCACAAATTGTCCTTCATTTGTAATAGAAGAACCATTTTTTCTCCAGTTTCACATAAAATCCAACTATTCTAATATAACTCAGGGAAGTGGTTGTTTCATTGATATATGGAAAAAAAATTTATTTACACAGGAGTCAATAAAAAATGGATTCATATCCAAACTCACCAATTAAAAGACAATTTAAAATGTTAACTTGTATCAATAATTTTTATATCCATATTTTATCTTTCTACTAAATAGTTTGTTTACTTAAGGTGATGATGAATTTAACTTTCAACCAAGAATTATGAAGTGTACACCAGGTACCATATTAAATGAATAAAAGAAAAAAAGAAAAAGCTATAGTAAATAATGAGAAATTTTGAGAATAATTATTTGCTGGGAAAAAAATCTCTCTGTGCTGTTTCTCACATTTGTTAAGAGAGGGTAATCAATTCTGCAGACAGTAAGATATTCTGAGAAGTAATTTAGCCCTCACACCAAATAATCAAGATAAAGAGGTGAGATTTAATCAAATAAAAGGTGAACATAAAACAAGATTATCTTGCTTTTTTTACTACTGAATTACGTTAAATTACCTTTTATCTGTTGAAAAGTCAGTAGAGCAAGTTGTTTAGCAATAAAAATTACTTATTCTTGTATAATTACAAACTTACGAATATTAGGCATAATTGCCAATAATGGGGGAGGTCATAGAGAAAAACTTTTAAGTATCATTCTCTTGTAATGTTGTTCAATTTCTCATAACACTGAAAAAGACCTGAGTGTCATTCAAAATCATTAATTTTGTTTTCTCAGCACACCAATTAATATTTACTCTGCACTAACTCTGTTCTCCTTTCCCATATGACCCTTTCAAAGGATTCAAAACTGAAATATTGTAGCAATAGACATATAAGGCAATTTAATCATTTGATAACTAACTACTGGGAATATTTAAGGTAAGTTTTTACTGAATTTAAGCTTGTATATGCAATACGATTAGAGTGGTTTCTTATAAATTCTAGGAACCTGAAAGAGGACTGCATGTGGAGTAGAACAAAAAGGTAAAATGTTGTGAAAAGCAAAAAACAAACAAAAATGACTTAATTTTGTCTTGTGAAAATTAGAGGAATGATACTTAACTCAAGGATTATTTGCAAAAAATAGGGAGATCTAAGATTGAGGTTAAAATATTAATATTAAAGTATGACACCATGCCTAAGGTCAGGGAAAAAGAAAAACACTACATGCAAAGCGAAGTAATAAGCAGGTTGTACATTTTAATCCCTTTGGAGATGTGTGTGTGACCTTGGGCATTACCTCCCTACTGAAACCTCCAAACTCCCATCTGCAGAATCTAGGCTGGATTTAGATAATTCCTAAGGGCTCTTCCAGTTTCACATTTTAGGAAAAGGAAATTATATAAATCCTAGATGGCATAAATTATCCCTCATGGGCATGGAAAACCTGCTTATATAGTAAGTAAAGGCTTTATATATTTTCTAATCTCTGTCAGCATATGTAACTTTATGTATTGTTATATATGTCAAACTATAAAATCTGTTCAGTGTTTCTTTATGGAACATGTAGCTCCATATCAGAGTAGACCAGTATTACTTATGCTCTCCAAAACTTACAAAGTTTTCTTTTCTTCTATTAGTATTAGAAGTTTTTAACTTACTGTTTTGTTTTGTTTTTTCCTATATGTGGGGAAGGATTGATTTGAAGCAAAAACAACTTCAAAATTCTCCTTGAAAATGAACATGATTACCAACGCCTTTTCAATCTTGCTGCAAGTCAGGTTCCCTTAAACATCAGTACCTCTTTATACAGATGGTATCAAGAATTTAGGCTTGGCAACATCATTAAAGAATTGTGACTTTGGATAAGTCTTATAGATACAGAAAATTTTAGTTTCCTCAATTATTAAAAAAATGAGAGTTTGTACGAGATAACTATAAGATCTCTGTTACTGCAATATTGTGATTCTCTGATTATATATATATATATATATATATATATATATATATATGTGAATATATATGTATGTATGTATGTGAATGATACATAAAAGTTTCTGAAATGCTGAAATGTTTTTCCACTGTTGAGGATATATCTCTCAGGAAAAAACTACCAGACATTAAGAAATTATCAATTAGGTGGTATATGGTATAAGTAATGCCCCTTAATAATTTACCCAACTGTTTATTTACATTAAGTATCTTCCAAAGTTTATTAACTCACCAAAAAGATAAGATGCACTACCTAGTTCTCCCTAATAATTCTAAGAAAATAAAATGGTAAATATTTTCTCTGCTTTACAAAGAGCGCTGCTAGACATTAATAAACAAATGGAGTATGCTTTAGCAGTTCATTGAACAGACCCAGTGTCAGAAGCAGAATAAAGTGGGGTTCACTGAGTCTATAGACTTTCTTTAATTTTCTATTATGCCTTACAATAATGTATGAGTGTGTTTATGTGTTTTGGGGTAGTGGCTGAGAGAGCTGGTAGGAAGGTGATAATCATTAAGATATTATGATATGATCTCAGAATGGTTAACTCATTGTACTAGGGGCCCCAGGGCACCAGCACAGACTAGATTCTTTTTATTAAAGGCCACATAGCCCTTCCTTTAGCTCTCTAGCTACTGGGATTCATTGAGCCATATCACTAAAGGCTTACTTTGCAAAGGAGATATTGATCTTCTACAAATATAAATGTTCTCTTACACTTTCAAAAAACCATCTTGCTCTTTCTAAAGTCTACACAAAGTGTAAATTCAGGTCTTTAGAGAATGGGATAGCCCAGGCACAAAATTTATCATCCCGCCAACTGAAAAGTTGTCTCAAATATTGATCTCCATACAAATAAAGAATAAGCGGGTATCTTTCTCACTTGGGACCTCAGATGAATCAGATCAAAGTTCCTGATATTTTCTCTTTTCCTTTCATGGCCCACTTCTTTTCAGATTTATACAGTTGCATTAAATGAGGGTTTTGCCTGATCTCCCTAGTTTCTCTTGTTTTATTTGGACTTTGACATGAGTTTCAAAAAATTCCTCAATAATAATGCTCATCAAAGATCAAGTACAAAAACAATGGAAATATAAAATAATTTTGAGAACAATTTGGCTATTACCTCAAGTATTTTATTTCACTACCTTAAAGTTATTTTCCTTCACTTAGTAGATATGCTAACATATAGCTCAGACTATTTGATTTACCACAGATCTGCTTATAACTCAAGAGAAAATAAGCCCATTTTATTAAAATAAAGGATGAACATAATAATGAAAAATAAGGTAATTAACAGAAGCTTGAGGTAAGATGTCCTTTCCAAACTGCTTCAACACCTTAAGATAAGGTTAGCTATAATCTTTCTAGTTTGGGGCTCAAACAAAATAGTCTGGCTAGCTGCTCTGAAGACAGGGGCAAAGATGATGCTGCTTAGGAAACTGCCTGCACTCCCAAATTTGTTGAGCCAAAAAATGCATTGTACTTTTCATGGACTATGTGGAACACACAGAAAAGAGGTCAGCCTGGATCCATTTAAATTCTTGCCGAAAAGAAGGAGCCAAGGGTGATAAACACTGGATTCTAATGAACTAATGGAGCACTATTATCTCTGATTGTGTTCATGTGACTACAATCATTTTACACACAGCAGGCAGAACAAATCAGATGATGACACGCTCTTGCTTATTATCCTTCTATGGGCTTCCCACTACACTTAGAATAAAACCTAAATGCTCTCACCTGATTTCCAAGGCCCTGTGGTCAGGCATCTACCTATCCTTCGGACCCATCTCAGGTCACTCTCTCTCTTTCACTCATGGTAGGCTACATGCTGATCCTCTGCCTCTTCCTCTAACAGGGGAAGTTTACTCTGCCTGAAACCCTTTCTCCTTGAGCTTTTTCATGATGGATTCTTATCTTTTAGATATCAATTTAAATGTGACCCCTGCAGACATATCTTGCGTGACAAGCCACTCAATGTAGTGACAAAGACTGTCCCCTTGACCAAAATTAGGCAGGCTCTTTGAGCCCTCTTTTTGACTAGGCCTTGTCTTGGGCCCTATACTCAACCTGCCTAAGCTAGTCTTAGCGAAGAATCCTACAAAGTCACCCCTCCATCTTTGATATGTGATCACCCTTGACATCTGATCAAGTTCTTCATCCCTAGCCCTGGATGTCTAAGCCTTTGGCCTTCCTTTAATAAGAATCTCGTCAGTAGTTTAGTAAGTTCAGTAAGAATCCCCCTACGTTTGCTATCTCCTCTCAGCAATTTTCAATTCTCATTCTGCTCCTTGGCTATAAATCCCTAGTTGTCTTTGCTGCATTTGGAACTGAGCTCAGCCCTTTCCCCTAATGCAATAATATTGAATAAAATCTGCCTAATGACTTAAACGAGTGTCTGATTCTGTTCCTCTTTGCTAGTAGCCACCCAATCCCCTGGTGTCAATTTCCGCTATTTTAATTCTCTGCATAGAACTAATCTCTATGACATTTTAATGATGGCCCTTTGTTTTGTGGCCTATCTCCTTACACTAGGGTGTGACCTTTAGTAAAGCAGAGATATTGTTTCTCTTGATTACCACTTCATCACCAGTGTGTTGAGCCTAGAACACAGCTGGCAATGACCACAACACTAAATAAATTTTGTTAAGTAAGATAATTTTAAAAATTATGTTTTCATGGTTTACCTAAATGGGTATGAAAATGTGTAGAAGAGAATACTGGAAGTTATCATACACATAAGATTTATCAACAAAAGGTAGAAATGAATACAACAGATATTAAAAGTCGTTTCCTTTGGTTTCTTCTTCAGACATCACTGTGTTTTCCAAACTTTCCACTGTGCTTTACTTTGAAAATTAGAAAAATATTAAAGAAACACTAAAGAAAAAAAAAGAGTGGTTTATGAATTACCAATTTTAGTTGCTTTATGTGTTTCTTCAAGAGAAACCTTTTACTTGCAAGTTCCCAGATTACTGACTCTGTGCCAAGAGAAAGGCACATAAAAAAAAAAAAAAGTAACAAGCAAAATTTCACTGGAGGAAAAAATTGTCAAAAGTAGCATTTCGTTCCTTCAAGTTCTAAAACCTGGTAGATTTTAAGATAACCGAGCAAATAATAGAATGGAGGAAAGGGAAGAAGAGGTAAGAGTCTCATACTAGATATCACTTTATTACCTATTTCAGGAGAATCAAGACCAAATGCTGTTTTACCTGAGTAAACTGAACCAGCAGTGAGCAAGTAAGTGCGAGTGATCTACATGAAACTGTTAACCAATGGGAACAGCAGCACTGCGCTTACCGCACTGTTCTCCCTACTCTCCAGCACAATCTCAGATACCCATCATGGCATCTACCTTTAAAGCAGTCCTTTGTTTACTGCTGCTTATTATTTTTTGACAATTACTGTTGGTGTTTAATCATTTCTCTTTGTGTGAGTAAATACAACACTGTCAAACTGCATAACATGAAGATTAATTAAGATAATCAATTAAGATAAGATAGAAGGAAAAATAATTCATCCACATTTCTCCAATTAGAAAAAAAGTTTTGGTGGAATCGACTGGGCAAATTCTTCCTCAGGGTTTTTACAAAGGCTGTTTGTTCCCTCTGTTGATGCTTTTTTCCCCAGAGAGCCAAATGACTTGCTTCCTCCTGTTTTTTAGGTCTTTATTCCAATTTCATTCTCAATTAAGTCATCCTGACCAAACTATCTGAAATCATAATCCCCCAACATAACCAATTTCCATTCCCTGCTTTTTTTTCCCCCCTCAGTACTTATCACAATATAACATCCTATACTTTGTTTACTGTCTGTCTACCCCAAAAATGCAACTTATGTGAGGGCAGGTATAATGGTCTGTTGTATTCCTACTGTATTCCCAGAAAATCAGTTTGTTGAGTGAATGAATAATATGAGTAATTTGCCACTGTTACGATTTTTGAGAGTGTGTCTTAGAAGTTTAAACTATTTATGATTCCCATCTTGTAGTACAGGATCACTAAAAAATCTCTCTTGTGATTAGAAATGGATCTCAGAATTCAAGAACGTGAAATTTCTATAGTTGCTTTTGTACTCCTGAAATCTTGAAAGATGGAAGAAAACCTCAAGTGAGGCGACCAAGGAGCCATGGCATTGGCCGCTATGCACCACCAAAAAAACCTGTCTGCGGTGTCAGAGTGTGTTAACGGTGCTGTCCATGTAAAAAAAAAACTTTAGAACTTTCCCCAGTGTACAACTTCCCCTTTGTTAGTAAGGTTATTCAGCATGGTTTCAAAATGAAATTTGTTCTTGTTTTAGTTTGAGTGTCTTTAGAATGTCTGACTTTGGTCTCCTAGAGGAAATGAGGACAACCAGTTTCATTATCTACAAAAACTGAGTTTCACAGAAAGATCTTGATTAAAAACAAAACAAGTAACAACTCTTCTTCACAAAAGTAACAAAGCAAACCAAACCAAAGTTTCACTTTATCTTAAACCTGAGCAACAATAGTGCTCTTTGAACCACAGTGGGTCATACTGTGTAATTTCTCATTAGCCAATATTATGGGCTGAACTGTGTCTCTCCAAAACTGTGTCTCAACCTGGGGACCTCCGAAAGTGACTGTATTTGAAGATAAAGTCTTTGAAAGGGCATTTAAGTTAAATGAGGTCATCAGGGTGGACCCTAATACAATATGATGGTGCTCTTACAAGAAGAAAAAATTACAACAGAGACAAGACGATGTGAAGACACAGGGAGAAGACATCTATCTACACCCCAAGGAGAGAGGTCTCAGAAGAAACAAACCCTAACATCTTGATCTCAGACTTCTTGCTTACAGAATTATGAGAAATAATTATGAGAAAATAAATTTCTTGTACTTTGTTATGCCAGCCCTAGCAAAATAAGATAGCCAACCAAGAAATGCCAAAGACTGTCACAGGTAAAACACTTATAAAGATGTATTTACATTTTAGAGTTGTTCTCTCTCCAACCAGAAGGTTCATATTAGACAGCTACTGGTTTGTTAATGCTTCAGATTTACTTGGTAGTATCCATTCACTCATTTAAGAACCTAAGAACCTAAGAAGTACGCAGGACACTAGAAACTTCAAGTCAGGAATAGAAATTGAATGGTCCCATTCACAAAAATAGAAGAACATAAACCTTCTCAGTGAATGATTTTGCAATTCTACTGCATTATCACTCCCTCTCTCACAACTTCTACATCACAAATAATCTGGCTGACAATAAAACTCACAGAGCTGGGGCAGTGACATTTATCTAAAATAATCAAAACTACTGTCACAGAATCATGTTCTTGTTCTTTTTGTTGTTTTTCTTTTTCTTTCCTTTGTTTCTTCTACTTTTCTTATATTCATCAGTTTTTTATTTTGAACATTATCATGCTATTTCATAATTCATGGATAATATTGTAAAATAATTTTACTAGTTTCTGGAAGAAAATCAATAATTATAGGAAAAACTCCTTACAGGATAGGTAAAAAGTAATTTAGCTGACTAAAATAACGACATAAATTCTGTCTCTCCAAACTTCAGCAGCAGCTGAATAATCCTTGAAGACACATAAAAGCACTATTCAATTAATAATATTTTATATTATTTTTAAAGTATTAGTATATTAACTGCTACCTTTTGAAAAATGTTTCAAAAACTTAGAAGAATCAAATGTAACCAAAACCAAAAATTAGGAACTTACTTCTTAGAAGTTGCAAATAGTCTAGATTACTAAAGTAACATTTTTGTTGTGGTTAAAAAATACATAACATAAACTTTAATTAACATTTAAAATACACTGAAAAGATTTCCTTACCAATATTGGGGTGCTTCAAAAGACGGCAGATTCTAGCTTCTCTTTCCAGTTTCTGATGATCTGTTTAAAAAAATAAATCACAAGTCTTAGCAAAAAAGATTAAAAGACAATAAATAGCATATTGAAATGACAAAGCCTTTACATTTATGTATCTTTTGATCTCTTTTTAAAAAGTGATAATTTCTTGTATTAACAGTTACAGTTATCTGTAAAAGAGAGAAAGTTGAAAAGAATAAAGCCACACTTGTTTTCAAAAAAAAAAGTGATAATTTGCAATTAGGTGAACATAATATAGTTTAACAATCTAATTTTCTTTCTTTTTCATTGGCTTGATGTTTGATAGAGTGAGATACAGAATAGAGCTGAATTTAGACAGGGCCAAGACAACAGTGAAAATGTCACAAAACAATAGTATTCTTTCTTTACCTTAAGTATATATTCTTACAACAAATTAATTAACCCAATATACACATACACATTTAATCAGATGATGCCTATCTGGAATTTGAAATGCCATGGAAATGGTGCTAAGTAGGGTTACAGTTTGTCCCTAATGGAGAAATATTTTCTGTCCAGTCATATTTTCTATCAGCCACTCTTCATACAATCATTGGTCCAACTTCCCAAGTTTATGATGCTCTTTCTTATATCAGAGACTTCCAAAAATCCCAAAGTCCTTGCTCATCTTCATCCTTCTATGTTTCCCTAATCATTTCTTTGAAGGGGCATGACCACTGTAAACTTGCATTTTAAGAACTATCTGATACTCTTCTTTCATTTCTTTGTGGTGGCTCATATGCATATATTTAGAACCAAAATCACTGGCCAAAGCACAAATGGCAAAAAGAAGCAATAACAGAGCAGAAACACACATTGCCACTAAGGACAGCATAGCAGAGTGGTCATTAGTTGAGAACCTTATATAGACATCTGACTTAAACCTTACAATAGCCCTCTGAGACTAGGCAATATTATATCCCTATTTTAAAAATATAAAAACTAAGGCATAAAGAGGTTAAATTATTAGTGGCATCTACCAAATCAGCTCTCATTAACTAGAATCATAAAATAGCCTTAAAAGGAGGAGGGGAACACTTACCTAACTACCCACACATAGTCTATACTAATGGTTCTCCAACTCTGTGGTCTCAGAACCTCTTAACACTCTTAAAAATTATCGAGGACCCCAAAGAGCTTTATTCACATGGAGTAGATATATTCATGCTTACTCTATGAGAAACAAAACTAAGAAAAATGTTAAATATATATTAATTCATTTAAAAACAATAATGATGAGCTTTGTGCAGTGGCAGTATCATAGCCAATGAGGTTTATCCGAGGCGCGATTATTGCTAACTGAAAAACAATAATGAACCCATTACATTAACATAAGTTACTGCATTTAATTTCTAAACTTTTTATTTAATAAAATTAAAAATTAAATAACTGAAACTTACAGAAAATTTGAAGAACAGTACTAAAAACACTTATATAACAGCAGATTTCTCAGATACATCTATTATTAACATTCTACCCATTTAAAAAATCATTTATATTCTATGTATGTATACATGTCTGTGTATGTGTATATGTATACACATATTTAACACACAAATATATACACAAATATGTGTTTATATTTATACCTAATCTTTTTTCTGAACTATCTGAAGGTAAGTTACAAACATGAAGGCCCTTTTTTAACCCCTAAAATTTCAGTGTATATTACCTTAAAATTGTGATACTCTCTTACAATCACTGTATAGTTATCAACTTCAGCAAATGCCACATTAATACAATACTTTACCATCCATATGCTAATTTTGTCTGTTTAACCCAACGATGCCCTTTATAGGACTTTTGCCCTCTAATGCAGGATCCAGCCTAGGGTCAGATATGGTATTTAGTTGTCATCTCTCTTTAGTTTCCTTTAATCTGGAATATTTCCACAGTTTTTGTCTTCTATGACCTGACAATTTTGAAGAATACCATGTCTATCTTTTAAAAATAATGAATCTCATCTTGGTATTGTCAAATGTTTGCTCATGATTTGATTTAGGCGATGCATTCTCAACTAGAACACTATCCTTCTCCAGGGGTCACATATGGAAGTATACACTGTCCAATGGCTTCTCAAAAATGGTGACTTTGATCGCCAGGTCAAGGCGCTTTGAATTTCTCTGCTGAGTATTATTCTTTTTTAATTTTTCCTTTGTCACTAATAAATATATGGTGAGACTTTTTATGGCCCGGAAAACATCTTGGTCTTCATCAAAATTCTCCTGTAGATTGTGCATTCAGCGATGATTCCTGCCTGAACCAGTCTTTACTATGATAGTAGCAAAATGTTGATTTTCTAACTCCAGCACAGTAACATTTTCATGAAAAATACTGTTATTTAAAAAAAAAAATTCAAGGGCACCTGGGTGGCTCAGTTGGTTAAGCGACTGCCTTCAGCTCAGGTCATGATCCCAGGGTCCTGGGATAGAACCCTGCATTGGGCTCCCTGCTCAGCAGGGAATCTGCCTCTCCCTCTCCATCTGTCTCTTCCCCTGCTCATGCTCTCTCTCAAATAAATAAATAAAATTTAAAAAAATTCAGTGACATTTTAATAGGAATGTATAAGGACAAATAGTAGCTACACTTACAGTAAACAGAGCATAATGTTTACCCAATCATTATGTTGTACCCCTGAAATTACTATAACATTGTATCAACTATACTCAAAAAATGATTTTGAAATGAAAAAAAAATAAAAAAGAGTAGCACGGTTTTACATCTTTGCCAAATCTCTTTGATGTCTGGCTGAATAAAAGCTGTATTCTCACGTTTGCTTCTATATTCAATCTACTGTAATATGTTGTTTTGGTTGAAGCATATCAATAGAATCGGACCTCACAAGGATATGCAGTTGGAAAAGCAAGAGTACTGTCCCAGTTTTTCAGATAATTGTGGATATTGTTCTTTAATATCATCCCAAAACTCAACAAGTGATAGTTTTTTAAAGGTTAGTTGCCAGTGAAATCTGAAACCTTATCAATGTACTTTATGAACCATATCAATAAAGTCATGAACTTCTATGTTTTAATCAAATTAATTTTCAACATGAATATAATAAATTTTCTAATATAATAAAATTTTACTCTGCTACATTAACAGTCATTGCTCTTTCTTGTACTTCTTTTACACCCAGGCATAATTTTATAACATGATGCACCATTTGGAAAATATTGGTTTAGTATGTCATGTAGTTCTTCCAAACATGGACACATTTCATTACATACTATCATAAAAACAATATAACCACTAATATCACCAGAACAATCTTTAAATTGGGGAATTGCCCATGTTCTCATGGGCAAATACAAATTTTCCAAAATTCTAATTTTTGTTTGAAAGCCTGAACTGTGTTATTGGCAATAAATGCTGTCAGTTGTTTTCCTTTAAGTGACAGGCTCACTTTGTTCATTTTGAGAAAATGTCTCTCAATAACCTAAGTCTGACTAATCATAACTAGTTTTTCAGTTGTAATTTCAAGTAAAAATGGTATCCCATGGAAGAGTATCTAGTTCAGCTTCTAACTTAAACAACTGCAAGGCACTTTTCCTTGAGACAACCATTGTACCTCAGTGTGGAGTAAAAGTGCTTTACGCATTCTCATTTAATCATGTAGAATGTTGCAAAGATACACGATCAAAGGTCAAGATTTAATAACAGTAATAATTTTAACTGGTTCATCATGTGAAATCCTCAGCGAAGTAAGGTGTTTTTAGTCTAGAAGTACTAAAAAATACAGATGCAGAGTATAGTTTGATGCCACCGCCTTGATTCATGCAAAGGTCCCAGCAATTATATCCACTATTTCTTTTGCATCATAGGTATAAACGTCAACATACATACACACACACAAAGCATATAATGTCTTAGATTTACTATGAAAATAGTTTTGAACTTGTAGATTCTCTAAGAGGGTTTCATGGGACTCCTGGGTCTACAGGCCACACCTCTGAGAACCACTGGTATATTCTATTAAAAAAAACTGTGTCATATAATACTTCTTTTTAGGAATTTTGAAAAATATTTTAAACATGTATAGTGTTATTAAGTAATCTCTATACTCAATGTGGGTATATAGTGCTATTAATAACTCAAATAGAAATAGCGTTTTAAGAATCAGCACAGCATTGGATTGGATCTAACAGTGTGTGTATCCATTATATCTGGATTATCAAAGATAAAGACAGATATTCTCTGGCCTTACCATTGTCTAGAACTACAAATGCCTCAAATAAATGTAAAATGTAAATTCTTCAAACTCCCTATCTCTTTAACAGGTTCTCATTCTTAAGCTACTTCTAGAATATTCTCATTTAGAAATATACAAGTACGGGGTGCCTGGGTGGCTCAGTCAGTTAAGCGTCTGCCTTCAGCTCGAGTCATGATCCCAGGGTCCTAGGATCGAGTCCCATGTCGGCTCTCTGCTCAGCGGGGAGTCAGCTTCTCCCTCTCCCTCTGCCTGCCGCTCCCCCCGCTTGTGCTCTTTCTGTCAAATAAATAAATAAAATCTTAAAAAAAAAAAAGAAAGAAATATACAAGTAAACACAAAACACATTTCTGTATTTATCCTTCTAAAGAGATGATTAAGTTTTACATTTAAAATTTCCTTTACTTTTAATTCAGTTGGCAACAAAAATCATGCATCCCTACCTCATCCTTCCCCAGCTCTCACAACTATAATGGTAAGAGGCAAGGGCAGATTATAAAAGGCAAGACATCCAATACTGTTTATCACCATCTAAAGATTTTCTTTTATTATCCACACACCCTGCAGCTACTGTAGAATCATATTCATTTATCATTTAATGTTTATTAAAGTATTCAAACTATAATAGTTTGACTTTTTTCTTCCTTTGAAGCTCAAGTCCACACTGTTATTTGAATAAAAATATAACCCTTCAGGCTGTAATATTGTCAGGTCTGAAAAGAAACATGCTGTTAGCAATGGATGGTTGAAGATCTACCCTATAAACAATGCCGTAAGGAAAATATATCATCATTCAGTTTTGACATGGTATCAGCAGGGAATAGTATTACCCAGTACAAAGACCTCAGCATTTTAAAAGTTTCTGAGAATTTTGAGATAATGTAGTCACTTCTTCCCAGCTTTAAGATACTTTTAGATACTTTTTAAATTTAATAAGGTATTTATTTCAAATGAGGTGATAAATGTGATTTCAAGCCTAATGAACTAAATCCTTCACTCCTGTTCCAAATCAAATTTTCATCTTTATGGAGAGTGACTCTGATCACAAATGGAAATTAAAGGGCTAGCCCTGAATCACTTTCACAAAGCAACAGGAGTATCACTAAAGCTACATAAAGCAACAACTTACTTATCCAGCCAACATTAGCCAATGAACTTTCATCAAGTAAATTTCAAAAGTAACTACCTCCCCTACCCCAAATGACAAACAACTTAAAACATTAACCTCTTGGGCGTAAATCTAATAATCATTGCTTTCTTAAATAAATGACATATAAAATAATTTAACCTTTTCTGATACCCTAGGGTCATTATTATTGTCATTGCTACTCTGCTATAATTCAGTGAAGCCCTCAGAGGCTACTGAGGTGTGAAAGCCCCCAGGGTACTGCCCTGTGTTCAGTCTGCCCTATGCCCCTCAATGTGGAATCACCTTGTCAGCACAGGAAATGCCAAGGGATGGTTTGGGCAGGGCTGGGAGGGTGGCTATCATAATTGGTCACTTACCACCTTTCCCTCCAAACACACCCATGAGTATAAACATACAACCTAAGGAAGACATGGATTTGCCACACCTAAGAGGGTTGGATTCTTCCAGGTTCCCCTCCTCACAGACAGATTCCAACCCATAAAATTATCTTATATAGCAGTTATGCAGGAGTCACCCCTCATGTCCATGAAAATAAAATGTTTAAAATCCAACTCCATCATTAATGTTTGTTCTGCTAACCTTTTGGCTTGCGAGCTTACGCTGCTACCTTCCCTGCTCCTACCTCCTTGGTTGTTCCTTGGCCCAGTGCGCCAGTTTGAGATCAATGCCTTAGATCTATCAATATTTGAGGGCAGGTTAATCCCGCTTTTCTGGCTTCTCCACTATAACCAACCCAACTCGATTCTTAACTTTGTCACATTTGTTTGGTTTCTAAGAAACTACACTCTCAAGTAAGAAACAGCCCTGCTCCCCATCTAGAACCACACCTGCCTGGCTATCCATTTTCAGAAGAGGGGAGATTAAACAAAATGGACCTAAAGTACTGTAAGTTTTGTATTGTTGCATCTGTTTATTACACCTTTTCTACTTCTTCACGTTTTTACTGTCAGCTCTTACTGCTGTATCTTCAGTACATAAAACAATTTCAGGTACACATAACAGGCATTAAATAAATTGTTGTCGAAAAATAAATGAATTAATGACAACTGCCCTTTCCTTGTTTCATAACTGCTATGAATTAAGAATGGGGGAAAACAAGGATATGAAAATATAAAATAATTACAAATAACCTGTCAGTGAGAACCTGAAGAGATCTTTTCTGAACTAAAGGTACAATCTTTAGTGCATGAATTCTGAAGCACTACAATGTGGCTACTCAGAGGTCTTATTCCTAAAGATTTTTTGAATTACATTCTGAATACATTTTTCTTGTTAGAGAAATTACTTCAAGCTAAATGATGCACTCCTTTGGTAGGAATATAGATTCTGTCCATTTAAGTAGGTCACATTTAAAACCACACTGTAAGTTAGAAAGAGCTATTTGAGAAGCCTGAGTATGATGTATATGGATGTAAAGCTATCATATTCATTTAACAAAGGTTTTTTAAATTCATAATTAAATACTATCTTTCATTTTATCCTTTTATTTTAAACTATGATATTGAGGTATGTACCCTCTATCCCTATACACTGAAGAGTTTTGACCAAGAAAGGATGCTGTACTTTGTCAAATGCTTTTTCTGCATCTATTGAGAGGATCATATGATTCTTTTCTTTCTTTTGTTAATGTATTGTATCACGTTGATTGATCTGCGGATGTTGAACCAACCCTGCAGCCCAGGAATAAATCCCACTTGGTCATGATGAACATGGATGCAAAAACTGTCACCAAAATACTAGCCAATAGGATCCAACAGTACAGTAAAAGGATTATTCATCTTTATTTTAATTGTATGTCAACAAGTCACATGGCATTTTGAAAAATTATTCTGATCATATTCCTATAGAAGGGTAATGAGATTAATTTTATATCTCATTCTGCCCTCAGTCTCTAGAATTTGGTCTACATAGTACTCTCCCCTAAGTGTAATTTTACCTGTGCTTTTGGAAGAATTTAGCTGCACAATTCCATTCTCATGTTTAGGCATAACACAGCTAAGTCACTTGAGACATTCTGTATTAAAATCTTTTAAACTTACTACCTAGAGACTCCAAGGACCCAGAATGGAAACAAGGCATAAGGAAGATAAATACAATCCATGCTTTACCATTTTTTCCAGTGGCCCAGATGACTTTTACAGGCAGTTGCACAGTAACATAAGAGAGCATTTACTTTAGTGATTTCACAAAAATAAATTTTTCTTACTGTGGTAAACATATTTTGCTATTCTTAAATATGTTTTTCTACTAATCAAATACACAAATTTATTCAAAACATGAAAAGGAGAAAATATATAGTTTTCCACAGGACATTTTTCTTATGTAGTTTAATATTAATACATTAAAAACAAAGATAAAAAAATAACTTTGGATAACAATTTAGATTTTATTTACTTGTTTATTTATTTGAGAGAGAGGAAGAGAGATAGTGAGCAAGCACGAGCAGGATGGGGGGGGCAGCAGAGGGAGAGGGACAAGCAGACTCTGTGCTGAGAGCCCTACATGGAGCTTGATCCCACAACCCTGAGATCATGACCTGAGCCAAAATCAAGAGTCAGACACTCAACTGACTAAGCCACCCAGGCGCCCCTGGATAACAATTTAAAAGAATGAAACAAAGAAAGGAGAGACACATGGACTTTTATGATTCCTTTAAGCATCTGAAACATTCAGTTATTCACTTTTCTGTTCATAAGTTTCCCTCAGAGGTAACTGTGAAGCTAACAAATCTTAAACTTCAGGACCCTAAGAGGATCTTAGCTACATGTTCGCATAAAACTTGCAAAACAAGATGTTTCAACACAATTAATTATGATCATTATTTCCTTCCATCGCCTCTTCCCCTCAATCATATCTCCCCCTTGTATTGAACGATACTGGAGTGGCCACAAACATGTTTGAGATCTAGCAAAGGGGAAGCTAAGTCGAGGATTCAATTTAGTTTGGATATAATGAAACATATTTGCCTGGTTCACAGCCACGACTGGATATAGTTGTGTTATTACTAGTCATCCCAAAGTAAGAATGCTTCCCAGAATACTCCCCCACCCAGGCTGTTGTGGGATGATAGGGCACCCCAGTATGTGAACTTGTACTACAAATCACCCCACAAGTGTGGGTGTGTAGAGGAGAAAGAGCAACTTTTTGCTAATTTTCTAAATTTCGTTTTGCTTTGCAATATATGTCAGCTTCTCAAAATTCATTTCTTGTGACTATTTTCATTCTAAATATATATTTACGTTTGAGTTTCATTTTGTATTTGTGATTTTGTTTTCTTTCTTTAGGGAGAATCTCTTAAACTACATAAGCTGCAGTGCCTGGATCCACACTCCCAATTATAGTTACAATAAAAGTAGAAGAAGGTAACTTATTGTTCAAATTCTGAACATAAAAAATCACACACAATATAAGTTCTTCACAAAACTTGTATTAATTTTAAGTAAATAGATACTCATTTATATTGGTAAGCTACTCATTAAAAAGCTATACATAACTTATATTACATTAGTCATGAGTGACCAACCATAGCAAAAAGATCACCAACCTGAAAATCAGGGAGAAAAAGAATGACTTCCAATATAAAATCTGCAAGGAATTAAGGGCAAAAAGCAAATCTTATAAAAGTGAAGAACTATACTTATTGCTCTCTCCCCTGAGAATGTTACATTATGAGATGATTTATGCTTATATTTAGGGGAAAAAATTCCTAGATCAGACATGGTACTTATTCAGAAAAACACAGAAAAACATATTCATTATGAACATATTTATTAAGCATTTTCATTAAGCAGACACAAGGACATGGATCGATATTTTGGAAGATAAAGTAACTTATTATAGTCTAACTACTCATGAACTAATAATTAAACTAGAAATCACATGTATAATAATAATAATAATAATACCCTTCAAATTGGAGATGGAAAGTGAAACTATCCTTCATTGAACTATACTCCCCGAGTAGAAAAATTCAAGACACCTCGTCTTGTCTCTACATATTTAATCATGTATTTCTACTTTACCCACATTTTGCGGGTGCTTTTATTTCCTATACACACTCACACACACACACACACACACACACAAATAGGAAGTTTAATGTAGCTACCTAAATAAAAAAAAAAATACTACCGAAACAAGATATTAAAATAAAATAGTTTCAGTTTTAATTGAAATTCTGAAGGCTAGAAACTACCTAGTTGTCAGATACAAGATGCTAAAACCATATATTCAGGATTTGTCAAGTGGTCAGTTGAAGCCGTTCACCATTATGAGCCCATTGCTCACCTCCAGCTGTACAAGAGCAGATAATGAGAACATGAGGGAGACCTGCTCTGCACGGAGTCCTCAGAACACTCTGCATCCCCTTCTACCCCACACTGGAAAGGAGCTTACTCAAGAGCACTAAATTGAGGGAGGAAAAGGTGTGTCTGAGAGAAATATTTGAACAGCTTCATCTCCTACAGTTTGAGAAAAACAAGAATGGCTTCCTACTTAAATTGGACTCTAAAGGCATGAAATTTTGTCTGGCTAGCTGCCCTGGAACTGCAGAGCAAAGTAGGCTCTGTTGTGAACCGGCTATACTTCCACCACTGGCAAGGCAAAGATGCACATTCCCATGAGCCAGATGTGGCCCCGAGGAGGAACAGATTATCTTACAATGGACAATCCCCACGAGAACTACATGGAGAGCCAATGTGACCCAAAAGAGAAGTAGAATGGCAGAAGCCCAGGAGCTGGAAAGGCAGCTAAAAACATGGCCATCCAGACAGGGGAAACATGGCCATTGTTAGCAAAATGGTCACCAGTGGTGTCTAAGAGGAACTGCCCAAAAACCCACAAAAATGTCCCATGAGATTAGTAATCATGCATCTCTCAGACAGTAGCAGTCCAGATTAGAACAGTACCAGTGAAATCAAACACGCACAGCTCCTTATAGCTTTGTCCTGAAGGGGCACAAACAGCAACCAGGGAATGGGAGAGGAAGTGAGGTGACAAAGTGTTGGGTACTACACCTTCCTCTGGTCCCTGGAGTCTCTCAAGTGTGAAACAGGCCTGACTTGGCAGAGGAGAGAAGTTTCAAATGATATTACACTGGTCAGGACTTTTTAATTTCTGAAATGAGACTGTTGTGGTGACTCAAAGGAAGTGCAAAGCTCTGAGATTTGACCAAGACTTCTTCCAGGGCAGGAGTGAATAGGTACAGTGGATTTGGGGGAGCTGAAGAGAGGGGGTTTCAGCGGGGTGCAAATGATCTGATTATAGTGCTTTCATATAATAGTTGGAGGTTACAAATATTTTCTTTAACAAATCTAAAACCATCTAGAATTTGGATTTGCTGAATATTGTTATTTCTTTCACATTGCATTCTTCTGCTTTCAGAGTTCCCATGTTCAATTCCCTTTGGAAGCAGAGCTAAAAGAACAGATTACATTAGAATGCCTATGAAATACGTCTGTGTACTTTCCAATCACCTAAAAACTTTCTAGATAACTTACAGTTTATAGAGTGTATCATCTTATTCCATCTGATCTTGAAGTTATAATGCGTCTGTAATGCAGGACAGAATTCCCTGGACTTCAGAGAGTGTCATTCTTAATTCATCATTCTAGATGTCATCCTTCATCATGCGTTGGTAATGAATATTTATCTTTTACCTAGAATTCTCTATCTCATCATTTAGAAGACATATTTGCCACTGGCATGGCATTACAAACCGGGCCAGCTCTAAAGCAAAAGTTTTTTGCAACCCTGCTTGGCCTGATGCTTATAGTTTATAAGGAGACGTATTAAATGTCACCCAAATTGACTTTGGTTCTTTCTAAACTCTAGAAGAGGAAGATGTTTGCCTCTCTGTGGAAAACTTTAAAGCCATCAGCAAAATATCTGCCCTGGACTGACATATGAAATTAACTTCTATTCCCATTATAATGAACAGACCCACTGCCCAGCTGCTAAATGTCTACTGTCTGTAGAGTGACACTGAAAAAAAAAATCTGATTTGTGTCAATCCACAGGTATTATGAGAGCCAAAACAAGACTCCCTAACAGCTGGGAAGGGGGCAGGGGAACCGCTGGGAGTTCATCATTTTTTTGTATCACAATTAAAAGAAATCAATGGCTACTTCCCCCCAGGAAATAAAATGCCAGCAGCACTAGCGAGAAACCCATACCATTTGCTCCTTAAAACATGAGACTGTAGGAATTCTGCCAAGTGACCTGGAAATATGGAACTGTGACCAGAGGCCTTTGAAGAGAGCATCCTGCATTAGCTTCTCGCAGCATAATCAAATATGCAGCTGTAGTCCACCCGTGCATATTCCACCTTGACAAATCATCTATCTCCTGCACAATCTTTTTTCCTTTTCACATAGTCTTATTCCTGACTTATTTGCCCCATCCCTATTTACCTTCTTTCACCTTAATATTATTTTTAAAACTCTTATTGTAAAAATAGGAAATATATGCATATTTCAGCTAAAATAAATATCATTTAAAACACCACTACCCAGATATACCATTATTTACATCTTGATCCATGTCCTGCCAGTTTTTTTGCATATTCATAACATACTACTTCTGACTTTAAAATCATAGTTTATATACTTTTGTAAACTACCTGAATCTCTCAAGCAATTGCTTAGTAAAGACAGACTGCTGGATGGCTGGCTAAACAACTGAATGATAAAAGCTTACAAACTGGAATTTGGGGAGGCAGGGAGATCCTTCCCAGACAAAACATACCTGATCATACCAGATGCCCCTCCATGCAATTTCTGTCAAAAGGATGTGACTAATTGGTTCCTCAAAATATTTGCATAAATGGTAAAGTTCCCATGGAATCAGAGGGAAATTAATTACTCTGGTTAAAAGGTTTACTTCTGGGAGAAAAAAACATGAGCCTAATATGTAAATAATGGACATGCAAATGTAATTATAGTCACAGAGATAAAATGTCATGTAAAATTTGTAAAATTTACAGGCTTGTAGGAAAATAAAAACAACAAAATCTTCCATCTAAAATAGCTGCACTACTTCATTCATAATTTATTATTATGCTTTATTCATCAACATCTACCATTTGTATTTGGGTAAGCCAAGAAGATCTACACAGCCTCTACAGAAGTGATTAAGACATAGTTCCTGTCATCTTGGAATTTGTAACCCAAATGAGGAGACTCCTTTAGCTCTGATTTTTATGTCCATCTACTGGCCAAAATACAAGGAGAATATGGAAAAGAGATCACTCAAAATCCAGGCTATCTCTATCATACAAACCATTCAAATCTTAGGAAATTTCTATTTGGCTTTAGTGGGTCTCCTTCCCCCATCCATTCCCTGTACCCCTACCATTCAATCTACTTTGTTTATTAAAGATGTGGCACATAGCCAGTCTTCATCTGCAGCCTCCCAACATGTTAGGCTACTTCAACAAATGGATAAGTCGTCCACACAGGGCTTCTCAGTTCCTTGACCACTTTGTCTCCAGTAATCTGGAGATTACTTCTGGCCCATTTCAGTCACCACTCTTGTAGTCATTCCTTGAAACTCAATCATCCTCCTCCACAGTCAGGAAGTTAAAAACCCTACTCTCCAACCACCAACTGCTCATTTTCCAAACGGTGTGTTCAGAGTCTCCTAGGCAACTTTTTTCAACCATCAGGACCACCAATCCACTGACTCTTCCACTTCTCCCAATCCATAAGTCCTCTCCATTATTCACTTTCCTCCCCATCCCTATGCACTCTCACCTCCAGCCATTTGAGTCCCTTAAATGTGCCATGAATTCTCCACCTCAGAACCTTTGTGCATGCTATCCCCACTGCTGAAATACTCACTCCTCCTTTCCTTGTCTAATTTATACCTATTCATTCTTCATATTCTAAAACAAGTTTTCTCTTCAAGGAAGCCATTTCTAACAGGCTCAAATACTATATTATTGGCTCTCATACATAGTACAAATTACACTTCATTGTTACTTGCCACATTTGTGATTTGTTTTATTCAGTTGTAGGATTTTTTTTTAATGATTATCTCAATAAACTGTAAGGTCTGGAAGCAGGATCTATTGATTATTTTTGTTCATCAATTTATATCTTATACCTAAGACAATGTCTGACACATAATAAATAATAAATATTTTTTTAATGAATGTGTAAGTAAACAGGAAAAAGGTAGTACAAATAAGAAAGCAGGAGTAAAAAAAGAATGGAGACTACTCTTGATGTAACTTGGTTTACTTCCTTCTTCAGTGGCCATAGATACATGAGGATAATCTGGTTAATCAATCGAGAGGCTTCTGTAAGAATCAGACAAGACAAAAAGCATCTGAATAAGAAGGCCCTGTGGCCACTGGATGAGAACTGAGCCTAGATTCTAAAAAATTCAATGCTTGTTGGATTGACAAAGATAGGATTACTCTTTGGATTATCAAAAAGGTAAAAACCAAGTTTATATTATTTATATACTCCATATATGAATATATAACATAATATGATATAATTAAAATCTGAACTATAGGCCTTGAGTAAAGTAATCAGTCAAGTAAAAACAGCCCCATGTATACAGAAAAAAAAAGTGGCTTTTCCTGAGGGCAAAGTAAGTACAAACCTGAAGGGGATATCATACTAATGTTACGTAGGAAATCTGCATAAATACACATAGAAGAGTATCTGGTAGCACCTTGACTCAAGCCTCAAAGATCATCCAAAGCTGTTGTTTTTTTTTTTTAAAACAGCTGTGAAATAAACTGCCATGAAAGTAAAGATTTTTTTATTTCTTTATTTTTGACAGCAAAGATTTTAAAACCTAGAATAAAATTTCAAACATACAGACTATTTTATACTTGATAGTACTGGTCACCTGAAGATCAGGTTACCTGAGGGTTAAATGAAAGAAACTCTTTTTGTATGAATTGTCATTAGAAGTCTTTGTAAGCTATGTTAACTCAAATCCCCTGTTTAATAAAGAACCGTCCTATGAAGGAGCTACTCTTATGTGACAGGCTGAGCCCCACAGTTGGAAGAACTCAAGCAAAGGAGGCAGTTGAATCAGGGTGCTCTGCAGCAGGTGGGACCTTACTGAACATCAGTTTCTTTGGTTGTAAGATGTGAAATCATAGCACCATAGGACACTTGCAAGACTCAAAGCCTTCTAGGCATCTATACCTCCTCATGACATAGTGGGCTAGATTGAGATCTTTCCCATTTCTGTGATGCTGTATTTGGTTTTGGAATTCTTAAAGTCTAGGTGGATGTGAAGTACATCTACATGAAGTACAAGGGCATTTCCCCAGTCTGATATTCTAAAAAACATTTATTTAGGTATAAAATACAAACAAGCATATGGGATTGCCGTAAGTATATTGTGCAATGATCTTTCACAAAATGCACACACCCACACCAGCACCCAGGTGAAGAAACACAACATGACCAGTATCCAAAACCCTTCAGGCTCCCAGCCCCAATCTCCCATAGCAGAGTAGCCAGTATCCTGACCCCTAACAGTATAGTTTAGCTTGTGCCTGTACTTGACATGAAAGAAATAATACAATGTGTACTATGCCTTGGTTTTATTTTATCCCTGGAACACATTCCATTCATGTTAGTACTGCTCTGGGGTCTGATGTACCAATATCATTAAGAGATGAAAATTTGTTAAAATGACTGCATGGGTAGATGAAAAAACAAATTAGACAGTATGAAAAGTTGTTACTGCTAAAGAGCTAATTAAACTTATAAAGGCTTAGTGTAACTGACATTTACACAACATAAACAAAAAGTGGGTAAAATCAAAAGTAGTTTAAGGTTTAGTAACACCCACATGCCAGAATTTAGTCTCTTATCCTCTTCTTTACTAATACATGCTGTTTTTTAAATGCTTGCTTCTCCCAAGCCCCTTTACTTCTCTTTAACTCTTCTCTAAGTGCCAGCCATACAGACCAGTCTCTGTTCTTCTGGGTTAAAATAAAATCAACAATAACATGTAAAAGGAAACAGAAAAATACTAAGTTATATCCCTAAATCATGGATAGGGAGAAATCAAATTTTCACAAAGTCACATAACTGAGTTTGTAGAACTCTCATTTCAAAATCCAAAAAAATTTATGCCAAATCTCTAAATGCAAATTCAAAATCAAAGAAGAAACAAGGAAACATCAGCCCTCCATTACAATATAAAATTTAATTTCTTAGAAACAATCAGCATACATCCTTCATAAGGATATCAAGCTCAAAGATAACAAAATCCAAACCATTAGGAAGGAAAATAAAGGAAAAAAGAAAGAAGACAGGGAAGGATGGCTTCTGTTAACACAATGATGTATTTGAGGAACAGCTAAAAAATACTTTAAAGTATATATCTCTAATGCATACTGGACAGAGCTGTAATATTTGATGTAATGATGTTTCTTTCCAAAGACTGATAAAAGTCAACTAAACACAAAGATTAAGGTAGATTTACTTAGGGATTAAAAATGGTAATAAAAATTTAAAAATTTACTATAAATGCCACTAATAGAATTAAGAACTTCACCTGTCAAAGGCTCCATGTCCAATGGAAAAATCCTATGCAACTGTTCTATACTAAAATTCTATCACAAACCTAATAGTGACTGAACTTTTCCTTTTTGAGTGAGCTTTGTTTTAATATGAAAATATTATTTCCAAATTAATAAACTACAGAATACGCTACAAGCCTATTATAGAGAAGTCGTTCACTTCTGGCTTGAGGAATTCCTTTCTACTAGTCTCATTTGCTTATTATGTTTAAATTCTTATCACTGATCAGGTTCTGTGAAGGCAGAAATTAAGACAGTGCGGGGTGCAAGATACTTAAAGGGATCAATACTTGTAAAAGAATGGGGAAGGGAGAAAGGTCAGGCGGAGTGTGAACGTGAACTGTGATGCAAGTCCAAAAATGCCTTGACCAACTGGACCATGGGAGAGCCAGCTCTCTGCAGCTGAAGCTGACTCTGACTGTTAGAGGCTCTGCTGACTACCTGCCCCACATCTGGCCATCAAGGCATTCCTTAGAGGGGGATCTGAATGGCCCATCTCAGTGTCTGCCACAGTTCTTTAATAGCACATGAGCTTAAAAAATTGTTTAATAGGTCAAAGAAGCGAGGCGGGCCAAGAGAAGAAAACACATTTATAAATTAGAGTTACTCTAGGGTAAGTTCCTTAGGAATTATCTGCTTGGGTTGTCTGGGTGCCTCAGTCGGTTAAGTGTCTGACTCTTGATTTCAGTTCAGGTCATGATCTCAGGGTCATGAGATTGAGCCCCACAGGCTGGCTCCATGCTGGGCATGGAACCTGCTTAAAATTCTCTCTCTCCCTCTCCCTCTGTCCCTCCTCCCTTGCACATGCACGCACTCGCATGCACGCTCTCTCCCTCTCTCTCTCAAAAATAAATAAATAATTAAATAATTTAAAAATATAAATAAATAAATAAATAAGGAATTATCTGGCTAGGGACTGCTGCTTTTACAGGTGAGGACACTGAGGTCCACAGTAGAAATCTGCCTGGTCACATAGAACTAAAAGAAAAAATGTTGTGTTTCATGGGAAAACCTGCCCTTGGCCTGAATGTAGGTGACTCCCATTGGGATAGGGAGTGATGGCACAATCCTGTTTGGGGACCCGAGACAAAGGCCTCCTAATGACAGGTCTGATTTATGGAACTCCTTTCCCCTAGGGCAGGCACTGGGCACTTGGCCGGCAGGGTCTAATTAATCTATACCATCTCTCTGTGAAATAGGTAGGTCACAAAGAGCATTACCCTAAATTAAGAGTCAGAGAGAATGAAACACAAAAGAAGTTTCTGTAAATTTCCTATAATCATTCAGTAAATTAAGGAAGTACCAAGAGAAGACCAGGTACCAGGTCCCTGTTGACTATATTTACCGAAGCAAATATTCAGTTTTATTGCTAGCTGTATTTAAGCTTAAGCTGTATTTCTTTTCCTTTCCTTCATTCCATCTCTCATGTATGATGCTTCTAGATTAAAAATGGAAAATGAGATACACTATATATTCTTTATTTTCAGTGCAAAGTTAGTGAGTGACATGGTCCATCCCAATAGATCACTCACTAGCCACAGAAAACTTCAAGACTGTACTAAAAAACAAAATCTGACCTCAAATTTTACCCTAAATTTATTCCAAGCTATAAATACAAGTGATCATATTATTGAGGGCAAAAATCATAGATAAATACCTGGTTAGCCCACCATTTAATCAAAGTATTGAGATATCAAGGACAACTGAAATATGAATAAATCATTTATCTAGATGACTTCTGCTTGAATTATGCCAAATGACATACCTAATATAAACAATAGCCTTTTCCAGTTACAAGTTACTGTCAGTTTTGTACTTTTGTACTTCTGGTATGTTTGATACTCCTATTTCTTTTTTTTTTTTTAAAGATTTTTTAAATTTATTTATTTGACAGAGAGAGAGATAGTGAGAGAGGGAACACAAGCCGGGGGAGTGGGAGAGGGAGAAGCCGGCTTCCCGCGGAGCAGGGAGCCCGATGCGGGCCTCGATCCCAGGACCCCGGGATCACGACCTGAGCCGAAGGCAGACGCTTAACGACTGAGCCACCCAGGCGCCCTGATACTCCTATTTCAAGGAGTATCTCTGGTCAAAACTGAAATTTTCCACGCAGGGAAAAAATCATGGGATGCAGTCAGCAGTGAACCTGGGTTTGAATCCTGCTCTGGCTCCTTATTTTCTGGAGCAATTGCTGAGCTTCCTTTTCTGTGTGCACATGATGAAAGATGATAATGCTTTACAGGGTAACTGCAAGAATTAAATTAGATTACATACATAAAACCTTCCATCACAGAATAAAGCTAAATGCTTTAACTATTTTGAAAGAAGATTTAGAATATATTAATGTATTGAGTTTTCTTTTAATAATTCTAAATAAACTATTAAAAACAGAATAGGGTAAATGAAAAAATACACACTCAGATTTTTATAAATTAAATTAAAACTGGTAATTTTATTAATTTTTCTAAACTGTAGATTATCAATATTTAAAGTATATAAGCTTTTAAAATTCAAATCCCTATCTCAGTGCTTTTCAGCTTTCAATTTCCAGTCCAATACTGAATAAATTATAGTGCAGTTATGAGTAGCCCAATCTTGTCATCTTGTTTCCTTTTCTACTCCAATAGAGGTCTCTAAAATCCTCAAGTAATCTCCATCCCTCACCCTCCATTTTGCTGAAATCATGAAGAGACATATAATTTGTCATTTACCTTCCTTAAAATTAGAAATTATATCATCTTAGCATTTAATACAGTAAACACAAGAAAAGTATTCTTCCACTATTATTAAAGTAAATGTTTTCATTCAAACATTCTCCAATTAAAGTCAAAATAAAGTCGTCAAAGTTTTGCTGTATTAAAGAAGGGCAAAATACACAGTGCTCTATGACTGTATAAAATCTGACTGAATTCACTACTTTCCTTAGAGAAATAAAATGCTCTTGGTTTCACCATGTTCTGTCATCTGCCAGTTTCCCTAAATACACTTGCGTCAGATGACCTATAATCAAGAAAACAGAATAAAAGAGGGTACGGGGATATCAGTCAATGCTCATCCAACATCTGGAAACTGACTTTCTAAATTAAAGTGAATAGAAGAATGGAAGGGCAAAATATTCTAAACACAACTCACATGTGTTATTTTACCCCATTCATGACATTTATTTGGCAATCTCAACTCCAAGAAATAGTCTGTGTACACTAATTTTTTCCCACCTACCTCTTATCATACACAGACAAGAGAAACTATTTTAAGTGGGTGTAATGGTTTAGTTTCAGGCATTTCAAAACCCTCCACCACCTGCACAGGAAACTCTGACTGAAAACCAGGCAGGGCCCCTCAGAGCAGCATGGCAACATGCCCAAGGGTTGAGTGTGGTTATGAGATGGTCACATGCAATCAGCAGTGGGAACACAGCAGCTCCCAGTGAAAGGCACATGACACCTTTTCTTGTCAATAGAGTTTGCAGCCAGATTCAGGTTGCTTCTACCCTCTTGCAATTCTAGGATGCAAACTGATTCAGTGTTGAATTCCGTTTAATATTCACACTATTTCCTGAGTGCCTACTATGAATCAGGCACTTGTATTAGCTGTACTGAGGATACAAAGCTGAGGAAAACAATCCCTAACCTCAAGAAGTCCCACAGATCAAGAAGAAAAAACATGGATAAACAACACTATATGATGAGACAAGTACCAAAACAGTTACATATTAAGTATATATGAAAGAGAAAACAATTTTACCACAATGCATAAAAGAGGTAAAGTTTGAGCTAGGCATTGAAGAATAAGTAGGGGCTTTCCAGTTAGATAATGATGAAGCAAATTCTAGACAAAAGCATATCATGATTAACAGTATAAAGTCAAAAAACATATTTGGAATGTTTGGAGAAGGACAAATAGTTTAATGTGTTTGACTGTGAACAATAACCCCAAACATGAGCTGAGGAGAATCATAAAGAGCTGACAAATTAGTCCTATGCTAAGAAGTTAGCATGTCCTGCTACAGAAAATAATGGGTTTTAATTAGAAGGCTGAGGAAACACGTTTCTGTTTGCAAGGCAGTATGATATAGTGGTTAAGTATGCAGATTCTAAAGTGAGACTGCTTGGGTTCAAATATCAACTCTACCACTCAGGAGGTCTGTGACCTGCAGCAAGCTCCTTGACCTCTCTGTGCTTCAATTTCTTCTTCTATAAAATGAGGATTTTTAATAGTATCTACTTCATGGAGTTATTGAGAGGTTTATACATAAAAACAGAACAGTGCCTGGCATTATAATAAGCAAAACAAAGTGCTGGCTATTGTTGTTATTTTAGAAAAATAAAGATATTGTGGAATATGAAACCAGAGAAAGAAAAGATTAAAGGCAAGGATTTCAATTCGGAGGCTAATGAAAACTGTATCTGTAAAAATTAAATGGATTTGTGAAGACATTTCCCTGTAGAAATATCCAAATACAGTAACAATGTACCAAATAACACATAATACAAAATATATATACATAAAAAGTTACCATTTATACATTCCAAATCAGATGTGTGTGTGTGTGTGTGTGTGTCTCCAAATCTCTTAGGCAAGCTAAGAGACATGCCAGGTTACAACTTATAAACACAAACATACTCCCCATAGACAACTTAGTAGATATTATATGTATCATTGGGATTTAAAATTTAGTAACTTGGAAAGTAGATGACTGAAAAGAATGAATGCTTCTTTCTTCTTTGTACATTAGGGGACTCCCTCAGAATAAGGGACAAGGAAAATTATGCACCCCTTCCATGGCAATCTTTCAGTCTTCGTGTCCAAGTTCAGCACGAATAGAGGAAGCACACTGCTCCCATCTCTTTCTGCCCAGAAAGTCCCATTGACTGGAAAGGCTTCAGAAATCTTTACCCAAAAATCCATTTAAAATCCCCAAATTCTATTTCTCAGAAAAATAATATTACTCTTCAGTCTAGAAATAACATCAGGTCTCAAATGCTCTAGTGTCATTATTTCTAAAAATAGACTGAGCAGTTCAAAGTCTTGAGGTCAGTTTTAAATAATGTGCTTCAGCAACTATATAAGCAGTGGCCCCACTCCACCCCACTGTCGGCAGTGGGTTCCCTGAAAGGCTAGGCCTGCTTTTCCTCTTCTCTGGTGGGCACGTGTGCAGAGAGCGGACAGCAGTTCATGGGACAGGCCTCCAAGACAGAAGAGAGGAGCAAAGTCCCTCCTTCTTTACTGACTGCCTTTAGTAAGGCACCCAAAGAGAGCAAATGAATGAAGGGGAGACTCTCCAAATCCAATCTTTTCCAAATGGCATCTCAACCTATCTCCCAAGATTCTGTAAATGATTCCCTGGGCCTGCCATCATGTGGAGGAGCCCCTGATACCACCTTACATAACAGATATACATAACTTACATTCCAGATTTTAAAAAGGAAACTCATAAACCTAGAGGACAGTAATAGGTCTATAAATTATGAAAACAAAAATAGGTAATATTGTAAAGTGTTGAGACATTTTATGTCAATATAGTCATGAAAATTAATCATTTATTAGAATAAAAATAGATATCTTTGGGAACTAGGAGAGATAAACAATATTTTCTCATATTTTCTTTGAAAGTTATAATTTAAAAAGATAAATTACATGAATGATGAATGAATGCTGAATCACTAAAATGTACTGTACTTGATTCTAAGCAACATCTCTGACGGTACTATTTAAATTAACTTTTACCTTGAAAATTATGGAAATAATTTATCAAAATATTTTCAAATAACTAAGTCCAAATAATTGAGATTTGTGTATATGAAAAGGTACACTCCGATACATCTTTGTCGTGTCAGTGTCTGTAGGTTTTCTCAATTATCTGTAAAAACATCCATAACCCAATGGTACTAAAGAGAATAGTTTACTTTTCCTCTTTTGCTAACAACAAAATTGCCAAAATTTTAAATTATTTTTCTACATGATGTAATAATTCTAATATTTCTTTGGGATCTCTAATTTTCTTAAAAGAGGATTTTTATTGCCCCTTTGAGAAGTTTACCTTTAAATTTAAGAAGGACGTACACAACTTCTGGAATCATTTTCTTCCCCAAGTAATTAGGAATTTTGGGAATTAAATCTGCACAAGTTTTGAGCCACAAACCAAGTATTTTATAAAACAATGAATATATTTTTAATATGATCATTGAGAAAAAAACTTTCAGCCCTGATTTATCAATAAAAGAATGATTCTCATCCATCCTGGTCAGTGTGAAATTTTATGCCACAAGTTTTAATGCAAACATATTAAGCTCCTTTCTTGTTTCTAATATGTGTACATAAACACACACACTAAATTGTTCAAATGATTATCCCTTAAAATAAATTTCCCTTAAGAAAATAACATAAGTGGAAGAAAGAAAAAAAAAGGAGAGTTTCACAATACAAAAATTCACCTGGGAACTCTCTTCTTTGAATTGGTTTCTATTGTGACCTTTCCTAAACTGAGCACAAGAAATTATTAACAGTTCTTCCCTTTTTCTGGCTTACCCTCATTTGAGGGAAATAAGTTCATCAGTCCTCATGTTAGATTTTCAGCCAAGTGTCTGGTTTTTTTTAAAGATTTTATTTATTTATTTGTCAGAGAGAGAGACAGAGAGAGAGTTGTAACAAGCAGGGGGAGCTGCAGGCAGAGGGAGAAGCAGACTCCCCGCTGAGCAGGGAGCCTGAGGCGGGACTCCATCCCAGGACCCTGAGATCATGACCTAAGCGGAAGGCAGACGTTTAACAGACTGAGGTACCCAGGTACCCCTTAGCCGTGTGTTCTTAAAGGGGAGGAAAATATATTTCAGAGCCAGTAATAATTTTTTATGTTCCCACCTAATTGGTTACAAATCATTGCTTAGCCATGATGAATAACAGTAACAAAACATCTAACAGTACAGTGTTTACACAAATGGGTGATATATAAATGTTTGTTGACTGAATAAACATCAACTAGCCTGTGGTCATAAACCATCTTCTTTTTTTTTTTCTTAAACATTTTATTTATTTATTTGAAAGAGAGAGAGAGAGAACATGGGGGGGAGAGGGAGGAGGAGTGGGAGAGGGAGAAGCAGACTTCCTGCTGAGCAGGGAGCCCAATTCAAGTCTCGATCCCAGGACCCTGGGATCATGACCTGAGCTGAAGGCAGACACTTAACTGACTGAGCCACCCAGGCACCCATAAACCATCTTCTTAAAGGCAAGACAAGTCATCATCAATCAAATCCAATTCAAATGATTTAACCAACTAGGATGAAAAGAATTGATAGCCTAAAACATTGTCAGTCCCATTGTCAGGAGCACTAGTGACTGGAATGCACTGATGGACATTGCCCTCCAACTCAGAATTAACAATAGTCCTACAAAGGGTAATAAAACAGTCTGCCACAAGTAAGACCAAGTTTGTCTTGTGCTTAAACAAGGAACTTTTGGGGCACCTGTGTGGCTCAGTTGGTTAAACATCTGCCTTAAGCTCAGGTCATGATCCCAGGGTCCTGAGATACAGCCCCACGTCAGGCTCCCTGCTCAGTGGGAGAGTGTGCTTCTCCCCTTCCCTTTGCTGCACCCCCACCCCCACCTGTGTTCTCTCTCAAATAATAAATAAAACCTTCAAAAATAATAAACAAGGAAATCTTGTTTCTAGGGCCTTTTATCTGGTGTATGCTTTATAAGAAGAATCTCAAGAATTCCTTGAACACCTACCCACCAGCTGAAAATGGGTAACTTCTGACTGATCTTGTCAATAAAATAAAAGCAGCCCAATACAAATGGGATATTTTTATTCTCCTTTTACTCTTAACATGAAATATTAAATCTTGAGGCATTCTACCTGTTTCCTACATCTCTTCTTGGCTCAATCATTACAGAAAATCTCCTACAAACACTGTAATTTTCAGGTGATTTTCTGTTACAAAATAATACATGAATTAAAACTTCTAAAGCAGTATGACAGAGTAACACCTACTTTACAAATTGAAACACACACACACATACACACACACACACAAACTTCTTTCAGTTAAATAAACAGTCATACCTTACCAAATAAAACAATTAGATAGATCAGACCCAGCAGAGGAAAAACATTTAATAGTTGCTAAATCTGAACAAGTCTTCCAGAAAATTCTGCACTCCAACATCAGCTATCAAAACTATGTCTATTCCAAAGCAGTCCGAAACTCTTGCCATCCAGAAGCAGCATGAGGTTGACTAAGTGGGTCTCTCCTTTACATTATGTATCTGCCAAAACGTGCCCTTCACAAGGATATCTGCATGTTCTCAGAATTTCATCTGGAAAGCAACCTTATTCAAAAGATCTTGAAAGCCCTGGGGTAGGGAGGGTCATTCTCCTTTCTAACCATGCCCCAGTCTTCAAATATGTGAGAATAAAACAACTTTCCACCATTTTCCAGTTAAATGACATGGTTTCTATTACATGTATTTGACTTTAGAAATAGCATAGTAAACCATCTATTCACACAATTATGCTCTCCACATAGAGGTTTCTAAAATCCATGTCCCTAGCCTGACCTCTATTCTGATTTGCAAACATCTCTGGCTGCCAGAGACCCATCTTCATAAAGCTGTCCTATGAGGCACTTCAGAAACACCTTCCACAGAGCAGAACTTATCCTCTTCTAGTCCTTGCTGCCCAGACATGATCCTCCCCCTTTACTCCTTGCATTCCTTCATTCATGTATTCTGACACAGAGTGACAACTCTCCAATCTTGAAATGTCTCAAATCCACCTTACCTTTGCTTTCCAACTTCCACTACCCTAACCCGCATCATCGCTTCCTGTCTAAACAGTTCAGATAGATTTATAACACCGTCTTCAGTCTCTTTCAAAATTGGTCCTCTACTAAAAAGTGACCATGGAAGAAAAAAAAAGCAAAAGAGGTTAACATATAAAGAGAACCATGAACACATTTGAAAAAAAATAGTTAAACGGATAAATTAGAACAAAACAGAGGAGGAAGATGGGAAAAAATGAAAGAAGACTCTTCCCTAATCCCTACCGCTTTTCCTATCCTCCCCTTCAGCCTTACCTTGAACAAAACAAAACTGTTGAGGGGTGTGTGTGTGTGTGTGTATAATTGGGTCTGCTGTCACCTCAACTATTTACCAACTATTTAAAAATATAAATGTAAACAGTGTTCTGAAAAACAAGTTGAACCTTCAATACTGAATGCTTCTGGTAGTGTGATAAATGCTGTGGTACCCTTGTTCAGGACCAAGGCACTCATTCCTTAGCTGCTGAGATTGTTGGACGTGGCTGGCTCTCAGAGGAGGCCTTATCCAGGAGTTGTGAGCTACATCAGCTGAGTCCTCTCAGCGAAGGTCATATCGGCATTTATTAATGGCCTATACATAGGTTTAAAGACCCAGCTCCTTGCCTAAAGATGGGACAGTGTTGAAGGGCCAACCCCACTCTATAGCCTACCAAAAGACAGACTGAGGCATTTCTTGGGATGTATTACAATTCCAACTCCTGACTCTGCCCAGTCCATTTTTACTCCCTCACAGATGTTGATCCAGAGATAATTCCCCAATAACTTTCCTTCATGCAAATCTCCACCTCAGAGTGTTTCATGGGGAACACAACTTAAGACTCAAGGACTATAATGACCTGTATCAACCAGTCATTCCCTATCTCTCCAACCTCATTTCATTCCACTCTCCCTTTTGCTTGTTATATTCCACACACACTACTGCCTTTTCTTTTCCTCTATCATGCCCTTCTTATTCTTGTCTCAGGGACTTTGCACTTTTCCCCCCTCTGGTATAACTACTATTCCATTAGTTTTTTTTCCCATGGGTAGCTCCTCATCATTCAGGCCTCTGCTCAAATGTTACCAACATACCTTTTCTTACTACTCTTTCTCAAGTAGCCCCACTATTTATCATCTTATTAATCTGAATCACATCACTCCACCCCTGTCTATTGCCTTCATAGCACTTAACACAATCTGAAATTATCAATGTGTTTGATTACTTACTTAAAAGAAATCTGTTCCCATCTCCTACCATTCTTTAACTCCCACTAAAATACTAATTTCTTAAAGGCAGAGAACTTGTTGCCATGTTTAACACTGTTTCTCCAAAGTCTATGTGCCAGGCACACAATGGGTGCTCAATAATTATTAGTTGAATAAATGGCAAAGCTACTGCATAGGAATTAACATTAACTTAGTTTGAATACCCAAAGTACCATGGTGGGGAAAGGGGTAACATGGGAGAACATCCATGTATAAATGACAACATGAAACCAGATCAAGAATGGTAAGATGAACCAAAGGTAGTTAAACCAAAGAAAAGAACATGGCCTTACAAAGTTCAAAATGTGATGGCCAAAGAAAGCAACAGAAGATTCTGGTACAATGCAGCATGATTTATAACTCATCTCCAATGCAACCTCACCCCCATTCTTGAATTCATACTGGTAAAGGTGCTGATAAAATTCTGCGAGAAGAACAAGAGGTCAGAGGTCTAACCACTCCAGCCAATAAAACATCTTGCTTGAATTCCTATAAGCATCTGGCAAGGAACGTATGGGGGAGGGTTCCAGGACATTTAGGGAAGTGATCTGTGAAATAATGGAAAGTGAACCCCCAGTTGTGAGAAGGTCCTGAGTAGATCTGTGCCTATGCTAAATTCTAGTCCTGTGTCTCCAGTTATTACCTTGGAAAAACTGAAGCAGAAGAGTTACTGGAAATATTATTATTATTGAATAACCAGAGTTATATTTTCAAAGTGTCTACTGAATGGTTTCCCAGGCAACCACCTTATCCTTTCACCATGTATAAGGATGATTAGACCTCTCCCCTACCTTAAAATAGCTAATTTTTTCTTACTAATGTTGAACTATTTCTAGATCAATCCTAGGCAGGCTTTAATTTGAATATATTTCACATATTATTCATTGTTTTTACCATGCACTGTGTATTGTGCTGAATGTATAAGCTACTATGAAACCAAAATTCAAGAACTGCAGTTCTGTATCTATTAGTTTCTCCCTAGTCTTGTGTCAGTTCCTCTCTCTGAATTCTCTATTTGATACTGGTAATAGATCACAGGAAATAAGAAAGGGACTGTTTGTGAATGCCCTGAGACCCAAAACCCTTAGACATAAAATGAGATTATTTTGCTGCACTAAAGAAATTATTATTACAAGCACAGAATAATTAAGATACATGATTGTCTTGGGATTTACAACACAAAGTATTTCTTAATAGACTGCTCTGTATGCACAAGAACTCAAATGCATCAAGGCAATTCACCATCACTGCTGTCTCACACACACACACACACACACACACACACAAGATTCTCCAAAAGAATGGAACACTTTCCATTGAAATTAAAAAGACATGGATTATCCATCACGACACTCTCAAAAACTCGAAAACTGGTAACTCTACATGCTCTGCATAATTTCCTAGGCTTAAGTACCATGCCTGCTCTACTAATAGTTTAGGACATGAGGTATATACTTTCTTATACGATTAAAGCTAATTACACCTTTTAAATTGGAAAATTGGGTGGAAAGAAATCTGGTGGGAATAAAGGCAATGCCATCAGGCTGAGTAGACTTTCCTGGGCTACAGCCATTCTGTGGCTGCATCTACATTTAAAAAGATTTATAGATGTGCCTGAATGGCTGGGGAAATCCCAATTACACTTGCCACACTATTTAAATGGGTGGTGAAGGAAACTGGCCAAATTATACAATGAGTCTTCTGTGAAGTGTGGCCAATAAATATAATTCTGTTTTGTGTTTTAATGAAATTTTCTTCCTACTCCTGAGAAAAGGACAAAGAAAAAGAGCAATACATGAGAAGAATAAAGTCAACCATGAAACAATTACATAAGCACAACTTAAAATGCTACTGAGGAAATCACTGAATAATTTAAGAGTCCTTGCTAAGTGTCTCAATCTTCAACCTCTTTTATCTAAGAAAAGATTATTTCTACACTCAAAATTCTTCATTCATTCCAGGTGCCTTGGCTCTGCATAAGAATTTCTCTGTTGACCATATTTCTTCCATTCGTACACCAAAATATCAATTCAACCCTAACAGAAAAGGATGAAAACAAATACCCTTAGCCCTCTTAATAAAATATATTTAAAATAAATAATATCAGACTCCATCAAAATAAAAAGCTTCTACACAGTGAAGGAAACAATCAACAAAACAAAAAGGCAACCTACTGAATGGGAGAAGATATCTGCAAATGACATATCTGACAAAGGGTTAGTATCCAAAATATATAGAGAACTTATACAAATCAACACCCAAGAAACAAATAATCCAATTAAAAAATGGGCAGAAGACATGGGCAGACATTTCTCCAAAAAAGACATATAGATGGCCAACAGACACATGAAAAGATGTTTAACATCGCTCATCATCAGGGAAATGCAAATCAAAACTACAATGAGAAATCACCTCATAACTTAGAATAGCTAAAATCAAAAACACAAGAAACAAGTATTGGTGAGGAAGTGGAAAAACAGGAACCTTTGTGCACTGTTGGTGGCAATGCATCTGTTGCTGCCACTGTGGAAAACAGTACGGAAGTTCCACAAAAAGTTAAAAGTAGAACTATCCTATGATCCAGTAATTGCAGTACTGTGTATTTATCCAAAAAGTACAAAAAACACTAATTCAAAGGGATATATGCACCTCTATGTTTACTGCAGCATTATTTACAATAGCCAGGATATGGAAGTAACCCAAGTGTCCATGGATAGATGAATGGATAAAGAAGATGTGGTATATATACATATATACAATGGAGTATTATTCAGCCATAAAAAGAATGAAATCTTGCCATTTGCAACAACATGGATGGAGCTAGAGAGTACAATGCTAAGTGAAATAAATCAGAGAAAGACAAATGCCATATGATTTCACTCATATGCGTAATTTAAGAAACAAATAAGCAAAGGAAAAAAAAGAGAGACAAACAATAATCTGGCTCTTAACTACAGAGAACAAACTTGACAGTTACCAGAGGGGAGATGGGTGGCGAATGGGTGAAATAGGTGATAGCGATTAAGGAATGCACTTGTGATGAGCACGGCATGATGTATGGAATTACTATATTGTAGACCTGAAACTAATGTAACACTGTATATTAACTATACTGGAATATAAATAAAAATAAAATCAAGTAATATCAATTTGATAATATCCACTAAATAAAAATGTCTATAATGTTCAGTGGGTCAACTATTTGAGTAATACTAAATTTTGATAATTTACATTTACACAGTGTTAGTTCCTGATGTACTAAATATTTATAGAAAACATGCATGCCACAAAACATCAATGTATACACCTAATATATTTCCTGAACATAAGCGTATAAATTTTATGTTATTCTTAGGAATATTATTTGACTATCATTTAAAACAAAGCTATCACTGACATATCAATACAACTTTCTGAATTGCTTATAATGATTTTCATCAAGTCACAGGGTAAATGAAACCTTATATTTACTTCCTTATTTATTTTTTTAGGCAGAAGCCCACAGGAAATCATTTAAACTCCCTCCGACCCACAGGAAATGTGAAAAAATAAATGAAACAGATCTGCAGCAGCTGGCTATAAACTGGTTCTTGAGCTAACCTTCCTACCAATATCATCTACAAAGTAGAACAATGGGCAAGGAAGACTCTGAGTAAGGGGTCAGGATAAGAAAGCCAAACCTAAACAATCTCCTTGGGTAGCAGTACTTCCCAGTGCAGTTCCATTGTGTTGTCAGAAGCAACATTTGTAAAGTTTATGGGCTCCAAAGCTCCCATAAAAACAACTCCTAGGAGACCAGCCTGGAAGTCAGGAGAGCCAAAGACAGACTTAGCTAGTTTGGCTAAATTCCAAAATGTTAACAGATTTTTTTGAGACTTCACTGATGTGAGGTATTTGGAGATGACCCAATAAAATACTGTCTTTTGTTGGTAGCTTCAGTGAAGCCCTTGCTAAAGATCAGCTAACTCACTTCCTGACATTCAAATACTCCTGTTTCTACCCCTTACAGAGAAGAATGGAAACACCACACAAAAGCAGCAAGCAGCAGACGAGAAAGAATTAATGAGTCTAATTCTTACTCAGAATCACTACACTCCAACTGGGATGGTTTTTGAAAGCTAATGGGGTTCTACTGGAAATTTTTGCTCAGGACCTAGGAATCTAAGTTTCTCCTATGAATTTTAAGGCTGGATATGGTTATAATCAAATGTAGTACAAAAATAAAACAGTATCTTATTATCAGTAAAAATGTTTTCACGTGTCTAGATGAAAACTCTTTAGGAATTATTCAAAGGAAGTGTTTCAGACTTTCCTACCCTAAGTAAGTAATATTTTAATACCTACTAAAATGAACCCAATTAAGAAGACATTATCTACTACAAAACCATTCCATTAAGCATCTCAAAGCTAAATGAAAATGAGTTTTAATGTACCCACTCTCCCTCACTTTTATTTACTAAGCAAAAACTAAAATTCTCTCCCTCTATATACAAATCTCTCATGTTTGTTAGACTTTAAAAACCTTATATGAAAGTAAAAGATTCATTCATTATCCATATCAAGTAGTTAGTTTACCTGGGTTTAGTGGATTAATCTAGGGGTGTAAGAATCAGCCAATCTGTCCAGAGAATGGAAATGCCATATGATATCATCCGACCTCAAACTTTAGGAGTTTCCTGACCTCTAAGCCAATGGAGCATGGAGATACATTAAGGTCTTCAGGAAAAGGAAGATCTAGTTTCTTACCCACTGCTGATTTATTAATGAAGCATTAATATAAGCTTTCATTAATGCTTTCAGCTCTTGTAATGAAGCTACTCTTCAAGTGCCACCAATATGTTTATATTTTGAGAAGTTAATAATCAAGAATAAGAGGCAACCTGCAACCCACCAAAAAAATACTTTCTCAAAAAGCGGGCATTTCTATGAGCGAAAACATCAGCATCTGGATTTACAAGAGGATCTTACTTTGGGAATGTGGGTCACATGCTTATTATCCTCAGTGAGAAAGCTAGCGGCACTGATTCTAATACCTCTCGAGGGACTCATCAAGACCTATGGGGTATTGGGCAGACAGAAGGGACAGCACATCTCACCCACACATGATGAAAATAATTTACTAGGACATTACCAAAAATATCAAAATGTTAGTTTTAATAAGCTTTTCCCTTGAATGCTAAACTACACAACCTAAGGCACAATTAAATGTTGTCTTACATTGTGTTTAATTGGTTTACCTGTGTGTGTCCAGGCTCTCAACTAATTAGTAAGTTTCCTGAGGCCAGAAACTTTCAGAAAAACACTTCTCTAATATCATCCACAGCTCAGGTACATAGTGTTCTACACATGTTTATAGACTGATTTGTGGATGGGTAGACCTTGATTAGCACACAGCTGATACAAAGATACTGTTAAAACAAACATAAAAAAATTTCCAACTTTCTAGTTAGAACAGGATCTATCACAACTAGAGTCATCAAGAATCCTTCATCTCGCTAAAATGAATACTTATTTCTGACTATCTCAAAATGAGAAAAATACAATGCTCCTCCACATCACCCAAGCTGAATGATAACTGACAATACTACTGTCATTTGTATTTTGTAGGATGAGAACATAAATAAGAAGAATGATAAAATAAAGATAGAGAAACTGAATGAAAGAAGGTATGAGAAGGCCAGGAGGAACTTGCAAATTATTCACTATCCAATCTCTACCTTTCAAATACTATCTATATAGTGCAAGCCCAGATCTAGATCTCCAACCCTGACCTCTCCCCTGAATTCCAAACTATATCTAAGGGTCAGCTCTCTATCTCTACTTGAATGTCTAAAAGGCATGCCAATTTAGCATGTCCAAACTTAGCTCTTGTTCCTTCCCTCCAAACCTATGATTCTTCAGTGTTTCCTATCTCAGTTGCTCAGGCCACATCTCGTCCCTGACTCTTCTCTTTCCCTCATAACTCATATCCAATTGTCAGCAGCTCCTATGGGCTCTACTTTCAAATTATAACCAGAATCCAGCCACTTCTCACCACCTGCACTACAATCACCCAAGTCCAAGCCAACATTATTGTCTCTCCCTGATCAGTGCAATAGCCTCCAATTTGTCTCCCTGCTCCTGCCCTTGTTCATTGTAGTCTTTGTTCAACACAGCAGCCGGAGTAATCTCACTGAAACCTAATCAGATAATATTATTCCTGCACACAAAACCTTCCCAAGGATCCCCACCTCACAGAGCACAAAAGCCACAGGTATTGCTATGGTCTATAGTATTGTACATAATCTGTACCTGCCCCGGCCCAACACACACTTTACCTCATTTCCTATTACTCTCTCTCTCTGACTCATCCTTCTCCAAACACACTGGCCCCCTTGTTGTTCCTTGAACATAGCCTATATATTATCAACTCAGGACCTTTACACTTCTTGATCCCTCTGCTTAGAAAGCTTCCCACAGGTATATATATGGTTATTCCTTTACCTTCTTCAGAACTTTTCCTAAATATGCCGTACTAAGTGAAGTCTTTCCTAACCATCATATTTAAAATTGTAATCCACACCCCTTGACAGACATACACACATATGCTTCTATATATCTACACCTTAGCCCCCTTCTGTTGCTTCATTTTTTCCATAGCCCTTATTACCATCCCACATATGTATATTTTACTTATGACTAAAAATATAAATTTCATGAAGACAGGCATTTTCTTCTATTTTGATTCCTACTGTATCACCAGAACCTAGAATGGTGTGTGGCATATAGTAAGTAACCAATAACTATGTGTTTAATAAATTGGTGGACCCACAAGAAACAAGCAAGAGGAATTAAAATCTCTACACAATCACTCATAACAGATTTCAGTCAACTGCCTTGTCCTCTTAAGGATTATCATCCATTTTACTAATAATCTACTAACAACAGCTATTAAGTAGCAGTATTTGCGCAGTCCAGAAGCAATCCCTACTTCCTCAACTTCACAGGTAAGACAAAATATACAAAGAAGCAACTCATTCCTAATAGCTAACATTTAATGAATGCTTACAATATACCAGGCACTGTGCTAAGCACTTTAATAGATTAATGAATCCTTACAACACTCTAAGACACAAGTTTCTAGGACTTTCTTTTTAAAAGGAGACTGGGGCTCAGAGACTTTAAGAAATTTTAACATGGCTAGAAGGTGAAACAATCACCATTTGAATTCAGGTCATCTGTTCACAGGCCATGTTTTTAACTCTTTCCTCTAACAGAAAGATGGTTCCATCACAAGGTACAGAAAAGGTAATGTGTAAGTATGTTTTGAAGTAGTCTGAAAAACAGCCTAATAAGAAATAACATTTGGATGTATGAGGAGCACAGTGTCCCTAAACTTCAAAGGAGTCTCGATTTGGTACAGGAGGCAGTAAGGACCTGTTGCACTGAGCCAGGTAGTCAGTGATACTGACCAAAGGTCTCTCCAGAAGTACAATGACTCTGGTCTGAAGGTTTTGAAAAGGTTGAGGAAAGAAAGGAAGGGAAATCTTTATATATGGAAATGTGTATGTGCAAGAATATGAAGACCAAAATGAATGCATTCATTCATTCATTTGTTCAAAAGCTGTAAGTCTCCTATGGTACAGGCCCTGTTATGGATGTCAAGGACACTAAAAGCCCTGTGCTTAAGTTCATCTCCTGGAAAAAGTAGCTCCAGAGGAATGATGAAAAAGCCAGACTAAACAGGCCAGTTGATGCTGAGGAGTTTACTGTAGAACAGTGAGGGAAGAGGTTAATCGACACAAAGGGAAGTGATTGTGGAAGATTTTGAGAGCCACAGGAGTTTGAATTTGGTTGTTAAAATATATAAATTATGGGTTTCTCAGGTACACAATAAATATCTATTGAATGAAAGAGCACTATTCCAAAATACATTCAAAGCCCTGATCTAAAAGCTATTTTCCTCCTTTCTATAGTGGATAACTATTGCAAGAAAGAAAATCATTTGTTAGCATCTCTCAATAACCTTGGAAAATATGAGAAGGATTTTTTCTTACTCTACGAGGCCAGTTCTTATGAGAAATGACTCATATAATACCACTCTGTTTTGAAATACCTACAAAAATTCCCAAGCATAGTTGATCTCTCCCCTGGAAATAACTCCCTCAAAGAAGTCTTTGGAATTTATCAAATACACATTTTTCTCCTTAAATTAAACTCCTAAGAACTGCTGAAGTCACAGGGTAAAAGAACCTACCTTCTCTTTCCTTCCTGCTCACAAAACTAGGAAGCCACAATGTTTAGTCTTGTAGGTCACAAAGAGAGAGATTTATAAACGGTAACATTCATTCTATACCAATGCCTTTATCTGACTCTTTCCTCATACATTGACTTGGACATAAAACTACATATTTCTTTGTGCCTCAGATTCATCAATGATAAAACAGGGATCACAATAGCTCTACCTGGTAGGGTGCCTGTGATAATTTAGTGAATAAATATATGCCATATGTATACAATAGTGCCTGGTCCACTATAAGCATTCAACAAATATTAGCTATCATCACCATTATTATTATTGTATATATTTTTATTTTTCTATCAGTGGTTAACATTTAAATTTAAAATATATTACAAGTATGTTTACTGCCAAAATAATTCAAACAGTACAAAAAGGAAAATGTAAACATGAAAATCCCATCTTCCTCACCCCTGGCTCCCACTCCCAAAATTTCACTGCCTGCATGTCCTTCACCAAATATGGTGACAGGAAACAATTATATACCCAGACATTTTCTATTTTATTTAAATAAATTAGATCACACTATATAAACTGTTCTGCAATTTGTTTTTCTTTCATCTAATGATATCTTTTACACCTTTCTATTTACATTTATATCAACTTTTTAACATGGCACTCAATAATTTAGTTTATTTAATTAGTCTCCAATTGATAGACATGGATGTTGTGTCCAGTTTTTACTATTACCAATGCTTCAAGAAACATTTTCTATGTGTACACACACACTTCTGGGATTATGTCATTCTAGAAGTGTGTCTATTGGATCAATGGCAATATCTGTATTTCAATTATATAAGATATTGCCAAAGTGCCTCTAAGAAAGGATATACCTACCTCAGTGATATATTTTTAAAGTCTTACAGGTTACACTAATTTAGTAAGAATAGAAATATAGGGATTCTACCAACTAAAGAAATATGATATGATCCCTGGGCTTATCTACCAGTACAGGGAGTTAAAGGAGATTAAGGAACCAGCTTGAACAGATTAGAGGCACAGAGGATGTTTACTGGCAAATAGTAGAGGTAGAGCTATAACTCTAATATGCCATAAAATTAAAGTAAAAACCATCATATAAAATGCTACTTTTATTCTGCTTATCTGATATCCTTTTTCTTATTTTATTTTCCATAACACCACTCACACACTTGTATTACCAAGATGTTACTTTCCAGACAACCATATTCTCTCAGAAATATACTGACATATTTAAGTACTGTAGATTCCTTTTAATATTATGTCATAAATGCTCAAGCATACAATCTAAAAAGTTTATCAAAAGGTTAACTATGATCAATCAGTCTAAAAGCTCTAGAAGACAGGTGACACTACCACATTCTTCTCCCTCCCAACCTGCCTCACTTTCTAAACTTCCTCCATAACTAAAAAATGATTAAACCCATAATTATCTTGTTCCCATCCCTAACAAAAATAATAAGATTCATGGGAAATAAAAAATTAGCCCTATATAAAATAAAAACAAAACACACTTTGGGAACTCTGATATAGTTATATAGAGAGCAGACCCAAAATATTTTTAATGTAGAGACCAAATTGTATGATGCAAAGTTAAATTAAGAAACTCATTCCTATGGATCTGCATTCATTAAAAATATTTCATGTCTTAACTTGTGTTTTGAATCAGAGACACTAAATTTTAAGAAAAGATTTATGAGCAAGAGACTGTCATTCTTTTAAGAAAACCCACTAGGCACTTTTATAATGCAAATGTTGCAACTATGAATCATGTTAAGAAGCTAGTTCTACTATTTGTTTATTTCATTTCAAAGGACTATGTACTTAAGCATCCTACACTCCTACTTGTCCATAATCTCTCCATCTAGTACTTTTTGCATATCAGATTTTACAAAATTATTTCATTGGAAAGACAAGCATGTAATATTCAATGGCCAACTGAAATTGAATTTACTTCAGAAGTTGTGACCAAAGCCAGCAAAGATTGAGGCTACTTTTTATAAAACACCCTAAGAAAATCTGCCTATTTCAAACAGGCAATCATTTCACTGCCTTGTCAAAGTGTTATTTTTAATAAGCTCATAATTGCATGTTGCCCATCTTTGCTTTTGTCAATGAAATTTAAGTAAAGTAAATGCCACCAATTTGTAATAAAAGCCAAGGGAGGATTAATCCTTTCAGGTTGAGAAAATTACCATATATTTTATACATAAATATGTATGAGTATATAGATATAGATACAGATATAAATAATATTTCTTTTTCCTGCTGGTTCTTGGAGCTGCAACACTGGTAAGAGAATAGACTATTTCAACTCCAGAAGAGTCACTGATACTGGCTCTATTTGCATAATTCTAAAACCTATTCTTGTGCCACACTTCCCAGCCCTGGTAACAAAGGCTTCTCCTCCTTAGCTCTAAATAGCAGTATCAAATAACCAACCCCTTCAGATCGAGAAACAACAACAAAAATAAAAACACTTCCCTCCAAATCAGACAGAGCAGTGTAAAACTGTTAAGGAAATACAAGGGCCCCCAGATAAACTGTGCCATCTACCTATCTAGGAAGACCACCCAGTTCAGTTTTCCCCTCCTGATTCTAGCTGTGCGCAACTCTGTTTTCTCTGTAGAAGAGAAGAGAGTGGTCACAGAAAACTCAACTGGCAGGAGTAGGCTCAGCTGTGTCAGCTGGCATTTGGAAAAACTGGAGTGGGTAAAATGCCAGGCAGCCTTTTGGATGAGCCCAGGACACTCTAGAAGGGCACTCTTCCTACCCTCTTTGGGACTAGACTCAAGACAGGGAATCTGATCCAGCCTTCAGAAAAGTTCCAAAAGAATACAATGCCAGAATAATTTCAAGTTCTCAAATCTCAACTAGTAAGATTTTAGTTAAACAATGCATTCAATCATCACTTACTGACAACCCACAAAATCAGACACGGATGAAAACTTAGCATAGAAATGGATATATTTTTCTTTTTTTTAATTTTATTATGTTATGTTAATCACCATACATCATTAGTTTTTGATGTAGTGTTCCATTATTCATTGTTTGCGTATAACACCCAGTGCTCCATTCAATACATGCCCTCTTTAATACCCATCACCAGGCTAACACTTCCCCCCACCCCCTCCCCTCTAGAACTCTCAGTGTGTTTCTCAGTCCATAGTCTCTCAAGGTTCATCTCCCCCTCCAATCTCCCCCCCTTCATTTGTCTTACACAATTCACAGCGCTCACCATAGCACATACCCTCACAATGTCTATCACCCAGCCACCCCATCCCTCCTACCCCCACCACTCCAGCAACCCTCAGTTTGTCCCCTGAGATTAAGAATTCCTCATATCAGCGAGGTCATATGATACATGTCTTTCTCTGATTGACTTATTTCGCTCAGCATAATACCCTCCAGTTGCATCCACGTCACTGCAAATGGCAAGATTTCATTCCTTTTGATGGCTGCAATATTCCATTGTATATATATACCACATCTTCTTTATCCATTCATCTGTCGATGGACATCTTGGCTCTTTCCATAGTTTGGCTATTGTGGACATTGCTGCTATAAACATCGGGGTGCACGTACCCCTTCGGATCATTACATTTGTATCTTTGGGGTAAATACCCAGTAGTGCAATTGCTGGGGAAATGGGTATATTTTTAATAATTTTGCTACCTATAATCTGCACTTCTCTTTACTAGATTAACTGCTCTAACGCACTGTTTTCTTTATGTCACATCCCTGTTCAAAAAGCTTCCCATTCTCCCCAGGAGAAAGCCCTTTTGGCAATCTTCTAGCCCCTCACTTCAAACATAAAACACTCTGCACTACCCAGTAATTAATTTCACTACCCCCAATAGAGCTTTTGTTTGTTTTTGCCTCTGTCCCTTTGTCATCTCAACTTTCAACAAGTGGAATACTGTTTACCTTTTTGCTCAATGCAGGTTTGATTCTCTAGGTAGCAGACTGATGGAGTTTAATATGCAGTACATTAATTAGAGAATGCCCTGGGGATCAAAACCTGAGGAAAGGGCAGGAAGGATGCAGAACTGGGTAGAGGAAAAGCTGAGCTATGACAGCCTCAGCCAGCACCTTCCAGGAGCTCTGTAGCTAAAATGGCCCTTCAGAATTGTCTAAGGTTTGCTGAAATGGTGAGGCCTTTATACTCAACCTGACCATTCACTGGATACCAGCCACCCTGGGAAGGGTGTGACCTTGGGTGAGGTGGTGCTCTGCAAAGGTAATCCCTAAAGGGGTTGATAACATTCCCAGCCAGCTGAGATAGCAAGAACATATTGAAGGGGAATCTGGGGAGCACAGTACCACATCCACTACTCTGCCTGCCCAAGCCGTCTCATCCTCATGTTCTACCTCTTGTCCACCTGAACATCATATAATGCCTGAACACTGAACACTCTCACTTAATAAAACTTCAATTGTGTTATGTAACATTTCAAAAATGTTATTTCCATTAAACGACAAGGCACTGGAGGGTAGGAACCATGAGTTATATCCTCCTAACTTATTTAGAACAGGGATAAACTTTTTATATTAAAGGCCAGAGTAAATATTCTAGGCTTTGTGTATCACATATGGTCTCTGTTGCATATACTTTTTTTTTTTAAAACAACCCTTTAAAAATGTAAAAACCATTCTTAGCTCATTGGCCATATAAAAATAGGATAGATATGGCCCATGGGCCATCATTTACCAACTCTTGCTTTAGAACAGCACTATCAAATGGAAATTTAATGCAAATCATATATGTAATTTTAAACTGTCTAGCAGCTATATTTTTAAAAAAGCAAAAAAATGTGTGCACTTAATTCTAATAGGTTTTATTTAATCAAAAAATATAAAAGATACTCTTATTCAACATGGAATCAAAATAGAAATATTAATGACTATCTTACATTCAAAGTCTTTGAAATCTAGTGTGCATTTTATACTTATATCAAATTTCAATTCAGACTAGGTACATTTCAAGTGCTCATTAGTCACATATAGCTAGTGGCTACCATATTGGACAGCACAGCTAAAGAACACAGAGAATGGTGTTTCAACAAATGTGAATTTGTTCATTTAAACGGCATTTACTGAGTTCTAGCTATTGAGAATACAGATTGATTTGTGCTAAATGTGAGAATATAGATTTAATAGGATTCAATTTTTGCCCTTCAGCAGTCCAGAGTTTAGTGGGCAACACAGATAGGTGATATAATAACACCTAGTGGTCTGGAAAAAGTACTACAGTAGAATAAAAAATAAAAAGGAGTTAAGTCTTAAATGGTCACCAAATCTGTGAGAATTTCTTCAATGCACTATAGAGTCCTTAAATCACAATTTTTAAAAAGTTAAAATGATTCAGACCTTTAAAAATGTTTTTCTTTTTTTAAATACCCTCTGAATGAAAAAATAAATTTGAGATACAATGAAATAATTCTATGATAACTGGGTAAGAATTGCATAATCTCTCATGATGAAATGGTTATTTTACTTTATAGAAGGCATAAAATGGAAAGTATATTTCCTCAAAATATATTTCAAACTTATGCCACAGGTACAGCTTTCTATTTCTTATAACATCTTTTTTTTTTTTTTAAAAGACCAGATGCTTCATGTGGCAAAATCATGCTTTCTGAAATCTCAATAATTCAAAAGCTTTTTTCTTGTTTTTGTGCTAATTTTATGATTTCCCCAGAAAATATAATTGATATAAAATAGCCTTAGAAACACAGTATTGTTCTTAAAGAGGTAAGAGGTGCTTATCTGGGAGTCAGAAGGGATACTAAAATGAAATTTGAATGTCGTCTATAAATATATAAGATTAGTATTTCCATTAGTTTTCCCCCAGTAACCTAACAAGCTTCCCATACTTTTTGTCCTTAACATTTCTAGTATAAAAGTTAACATAATCTGTAATTTCTTTTTCTTTGTGCCTACTAAAATTTCATGGTTATAAGCTGTTTGACTGCACTGGGATATTCTGGCATATTTTACAAATTGTAAAAATTGTACAAATTGTAAAAAATATTTACAAATTGTAAAAAAATCTACAAATTGTAAAAAATAAATTTTAATGTTATAAGAACAACATTCAGGGGCACCTAGGTGTCTCAGTCGTTAAGCGTCTGCCTTCAGCTCAGGTCATGATGCCAAGGTCCTGGGATTGAGCCCCACATCAGCTCCCTGCTCTGTGGGAAACCTGCTTCTCCCTCTCTCACTCCCCTTGCTTATGTTCCCTCTCTCGCTGTGTCTCTGTCAAATAAATAAATAAAATCTTGGAAAAAAAAAAAAAAATGTTTATAAAGTTTTAACATTTTTAATGTTATAAGAAAAAGGGAAAATTAATTTTCCAGACTAGCAACTTAAATTTTATTAATCTAAAGTAATTTTATTTAAAGTAAATCCAAAACTAAATTTCATTCTGGATAGAAACATGTATCTTTTTTTTTTGAGAGAGACAGAGAGACACAGAGAGCACGCGTGTGTGCAAGGTGGAGGGGTAGGAGTTAAGAGAGGGGGAGAGAGAGAGAATCTTAAGTAAAGTTGGCTCCAGGCCTAGCATGGAACCCAATGTGGGGTTCGATCTCAGGACCCTGAGATCATGATCTGAGCCCAAATCAAGAGTCGGATGCTTAACCGACTGAGCCACCCGGAAACATTTTTCTTTTAATATATACTGATAAAGAATATACATTTAAAATCCCACTAGCAATGTGGAATGTCAATCTAATTTACCTGACATTTTCCATATGATCTTTCTCATACCAGAGCAGAAGGGTTACTAATTTGGGGAGAACGAAGAAAGCAGGGAGTGATTACACACACTCCTGAAAAATCTCATAAAATCTATAGATCCTCCTCTTAAAAAAAATCCAAATTCCCATACACACGATAAAGCCCACAATGAATCCACTGAAGTGCATCGACATCAGGTTAAAAAACTTTCTACTAAAAAGTACATCAATCAGTGAAGAATAAAGCAGTGAAATTAAATGACCAAAGAAGTATTATCAATAAGGCTTTTATAGTAGTGCAAGTCCATGAGAATAAATTGCTTCAATAAAATAAGAGTGTCTAAAAGTTAGAGCAGGGGTCAAACCACAGCGGGAAAAACAAAAGATGACAGCAAATCCTTTGACATTCAGTTTCTGCCACTATTCTATGTTTCATTAGAGACAGGAGAGGTTCCAGAAATACCACGTCCTTCTTAAAAGTGGTAGGCGGAGCCTAGCACTCCCTACTTCAAAAGCTTGTTCAGGGGCACCTGGGTGGCTCAGTCGGTTGAGTGCCTACCTTTGGCTCAGGTCATGATCCCGTGATCGGGGGCCTGGGATCCAGCCCCATGTCCGGCTCCCTGCTCAGCCTCTCCCCCACCACTCTCCCTCCCTCCCGACCCCTGCTCACGCGCTCTCTCTCAAATAAATGAATACAATCTTAAAAAAAAAAAAAAAAAAAGCTTGTTCAGACTTTCAACTCTTCTCATTCCTGCCAAGTGTTGGTGCCCAGCAGCTATGTACTCCACAATACCACCATCTACAGATTCTCAACCATCCAAAGGCCTTTGCACATGCCTTTAAAAGGTAGCCAGCCCCTGATTTTTAAACAGGAAACACTGTAAGCGATTCTGCCTTTAAAACTTTCAGCCCTGAACTAAGTGATGTGTATCTGAGAAAATTCTATACTATCTTTGCAACTGTCTCGTAAACATAAATTATTTCAAAATAAAAAGTTCTAACAAAAATGCGCTTATGAGAGACTATTCAGTAGTGGTTTTTATTTTCTTCACAGACCTGTTTGACTGGAGATTGAATGTTCTTAAAAACTGATGGTGAATGGAATTTAAAGGGAATTACATTCATCTTTTTAGTAAGCCTCCCCAACATAATTAAAAGGAGGTAAAGAATTATGTCTAGAATTCAAAGAAGAAACCCATTCTATTAGTCTCTGAACAAGGCTTCAGAGAAAAGGAGCACTGGAATAGTTGTCAGGAAGTGTTATGCACACCTGTGTCACAAAATACCACTGCTGAAAGTGGTGGGAGGGAAGACAAGAAGTGACTAGACCCAGGCAGTAGGTCTCATGCCAAGATCAAGGCTAGAGAGACAATACTGCTAACTCTCTAAAAACTGTCCAATTTAATGGGTCATTCATATGTAAAGAAGATGCTAACCAACTGGTAAGAAGAGACTTCAAAATGCTTCTCCAATAGTTGTACTCAGCCAAAAATTTTTTTCTACACAAAACGGCTAATTTTAGGGATACATTTTACAGAGAAAAGCTAATTTTTATCAAGGATCGATTCGATGTTATTAAACCCAGTGATAAACATCCTTTCAATAACTTTATGTAGTACTTACTGAGAGAGCATAAACTTTTAATTAAACTAGAAAGCATGTGCAAAAAACTTCAATTCTGAATTGGCAAATTTACAACACTGTAATAGAGAATGAAAATGGTAAATGCACTAATAAAAGCTATCCCCCATTTAAGTTGGATAAAAACAAGACATTCCCTAGCTAAATAAAAATAACTTTGATCTCCTTACCCTTAACAGAAAAGACAAAGTATTGGCATTAAATTGAGTAACAAAATAAGCAAATCTAAAATTGAAAAAAAATACTACAGTAACAACTCTTGCCAGGAAACAAAGTGATTTTATAAACTAAAAATGTTCTGAAGTGGGAAGAAAAAAATGCTGGGTATTTTAATAAAGAATGTGCATTTTGGAGTAAGTTTTAAAGGATCGTATAGCTAAAACCTGGCCTGATATTTCATACTATTTAATATTTCCTCAGGAAACTAGATCATTATAATAGATGGCAAGCTTCAGTTCCCATTAGTAAGTAAGCTAGAAACAAAGAACTTTGATGGATTCGAATAGTATTCAAAATGGAGTTGGTATATTAGAAAACCCCTATGTAATTAGCTAAATCATTGAGGCAAAGCTGCATTATCAACTATTTAGGTATATATGAAATATTTCAAGATCCCACCATATATAAAGAACAAAGCATTTTTAATGTGTTCAAAGTGATTATGTTGTTAAAATCTTCTAAAAGTTTCTTCACCATCAAAATATTCCTCAAACTTATGAAGTTCTTATTTGTCATTTTGCAAAATAACATATTTTGGAATATGAAATACATAGCTTTTACATAAGCTGCTATGTAAAATAAGTGAAATACAACAGGGAAAAAAAACATCTTGCACCATAGCAGACCTGTAAGTGAAATGTGAGAGCAAGCCACCATTCTTGTTGTGTTTTAAGCAAGCACATTACTGGGGTTCATAAATAGAAATTTAGTTTAGAAACTCTGAGGTAAGCTTCTTATTTTACTCTTCACTGCTTGACTCACGCTGGATATCCATGCCCAGTTATGATCTCCACATCTGAAAGGGAATGCAGAGAAATAAAAAGGAAGGAAGCCCACACTGATGATGAAAGGGTTGGAAAAAGAAGAAAGATCAAAAGGACACAAGTATTCTGGCTTTAAAGAAAGAGCTGAGGGGATACTTTTTAATGTCCTTGAAATATATGGACTATTATATTGAGAATGGTAACCAGCTGTTCTCCATCTCTATTTAGGACAAACCAGAAGAAAACGGCTTAAATCCAAGCAATGACAGATTTAGGTTATTAAGGGAAATAATGGAATCTTTTCCAAAATTATTTAAAACTACAGATATTTAATTTACCTAGAGTGGTTAAGAGTGAGAACTACAATCTGATTTATAAGATCCTTTTAAACTCTATTTTTTTACATATTCTTTATCAAGACATATTAAATTGCATAAAGAGAACTATTAGCTGTTACTGAACACAGTCAACTACTCTCAATTATAGGAAGCAATGCAAGGAAAATAGCTTTGGATCAAACCCTAATGTGACATTGGGCAAGACTTTTAACCTCAAAATGCTTCAACTCTGTGGAAGCATTCATCACTAAAAGGGGATTATAGATAGCAATATTCACCTTGTAAAAGTGTTGGGATGATAAAAAATTGAGATTATCTGTGTGAAGAATCTGGTATAATTTCTTAGACATATTAGATGCTTGGGTAATGTTAGCTCCCTTCCAATCCCTGATAGACACAACACATGAGGCTTTCAATTTTCCAAAAGGAATAGAGATATAAATACCATGAAACTTTCCTGAATTGTTGCTCTTATTATTCATAGAACTGTCAAGTAGGAAAGTAATAGTACCAACCATCAAAAAAAAGACCTCTATCCAGTCTATAATTTCCCATCCTCTAATTTTTTCTCCTCTTCCTGTCTCCCTCTTATTGGAGTTCAAGGGTCTAAGCCTTATTTTGAAGAGTACCATGTTACTGTATCATAGGGAAATTGGGGTAAATCAAAAAGGCTCCACGTTTTCCCTTAAAGGTTGCCACAGCTCACTTTTTTAAGTGGTCTATAGCAAGGTCAATCCTGGTCAATGCTGGTATAATCTGAAGGCTTCCAAGGTGTTTCACATTCAGAAAACAAAATCTGGGGACAGATTATCCATGAGCAACTAATTCTATAAACAACTGCCAGGAATTGGGCCGCATGACTGGAGAATCTCTTTACTGACAATTAAATTCAAGAATTGCAGCTCACATCTTTTAGCCTGCTATTTGTTGCCTGGTAACTGGGAGTACTTCTGCACTCTGACCACTTCACAGACACTACAGTAAAATTATTCTAGCATGCAAATCACCTAGTAATTTTTACATCAAGAGTGGGGAAAGTTTTCTTCACAGCTTTAGAGAGAATCTTTTTAAGAGCTAAAGCTTCCTAACAGTCTATAACCTACCCATAAAACATGTTATCAAACTAAGGCGTGTTTTATTCCCTTCAAAATAAAAGGGTGTGTGTGTGTGTGTGTTTTAATGGAACCAAACTACATGAAATTTTTTTTTTAAGATTTTATTTATTTATTTGAGAGAAAGAGAGAGAAAGCACAAGCAGTGGGGAGGAGCAGAGGGAAAGGAAGAAGCAGACTCCCTACTGAGCAGGGAGCCCAATGCGGGGACTTGATCCTGGGACCCCAAGATCATGACCTGAGCCAAAGGCAGAAGCTTAACTGACTGAGCCACCCAGGTGCCCCCTAACTACATAAAATTTTAAAGTAAGAAAAATACTGATACAGAAAGCTGATCTGGCTATAAAAAATTATTTTCCTGTCCATTTTTTAAGATGAAATCATCCCATCATCTCTGAAACAAATTACATTCTCTCAAAATCATCTTATTTCTTTAGGCACCTATATTATATTCTATTTTTTCCTCTAGGAACACTTTATATGGAAATCAAAAATATTTTTTTCAATTTGAAAAATGGAAAATTTTTCAAATTTTTTTCAATTAAAAAAATTTAAAATATCCTTTTCAATTAGAAAAATTCAAAATATTTTTTCCAGTTCCAGAAAAATGAAGATCAGTGATTTTTTTTTTGCAATTTAAGAATACTATGTATTTTTACTTTATTTTTTTTAAAGACTGTATTTATTTATTTGACAGAGAGTGAGAGAGCGCAAGCCAGGGATGGCAGAGGGAGAGGAAGAAGCAGGCTCCCCACTGAGCAGGGAGCCTGAGGCTAGGATGCTGGGCTCTATCACAGGATCCTGGGATCATGACCTGAGCCAAAGGCAGACGCTTAACCCACTGAGCCACACAGGCGCCCCTATGTATTTTTATTTTAAATGCATTGATATTCACTGAATTATATTAGGTTCTGAACTGAAACAAGTGGTTAAAACATTAGTCTATCACCTTCCAATTCAATTAGAACACAGGACAATCAGAAAAGCTAGCAGAGAAGAGGAGATTATTTTTAAATAGGGGAATATGTACCTAAAAGGTAAAAGGAACAGGGTGGAATGATTTCAATATTTTGGGAGCTGATTATCTAAATCTAACAAGAGTGCACTAGATAACTGCTGTAGTCTGACAGCTTTCCAAATGTCATATATCCCTGTACCCAAAGTGTCCAAAAAAGCCCAAATGCCACAGGGTACCCACATCGATAAACAGTCCAATCTCTTCGGGGGGTTTCAAGGAGGTCTTTGCATATACAGAAGTAAAAAGCTAACTACTATGAGAGATATAGGCTTAAATAAGAGAGCTTTCAGAACTGAATATAAATTTCCCAGAAAATAAACAGGAATTTACTAGGTAGAACTCCATTTTTTTTTTTTTTTTTTTTTTTTTTTTTGGTGAGGAAAAGCAACCTGGGGTTTGGGGATGGCACTTATTTTTACTTTAATGCCATGTGAAGAGAGGGGCAAACCTGCACTTTTATCTTATCTCTATTTCCATTGTCTGATGTTGATATGAGGAGTAAAATATAGAAAGAAATTAAGACATTTGGAAGGCAGTAGTCTAAAGCTCCAACCTTTTTGAATACACCAGATCTCAGAACTACAGATTTTCAAAGACACTTATATTCAGGATATTTAAGAACAAAGATATTTTGACAAGACTTATTTACATATTTGTGAAAAGGTCAAAAGATTTCAATGACATGAATGTCTACAGCAAGTTAAGCTACATGTATTTTCTAGGCTACACAGGACATAAACTAGAAACTCATCACTAACTAGAGGCCAATGAAAGAGGACAATTCTAGAACATAGAGGACACAGTAATTAATAAATCCTTGCCTGGATTTTGATTCCCACCTGGCACAAACCCAAGACATGCAAATGGTTCTTTAAGGCTGGAGGAATAAAAGCCAAGGAACTAAAACTATAAATACAGACACATTCTGAGCTCCCAGAACTATTTGAGGCCCTGTGTTTCTACCCATGAAGAAGACAATAAACACCTTGCTCTTTGGCACCTAACTGAAATTACTATTCAACACACACACACCACACACACACACACACACACACACACACACACACACAATCAGTCCCGAGTGTCAATCAATTATTCCTTTTCCTTATTTATTCAAAGATGAAAATAGAGGGATTATAATTAAGGGATAAATCTTTTAATTGGTAGAATGTGCCTGTACTAACCAAACCTGAAACACGTCTTCAAATCTTGCATGTGGCTGCAGGTCCATCCCCATGGACTATTCGTCCTGACACTCTGCTGCTGCCTCAGCTGTTGCTGCCACTACAACTTCAGCAGCCAGGTGAGGCAGTGCCAGAAGTGGAGGGCAAGTCTGTGCTATTTCCAGAGAAAATACAGAAGCACAGATCGCTGACTTAAGATATACTTAACTCACACTGAGAAATGGGAAACTGCCTTAATAAGCACTTGGGTATTGATCAAGTACACAACTCCTACAGTAAGAGATCAAATGTTTCTCTAAAGCATGTCTTCTTTGGATTAATTCTGAAATGTGTGCTACATAATAAATACTATCTACCTCACACTCTAAAATCTGAATCCTGTGGAACTGTCAGAAAGGTTTGTTTATGGTAGTTTTAATTTCTAATACTTATGAATTTACCAAAAAATATAATTTTATTTTATTAAATGTAAATATATAACATTTCTGTATCTAAACATGTTTGTAAATACATAAAACACATGTCAATTATGCTGTATTATCTATTTTATTATCACATACAAAGTTGAATATATATGCATATATACATAAAATATATGTACAAATTAGAATTTCCCAACTTATTCTTTGCAATACATTTTCAAAATACTAACACAGCCATAGATAATGCCATTGGATCTCCCATTTTTACACAAACTATCTCAACGGAAACTGTAACAAACTCCAAAAAGAAAATATTTAATATTGAGGAATTCAAAATCTATACTAAAGCTAAAAGCTAGTAGCTTTAAATTATTTAAAGCTACTAGCTTTAAATTATTCTTAAATATTATATTAAAGCTTTTAGCTTTATTATAGATATCTACTTGCATAGGTGTGAACATATTTCTACTTAGTGATTTGTGCCTGTTTGAACTAAAAGAGAAATTTAAATGAGTTGATGAAATCTGGCCTCAAGGAAACTGCTAAACTAAATTGAAATAATATAATAATATCGGTTTGCAATGAAATAGTTATTCCCCAGAGATTCATATCAGCATGGAACTAGCCTTTATGTTGACCTATGAAAATAAATGATATAGAAAATTGGGTGCCTGGGTGGCTTAGTTGGTTAAGCGACTGCCTTCGGCTCAGGTCATGATCCTGGAGTCCCAGGATCGAGTCCCGCATCGGGCTCCCTGCTCAGCAGGGAGTCTGCTTCTCCCTCTGACCCTCCCCCCTCTCATGTGCTCTCTCTCTCTCTCTCAAATAAATAAATAAAATCTTTTAAAAAAATGATATAGGAAATTTATTTATTATAATGGCTATTGGGGTGAAAATGACCCTAGAGTCAACTTACTGGAAGCTTATCACTGGGCCTTCACTAACTCTCCTCTTATGTCATCACCTTAGCCTATACTTCATTCTATGCATATAAAGAGTATCTGAATACTGAATATTCTTCAGAGTAAAGAGATTGTATGATTTCTAATTTGTCTCTAATTTGCAATTTTAAAAATAACATTATCATTTCCACTAAATAAACTTTCCCCTCATTTTATTTTCCTTGTTACAAACAAGTGTTCATTTGTCTCCTAAGTATAACACACATTTTCTAAGTGATGGATTTGAGAGGTCACAGGAAGGCACTTATCAAAACATCTACCCCCAATCTACAGAAGGAAGCCTTAACTTCCACTTTTAGAAATTCATTATTTTGGTGTAAGTTTTTCAAACTACTTAAAATGCAAGTATCATTAGAAAATGAAACTCATTATTCATCCTCAAACACATATTTTATTCCATGTGAATTTATCAGCTCATGACATATTTTTGTAGGAAAGGGTGTAGTCACCAATTCCTGAGGGACAGAGACAAGCTTGAGGGAAGCCTGGGGTAGACAACAATTAACTTTGACCTACTTGAAAATGGGTCCAAGAATAACCCAGGAGGACTATGGTTGTTTGCAGTTATTTTAAATTACTCATTATCTTTAGAGTTAGGTTCAAGTTCATAGAGTTATAAAGAGTTGTAATTTAAAGCTGATGGGACAGTCAACAAAACCAAAAGACAACTGACAGAATGGGAGAAGATATTTGTAAATGACATATCAGATAAAGGGCTAGTATCCAAAATCTATAAAGAACTTATCAAACTCAACACCCAAAGAACAAATGATCCAATCAAGAAACGGGCAGAAGACATGAACAGACATTTTTCCAAAGAAGACGTCCAAATGGCCAACAGACACATGAAGAAGTGCTCAACATCGCTTGGCATCAGGGAAATCCAAATCAAAACCTCAATGAGATACCACCTCACACCAGTGAGAATGGCTAAAATTGACAAGTCAGGAAACAACAGATGTTGGCGAGGATGCAGAGAAAGGGGAACCCTCCTACACTGTTGGTGGGAATACAAGCTGGTGCAGCCACTCTGGAAAACAGTATGGAGTTCCTCAAAAAGTTTAAAATAGAGCTACCATATGACCCAGCAATTGCACTACTGGGTATCTACCCCAAAGATACAAATGTAGGGATCCGAAGGGGTATGTGCACCCCGATGTTTATAGCAGCAGTGTCCACAATAGCCAAACTATGGAAAGAATCAAGATGTCCATCGACAGATGAATAGATAAAAATGCGGTATATATACACAATGGAATATTATGCAGCCATCAAAAGGAATGAAATCTTGCCATCTGCAACGACGTGGATGCAACTGGAGACAAGGTATTGTGCTGAGCGAAATAAGTCAATCAGAGAAAGACATGTATCATATAATTTCACTAATATGAGGAATTCTTAATCTCAGGAAACAAACTGAGGGTTGCTGGAGTGGGGGGGTGGGAGGGATGGGGTGGCTGGGTGATAGACACTGGGGAGGGTATGTGGTATGGTGAGCACTGTGAATTGCGTAAGACTGTTGAATCACAGACCTGTACCTCTGAAACAAATAATACATTATATGTTAAAAAAAAAAAAAAGATAGAAGGGAAAAATGAAGGTGGGGAAATTGGAGGGGGAGACAAACCATGAGAGACTATGGACTCTGAGAAACAAACTGAGGGTTCTAGAGGGGAGGAAGGTGGGGGATGGGTTAGCCTGGTGATGGGTATTAAAGAGGGCACGTTCTGCATGGAGCACTGGGTGTTATGCACAAACAATGAATCATGGAACACTACATCAAAAACTAATGACGTAATGTATGGTGATTAACATAACAAATAAAATAAAATAAAATAAAATAAAATAAAATAAAATAAAATAAATAAATAAAGCTTATGGGAAATAGTGTTTCCCAAGCTGGACGCCTAGATGTTGTACAAGTATACTGCTATTTAAAGACTTTAACTACTCCTTAGTCACTTAAATCTAACTACCAGGAAAAGTTATATACCATTAGTTCTTTCATCTCAAAATTAGGCATTTTGGAAGTTTCAAGGTATATTCAAACATCATTAAGGCACTTGCTATCTTTATGGCAATTGCAAAAGTCTCCTCTTCCATGCTTCCCTAACACTAAAACTGCAAAAACTCAAGTCTCTGTGAATGCATTTTTTTCCGTGGTAGTTTAATTACATAGAATATAATGCAATAAAAAAATTTACCCATCACCATGTTTAAAGCAATATTAACATTTCACCATATTTGTTTCCAATCTCTTTTCTTATAGGAAAAGAAAGTCATGTTTAGGAAATATTTCTTAATTTCTATGCAGCACTCTCACACTTTCCGATATTATAGGTGGTTTATGTGATCAAGTGGGTTTTGGCAACACCAAGAACTATATATCTCCTTCTTAGAATTTTACAACATATGTCACTACACATTGGCTCTAAGATATCCTACAGTAAATACATATACATATATATTTGATTATTTAACAAAAGTTTCTCGTATCGACTTGATCAAATAATTATCTTTCCTCAGAAAACCTTACTGGCATTTCCAGGGCATTACTATACTGCAAAACACTGACTGGGAGACCAAATCTTGCTTTGGAGTAATTTCAAGAGTCATTACGCTTTACCACACACATTAAGAAATACTGCCCTCATTACTTTCTCTGAAAAAACTCAATGCTCTGAAACAGAGAAAAGGCTATATTCATGCCACATCACAGAAGACTAACATTGCTGAAGAGTTTGTTCCCTGGATTGCCTCAAGGTACAAGTCCTCTAGGTATGTACCCACACCAACTTTCTCTGTGATTGCTCCATCTCAGTCATTTGCTCTGACAGTAATAAAAAATATGGATCACAACTGTTAGACTAGTTAAACTTAAGTCTATATTTTTGATCAACTGCTCAGCTTTTATCAAACAAAACACAAATTTGAAGAGCCAAGTACCATTCTATTATATGCCACAAGGAAGGGTTCTGTTGCTTGAATGACAAAGTCTTGTCATTTGATAAATCTTGAACAAATCACAAGCCTGTAGAACTCACCTCTAAGCCAAAATCTTCCCTTTTAATAAAAAACTACATAAAAATAATGACATCCAGCAAAAGCGTACTAGTAACATAAGGAAGGATACTCATTAATGAGCAGAATGTTTAGTTTTATGTGTTTCTAAAAATGAATCCCCACAAATTCATACTTGGTACCATATAGGGGTATTTTGCAAACCAAAAGAAGAACAATTCAATGATACTGTTATGAACACATAAAAGTGAACAGACAAAAACTCAATATTCTAATTATTTTTATATAGCTTTCAAAGTTAAAAGTTTGAAAGGATTCCTATAAAAGATTAACTTTTTCTAACCTATTTTGCTCTTCCCTAACTTTTAAAAGTGTTCAGGTCCAAATAAATCTAGCATTTTGCTGAATAAACCACTGAGATACATTTTTTCTCTCTCCCAGAATGCAGTTACTGTTACAAATTAAGACATAAAGGTAGATGTCTCAGAAAGCAATAAATTCTAATTTGTGGGTAGTTTATATTTTCCAGAATTGTCTATCTTTAATATTCATTTTCAAGATCAACAAGAAAGAGTATCAATACCTAAAGAAAATGCTTGTAAAAACACTGTAAAACATAAGAAAGCAATATAAATTTCACCTTGCTGGCAGAAAAACTATCTTTGGTGGTTTTCACTTAATAGGAGTTTAAAAAATATAAGGATGATAAGATAAATGGTTTTTAAATTTTATGGAAACCTTTAGGAGAATCCAATATAATGAAATTTTAGAGCATGCTCATAATTAAATTCTCAAAAAATGCAGGGGCTTGGAACTACCTGAAACTTGTGCAATAAATATATCTCTCAACTGTACTTTTATCATGTACATGAGCAAAAGTAAAACAAAGTCATTACTTCCAAAAATGAGTATGGAGGTAAACCAAATGCCTTTTTGTAAATAAAACTTTTAAATGATTTACTAAATCTCTATGTTCTAGTTTTAAATTATGAAGGCAGAAGAGGGGAAGACTGAACTTGCATTCCTAAAATCTTTGATTATTGAATAGAGAACTGTTCAAGGACTTCATTGCCTTTTATTTCCTTCTGAAATTAGTAGTCCCAGTTAAATAAGTACACCTACTAATCTTATACACAGGTAACTAACAGATAAACTGTGATTATTTTTGCAAAGTAGAAAGAGGGTTTGATGAAGAACCTTTAAAGTTTACACTTTGTAACTGTGGCCTATTAAATTTTACTCACAAAGAAGAATTACTCTTAACAATATAAAATATATTTTACAATATGTGTATGCCAACTCTCTGCATCAAATTTACTTTGCCTAGAAAGGAGCAAGTCCTTTTTTTCTTCTTTTTTTAGTCCTTCTGTCTTTTTTTTTTTTTTTTTTTTTTTAAGATTTTATTTATTTGCGAGAGAGAGAATGAAAGACAGAGAGCATGAGAGGGAGGAGGGTCAGAGGGAGAAGCAGACTCCCTGCTGAGCAGGAAGCCCGATGTGGGACTCGATCCCGGGACTCCAGGATCATGACCTGAGCTGAAGGCAGTCGCTTAACCAACTGAGCCACCCAGGCGCCCAGTCCTTCTGTCTTTTAAGCCACTAATGTGAAGTAAAGCTTTCTTGCCCTAAATAGTTCACAAGCAGCTTCTAGTAGCTACTAATAGATTTAATCTGCTTATAACAAATCACTTTAAAATTTATCATCAACAAACATTTCTGGGGTGGCTAGGAAATACTGGAAACAACTTGGGCACTTGTATTACCAATAACTCAATTCTTTTATAATGTTCTTAAATACTCTTTAAAAACTGAAGGATAATCTCTCTGTATCCTATAACAATTATATGTATACCCATCTCTAGAGAAGTTATTTTAAAATAATAATGATATAACAGTAACAGTATAGTTAAAATTGACTGGTTGGAGAAGCATTAACTTCTCTCTCCGTCTCAGGAAGGTTCCCATGGATTCTGTCCTCAAAATATAACAAAATCCAACCATTTCTCTCTACTATAGAAAATCACCATAACTCTTATTTGGATTAATTTAATAGCTTCCTAACTGTACTTGTTGATTATACCTTTGCCCTGGTACAATTTATCTTCCACAGGAGAGCCAGAGTGATCTTTTAAAAATATGTCAGATCATGGGGCACCTGGGTGGCTCAGTCGGTTAAGTGTCTGCCTTCGGTTTAGGTCATGATCCCAGGGTCCTGCGATGGAGCACAACCCCCACTTGGGCTCCCTGCTCACACACTGTTTCTCTCTCTCTTACTCTCTCTCTCAAATAAATAAAATCTTTAAAAAAAATATGTCAGATCAAAGAAAATTCTCAAGTAATCTACAAAAAAAAAAGCAAGGTCACAGGATACAAAATCAATACACAAAAATCAATAATATTTCCAAATGCTAGCAATGAAGATGTGGAAACCAAAATTAAAAACAATACCTTTTACAACTGCTAAACAAAAAAGTGAATTCCCTAGTACAAATATAGCAAAACTTGTATAGGATCTGTGTACTGAAATTACAAAATAATGACAGGAGAAATAAAAAATCTAAATAAGAGACATACTATATTCATAGAATGGAAAACTCAATAAAGATGTTAATTCTCTCTAAATTAATCTACAAATTTAATACAATTCCTATCAAAATCTCAGTAATACTTTTTGTAGATATTGACAAGATTATTCCAAAATTTATATGGAAATGCAAAGGAAGTAGAATAGCTAAAAGAACTCTGAAACAGAAGAATAAAGGAGGAAAAATCACTCTACAGGATAATCTTACTAGTTAGATTAATCCAGTCAATGTGGTACTGTGGGAGAGGTAGACATATAAATCAGTGAAAAAGGATAGATAACCCAGAAAAAAATCCACATTATATGCTCAAGTGATTTTGACAAAGGTAGAAAAGCAATTCAATAGAAAAAGGACAGTCTCTTCAACAAATGGTGCTTGAGCAATTAATTATACATAGCTCAAAAAAGTGAACCTCAACCTAAATATACCCTGTTACACAAAAAATTAACTCAAAATGTAAAACTTTAAAAATAAATAAGAGAAAATTGTCAGGATTTTGGGCTAGACAAATAATTTTAAACTCGACACCCAAAGTACGATTCATATAAGGAAAAGCTGATAAATTGGACCTCATCGGGATTAAAAACTTTTGCTCTGTAAAAGACCATGTTAAGTGGATGAAAAAACAAGCTATAGAGATGGGGAGGATATTTTTGCAAACCATATATCCAACAAAAGACTAGTAACTACAATATATAATGAACTCTCAAAATTTAAGAGTAAAAACCAAACAATTCAATTAGAAAATGAACAAAAAAAAAATAGACTTTTCACTAAAGAGGAAATACAGATGGCAAATAAGCACATGAAAAGATGTTTAACATTAGGAGCCATTAAGGAAATGCAAATTAAAACCACAATGAGATTATCACGACACACTTATCAGAATGGCTAAAATAAAAGACAGTGACAACTGCTGGCGAAATGCAGAGAAACTGGATCACTCATTTGTGGCCAGTGGGAATTTAAAATGGCTCAGCCAGTCTGGAAAACAGTCTGGCAGTTTCTTATAAACTAAACATGCAATTACCATATACCCAGCAATTGCACTCCTGGGCATTTATCCCAGAGAAATGAAAATTTATGCCCCCACACAAACCTATACACAAATGCTCACAGTAGCTTTATTACTACCAGCCCAAAACTGAAGACAACAGGGATGTCCTTCAACAGGTGAGTGGTTAAACAAACTGTGGCTGATCCATACTGAAGAAAGAAAAAGAATAAAATATTGATACATGCAACAATTGGATGAATCTTAAGGGAATTATGCTGAGTTTTTTAAAAAGTTAATCTCAGGGCGCTTGGGTGGCTCAGTCAGTTAAGTGTCCAATTCTTAGTTTCAGCTCAGGTCATGATTCTCATTGGTTGTGGGATCAAGCTCCACATCAGGCTCTGTGCTCAGCAGGGAGTCTGCTTGAGATTCTCTCCCTCTGCCCCTCCCCTCATTTATTTTCTCTCTCTCTCTCAAATAAATCAATCTTGAAAAAATTTTTTAAAATTAAAAAACTAATCTCAAAAGGCTATATACTGTATGATTCCATTTACATACTATTCCTCAAATAACAAAATTATAGAGATGAAAAAAAATTAGTGGTATCAGGGTTAGGAATGGGATATGGGAATTTTGCAGGGTGGGAGGTGGATCATAAAAGGACAATGGAAAAGATCTTGCTGTTCAGTACATTAACTGTGGTGGTGGATACAAGAACCTATACAGGTGATAAAACTACACAGAACTAAGCATGTGTGTGAATTGTAAAACTGGTGAAATAAGATTAGTAGATTGTATCAGTGTTAATTTTGTGGTTGTGGAGTTATTCTAAAGGTTTGCTAAATGTTGCCATTGGAAGAAAATGGATAAAGGGTACAGGGGCTCTCTCAATATCACTTCTTACTACAGCATGTGAATCAATAATTATCTTGAAATAAAGTATAATTTTTAAAAATGTGAGTTTAAAAATTCAATTTTAGAGAGAAATATACATCTTTAAATGCTAATATTAGAAAAGTCTTAAAATCAACAATATATCCTTCTGCCTTAAGAAGCTAGAAAAAAATATAAGCATATTAATCCAAAAGTAAATAGAAAGAGCAAAAGTCAATAAAATAGAAAAATGAAACCAGAAAAATCAATGAAACTAAAAATCTGTTCTTTGATAAGATTAATAAAATTGATAAACCTGCTTGCTAGACTGAGAAAATAACATAACACAAAGTACCAATATCAAGTATTGAAAATGACATAATTCTGTATCACAAAAATATTTAAAGGATAATAAGGGAATATCATTCCAATAAATTCAGTAACAAATAAAACAGAAACATTCCTTGAAAGAAAAAAATCACAAGAAAAGGTCAGAAAATATGAATAGCCCATCATTTTTAAGAAATTTAATTCATAATCAAAACCTTCACATGTGTAAGATTTCAGGCCCAATGATTTCACTGGTGAATTATATCAAATACTGACCAAAAAAAAAAAAAAGTCACATGAAGGATAGGAAGAGGGAGGAGAGATGGGGGCGTTGGTGGGGGCGGGGAGAGGGAGGGGGAGGAGGACTCTAGCAAACTAGGCATAGAACAAACTTTAATCTGATAAAGGATATTTAAGAAAGACTACGGCTAACATCAAATGGAATGGTGAAAGGCTGAATGCTTTTCCTTTAGCATCAGAAACAAGTGAAGAATATCTACTGTCTTCATTCATATCACTTTTATTTAATACTGAACTGGAGGTCCTAACTAGTGTAATTCATCAAGAAAAAGAAATAAAGGGGAAAAAAAAAAAGAAAAAGAAATAAAGGGCATAAAGTTGGGAAAGGAAAAAGTAAAAGGATTTTTATTCATAAACAACTTGATTTTTCTTTTTCTTAGATTTTATTTGTCAGAGAGAGAGAGAGAGCACAAGCAGGGGGAGTGGCAGGCAGAGGGAGAAGCAGGCTCCCCGCCGAGCAAGGAGCCTGATGAGGGACTCGATCCCAGGACCCTGGGATCATGACCCGAGCCAAAGGCAGACGCTTAACTGACTGAGCCACACAGGCGTCCCAACAACTTGACTCTGTGCATAGAAACTATTTAAATACCTACCAAAAAAATGAAAGAAGTGAATTTGACAAGTTTGCAGGATAAGGCAGTATACAAAACTCAAATGCATTTCTATTTTATATACTAAAAATGAACAATTAGAAAATGAAATTCAAAACACAATATAATTTACATTAAAATAAAATATCTTGGAATATAGTTAATGAAAATGAGCAAAACCTCTATAATGAAAACTACAAATCACTGCTGATTTAAAGAAGACCTTTTAAAAAGTTATGTTTTATATTTTATATGTCATGTTCATGGATTAGAAAACACAATATTGTTAAGAAGCTGATTTTCCCCATATTGCTATGTAGATTATTGTTATGCCAAATAAAATCCCAGCAAAATGGTGAAGATATTTACAAGCAAATTCTGAAATCTACAATGAAGTACAAAATACCTAGATAAGGGGCACCTGCCTGGGGGGCTCAGTTGGTTAAGCATAGGACTCTTGATTTCAGCGCAGGTCATGGTCTCAGGGTTATGAGATTGAGCCCACACTGGGCGTGGAGTCTGCTTAAGATTCTCTCCCTCTACCCCTCCCTTCCTGCTCATGCATGCACGTGGTCTCTAAAATTATATATACACATACACACATGTATACACACACACATATATATACACACATATATTACATATTATATATATTATAAAGTATATATATATTAATAGAAGTGGTAATATTTATATAATAAAATATTACTTTTCAATAAAAAGGAATGAATTAATGATAAATGCAAAAACAAAGAATATCAGAAACACTATGTTGAATAAAAGAAGCCAGACACAAAAGAGTACTGCATGATTCCCTGACATGAAGTTCTAGAATAGTAAAAAATAACCTGTGATTCCATTTTTATAGAGTTCCAAAAGAAACAGAAGTAATCTATGGTGACAGAAATCAAAACACTGGTTGGTTTGGAAGTAGGGCACAGTAGGCCTGGGAAATGGCCCTAAAGAACTTTCTGTGGTGACGAAAATGATCTGAGACCTGAGTTAGGCGAATGCATTTGCCATCCTTCATTAAACTATATATTTATGATCTGTCCATTTCACTAGAAACTTAAACAGGCTCCAATAAAAAATTAATGAATATTTTTAAATAAGAAAACAAAAAAAATTAATTAAAAATAAATGCCTAATCACTAAAATCAAAAACACAAGAAACAGAAACAAGTGTTGGCAAGGAAGTGGCGAGATAGGAACCCTTGTGCACTGTTGGTGGGAATGCAAACCGGTGCAGCTACTCTAGAAAACAGTATGGAGTTTCCTCAAAAAGTTAAAAATAGAATTACTCTATGATCCAGTAATTCCACTACTGGATATTTACCCAAAGAATACAAAAACACTAATTAGAAAAGATATATGCACTCCTTTGTTTACTGCAGCATTATTTCCAATAGCCAAATTGTGGAGGCAACCCGTGTCCATTGATAGATGAATGGATAAAGAAAATGGATAAATGTACACACACACACACACACACACAGAGGAATATTACTCAGCCATAAAAAAGAATGAAATCTTGCCATCCATGGATGGATCTAAAGGATCCAAGTGAAATAATTCAGTCAGTCATATAATTTCACTTATATATGGAATTTAAAAAACAAAGCAAACAAAGGAAAAAGAGGGAGACAAACAAAAAACCAGACTCTTAACTACGGAGAACAAACTGATGGTTACCAGAGGGGAGGTGGATAGGCAGATGATGAAATAGGTGAAGGGGATTAAGAGTGTACTTATCAAAATGAGCACTGAGTAATGTATAGAAGTGCTGAATCACTACACTGTACACCTAAAACTAAAATAACACTGTATGTTAATTATACTGGAATTAAAATAAAGAAAAAAATTAAAATTAAAAATAAACACATGCCTAATAAAAATCCTAGAAGTCATTTTGTGAATATCAACAAACTAACTCTAATATTTATATGGAAAGACAAAGATCCAGGAGAGTCAACACAATATTGAAAGAGAATAATAAGTTAAAGAACTGACATATATGACTTTAAGACTTACTATTAAGCTACATTAATCAAGACAGTTTGATATTGGCAAAAAAATAGACAAGCAGATCAATGGAACAAAATACACAGCCCAGAAATATACTCACATAACTAAAGTCAACTGATCTCTGACAAACACAATAGAGAAAAGACAGCCCCTTCAAAAAACAGTGCTACAATAAATGGACAGCCACATGTCAAAAAAAAAAAAAATCTAGACACAGACCTAACACATTTCACAAAAGTTAATTCTACATTGATCATAGACCTAAATATAAAATGCAAAACTATAAAGCTCCTAGAAGAAAACATTGGGAGAAAATCTAGATGATCTTGGGTATGGGGATGACTCTTCAGATACACCACCAGAGGCATGACCCATGAAAGCAGTAACTGATAAGCTAGACTTCATTAAAATTAAGAGTTCTGCTCTACAAAAGACACTGTCAAAAAATTGAGAAGATAAGCCACAGACTGGGAAAAATATTTACAGAAGATAAATCTGACAAAGGGCTATTATCCAAAATATACCAAAAACTTTTAAAACTCAGCAGTAAGAAAACAATTTTATTTAAAGATGGGCAAAGATCTGAAAAGACATCTCACCAAAGAAAATATACAGATGGCAAGTAAGCATACAAAAAAATGTTCAACATTTTATTTCATCAGGGAATTGCAAATTAAAGCAACAATAAAATACCACTACACACCTATTAGGATGGTCAAAGCCCAAAGCCCTGACAAAACCAAATGCTAACAAAGATATGGAACAATAGGAAGTCTTATTGGCAGGAATGCAAAATGGTACTGCCACTTTAAAAGACAGTTTGGTGATTTCTCCCAAAACTAAACATATTTTTACCATACAATCCAGTGACTGCACTCCTTGGCATCTACCCCAAAGAGTTACAAATGCATGTCCACACGAAAACCTGCACAAAGATATTTATAACAGCCTTATTCATAATTGCTAAAATTTGAAAGCAACCAGGATGTCTTTCAGTAACTGAATGGGTAAATTGGGATTCATCCAACAATGGAGTAATATACTGTTCTGGAAAAAAATGAACTATCAAAAGGCATTAAAAAAAATGGAGGAAACTTAAATACATATTGCTAAGTAAATGAAGCTAATGTGAAAAGGTTACATGCTATATGACATTCTGGAAAAAGCAAAACTATAGAGACCATAAAATGAACAACAGTTTCCGGGCTTAGTGGGGAGGGAGACTAAAGAAGCAGGGCACAGAGGATTTTTAGGGCAGTGAAACTGCTCTATATGGTACCATAAAGATGGATACATGTCATTATACAATTGTCAAAACCCACAGAATGGAAACACTATGAGTGAACCCTAAGGTAAACTATGGACTTCAAGTGACTATGATGTCTCACTGTAAGTTCATCAACTGTAACAAATATACAACTCTGAGGAAAGATATTGATAGTTGCCAAGGATGTGCATGTTGGGGCAGGGAGTATATGGGAAATCTCTGCACTTCTGCTATGAACCTAAAAGCTCTAAAATTAAAGTCAGTTGATACATAGAAAGAAAGAACAAACCTTCATCTTGTGAGCACAAAGATTCTAAAACCAAAACACTGTGCCTTTTTGCAATAGCATCATACACTATGCTCCCAGAATTGAGGATATGTTCTCACAAATTATGTTAATAAAGTGAATCCTAACACTTTAATGAAGATTTTACTCAGTCCTCTGAATTTTGATAATTCAGATATCTTCTTTAAAAATTTATTTATTTTTAGAGAGAAAGAACACGAGCAGGGGAAGGGGCAGAGGGAGAGAGAGAGAGAATCTCAAGCAGACTCCCCTCTGAGTATGGAGCCCAATGCCAGGCTCGAGATCACGACCCCAAAATCACGACCTGAGCTGAAACCAAGAGTCAGTCGCCCAACCAACTGAGCCACCCAGGTACCCCAATAATTCAGATTTTATTAATAGTATATTCTCAGACATCTCACTGCTTTGGTTCTAACAAATTAAAAACAAGCATGTAATTTTTTAGTGCTAAAAAGGTATTACTTCTTAAAAACTGAGTAATTTATTTTGAAAACTTACTGTATTTCAAAGCAATTTTAATAATATGTACAAACATATATAGACCACATCCATATACACATATATAGTTATACAAATAGTGTCTTTTTATTTTTATTTCCTGGTCGGGGGGAAGAAAGGTTTAGTTGATCAATATATCTAATCAATTTTATTTGGTAGAAATGTTGAATTACCATCTTGACAAGAACTTTTTATTCTCAAAGGTATGATAATGTGAAAAGACAAGTGCTGCTCATTTTTAAAATGCAATTATTTTAATGCCAGAGCATAGCATGCTAAGCTGCTCTTTGTTTAGATCACCTTCATTAAAAACTACCCGAAGTTACACAGTTCCATGAGTTTGAACCATCACATCTGGCTTCCAATATGTAAATCTTACTGAATCTAATTTTGTTATTGGATTTATTTCTGCCAATAATATTTCTTAAAGTCTTTATACTTAAAACAATTATAAAAATTGTAATTAAACTATGCTTAGATAACCAAAACCCAAATAAGAAAAAAAGCACCTAGTAAACAGGATAAGTGAGTTTAAGTGGAATGTTCAATATTTTAGTGGGTATGTTCTTTAGGAGATCCCATAAAAAACATTTGTTTAAAAGATGTGTATCATCTGGAATTGTATCTTATGTTTTTCCAAATTAATACCCATTAAAGCCTTTAGAAATCATAAACATTTCTGTAACTTGCTAATTGATCTATATATAGGGAACATCACCCTGTTGGCAGACTAAAACTGCCTTGGGGTGGGGGTGGCGAGGAGAGACCATTTATCTCTGTAGTGTTGCAAGTGAAATGCTCCAGCCATAAAACAAAATTCCAAACCAAACAGGATCTCTGGGCTCCTCAATATCTTTCCAATGTAAAATCATAAATCATTTAGCACTTAAACAACTCAAAATTTGGAAATAAATATTCCCTAGGTTCCTTGGCATATTGTCAAAGAAGGGTGACCCTACTTAATCTGCATATTACTTAAATTTGCATAAATAGATTTAGAGATATAGAGATAAATTCACAACACACACAGAGACATATATATATACACACACACAGATGTTCACACTCTAGACACAGGAAGAAAAAGGATCCCTAAGTTTAAGTCCAAAAATAATGTATAATATTAATCAAAGTATTTGGAATAAAATTCTATTTTTCTTAATATTTAAAATAAATCATCCCCTTACTAATCATTTGTTTGCTTAAATAGGAGACAAAAAGCATTAAACAATATCCACATACATTCCTTCCTCCTTTCCGGCTTCCCTATCTCCATCTCTGACTTATACTGAGAGCTGATATGTAGACTGAAAGCCTGTTATGTTTATGTAATAGTAACAATTTATATCAATTAGCTGCACATTCCAAGCAATACCATTAAAGATGATGTGATGTAACTTCTCACATAGTGAATATGCTAAAACTCAGTTATAATGTAGGAATTAGAAATAAAAAACAATACATATTTTGGTGTTAAGGTAGTAACAAATGCCATGGGTCCATAAATTAGCCTCTACCACTGGGTTCAGAAAAAAAAATTATGGAATTTTATTCTTTAAGTTAGCAATAGTTCAAGTCCAGTGAAAGAAAAAAAAATACTTCAAGTAAAATGGATACTAAGGTTTCATATATCTATCTATCTAAACTGAGTGAGATGTAGGACTCAAAACCAAATATTTGAGAAAGGTAGCACGTTTACAGAAAGTCTGAATACTAAGGTCTACAACAGTATTCTAAAGCAAAAGCACATGAGATTACACAGGTCGAACACCTGTACCCAGAACTTGTCCTGGATCTAGATAAAGATAAAGAGACAGAAGTTTATGGACAGCTTACCCTACTCCAAGCAATGTGCTTGGCACTTGACATAGATTTTCTGCTGTAATCATCAGAAGAACCCTGTGAGCTACATATTCTGTTACTCCTCCAATGTTATGTATTGAAAGATGAATGCTCTGAATCACTACTTTATTAACACTGGCAAACTCAAATCCCAAAAGCTGTTATTTTCATTAGTTCTGTTGTACTTATAAGGCAAACACATTTCCCCTAGACTTAGAAAATGCAGCCACACTCATAGTTACTTTAAGAGATTTTCTTTCTCCACATTCTACATGCAATATTTTATGAGAATACTAGTCACCACAGACCAGCTTATTAGATAAATTAATTAAACCATGACAGATCATACTTTCATCAGTACAAAAAATACATTAGTAGTCAAAAGACTACATATTTTTTTGGAAAACAATGTTTCTTGAGAACCATATACAAAGGTGAAGTTTTAACTATTCCTCATAAGGTAATGAAGCATACCTCACCCACTTTCATGGGATAACCCCTCAACACCAAATGTATATTTTTTGAGAATTGGTGTTTTAACAGACTTAAAAGAGTGAGAATTTCCTGTGTTTGCTAAATGATCGTATATTCTGGACTATAAAATAAACATAGCGATAATACCATATACGTTGATCAGAAGACTCAACAGGCCCATTCTTGCAAAATTAGTCTATAGGTTCAGTGACATTCAAACAAAAATCCTAGCAGTTTTTTATAAGAAATTGATAAGCCACTTCTAAAAATTATATAAAAATAAAAGAACCTAGAATAGATAACTAGTTTGAAAAAAATAGACAACATATGCTACCTGATTAAACTATAATAAACAAGACATTGTCATAACTGGCACTAAAGACAAATGAATCAAGATGGTGTCCAGAAAATGACCCACATATAATATATGGTCAATTGACTTGACAAAGGCACCAAAGCAATTCAAAGGGAAACAAAAGTCTTTTCAATAAAGATGCTAGAACAAGATAAACATGAGGAAAAAATGAACCTTGCCCTTTACTTGATACCACATACAAAAATAAATTCTAAATGGATCAAAGACTGAGCTCTAAAACTAAAATATATCTTCCAGAAGAAAACACATGAGAAAATCTATATGGCTGTGAAGCACACAAAGATTTCTTAGGACACAGGAAACAGTAACTATAAAGGACAAAACTGATAAATTGGACTTCCATAAATATTAAATATTTCTGCTCAAAAGACAATGATAGGGAAATGAATAGGCAAATACAGTTTGGTAGAAAATATTCTCTCTCAACGATGGACTCTGAGAAACAAACTGAGGGTTCTAGAGGGGAGGGGGTGGGGGGGGTTAGCCTGGTGATGGGTATTAAAGAGGGCATGTATTGAATGGAGCACTGGGTGTTATACGCAAACAATGAATCATGGAACACTGCATCAAAAACTAATGATGTAATGTATGGGGATTAACATAAAATAATAATAAAAAAATATTCTCTCTCTACATATATCTGACAAAAATAAATGTACCTGGATTATATCAAGAAACCTTAAAAATCTATAAGAAAAAGGTAAAGATCTTTTTTAAAAAAACATACTAATGGACAATAAACACATTAAAAAGTGCCCAACATCATTAGTCACTAGAGAAATGCACATTAAAACCAAAGATACCATGTTGTATCTCCACTAGTATAGCTAAAATAAAAACACTGACAATACCAAATGTCGGTTATATGTCCAGCAACTGAAATTTCCATACACTGCTGGTGGCAAAGTATAATGGTACAACAGCTCCAGGGAACTGTTTGGCAGCTTCTTAAAAAGGTAAATACATAGTTTACCTTCTAATCCAGAAATTGTACTCCTAAGTATTTACCCAATAGAAATGAAAACATAATCTTGCACACAAATATTCATAGCAGTTTTATTCATAAAATAGCAAAGAACTGGAAACAATCTAAGTGTCCCTAAACAGGTAAATGGATTGATATATTATGCTATATTCATATAATGGAATACTACTCCCTGGGGATAAGAAAGAATAAGAAATAAACAACAGAATAGATGAGTCTCCCAAAATGTCATATTAGGTGAAAGAAGCCAGACACAAAAGAATATATTGTTTGTTTTCATTCATATGAAGTCCAAGAAGAGACAAAACCAACATATGGTAATGGAAGCTAGAAAGTATTTGTCTGTAGGGTGGGAGGATGCTGGGGGAGAACTGACTGGAAGGAACTTTCTGCAGTTATAGAAATGTTCTACATTTTGTTTGGAGAGGTGGCTACATAGGTGGTTACAATTGCCAAAATTTATTCAATTATACACTTAAGATATGAACATTTTATTACATGTAAATTGTTTCTCAATAAGAGGTATGTTAGTTTGTTGTTTTTTAAGCATCTTAGCTGTGGTATCACAAAGAACTAGGTTCATATTCTGACTGCACCATTTCTTTTTGTGTGACCTTGGAAAGTTCCTTAACTTCTCAATCCCTTGATTCCCTTACTTTCAAATTGTAGATAATACAAGTGTGTCCATTATATGATTATTGTGAAGATTAAATGAGAAAATGGATTTGAAAGCACTACAGTGCACAAAGAGCTCAAAAATCCTTCACTATTATTATTATTTCATTATTAATCAAAGCTTTATAAAGAACGTGCCTAATTCAATCATAGGTAAGTACATATACAATTCTCCACCTAAAACTAATTTCTTGCCACAGTAGGTTATAACAAAAAGCCTCTCATGGCATTGTTCTGATCAAAAAACAGTGATTATTATAAAACTGCTTTCCAATGGACAATGGAAAAATACAGGATTGAATTTGCAGCCATAATAAATGTAGATTATGGGGGGGAATCCCACAAAACTCAAACATGCATCCAAATCAGCATCATAACCACCGCTGACTATTTTCAGCAGTCTCCTAACTACTCTTATAGCTTCTACTTTTGCACCTTTCCTCAATCTGTTATCTTAGGGAAGCCAGGATGAGTGTTTTATAAACATACTTTAGATCATGTCGTGTCCCTGTTTAAATTATTTCAATGCCTAAGCAATGTTTTCAAGATAAAATCCACATTTCTTATCATGGCCCACAAGACCCTGCATGACACAACTTACCTGTCCAGCTTCGATCAGCCCCTCCATCCTAACTGCATGTGAACTACACCTGCCCTTTCTGTTGTTCCAGCATGTCAAATCTGTCCTTTATTTGCACTTGTCATTTCTTCTGCCTCATGTGCTCTTGCCCACTTCTCCTCTTCTCTTAAGGCTCAATTCAAATGTCTTATCCTCAGAAACCTTTCCTGGCCATCCTTTTTTAAAGTCAGTCTTCCAGAATCAGTTTCTATTACACATCACCTTGACAGCTCTTATCAACTCCTGCATACACCTTATGTATATGTTTGCTTCATCGCCCATCACTACACTATAAGCTTCATGAAAACAGAAACTCTCTTTTGTTCATTCAGCATCCTCAGTTCCTAAAAGATAGTAAGTGCTCAATACAGATCTGTTAATATTAATCAATGAACCTACAAGGGTGACTATAATTTGTTCTTAACTTCTCAGTATTAACAGCAAGTTCATTTCATTCAGCAACATACTGTCAACTTTTTTTTTCCTAAGCTCTTCATTTTATGGTTCTTACGACTATTGTTTGGGTAGTAGCTTCTTCTAAGTGACATGATGAATTAAAATTATGAGGATAGTAATGAAACAAAGCCTCTCTTATAAGATGAAAAAATTTCATATAGATAGAAAGTTCTTCCTATTTCTTAGAGCTGTTTTACTAAGGTACTCATAAATAATATTAGTCATATATACTATATTTTACTTGCTAAGACCTTTCCTACCAAACTACAAACACATATTGCAAAAGAACATTTACCTTGAATATAACGTTAACAGAATCAATCCTACAGTTAAGGTCCCTTTTCCATTATATGACATTTTCTTATTCCAATTCATGAAATTCTGGACTTTAACACAATTCCTTCACCTGGCTATAGAAAGGCTTTAAAGTGCTGCTTTTAAAATCACTTTTCTCATACAAACTTTCTTCTACTTACTCCCTAGTTCAATTCACTGTCTTAACCCTCCTTCTGTAGACTGAATAAATAACTGAGCTTTTTCTACCCTTGTTAATTCTTATAACCCTTGTATTGTATGTACCATACATGCAAAGTATCACATTTTACATCTTCTTTTGCCAACTTACATGACAGAAGACTTACCACTAAACAGGAACACCACAAATAGAAAGTCACTTATTTAGCAGTTACCGTAGCTCCACATATTTCAAATCACTGACTTAAAAAATGCACACATATAATCCTTAGATGTTATTTAAGTCATCAATTTCAATACATTCATAAACTGATTTCTCTTCATAAGTACTAGCAAAAAGCCAAACTGACACCTAGCATTTCAATCTTTCTGGTAAATCTGCCCCCTTGCTAAAGGAACACAGAATAGCAAAGACATGCCACAAAATTAAAACATAGGTAATGGGCATAAAATAGAACTGAGGGTTAAGAGACCCATATTCAAAGACAAAGAAGTCCATGACTACAGGCCATTCATTGAACTTCTCTGTGTATCATCATTCCCAGGTCTAGAAAGGGGGGGGGGGGCTCACCAAACCTTCCCTAATTGTTTCTCAAGGCTTTATAAAGATATTAAAATTATAATTGAAAAGTGATTTCAAAAAGTTTAAGAGTACTATGAAAATGATGATTGCACTATTATCGAGGCTCCAAAAAGTAAAAAATTAACAGTGTAATAAATGAAACCATTTTCATAAGCACTATATAACATTATCTCCATCAAGGCATTCATCAAGCCATTACTTGCCTCTTATTCCCTGGAGAAAAAAGTCACTTCAAATTAAAAGTAATCTAAGAAAGGGTTATTGCTCTTTGCCCCACCCACTCTCACAAATTCCATTCCCCTTTATGAAATCCATAGCTCTAGTGAGAAGTACTATGATTATAGAGCCACTGGACACCTGAGCTCTGCTCTAGTCTTAATTCTGACACTGCGTGAGGTCCAGATGGGTCAATTTCACTTCCTTGGGCCCAGTTTCCTCATCTTTAAAATTAGGCAACTGGACTCCAGCAGTGGTGCCTAGACTCCTGGGGCACTGGTACCCTCTTTCAATGTCGAAACACTTGACTGCCACACTGACAGTGGTGGTGTTTCTAGTATTAGTGGTTGAGCTTTTACGAACTCAATAAAATGTTTAAATGAATTTGCCTTCATTTAAAAATGGCATTAATTCACAATGGTATTAGTTACATGGTAGTTCACATGCTTTCACATATGATAATCAGTGTACATGAATACAAAGACCTGGGCCCATGGTCCGAGAACTTTTGAACTGGAGCTTTCCAAACTCCCCCATCCTGCTCTCTGCCCACTTACTGCAAGGCATGATCCTACACAAGGGGAGAGTAGAGGCTAAAAGACACAATATCAATATTCACAGTAGAAATATCAGCAACACCCAAAGGGTAGGTTAATAATTCAAAGCAAACGCTAGTTTTTCTAAAGCTTCCATTTAATACATCCCATTTAAAAGACTTGAAATTTTTTCGTTCTATAGCAACCTTTCTTCAGTCATCTTTAAAGTGTGACTTTTCACACATTATTTTAAAAAAAAGAGCTAAATTTGAGTTTTCATTAGCTACTGAGTGACTTGAAAAATTCATGCCTATTGATTTAGAACTTACTGAGTATCTCATCTATCTAATGCATCATATCAAAAAAATATGTGTTAGGAAGTCATGCTCTACAAGAAGTGCTACACAATACAAATGAAAAAGATATAGGATAGGAGTAGCTATCTCATAACTTCCAAATAATTTCAAATGAACATAGGATAAAAATTAAGTACATAATGACTATAAAGTAAAAGCAGCCATGTAGGACAGATTGATCAAGAAGTTTCCCACTGGAAAATCTGAGTTCAGTTTTAGAAGGAGGTGAGGGAGACTAGTGGAGAAGAGGGACAAAGCAATTTGGGTCGTGAGAGCTGTATGTGCAAAGAGGAAGAGACTGAAATGATGAAGCTGAAATGTGCTAATGACTGCTAGCGGCGTCCAGCAAACCAGAATCCAGAAAAGTACCATTTTGTGATGCTTCTGAGCAATTTCAAAAGAAATCTTTGTGATTCTCCCATGCACCTATAATAGCAGTTGCTTTGTATTTATGGCAGGAGTTCTGGACCTCAATGTCTTTTCTCCTGTGTAAGCATTTTGTCTTTAGTCAGTTTTAAAATATTTAGGCATGAACACCACAAATGAAAAGATCAAAGAGTAATTAAATGCTGGTCTGATTTTAAAAACTGTTCTCAGCAAGTACAAATCCTTTTATAATTGCTCAACTGAACATCTGTTTTATTCCTACTTTTTTTTAGCCACATTTAAGTGAATTAAAAATCCCCAAAGAGAAGAAAAGTCAAGTGGGACAGGCACAATCAGAAATTCAAATAAAACACTAAATATTATCAAAAATTAATTTGTCACTCTATTGAAAGTTTGGCTATCATTCTAAAAGCAGAGCAATGGAAAAAAGAGAGAGTTGCTAAACATGTTTTTACATAAAGGTAAAAGGCCATTTCATTTTTAAATATAGAAATACAGGCTCTGCTCAAGCATGTGGTTTTTAAAGTATGAAATTATATAAATGGCATTTTCTTCATGAGTAAACTGTGATGCACACATCTAATTATAATGAGCCTCTTTATAAGGTGATTACTTGACATCTGCCTTTTAAAATACATATATAAAGTAACTCTGTTCATGACTCAACCACTGGTAAGCCAAAGAGGGTAGGCCAAGTATGTACAAATGAGAATAAGTTTCCATTCTGGCTTAAACAGAACTGACAAGAAAAATGTTTTTTAAGGAAAAAAATAATTTCAATTTTCAAATATCAAAAAGATTCTCACCTGACTTCTATAATAGAACAAAAGAACAAGAATTTTGTTTGAAATTCTCATGTTTAACAGTTTTTTTTTTTAATAAGGGTAATTTGATATGTTTTAGCTTTCAGCTGAGGGTACAAAATAAAATCTTTGCACACAAAATCCCTAAAAAACACAAGAAGTTCAAGAGTAATATAAAAGCCTTATTCTCGGGGCACCTGGGTGGCTCAGGTCATGATCCCAGGGTCCTGGGATCAAGCCCCACGTCAGGCTTCCTGGAGCCTGCTTCTCCCTCTCCTTCTGACCCTCCCCCCTGCTCATGCTCTCTCTCTCAAATAAATAAAATCTTTAAAGAAAAAAAAAATAAAAGCCTTAGTCTCAGTGTTGGTTACTAGAGATTAGTTCAGTTGTTTATTTTTTTTTTAGTTCTTTCTAAAATACAACATTACATGGGTACAGAGAACCTTGTGGTGATTTTCACTTGATCTACTTCAGAGTTGGTAACTGGAAGGAAAGCTCACAAAACCACTTATTGAATCATCAGTAACAAATTTACAGAATTAATATTCTACTATATTCTAACAGAGCAGAGTATTTTGTTGTTCTTTTTCATTCCTATAGTAATCTCCTGGATTTAGCCTTTTTAAAACTAATTTTTCCAAATAGATGGCATATATGCAAATCACTTCATGAGTATGCAAATCAAATAGTTTAAATTGTTCAGTATTATCTATTGGCAATAAGAGAGTAGGACGTTCCAGCATTAATGCCAAAGCAGCTTTACCATTTCAAGAACTAGCTGACAGCCTAGAAAGACTGGTTATTAAAATGACAAGGCTTTCATAATCAACAAGATACAGCAATTTGAAAAGCTGATGGGAAAACACATTTTACTGTGAACAGATATTTCTCTAAATACAATACATGCACTCGTGTTAATACAAAGGGAAAACAAGACTAAAATGCAAACACAATCTTTTTAAATGCTTCAAAATGTTTTTTAAATCAATTTTACTTCTAACAGCTTTAGGAAGATGGGGGGGAAGGCAGAAAAAAAAAAATCAACTTAAGTGAGCCAGGATTTTTAAATTATTTTATATGTAAACTTCTAGGTTATAATGTAAAATCACCAAATTAATAAAGTGGATTCTGAAAATGATTCAAGAAACATAAGAACTAAACACACACACACAAAACAACATAATTTGCCTATCAGAGAAACTGCAACATCAATAGCATATAGGAGCCTAGTCAGAATAACATATAGGGAATAGTATATGTGAAATTCTGTCTTTAAAAAACTGTATAATATGCAACTATATATATTTTATAGAGATAAATAAAATGTATATGGTGTTTTATAATTTGCAGAGTGCTTTCATATTAAATCATTTGATTTTCCCAATAACCCCAAGAGATACACAAGACAAGGGTTATTCCTATTCTAATAATGAAGAAATGAAGCTCAGAAAGATTAAAATACAGCTGTAGTAACTTAATAAATAGCATTTTTCTAAGAAACAATAAGGTGGCTGAGAAATTTTTACACTTAACATAAAGCAATTAGAAAGAAAGGAAAAATGAAAAGGAGACTCGGGGCACCTGCTGGCTCAGTCAGTGGAACATGCAGCTCTTTATCTTGAGGTCATGAGTTCAAGCCCATGTTGGGCACAGAGTTTACTTAAAAAAAAAAAAAAATTAAAGAAAGGAGATTCAAGTAGACAGATAAAAGCCAAATGACATTAAAGAAACTATATTTATATAAATATATTAGCACTCTCATCACTGCAAATGGCAACAGAAAATGAGTTCCCATAACTTTCTACAAAAGTAGCTAATATTTTGAATATCAGAAATAATAAAAATTTAAAATATCCTTTTATCTTCTTTGTTAGATCATCAGAAAGACTTAAAGAGGCTCTACCAACTTTATATAACTCCTGAGCAAAGACATACAGATGGAGGTTATTTAGAAAGAAGTTATCTCCTCATCTACAACTCATACTCAATTAGAAGTCTACCAGATTCATTATCAGAATAAAAAGAACTCCACCTAATAACAGCCTCGTAATTGTATAAGAGTGTATTTGGGGTCAAGGCCATCTTTGAATAATAAACCTATCACTTACAGGCAGTGGAACCATGACCTGATCGCTTGCTCAAATAAATCCTTAAAAAATACAAAAACAAAAATTTGCAGATACCTTACAAGTCTAGGGCACAGACAATACTCCATATCACTGCGATTAGGTACTCAACAAACCAACATTTCTTCAACAACAGTACATGACATTTTAGATTTGAAAACATAAACACTATGGTCTTTCATTCATATTAACATTAATATGATAAAACTATGAATGAAATGTAAAAATGAAAAGTAATTATGAAATCCAGAGCAAGGGCAAAAGAAAAAATATATACTGCAAAGCTAAGTGTTAGAAAAGGCAAAAATATCTCTCTGCAACATCAATTTAGTAAGATGAACTTCTTACTAAATCACATTACTACACTAAAAAGTCAAAATACAAATCAGAGTTTAGAACTGGCAAACTGCATCAGACTGTTAAATATGTATAGTATAAAGAATTCCATTTTTCTTTTCAGATAAATAAATACGCATCATAATTTTTACTGTAATACCTCCATTCATGTAGTAGAATACTCAAATAAGCAGTTTATAAAATGAGAAAAGTATCTTGGGGTAAAACAACCCCACACATTCCTGTGTATAATCAAGAAATCAAAATTATAAGGTATATATTCCTTCACCTTTCCCTCCTTTATTTCACCCAATTAGAACATTCAATTTAATTATCATAAATAGCTCTTTAGATAGCACTCTTTTAATTGTTATGTTAATCACCGTACATTACATCATTAGTTTTTGATGTACTGTTCCATGATTCATTGTTTGTGCATAACACCCAGTGCTCCATGCAGAACATGCCCTCTTTAATACCCATCACCAGGCTAACCCATTCTCCCACCCCCCTCCCCTCTAGAACCCTCAGTTTGTTTTTCAGAGTCCATCGTCTCTCATGATTCGTCTCCCCCTCCAATTTCCCCCCCTTCATTCTTCCCCTCCTGCTATCTTCTTCTTTTTTTTTTTTCTCCAACATATAATGTATTATTTGTTTCAGAGGTACAGATCTGTGATTCAACAGTCTTGCACAATTCACAGCACTCACCATAGCACATACCCTCCCCAGTGTCTATCACCCAGCTACCCCATCCCTCCCACCCCAACCCCCACTCCAGCAACCCTCAGTTTGTTTCCTGAGATTAAGAATTCCTCATATCAGTGAGGTCATATGATACATGTCTTTCTCTGATTGACTTATTTCGCTCAGCATAATACCCTCCAGTTCCATCCACGTCGTTGCAAATGGCAAGATCTCATTCCTTTTGATGGCTGCATAATATTCCATTGTATATATATACCACCTCTTCTTTATCCATTCATCTGTCGATGGACATCTTGGCTCTTTCCACAGTTTGGCTATTGTGGACATTGCTGCTGTAAACATCGGGGTGCACGTACCCCTTCGGATCCCTACATTTGTATCTTTGGGGTAAATACCCAGTAGTGCAATTGCTGGATTTAGATAGCACTCTTAAAAATCCCTACTGTTCACAACTCCCAAAAGGTGGGAGCAACCTAAGTGTTCACCAACAAATGAATGGATAAACAAAATGTGGTATATCGATACAACAATATTATTCAGCCTTAAAAAGGAAGAAAATTCTGACACATGCTACAACATGGATGTACCCTGAGGATGTTACACTAGGTGAAATAAGCCAGTCACAAAAGAACAAACAATGCAGGAGTTCACTTATATGAATGAGGTCCCTAGAGTAGTCAAATTCAGAGGCAGAAGGAACAATGGTGGTTGCTAGGGGCAAGGGGGAGGAGAGAATTGGGCTAAGGGGAGGACAGAATTGAGGGCTACTGTTTAATGGGTATGGAGTTTTCAGTAAGAGAAGATAAAAAAATTCTAGAGATGGATACTGGTGATGGTTGCAGAACAATGTGAATGTACTTACACCACTGAACTATATATATACTTAATGTGCCTTGCAGTTTCCCTCATTTCTCACAAATCCAAATTAGGCTTTCAAATAACAAAACATTAAGCAAATTGCTTAAGGTCATCTCGCTGATGTCAGAAATTAAAGTTTACAACTCTGCATGAAAGAAATGGTAAATCACAGCTTTTATATATTGCACACGCACAGAATGAGCAAAAAAGCAATGTATTTCTTTGAAAATCACTTTGTGAGAAGGAAAAACTAAGCTAGATGAAACAAATTAAATGTCTATTTATGAAATCACTGTACTTTGTTTTCTGATAACTCTCCCTAAATTAGCCCTGAATATTATACAAGATGGTCTGTACATGTTCCCCTCCAATCATCCTCCACAAATAATGGTTTCATGTGGCTGTTTAAATATACCCATATAAAAACCCACAAGGCAGAAAGAATGTGTGGGAAAGTTAGCCAGTCTCATATTTCCAGCTGACTTGCCAACCTGATTTTTTAAAATGAAAATAGGATATTGCAAAATGAGCGAATACACAAAATATTTTTAATGTGTTGTCGTCCTACTTGGATTCTAGCAAAAATAAGTAGTACTTTTCATAATTTCTACATCTCCTTCTTAGGAATTGTGTGTGTGTGTGTTCAAAAAGACTACATAATGCATGCCTCTATTATGCTTCCATTCATAAACACATGGTCTGAATGAAAAATATGATACTAAAAAATAGAATGAAATAACATTACCAGATATTCACTATTTCAAATACTAAGGCAAACTTTTCCAGTATGGATTTCTCCATGGCACCAAAAATTTCCTGAGCAAAGTCAACTGTGACTTAAAAGCCTATTAATCTAACCTAGTCTTTAAAATTAATTACAGCATTTTATGAAAGATGTAATGTGGGGAGCAATACTTATTAACTCACTTGAAAATACACATCAAATTATTAATATATACAATATAGAACCCACCCAAAAATGTCCTGCCATCAGTGCAAAGCAGGGTTTTAATGTTATGAAAAATAAATATTAATTGTATATTAGAATATCCCTTCTAAAAAGCAACTTCCTTAGTTCTTTTCCATTCCTAAAATGTTTACAGCATTTAGAAGTACAGCACATGGAAATACTCCATAGATGGGATAATCTTGTATTATCAGGCAGGTCAAGAAAATACAATGCTGCAAAAGAAAACAAATTTGTCATCCAAATTTCATGGGAAAGAAAGGCAGGGTGCTGCATTCTTAGGCCTTCACCAAATCCTAAATTCACTTTTCAATGTAGAAGATGAAAATGAAACTTCTCACTGATTATCAGTTAATCTGAGATTTTAGTGAAAGACAACTTCAGCCTACTTATCTCAGCCCTCATGGCCCCTGTCGCCCCAAGCATTCCCCCAAACAGTTCCCACCTCAAAAGCAAAAATCCTAGCAAATTTTATACCCCTGTCAACAGACTATGAGTATGTACCACAGCCTGGAAAGTAACATGCAGAAACAGGCACCTCTCTGACAAAGGGGGAACAGAAGGGGTAGGTCTAGGATTAAGAATTTAACCACACTTTCCATTCAATCAACAGAAAAATACCCATCTGCATCAATATTCTAACAAAAGCCCTGGATACAAATAATGATCCCCATGCCAAATTCTTTCTAGTAACAGCGAACATGAGTAAAGAGATCACACAGGAATAGACAGATTGGATGATTCTTTGACATGAAACAGATGTTCCTTTCAACTCTGGTCACAGCTATTTTAAAATAATGGTTAAATAAAGACCTTTTTGCTTGGTGTTATATCTCTATTCCTACACATGAAGGGAAAATGGTCATAATTCACTTTCTTACACTGAAACTATTTCCATTTTTATCTCACATCAAAATATCTAAATTACAATACTTTGTTACCTATTTGTTACATACACGTGTCATAATGCAAATTAATCAGGTTAATAACCAATAATTCTTACACTATAACTATAGAGTACTATCTTGTCATAAACTCTTCACTTTACATTTCTTCAATGTATGTGTGTGTATGTTTGCATGTGTATAGTAGTTCCTCCACTCCTAGGTATATATGCGAGAGAAATAAAAACATAGGTCTATACAAAAAACTTGGGACACAAATGCTCATAGCAGCATTATTCATAGTACCTGAAAAGTGGAAACAAACCAAATGTTCATCAACTGATGGATGGATAAACAAAATGTGCTAAATCCATAAGATGTAACGTTATTCAATAATAAAATGTGCTACAACATGAATGAACCTTGAAAACATTATGCTAAATTAAAGAAGCCAATCAGAGAAGACTATATAATGTATGATTCTACTTAATATGAAATGCCCAGAAAAAAAAACGAATCTAGAGAGAAAGAAAATAGATTAGTGGTTGCCTGGAGTTGAGGGAGACGAGGAGAAGCAAGAACGGGGAATAACTGCTAAAAAAATAAGAGGTTTCTTTTTGGGGTTGATGAGTCACATTTAATGTCAAAACCTTAACTCCTGATTTCCCACCACAATCCAATTCTACTCCACTATTCTCCATCTCAGTTAACAGTACCACCATTAGATAGTTGAGTCAGCCGTAAGTCCAGTAGTCATGCCTCTTCATTTTCCTTCATATCTCACAATCTTCCCAGTAGCAAGTCCTATATTTTCTCTTCCAAAAAATATCTTCTCCCCTATCTTCACATCTCCCATAGACTGCAAGACTCTCCTAGTCTTGCTCTCATTCACATATCCTTACAATTTATCTTCCACCTGGCAGCCACAGAAAGATGTTTTAAGCCAAAAGCTGGTCACATCACTTCCCTGCTGCACATCCTCAAAATGGCTTATGACTGCTTTTAAAATAAGTTGCATATTCCCTAACATTGGCCAAAGGGCTCTACCCAATCTGTCCTCCGCCTACCTCCCAAGATCATTGTGTGCTTCTTTCCTCCTTGCTAATTAACACTCCAGCTATGATTACTTTCTTCCTATCCCTGTGCAAGCTCGTTGTCACCTTGGTCCTTTGGCCTGGAATTTTCTTCCCTCACATTTTCTCATGGTTTGCTTCTTCTCATCATTAATGCCTCAGCTCAAACGTTACATCCTCAGAGAGGCCTATCTAAAGTAACCTCACTTTAGGTCACTAACTTGGTAGGCCTTTTTATCTACCTCATAGCACTTACCGATCTAGATGATTCTTCCAGCCTCTCCTGTACCAAAGTTGCTCACCTCTATATCTTCCAAAATCAACAACTGTGTCTCCACATAGCAGCTGCTAAGTATTTGTTAAATAAGTGAATGAATGAATGAACGATGACTGATATAATGAGGGTAAGATAAGACATGAGATACTATGGGAACTAGAGAAACAAAGTCCAGAGCTACAAAAGCATCAGCATAAAAAACATAAAATTTCCAATTATTACACAAAAGCTAATAACTGAGAAAGTTGTAAAGATGCTTTCTTTTCTAGAACTTAAAAGTCTGAACTCAAGACAATCTTCTTTATGAGAAATCGGGTGGTAGAGGGACAGAAAAAGTAGGAGTGATTAAATATTAAATATCAATAGTAATAGCAAAGGGAGAAAGTGAGAAAATGAGTAAGGGAGCAGAAAAACATTTTATGCAAAAAGAAAAAAATGACACACATTCTGATCACATCTACCTTGATAACAATTGTTGGGTTCATTGCTTTTCTCAGGGAGCAAAGAAAGCTTTGCTTTTTAGGTGAACTTAGAAAAGCCAAATGAAAAACGACACAGACTTTTAAGGAAATTAAGAATACCAATGCTTTGGGGAAAAGCTGTCAAACCAAAGTCCTTATCATCATAGACAATGAACCAGAGATATGGAGAGAGGAAAGTAAGCAAGGCACACAAGAAATAAAATATTCACAATGATAAACCTTACAAACTTTGGTAATAAAACATCTAAAATGAACTAGCTTATGTCTTTACAGTTTTATTTCATATTCCTGATCTGCAGTAATTTTTCTACATAAACAGTGCCTTCCTACTGATGAAATTATGTACAACTCTGAACCATTAAAAGCTGCCTGCAGAGGCTTTTGTTTATGCAGAGAAATTGAATGAAATTGAAGAGAAATAAGGGAAATTTAGATTCTGAATTGAAGATCCCCCAGGCTTCTCTTTCAGATAAAAAAAGAAATCTGCTACCAAACATTCCTAAATGGAATTATTCTGTCATTCTTAAAGAATAAAATTTTCTTCCCAAGCTTCTGCTTTCTAACTGCCTCCCTACCTCATCTCTCCTGCTGGATGTACCCAGAGAGAACAAAACAGAATGAAAATGGCAAGGGCTTTTGCTATTACTTAGGGTTGGGTTTTAAATTCTAGCTGCTCTATTCTTACTAGCTATACAAACTAAGGAAAATTAATGTGTTTTAAAAAAAAAAAAGGCTTTTTCTCCTTAAATGTTTAAAAAGCACCAGGATCCCCATCGCCTCACCCTGTCAAGCTCTAATGGGTTCCTGGACACCTCTCTGGTCACTATGGGGCTAGATTCATGTTAGCTATACCTGTTAATGATCTACTGCATAATACTTTTGGTGGACTCTTCTCTACAAACTCCAAAGACCATAACAAATATGTTTTCCCAAGCTTTCAATCCTACTTCTATTTCTATTAGTCTCAGCTGAACTGTAACGGTCTCCTTCATATCAAAACATCTCAGCATGTGTGCTACCTTCTCATTCTCCTGCTATCCTGCTAGCTCTACAGGAAGAATGTCTTTCTTCCTAAACAAATCTGTTCCCGCTAACACCCAACAGTCTCCATGGCTGCCCAATAAATTTTACACTTTTGCCTTGCATTATCAGTCTTTCTATTCCTTACTAATTTTTGTCTCTCTTCCTCCAAATAAGCTTCAGCTTTATTTATCACCAAAGTTGATTCCCTTGACCTGGCTAATCCCTGGAATTACTCTTGAGTATGTCTGGCTCTTTTTTCCTGTTTTATAAAACAAGCAAGGTTTTTCATGTTATCTCCATTTATTCTTTAATCCCAAGAAATAATTTTTCTTTATCCATTCAGCAAATACTTGTTAAATACCTATTATATTTCATCCTATATGCTCAGTTACAAGAATGTAGGGATGAATAACAAATTGGCCCAATCCTCATGATCTCTTTCTGAACACTACTGAAATTCTGCCAAATGAAAACCCTTTTCTCAGTCTTCATTTCTCTCTACTTCTCAATCACACTGAATGTGTTTTATCACCATCCCCTCCTTTGCAAAACTTCTCTCCCTCAGAGTCAAAGCACTGAACTCTCCCGGTTTCCTCCTCCTTTTTTGACATATCTTTCCATTTCTTACACTAGTCCTATTTCCTCCTTTCATCCATTAAAATGGATGTATTCCCCCATACCATTGTCTTAGGCTCTCCATTCCTTTCTTTCTATATTCTCCCTTTTCCGACCTTTTCCACTAGTATGGGTTTTACCATCGACTCTGGGCAGACAAATCACAAATAGTAGCTAAGTTGATTATTGCTGTTTTATAGGTAAGGAAACTAAGGCTTGGAGAAATCAGGAAGTTTGCCCAAGATCACAAGGACTAGGAAGTAGTAGAGCCAGGTCTTGAACCCTAGCAATCTGATTTCAGAGCCAATGCTCTTAACCAATACAATATAATGCCCTGCTTCCTGAGGCCGTTTCTCAAGGATCACACCCAATTTTCAGTGGTGTTTTAGATCTTTTTTTTTTTTAAAGATTTTTTTTTTAATTTATTCATGAGACACAGAGAGACAGACAGAGAGAGAGAGAGAGAGAGAGAGGCAGGCTCCCCATGGAGCAGGGAGCCCGATGCGGGACTCGATCCCAGGACCCCGGGATCATGACCTGAGCCGAAGGCAGACTCTTAACCGACTGAGCCACCCAGGTGCCCAGTGGTCTTTTAGGATCTTTCAACCTGAATATGTTGCTTGTACATCAAACACATGTCAATTCATCATCTTTATCAAGATCAGTTGATTTTGACTTAATTTTTTACATGAAAATTACGTTCCCCATTATTCAAACTTCAAACCTCAGTTATGCTTATATCCTCTCTCTTCCTTATCCTTTCATATCTTAAGGTTTCAGAACTCAGTATCTCACATTCTTCGCCAATCCATCCTGCTTATTCACTGCTGCCAAATAATGTCCTAGATGCCCTCTTTAACGTGTCTTCACATATTTAAGACAATAATCTCAGCTTGGCAATCAAACACTTTACACGGTTTTAAGCTTTTATTCTTTTAAAAGATTTATTTGAGAGAGTGAAAGGGGGGGAGGGAGCACGTGCATCCAGTGGGGAGAGGGGCAGAGGGAGAGGGAGAAAGAGTCTTAAGCAGACTTCCCGCTGAGTGCGGAGCCTGACACTACATGGGGCTCCAGTTCACAACCCTGAGATTACCACCCCGAAATTAGGACCCTGAAATCATGACCTCAGCTAAAACCAAGAGTCGGGTGCTTAACCAACTGTGCCACATAGGCACCCTTAAGCTTTTTTCCCTGATTTCCCACAGATTATTTTTTTTAAGATTTATTTATCTGAGATCGAGAGAGAGCATGAGTGGGGGGAGGGGCAGAGGGAGAGGGAGAAGCAGACTCCCTGCTAAGCAGGGAGCCCAACACAGGGCTCCATCCCAGGACCCTGAGATCATGACCTGAGCCGAAGCCAGACGCTTAAGCAACTGAGCCACCCAGACGCCCCCAGATTATCTATCTTTTGCCTAAACAGGTATTTTTGGTTCTTCCCTGAATGTTATATGACTTCTTGCACCCCAGTGTCTTTGTTCTTCTTCTTTCCTTCTATCCACCCACCTTAATTTCTACTTCCTCATTATTACTTTGCTTGTTTCCAAAACTAAATGTCATTTCAGTACATTGAATCATCATATTACATTCTTCTGCTACTCATCTTTATCTCTTCTATAATTATATGTGTCTCCTATTCTCCAAACCAGGCTGTAAGTACTTTGTGGGAACTGACCATGTTTCATTATTTCTATGTCCCTTACAGTTTGCTTTGCCCAAGAATAATACAAATGGTTCTCTTCTACCATCTTTTAGAAAATGCTAGCCTTGCTTTCTTCCCTCAACAACAGTACACATTAACTATCATATTCCTCACTATTAAATGTTAAACTTCCAAAGGTACATAGTCACACAGATGAAAAGTGAGGTAGAGTTTATTTTCTTGGGGATAAAGCAGGATATCAAATGACAGAACATTTTTAGGAATAAGGCTACTGACCCAGAGACTTAACCAAATTCCAAATTAGGTAATTAACTCCTTACTACCTAATCTCTCTCCCCTATGCTCCTTCAGCTGGGTAATACTGCCTCCTCTATTTCCCAGCTCTGGCTCTGGAGGGAATGTGATGTGCACCATGAAACAGTTGCAACATGCTACTTGGGGATGGCAGGCCTTACAGCTCTGGGCACAAGAATCCCTGAATGTCCCTCACCCACACCCCAGAAGTACTAGGAGACTCATTAGGGAATGTCTTAAGACCCTTAAATGAAAGATGCTAAATACAAGAATTTTTCAAAGGACTCATTTCACACTCCCTCTCCCCAACACTTTTTTTTTTTTCAAAGCTTGTTATTGAAGGTCTGAATAAAACATTTTCATGCAGGGTGGGGAGAAATTATCCTCTCAAAGCTAAGCGCTATTTTTAAAACTGACCTTGTGTGTGTTCACAGAATATTTCTAATGCTGGCCTTTCTAAATTTGGATTTATTCCATTTGGATTATTCAAAACTTATACCTTAAAGTCTCTAATAAAGTTTGTAAAAGTTCAACAAATATGAATTCGATTTTTAGGGATCATTACTATTTTAAAAGATAAACTATCCCAGTGATCCTTCAGCCATCCCTGTTCATGCCTTACGACCCTCTCTTTATTATGTCATTGGCAGAATATAGACACTATGATTATCAGGACTAAATGAAGGATACAAAGCTACAGGCAATCCAGTAATTGGTTGTCAATATAAAACATAATTTTTTTCTTTCAAACCAACTAAGGTTAACAATTTTGTTTGCCCTTTTCCTGAACATAAAGATGCATAGAAAGCAGTCAACCCAAAAGTTTTTTCCAAAAATGATTTCCAGATCACATAAATATTAGAGAAAAGTAAGCCTCCATCCTCTTTACAGAAGGCAAACTTTTCTCTTTGACAGTTTTTTCTTTGCCCTCTCCAATTCTACTAAAATGAAAAAATGGCCTGAAATCGGGAGATCTATACTCAGGAGAACAGAAGTGGACTGTGACCCTCAAATTTCTGCTTGTAATCTGGAATTAGAATTTTTTCCAACCTACATTCTAATGACTATATCAACCTTGAATCACTGCTTTTGAAGTCAACAGAAGATTTTCTGCTCAACAAAGCTCCTACCTCAACTCCAAAATATTCTACCATGAATTTTATAAATTATAGAGAAAGTAAAACAATATTTCCTCCTTTGACTTATACAGTCCTTAAATTAATAAACTGGGGAAATCTTACAATTTTTTTTTTTTTTTTTTACAGCTGTAAGATCCTTTTAAAAACGGAGAGAACATATTGCATGGTTGAACTTAGCTAAGGAGGTTAAATATCTAAAATGAAGTTATCTTCTAAGTAGTAGATGAGTAAATGAGTAAATTCCCATTATTTAATGATGGGAATAAATGACTATTTTCCAAGCACCAGCTTGTGCTAAATTACATCACAGAATTAATCTGACTGTGCAATCGTGAGCTTTCCTTAAAAATTTTTTTTGAAAAGGCAATAGTTGGGGGACGCCTGGGTGGCTCAGTCAGTTAAGCAGCTGCCTTCGGCTCAGGTCATGATCCTGGGGTCCTGGGATCGAGTCCCACGTCAGGCTCTCTGCTCTTTGGGAAGCCTGCTTCTCCCTGTACCCCTCCCCCTGCTTGTGTTCCCTCTCTCGCTATGTCTCTCTCTGTCAAATAAATAAATAAAATATTTAAAAAAAAAAAGGCAATAGTTGGAAATAATGTATACAAATCTTACTGTTAAAAGTTCTGGGTCCCTAAATGAGTATTCATTAATCATAAAATGATGCAGTTTGGGAGTCATGCAATCATTCATTTTATTCAATAGATATCTGTGAAGGGTACCAGGTACTAATCCAGACACTGGGAATTCCGGCAGAGAATATTGAACATCTTACTTTTGGTTTTGAACAGAAACCTATAAACATTTTTTGCAACAGTTATTAATCTAATACCACAACTGCAGAAACTATCTAAAACTTTCCTTGTTTATAAACACCAACGGAATTCCTTAGGGCACTTTTACAATACTGGTTGATAATAAATAATAATAATAAAAAAAAACCCTCTAATTATCCTCCTCCCCTTTATCTTCCACTTAGGCACTTAATTTTTTTTTTGTATTGCCCCAGAGCTAAATAAAACAAAATGTGAGGTTGATAAGTTGCTATTCCTCTCTTATCAGCTGTTCATCCCTAATGACTCAGGGCTGTAAAATCCCACAACCCACCTTATTTAATACCTTCCAACAGATCTTGCTGTACTCAGTAATTCACTGCAAAAAAAAAAAAAAAAAAAACCAACTTTCCATCTCTTTTCTTTTCATCAGTTTTTTGCATGCTTTTGTGAAAATTTATACATGATAAGTCAGTCACTCTGGGTACAAAAAGTATGCATCTATCTTCTTTTAAGTTTGCTCTTTACTGACACTTCCTGATTACCTCACTTCTCATGAATTTTTTATTTTTTAAAGATTTTATTTATTTTAGAGAGACATAGAGAGCATGAGTGGGGGGAGGGGCAGAAAGAGAGCATCTCAAGCAGACTCTGAACTGAGCATGGAGCCTGACTTAGGGCTCAGTCCCAGGACCCTGAGATCATGACCTGAGCCAAAATCAAGAGTCGGATGCTTAACCGACTGAGCCATCCAGGTGCCACTCTCATGAATTTTTTAAATAATTTCCTATAAGTTTATCTTTTCTGTCCATCTTTAAATTCAAAATTGGTTATTTTCAAACATTTAAAATAATGTAATGATAGCATGTGTATGGCATTACTGAAGTGGTACCAATGGACACACAGACCATGAAAATGATAACCCCTTATCATTGAGCCACTTTATATTACATGATAAAAACAGCAGTAAGAATTTACACAGAGTTGCTCAAAAACTTTCTAAATTATACAAAACTCTTTCCAAAATAGCGTAATTTGTCATCAAGGAACTAATGAAATAATTTATGAATTAAAGATTATTTTATAGAGTTAGTGTATTCCGTTTGACATGAAGCCTTAACTCAATTTTCACTTACTTTATCTGTCACAGGTCTGTCTTTGTTAAGCATATGTCTTCTTCTAGACACAGAATCTTATTTGCTTACTCATCCATTTGTCCACTCACTCAACAAACATTTACAAGTATCTTCAATACTGTAATTACTGTGCCAGGCACAGATTCAAAGGTAAGCTTAAAAATGTCCACAAGATGTTTGAAAGCTACAACATATATAACTAAAATACAAAAGGAGAAATGTGAGATCAGCTGCTTAAGAAACATGAAAAAGCTATTCATAGGAGGAGGAAAAGAATCACTTCAGCCTAGAGAAGGAAAGGAAGGGTGGAGAATAAGTTAGAGACAGCATCATGGAGGCGGCAGCACCTGAATGGAGTTTTAAAGGATTTCAACAACACTAGATGAACTCATTCTTTCTGGAGGGCGGAGCCAGAACTTTCTCCCTTCCTTTGAACAGGCTGCTTACTTTGCCTGGACAACCATTTCTCCCTCCTCTACCAGGCTCAACTGCCATTCAAAAACACAATCTCACACATCTCTTCAAGAAATCTGTGATAACAACCTCCTCCAGCCTGTATCTATATGAAAGCCCTGTGCATAATTCTATTATAGTCCTCAAAAACTATACTATACTTGCCAGGTTATCATCCACACCAATAGACCACAAAATACTTGAGGGCAGATCTCTATCTTTCACCTCTGTATCCCTAAAATTTATCAAGATGCCCAGCACAGTGGGTAATGATGAACTGAATAAATGAAAAACAACAAAACAAAACATGGTAATCGTCGGCTGGAGAACCTGTTTAGGAAGCTGTTTAAAAGAGCTGAAGAAAAAAAGAACTCAAGTTAGACTGGTGAAAAAGGAAAAGATGGAAAGTGCTGAGATGGGTTAAGGAAAAGAAAGAAAATCAAGCACGCTTGAAAGTCCAGGAAAATTATGGCACCATTCATAGAAGGAGGAAATTACTGAGTCCACCAGGGAAGAGTAGAGTTTGGGCCTGGATTACTAATGAATACACTTAACGGCAGAAATTCAAGTTATCAGAACACAGTCTCCAAAAATCACAGAAGTATTTCTTTACGAAAATATCAAATTTTAATTTAAACACTAATGCCATGATGTGGCATATCTCAACTCTATAACTTCTCTATAAGATAGAATAAAAATCTAATTATCACTAACTATATTTACCTTTAATAAGGTAGTTTTATATAACTTGCTCTTGCTTTATTTCAATGTGTAGGCATCATCATTAATGAAATTGTTTCAAAAAGACATAGGGAGAAAATAATTTCCTATTACTATATAAATTCCAAATAATTTAAGCCTTCCCTTGCCTTAAGGGATAGGGTAAAATTATATACTAATATGAGAATTAATACAGTTTATTCCATAAATTTATGCATGTACAATATAATACATATACATATACAATTAAATATATCTAGATAATGAGAGCATAGATTTTCCATTGGTAACTGATTGGCCAACTGAAATCAACCAATTAATTAAAAAGTTCCAGGGCATGGAGAAATAAAAAGAGATTTCTCTCCTAAAAAAAGAGATAGTGATTAACTCTTGGAGTAAGGCAAGAGATGGGGATCAGAAAAGAACATAGAGGTAGCTTCAAAAGTAGAGGGAATACTCTAGCTATCGAGTGGAGGTTTACTGGGTGCTTACTGTTTCCAACTATATAAAATATAATTTCATATATAAGATTTTATGTAATAAAAATTTTTTAATCCCTATGTAATCTAACTAAAAAAGAGACTCTTAGGTAGAATCAACAGTTCATAAATATTACATGACAATATTATCTACATACCTTTATATGACTTGCTGCACCTAAGTTATTTTTCCAACATATTAATATAAAACTGTCAAGTTTTATAATTTATAAATTTTATAAAATATTTATGAAACTTGACAGTTTTATATTTTTTCTTTCACTTGCCACATTTTTGTATGAATTTGACACATACAACAGTGTTGTCTAACAAGAAACAACAAAACAGCAAACATTTGTCTTCCATCCTTCACTGGTTAAACAAGATGAGCCAGAGAAATAGAATGCCTTTCTGAGTACCTCTGTGCTTTGGTTAAGGACTGAGTTTTTCTTTTCAGCAACATGTGAATCATTTAGAAGAAGTAATCCTAGGAACTTATTGTATATTGAGATATTTTCAATCAGTTTAATCAATTAAGTTTACCAAAACACTTCATTCTTCTGTAATCGTTTTCCTACTGTTTTAATAAGATTTTTCACTACATTGTTTTCCTTCCAGAAAACAGCACAGAGGGACTGTCAAACTTCAATTTGATTTTAAGTTACTGCAGCAATTAAAACACTATCTTCTCTCACAAGTTCGAACTCTAAATATATTTTCCCAAAGAAATAATCAATTCTATATGTTGCACTGAGAAAATAAAAGATGTGTAAGACATAGTCCTTTTTATGAAAGGCCCTGAATAATCTCTCCAAATTGTTTATTTAGACTTTGGTACTTGAGCCCTATCTGCATTATAGTTTTAAAAATGTATTTAAGGGACGCCTGGGTGGCTCAGTCGTTCAGCGTCTGCCTTCGGCTCAGGTCATGATCCCAGGGTCCTGGGATCGAGTCCCACATCAGGCTCCTTGCTCAGTGAGGAGCCTGCTTCTCCCTCTCCCTCTGCTGCTCCCCCTGCTTGTGCTCTCTCTCTCTCTGACAAATAAGTAAAAATCTTTAAAAAAAAAAAAATGTATTTAAATCCATATTATATAAAAGCCTTTCTTTATCTCTTCAGGCAGAAATAATCTTTCCCTCCTTTGAAAATCAACAGCACTTTATTCATGCTAGACTTAAACCATTTATGTCTTCTATGATGTCTATTTGTGTAGATAGACTTACTTTTCCTAACACTCTGCCTACTGTACTCGTTCAATATTTATTAAATAAAAATAAATAAGGCCACATATGTGAATGTGCTTAGTAATCTATAAAGTAGTATGAAATGTAAATTACTACAAAGGTTTTGTGTTTAGAGTAAAAATATTGCTAAGATTCCACTTAATGTATAGCAGTGCAATTTACTAAACAATCATTAACTGTCAATAATAAAAAAAAAAACCACTGTGTGCACCATACCCTAGTAAATGCAGAGAGACAGATGTTAAAAAAAAAAAAAAAGAAAGAAAAATGCCAACTCAGCCCTAGAGACACTAGGAGTTGGTCTGCCACAGTATCAGCCCAAGAAAAAGACTTTTAAAAATTAAATAAAATTCTAGTTAACAAATGAAGTTAAATGCCCAAGACAATCCTAGTATGTGCTTTATAACAATTCATGATTATTAACCTTAAAAGGGCCCATAAAAATTTACTAATTTTTACACCAAGTTGATTCAATATTTCAAGGGAAATGACAAGTATTAATCTAACTGTATAAACTATGAAGGTTCTCCAGGTGTTCAATTCCTACTGCATGATCAGTCAGGCAGAGGTTGACACTAGTTATTAATATCACAGTAAGGTATCTGACAACCACCTTCTTTATTAAGTTTGCCTATTTTAATGATGCTGGAATACAGAAAAGATTATTATTTCCTAGAAAAGCAGATTTACATTTTTATCTCCTAACCAGTCTGGACAACAATAAAATTCTCATTCACCAAAAGAGGAAAATAGATATCTAATATCAAAATCTATGTCAGAATGCAAATACAACTAAACATAACTAAACGACACTAAATCCTAAAAATGATACATGCCACTTTGGGGCCCAATAATTAAAGAGCCACAGAAATTCCATATGCAAAAATAAAAATAATTTACTAGTTTTTTCTTAAAACATTGCTCCAACCAAGAAACTTCCAAAAAATATTAATTTGCCCAATTAGCTCCAAATTGCCAAGTCAATAATGTATAATCAGAATAACTTGATTCATCTATAACATCTCAGTTCTGCTTTCCAATTTAAGTAACCATAAGGCTGAAAAACGACAGTCATTTCTTGACTGCCTGAATGCCAAGGAAGAAAAAAAAAGTAGGAGGAGTTATTGACATCTCTATTATAACATAAAAAAAGACTATTTAAGGACATAAATGCAACATTTAGATTTCATAAATGAGACCTAATTTGGTGTACATGGTCAACTAGTTTTATAAAGTCCTGATTCATAGTCTACGAAGATCATCAATTTGGCAATTAACAAAACTAGCAAAAATCAAAGAATGCCAAATGATTTAATTGTATTATATCTGTGAAGTATTACAGAAATATAAAATGAAGTCTTTTTTTTAACTTTACCAAGGGAGTAGAAAAATTTGTAATAGTGTACTATTTCAAGCTTCTATTGTAGTTTACATTTTACAGATACGATGACTGTGGCATATCAGACCCCATGTAATAAAAAGTGGTTACTAATGATCAAAAATTACATTGGAAAATGAACATCAAGAAGTCATTACTACCATAAAAAAATCTTTTACCACAGGGAGCCTTTAAAATGTGAAATAATCACAAATACTATTTCTAAAGACATCTGCTATCAGAACCATCAGTCCACTGGATTCTGAACTGCAATCACAACCCTTCATGGACTTCACATAACCTGACAATATGTTACAGTTATAAACATGTCAAAATCAACAAAGTATGAAAACCGCAGAGCAAATTAGCATTTGTTAAATACCAACCTAATTGTCTGGGACCAAAATGATATAATTTCTATTTCCCATGGTAAAAATAGGAGATAAAATTCTATCATCACTAGCCACCATTTATTAAGCATGTCTTCTAATCCCATCTAATGAAAAACTTAAGACAGAAATTTCATATAAAATATGTTTGAAACTTTTCTACATTATTTATTTTTAAAACAAGCCAAACTATATATCAGTGTACTTAATCTATCTGATCAGTATCATATAATGAATGCTCTGTGCATGCACGTGTTAATGCAAAAGGGAAGAAATTCTTCAACAGACTCTGAGTCTCCCAAATATGGTTTGTGTGACTAACAGCTGAGAGGAAATGCAACTGAAACTGTCTGCTGGAAATCCATTAACATCTAGGCACAGGAAAAATGCCTGGGTGACAGTATAGTTGGATGCACAAATTTGTGCAGGAATATAGCCAAATTTTTGGCAATCCCTCATGGTCTTAAATGTATTGACAATGGCCTTTCTTTTTCAGTTGTTAATACTACATTTAAAGAACATTATTTGAGTTGGAGGACCTGCCTGGTCTTTAAAACAAACAGGCTTAAAGCTCAGATTTACAAAGACGTGGCATTTTAAATAATACAAACAAAAATGTGTACAAAAAATTATATGCTCCACAAAAAGTGCTATGCACAGCCAAAAGAAAACAAATCAGTACGTTAAGGAAAATAATGTATGCTAATTTACATATCATTCTAATTTCCCTTTAAATATATTATCTTAAAATTTTTCTGCAAAGATCATTTTAAGGATTATTATAGTCTGAGAGAGAATGTTTTTAAAGGAATGTTCATATTTTAAAGCATATGCTCTTAATATACTACTTTATAGATTACATCTAGTATTTGCTTGTTAAATAAACTAAGTATTTAACTTTACAAACCATTTAATAGCCACATTTGATCCTAGTCACTCTGTACTGAGCCCCTCCTATGTACTCAATGCTGTGAAATATTAAACAATGAAAGCATTTTTAAGAGTTTATAACTTAATATGGGTATAGTTTAAACAAATGTACACATTTAAAGATATAAATATGCTATAAGCAGCTCTAATTGTTGAGGTGATAAAATAAATTGAACGTTTTGCAGGAAAGTACTATAATATTTTACAAGTGAGCAGTAATAGGTAAAATTGACTCAGTACTTTGCAATTAAGAAGTGATTCTCCTAATTTCACTGAATCCTCAAAACAATCCATCATACCCTATGACTATTTTTGCCCCATTTTATTGATGAAGAACCTAAGATCAAGAAAAGGTAAGTAACTAAACCAAATTTACACACTAAGTACTAATGCCAAGATTCAAATTGGGTTCTCACAGCTAAATCAAGGCTGCCCCTGGATTTATAATTTTCACATTCTTTCATGTAAGTAATCTCATCTGATCTTTACAACAACCCAAGAGATAATAATAGCAGCTAATATTCATTGAATACATATTATGTATCAGGTGCTCTTCTATATTAATTCACTCCTCACAAACCCTATGAAAGGAAGGGTTACATTATTACTCCATTTTACAGGTGAGAAAACGAAGGCTCATCGAAAATATGTAAATTGCCCAAGATTACACAGCTAATAGCTAGGGGAATCAGAATTTAAACCCAGGGCATTTAGTTCCAACACCTGCTTCTTTACCACCTCAATCCTCAGAAGGGTGAACATAGCAGTTAAGAAACTTGCCCAAAGTCACAAGGAAAGAAAACTGGAGAAGGAGAAGCAGCATGTCTTCTAGCACTTCACCCTAATTACTTTTCCTAAATGTAATTGGAATCATTGAATCCAGATGAGGCAAGGTAGCTTTGGGTGTAGATAGCTCTTTAAAGCAGAGTATGAGCAGGTGAGGAACACTAGCAGGAAGAAGGAATCCCATCAAGTTAGAGAAGACTTATCTTCCATAGACTGGAGGCAGATGAAAGGAAAATAAAATGTATGTGAGCAGAGACACATGTATTTGCCTTTCTGATGTAGGGAGCAGGAATTAGCGTAGATGAAGAGGGATGACTCTAATTAAGGAAATCAGTAAAAGTGAAGCACAAGACTGATTTGTTTTGAGAGAAAATTTAAAGCCACTGAGAGATTTTGGATAGGTGTTGTAATGCCTCCAAAAAATTGATACCCCTACTCTTGCCAAAAGTACCTGGCACACAGGAAGAAAACATGTAAGCACTGAAAGAATTACACATTTTCATTTTTTTCTTTTTAAAAACTAAAATGTCATTTACAGTTTAGCAACTCCTTTTGACTGTTAAGAACCTTCCTGTGGAGAGAAGAGGGAAAGGGGAATATAATTGAGCATGACGTGCTTCTCATGAGTTCTCAAGCTATGAAGCTATGGTACTGCTTACTTTAGCACACAGACTTTCCTCAGAATGCTGTTAAAATCTGATGAAGGAAATTACAACAAAATCTCGCTCAAATGAATAAACTGAAATGCCAATCTAAACCTCAAGTATATGTAAAAGTAGAATTTGTAACAGATAGGGGGAAAAATCATGGCAGAGATCAAACACAAGGATACCAGGATACTAGGAAGCAGGACTTTTTAGAAGACAAATTAAGTGAGGCAATCTAACCCTAATAGAATTTCTTCACTCATTACTTAAAATAAACCAGGTCACTGAAATGGGCTTATACTGTGGCATTTTGTTCATTTTAATTTCATTTAAATTTCATTAAACCATAAATTCCCATGGAAATACCTTAGACACGTGCTCACAATAATTAGAATGCCTAACATTTCAGTGTAAGTACTTTTGCATGAGTTCAACAAAATAGAAAGAATGCAGTGAGGTCCCTTTAAGTTTTTTGCCTATGTCAACAGCTATTTTATGATAAGAATTATCTCTGTGACTATAAAGCATGTGTAAAATACATTACAGGAGTCCATGAGAAGCCTTAATGCGGAAGATCCAGTAAAGGTCTGGACTGCACACAGACACATCAAAATCAAGCTAAACTTCCTAGAATATAGCAATGATAAATTTTTCCTCCCAAAGCTATTACTGTTAAATATACCTTGATGAATTAAGTTCAAGTGTAACTACTACTGAAATATGATTCAACTGAGCTATGACCTATTTTTCCTCTCAAAAGCAAAAGAGAATAATGACAGTTGTGAGACTTATATTTTTCCATTCCAGGGTATTTCTGAAAGTTATTTCACAGCAGAGCTAAAGGCAAAATGCACTCAGTGACACTTACTTGCTTTAAAATATAGTTATGTATGCTATTGCTCATAGGACAGTTGTAATTATTTAATAATTTGTTGTTAAAATTCATGTGTTCACTTACTTTTAAACTATACATACCAAGAAGCATTCTGGAAGGAAATAATCTCAAAATGTAATAGGACACCTAAGTCTACAGTTCAATTATAACTATATATCTACAGAACAACAGAACCAACATCAACATGACAAATACAAAATTAACATATACTGTATATGTGGTTGAAAATACCCACCCCTAGCAGAAAGCTTTTTGGTGTTGATAATTTTGGCAGCATATTCTTGTCCAGTAGGGATTTTCATACATCTTCTCACCACTGAGAAAGCCCCCCTGAAAACCAATAATTAGCATGTCATCAATATAATCAGCTCTGATATCCCTTTAAAAAATTACAACAATCTGAGCATTTTTATTGCATTTAGTGATTTGTAAAATATCAGTGCACTACAGTAATATCCAGAAAATGAACGATTCTTCCTGGAAACCCAAACCTTCTTTAATGTTGAAGAATAAAAGTAAATTTTATTTAACTGGGTGTACACATTATTAATCAACAAAATGAAAGGAACTGCCAATTATGATGGCTCTTGTTTGCACATGAAATTTGAAAACATTTTACAATCACACTCACACAGCACCAAATGCTCTGAGAAAAAAAAAAGAAAGAAACCCTGCAAAGAGCATGGCTGAGGAGGAGCAGCAAAAATCTGCTGCCTATTTATTTTGTTAGAAAAAAAATTAATGTGGCTCCGAGTAAGTAAATATGGCGATTGTTTTCATTAAAATATAAATCTTGGGAACATTTGTGTTGTTTAACAAATCCTGATATGGTGATTTCTCTGTGCCCTGTTTTGAGCTGGGGGAAGGGAGAGATTTGAATTAAGCTGCTCTTCCGACATATTCTCCATGTTTTAACAGCAAACAACATATAAATATATAAGGATATAATTTTCATTACATTTAAAGGATAATTACATTTTCTTGAATTCAATTGTATAAAACAACCACATACATATAAACGCACCCCTTTCATAAGTAATAGTCGACACTAGCGATAGAGGAATTGGGTTTGGGTTGGATGCTACATAAATCAACATTCACGGTTTGGCCCCTAGGTCCCTAAGCACACAGGTCCTCAGGAGGTCTCCGGTCCCCTTCCTTAAATTCTCCGAGTAGTTCTGCCTGTCGGGCGTAGGAGGTCGTTTTACACAACGCTAGGCTACCCTTGGGAAGCTTTCTCTCGGTCTCCAGGTCTTTCCCGTTGCCTGTATAAATAAATCCTCCCAGAGAATGCGAAGAGGCACACGTAAATCGTAGGAAGGATGATGATGAGCGAATAATCTAGTGCAAAGAATAATAGTGGATATGGGGCAGGGGGTCGAGTTCCTTTGGGTGACCCTTTTCCTGGACAGAACAACTACTGGATGCGAAATAGACTCTACGACAAGTTGAACTTTCGGCATCAATAAATATGGCACCGTCTGTGGCCGCGAGTTCTCATCCGTACGTGGGTTGTACGGCCGACACGCCGGCTAACCAGGAGGCATCTCTATTTACAGAAAACATGATCTATGTTGCATTTTACATGGGTTCTTGTTTCCTCTACACACACACACACACACACACACACACACACGCTCGCACACTTCTCAGGATGACAGCTACAACTGCAGGGATCGTAAATCCACTAAGTCTCTAGTGCAAGAGGGTGGGGGAGCGGGAGAACGTGGGTTTAGGATTATCGGAATGGGCCACCAGCTGGGGTGGAGGGTCTTTTCCCGTCTCTGTCCCCTCCTCTTGCTAAGGCAGTACCTTTCTCAGAGCTGCCACACCACTGGCCCTCCTCCCACTCCTCTGGTCTCCCAAACTCCCTCGCCCCACGCGGGAGGCCGGTGGGTCTGGGGTAACGCGACCCGCCCTCTGCTGGAAAGGGAACCTGCGGATGCGGGTAAAGGCGCTTACTTTCCGAGCTCCTCGAAAAGCTGATACTCGTCCGTGAACCTGGTGCAGGTTGTGGTCGAAGCCATCCTCGGTCCCTGGCTGGGAGCGCGGCAGACGAGACTCGAGCAGACGCGCGGCTTCCCCGGGACTGGCCCCGCGGCACTGTCACCCAGGGCCGCCCTCACTTTCCTCGTCCGAAAGTAGCTCGCCCGGGAGGGAGTGTGCGCAGGGGCGGGGCGGGAGGGGAGATGACCAGAAAGGGTGGCGTGGGGTCTCCTCCCCAAGGTCCGCCGATTCTCTTCCTCCTCCTCCTCCTCCTCCTCCTCCTCCTCCGGCCCTGGCTTCCTTCTCCTCTGGACGCTCCACCCGCCCCCTTTCCAGCCCCTTTCTCCAAATGCAGGGGGCAAAGTACTCAGGAAGAAGGGGCCGGGAAATGGAAAACAGCCCGGCACGGGGCGAGAGGCAAGCAGTTGCGAAACTGGCGCACCGGGCTGGAGGGGTAGGGGCGGAGGGGAGGGAGCCCGAGGGGGCGGAGGCCGAGGAGCTGGGAGCGGACAGCTCGAGCCCAGCTGCAGCTGTCAGCAGGCGCGGGCGCGGGGCGCGCCGGGGCTCGGCCGAGCGTGCGCGCCTGGGGCCGGCCTGCCTCCTGCGGGCACCTCGGCTGCCTGACGCTCCCCCACGAGACCGCGCTGCTTCGAGACTGCGCGGCGAGAGAAAAGAGCGCTCGGATGGGGCGAAGTCTCGTCGGCCGTCCCCAGGCCTCCGCCTCCTACCCCCTCACCCCCCCGCCGCCTCCTCCCACCACTCCCTCCGCCTGCCAGCACCCCTTCCCTCTCCAAGACCCCTCCTCGCCGGTCCCACACCTCCCTCTAGCGACTCCCAACCCTGTGCCTTCGCGGATCTCGCTCTCCCGCCCTGGGTCTCACACTCGCGCAAACCCGTCTAGGGAGAGACCAGGTGGGTGGAGGAGGATATACGAGGGAGAAGCCTAGAGAAGGTTTAGGTGAAGGAGGCGAGACGTCAAAATTACCCAGTTAAACTCGCTATAAAGCTGGTGCCTAAATCTGGGATTGATTTAGCGGAAAGATGCGGGGTTAAGTCATGAGCTGCCCGGGGATGCTGCCGGGGCGCGGGGCACTAGAAACCGCCCCAAGCCGACCCGCGAGCCGCGGTGCCCCGGGTGGGAGGGCGAGGTGAGCCACCATTTCATCTCGGCGCCGCTCCGTGTTGACACAGCGGGGGCCGGATGTGGGCAATTGACAGCTTCCTTAGAAGGGTCCCAGCCTCCCACAGCCTCCCAGTGATTCCGGGCCCACCCCAGCAGAAGCCCGTTTAGCGAGGGGCTACGCCCGCCGTGCGCCACGTTTCACTTCTGATATGACTGCCGCCTCACCCTCCACTTCCCCCCGCCGTTTTCTAGGTTGGGTTGTTCAGACTCTGGCAACCCCAGAAGGCCTTTGCTTCGACCATGAATGCTAGAATGAAAGCAAAAACTCTCCCATTGAGCCACACCTTCCTTTCAGAGTAACTCCCCTGTAACCTCAGTTAAGTTCTGATAGTAAGGCGGTTTCTCGCGAGATTTCCTGCCCCGGCTGCGGGGGCAGGGTGCTGGGAAGGTTGGGTGTCGGTCACGCGACCCGGTTGGGACTGACGTCACTAGCATCACGGGAACACGTTCTAGCCCGTTTTCGTTTTGCAAAGAAAAAAAGGGAAGGGGAGAGAACAGGGCGAGTGTGCTCTGCTTGCTTGTATGGTCAAAGATCTGGCTAGATAGTGACACATACGTATACTTTGTAAATGACTGTCTGAGAAGCCACTTAATGAAGAATACGTCCTATTCATTAGCATACAGTAGATAGGGGGAAAAATAATTATGCATTACATTTAAAATAAATCGCTGATTGCTAAAACAACCCCTGGGCCATACTTACAGTCTTATGTCTTTAATAAACTATGCAACTGCAAATTTAAAGGCAGAACAAAAGGGTTATGAACGGTATTTCCAAATTACTGTCCTTTGTTCTACAACATGGGACCCTAAAAACTTCGCAGTTCTGCTAATTTGTTCATTAGCATTACATCATGGACTCAAAATTCCACAGCTGGAAGATAAAAGATAACTTGGATATACAGACAATCTAAAATTTAGAGGAATTGTTGCTCGCTCCCAGGGGCTGCTACTGATTAGTAAATTACCTTGTCCACGGTTACACATAATCGTTAATTCCCTCATTTCCTCATCTGGGGAATGCTAATCTGCCAATAGTAGAGCTTTTACTTAAGTTTTCAAAATATTTACAAATTTTAACAGTTATTATAACAAACTTGAACTTTGTATATATTTGTATTCCCAGCGGTAAAAAGCAATTAGAACATTGTGTAAAATGTAATAATACAAGATGATACCAAAAGCTATATAAAGAAAGAAACAGGTGTCTAAGTATTAATAATTGAGCTATAAAATTGAAAAAAAAGATTCAGTCTCTGCTAAAGATTTTTAACTTATATCTTAAATATTTAGCAATATGGTTCCAAGTTATAATGCAATAATTTAATTTTCTCTGAATCTAAAAATGGAACAAAAAGTAAAATTAAAACAATAAATAAAGATACTATTAAATTTTACAACTCCAGGGAAGAAAAAAAAATTTCTTTTTAATATTCAAGTAATGAGGCCTACATAATTACAGTATTTATCTCAGTTATTCAAACTACCAATAATTGTGAATGGTTATGATGACTGTATGATACAATGAAGGAAACATAACAGTTTTAATACTGATGTATTATTCAACAATAAATGTGTATTTTAAGTACTGCTTACTCAATATTTGTGCTGTTTCTTGATTTATATCTTAGACTGATTAAAATATTTATCTTATTTAAACAAATATTGACAGTTATTTCTGAAGTTTGGGCTTTCTTAAGACAGTAATCCTTCTAAAGTTACACAGAAATTCCACTTGGATTATCATCTCTTGCCTTCTTCCTGGTCTCCTGCTTCTGCCCTTGCCCCCCTTCATTCTAGTCTCTTCACGTCAGGCATAATGGTCCCCTTAAAACTTCAGTCAGAATAAATCATGCCTTTGCTCAAAAACTTCTGAAGGCTTAGCATCTCAATTAGACTAAAAACCAAAATTCTAAAAATGACTTACAAGGCCCTCAGGGATCTGCCCTCCACCCCTACTCCATTAGTCTTCCTACCCTCAATTTGTGCCCTGGCCCATTCTACTCCAGCCACATTCGCCTCTGCTGTTCCTGGAGCATAACTTGGCATGCTCCTGGAACTTCATATTTGCTATTCTCTCTTTCCTGGAATATTCATCTCTCCTATTTCATTTCTTCATCTCCTTCCAGTATTCTCTCAAATATCACCGTATCAATGCAGATTTCCCTAGCCATTCTATCAATTACTGCACATTTTTCAGACACGATTTCTATTTTCACTGCCTGCTTTATTTTCCCCCTTAATATCTATTACCATCTAGTATACTATAAATTTTATTTTTTTCCTTGTTAATTGTTTATACCTCCCAACTAAAATATAAACTCCCCAAGGGCATGAGTTATTGTCTATTTTGTTCACTGCTCTACTTCCAGCAACTAGAATAGTGCCTGGCACATAATAGCTGCTCAATGAATTTTATTGAATGGGCAGATTAATTATTTTGGAGTTTAAATTACATAATTACAATTTTTATATTAAAGTTAGCTGTTGATAATTATTATTTTTATTTTTTTAAGATTTTATTTATTTATTTGACAGAGAGAGAGAGAGCGACAGCAGGAACACAAGCAGGGGGAGTGGGAGAGGGAGAAGCAGGCTTCCCGCCGAGCAGGGAGCCCGATGCAGGGCTCGATCCCAGGACCCTGGGATCATGACCTGAGCCGAAGGCAGATGCTTAACAACTGAGCCACCCAGGCGCCCCTAGTTGTTGATAATTAATATGCCAATAAAACTTCTTACTCTAAGGGTGATCATTTTCAGTCAAGATAGTCACAGTATCCCATGATTAAAATTGCCTATGCAAAGAAATGGATTTTTAAAATACATTAAAAATTGACATCAAAGGAAAAGGATCTAGTACTAATTTTCTTACCATTGAAGTCCATAAAGGAAGAAGGAATTGCCGGGGTTTTTTTAGATATACCAGCCTTACTAAATTTTACATTGTAATAAAAGACAGATGCCAAAAGTTTCAAATGATTAGATCTCACTGTGAAGACACAAGTCAATGTAAGGAAATGAAAAATGTGGCTTTGAAATGAGTTTTTGTAATTCCTAAACTAGTTAAACACCACCACTACTATGAAAGAAGATCCATCTTATGATGTGAAGAAATAGGAAGTCATAAATGTGAAAAGAACATCAGAAGTTACAGAATGAGAATGAAGGATTACCAGATTAAAGTTAAGAAATTTTCTAAAATTTAGTAACAAATATGAGCTGAAGATTATACAAAAAAATAAAATGCGTTGTTCAAATGGAAATGGAAAAAAATTATAAACATGTACATACTCGGTTTCTCAATTGATTTAGATTAATCACACAAAAATTGAGATCAGCTAGTGTTAGAAGCTCCTAATATTCTATTTGCTAAGGTGGAAGAAAAGCACTCATAATTTTATCTTCTTTTAAAGTGTATTCTTTAATACTGGAAAAGGTAACAACAAGCAAAGGAGGAGGGGTGAAGTTTAAGGGTTGGAGGCTTGGGGGTAAACTAGTTGTAAGCAGAGCCCTATCGCTACTTACATTGCTAGACTTCGATCAGATGAAATCACATTAGTACCAAGACCACACAATATTTTGCTATAAATATATTCCATCCCTTTTGTGTGTGTGTGATAGCATCAACTGACAAAAAGTAGCAAAGAGATAGAAGACAGACTGAAAATGATCACTATATACAAATACAACCGGAGAACCAAAGATAGAAGATAATCTTTTTTCTCTTTTTGGCCATTTGCAATTAAAAGGCAAGCCAATTAAAGGCAAGCCTTCAGTAGTCCCACTAGGAAAGGATAAGTTTCTAGTGCTTAAGTAAACAAAACAGATACTGACATTCATTGATTTTCCTTGCTACAGAATTACAAGGCAAGAAACAATGAACAGATGATGCTATCTCCATAGCTCCCCAGAGTGAAGACTATCAGTAATAAGTAGATTGCTGTGAGAATTTTAGCACGGTCTGTATTGTAGCCACTTTTCATTGAAGATTTAGAGGCAAGGAGGAGAAAGCAACTTGCTGTTGTTACTTCCAGTTAGCCTTCTCAAGGAATAATAATTTAACCACATAGAGCCAGACACAAATATGGTCACTAGTGAGCGGATAATCTATTCACCAAACTCTCCATTCAGGAAAGATGAATTTGCAGATGAAGAAATGAACTATTCATAAAACACAAGCTCATAACAGAAAAGGTATTCTTTGTTTCATCAGGTCCTGAAAGAAGTAATTTTTCCCTACAAATAAACATAAATGTGTAAATGAACGAGGAAATAAGGGATAGCCCCACAATGAAGTAGCTTTTTTCCCATTTCTTCCAAGTATATGGGTTAGCATATTTGATCCTCTACCAAGATACCTAACACTCTGCTAAAAAGAACTGTAGCAGAAGATTATATTAAATATGATGTATAAATCAAAACAACTGTATAAAACGTTGTTCATCATTAACAAAGTAGCAACACGAATTGGCAGATGTTGAGTCTTCCTCCGTGCATGGGTACTGACTTTCACTTACTACTGTTGCAACATTTATCCCGCCGGACTGTGCCTCTTGGCCCCTTGGGGGCAGGAACTCTCAGTCTCCTGCTGCAGCACTGCTACAGGGCTTGTGCCATAACACAGGTGCTTAAAAATCCTTTTATTTAAAAAAAAAAAAAAGAATATATGTTATCATCAGTCTTTGTCTCCAAAATACTAAAAATGTCCAATCTTTAAAAGGGTGTAATGAGGGCTTTTTGTGTCTATATATAATAGATCATTTTCAATCCTTCCATTGCTTGACTTCTCTGTATCATTTCATACTGGGTTTAAAATGTTCTCCGTGGGTTTCCATGTCTAACACCACATTTTCCATTCACAGCACCTCCCCGCCCCCACAACATTTCTGTCTCCTTTTTTCAGTCCCATTCCTGAGCTCTTTTTTCTCCACCTTTATGGTAAATGGTGTTCTTCAGCATTCCATTTTAGGCTGCTCTTTTTCTTACTTTGGACACCCTTCTCAGCCTGCTTTAATAACTCATTATCTTGATTATTACCTCTCTTAAATTTGGCTCTCCATATGTAGACCTGAGACAAAAATGTCTGGACAAGTGACTTATTGAGGCAGAGCTCTCAGAGAAAAGGATAAGGATGTGGAGGAAGCAGGACAAAAACAAACAAACAAACAACCCAGTGTGTGACTTCAGGCAAAGTCCCAGCCTCCACTTGATCTACATGCAGCTCTAGAGTGTAGATTACATCCAGATTTTGTTCCTTTCCATGTATGGACTTTCCTATTCCTTCACCAGTCAGTCCTTGACCTGTAGCTAAGGGGAAGGGGAAAGAAGGGACATAAACCCCCAAGGAGTAGGGCTCCCCTTTCCTCACAGGCACACAGAGAATGGGAGGGGAAAAAAACAAGAGTCTGCTAGATATTAAAATGCTAATGACTCTGAAATCTTCATCTTAAACTCCAATCGCTCCCTGAGCTTCAGACATGTGTTTTCAGCTCTCTGTTGGAAATTTCCTCTTAGATATTCCACCTCTATGTCTGATTTAACATGTCAAAGATTCATCTCCTATATTCCCTCCTCTCTTGCACCTCTTCCGTATCTCGGTGAAACTTGAGGGTTACCTGTAACAGTCCCTCTCCCTTACTCCCCCAGCCAATCACATGTCCCTGTATCTCATGCCATCCCTACTGAAAACGCGTTCCTTTAGGCCACTACCTTTTCTCACTTGGATTAGGGTGTTAGGTCACCTTTCTGTAGTGAATTCATACTAAAGAAATCTAGTATGTTGCTCCTCACCATATATCCTTAGAAAAAAAGTCCAAAATCTTTAATATGTCCTATCAGGCATTTCCTGGTCTGGACCCTGCTTAGTTTCATAGATGCATCTCTCTTGTCACCACCCCATACCGTGAGTCCCAAGTATTTCTAGAATTATCTGTCCACTTCGTATTTCTCATCACTGGCATTCTAGACCAAACTGCTGTCATCTCTCAACCAGTTTGCTGAGAAACCCTCCCAACTCCATTAATTCTTATGCTAGTTTCCATCTCCTCCGTAAATCTGAGAGAATGATCTTTTGAAAACAAACTGATCCCACAATTCCTCTGCTAAAATATTTCAATCACTTTTCTAGTCATCTTGAAATAGAAACCAAAATGTTTTAGAAAGCCCTGCATGATCTGTTTTTGTCTGTTTCTTACAACTTGTTTAAGAAGACTTTTCTATTCACAAGGTTATATATTTGCCTATATTTTCTCTTAATACTGTTATGATTAGTATTTTTAACCTGTCTAAAATTTATTGTTGTGAATGGTATGAGGCAGGTATCTATTTTCATCTTATTTCCCTAAAATAGCTCATTTTGCCAATGCATTAGCTGAATAGTTCGTCTTTTCCCACTTCTTTAAAAGACCTTTTAAAAAGTCATATACTCTTATTTCTCTTACTAAGTGAAATAAGTCAATCAGAGAAAGACAAGTTTCATATGATCTCACTGATATGAGGAATTCTTAATCTCAGGAAGCAAACTGAGAGTTGCTGGAGTGGTGGGGGGTGGGAGGGTTGGGGTGGTTGGGTGATAGACATTGGGGAGGGTATGTGCTATGGTGAGCGCTGTGAATTGTGTAAGACTGATGAATCACAGACCTGTACCTCTGAAACAAATAATACATTATATGTTAAAAAAAAAAAAAAAAGATAATAGGAAGGGAAAAATGAAGGGGGGGAGTCAGAGGGGGAGATGAACCATGAGAGACTATGGACTCTGAGAAACAAACTAAGGGTTCTAGAGGGGAGGAGGGTGGAGGGATGGGTTAGCCTGGTGATGGGTATTAAAGAGGGCATGTATTGAAAGGAGCACTGGGTGTTATACGCAAACAATGAATCATGGAACACTACATCAAAAACAAAAAACAAAACAACAAAAAAAAAACAGAGAGTCCAAGTCAAAAGGATTCTGAATAGAAAGTGTAGTTGTCTGTGTCTCTCTACTCATAGTCAGCCTAGGAGATTCAGCAACTTTGTGTAGAGCAAAGTTAAAACAACTGGAGCTGATGGATATGTATTGATTTATTCATTTAACAAATAAATATAGATAAGCTCTGAAAAAAGAGTCATAGTCATTTATACATGGAATTGCTTCATTACTTTCTATGTTCTATTCATCTATTTGTCTATTCCTGCTTTTTTTAAAGACTATCTATTTATTTGAGAAAGAGAGCATTAGAGACAGAGCACGAGCTGGAAGGAGGGGTAGAGAGAGAAGCAGACTCCCTGCTGAGCACGGAGCCTGATGTGCGACTAGATCCTAGGACCCTGGGATCATGACCTGAGCCAAAGGCAGACGCTTAACTTACTGAGCCAGCCAGGTGCCCTTATCCTCTTATCTGTTCTAAAACTCTTCTCAATTTATGTGGCTTTAGAGGAGGTTGGCATTTCCCTCATCTTTCTTCATTTTCAAACTTAACTTTTAAAAAAAATCAATGGTTTAAATTATCTTTGCCAAAAGTTGAAAGTTGTTTTTTCTTCATGTAGGGGTCATTGTCAAGGCTTTGCTGTATGGTTAAGTATCAACTAGGCAACACAAACTCAACTCAGAACAGATTTTAAAATATGTTTTCTTATTCAATTTATTATCAACAAATCCTGTATAGTTATAGTAACTTCTGTCCTATTTGCTTGACAGGTCTAGTTAATTTATTATTATTTATTATAATTTGTTACTCAAATACCTTAGTCATTTCCGAGATCACCAAGGCCTCTAATATATCTTACCTCTTTGCTTCTTTGCTTCTCAGAAGTTGGTTAGAGATATGCTCATTCATTCCTTTAAAAAGTAGAAAGAGAAGTGACTTTAAATTTTTATTTGGCCAATGAGATAATACATGTAGTTAAACCTGTCCACCAGAATCTGTTCTATCCTACCACAAAAATAGGGTTGGAGCCGAGCACATAGGTAGCATACACCTACCAGAATTTCCTGCCTCCAGATTAAATTCTTGGCAAAGGAATGTGAACAGAAGTGATGTATACCACTTCGGGTTTTTGCATTCTCCCCAGCTCCCGCCCCTGCAAAACAACTCCTCACGCATGCTCCTTAATGTTCATCACATTTCAAGAATGACTGGGATGGCAAATCCTAGGATAATCTTGTGTCATGTTGAAGATAGCAGAGCCACTGTCAGCCCGGATCCCTGAAAGATTTCATAAGAGCAGAGCTGCTAGGGGCACCTGTCAGTCTGCCTTCCACTCGGGTCATGATCTCAGGGTCCTGGGATAGAGTCCCGCATTGGGCTCTCTGCTCAGCGGGGAGCCTTTTTCTCTCTCTCACTCTCCCTCTGTGTTCTTTCTCTCTCTCTCTCTCTCTCCCTCAAATAAATAAAGTCTTTTAAAAAAGAGAGCGAGAGCGAGAGAGCAGAGCTGCTGCTAACCTGGAACCCCTGCTCTAGACTAAAGAAATAAACTTTTGTTCTAAAAGGAACTGAATTTTAAGGATCCTTTCTGTTTCTGTAGTTTAGCCTGCCCTATCTAAAACAAAGTGTGTAAAAAAAAACCTCTTAAAATTGAAAGTCCTGTATAAATGTAAAGTATCACTATAACTTAAAGTTTATGAATAAAGGTATAATTAATGAGTGAATGGAAATAGGTGGTTTGGGTTATGACCATATTTTATGTTTCCACATTAAGCCAGTTTCCATTAGTGAGGTTATTGAGATTTAGCTATGTTGTAAAATGGTCCAACTCCAGTCAGAACAAGTATAGATGTATGCAGTCAGAACCATGTAGATACATGGTTCAAGTTAAAAAAATAAATAAAAGAACCAGTTTACTATTTTCACTCCCTACTACACACACACACACACACACACACACACACATTTCATTCAATAGGAGAAACAGATTTTTAGAGGTCCTGGAGGCTATAGCAATACCGCTGCAAAGGGCCATGCACATTTTTCTCTAAAACCTTCCCATTTTTCATGTTTTTCTATTTCATTTATTACTCCAAGAAAAAAAATTCAATTAATAGCTTATTTGTAAGCAACACTTTTTTTTCACAACTACTTGGTTCACTTAACAAAGAAGGTGTGCCCTCAAATTAAGAGTTTAAAGGTGTTTTTGGAGGCAGAGGCAATTAGGCTGGGTGGGTTATCAAAGTACGTGGAAAACAAAGTACTTCTTTCTGCAGCTTAAATGTGAATTGTGCCATTAATTTTGAGACATTTATTGTCTAAATTGTGTGTTCATATATTATGCCATGCACCCTGAGCACAGAATGTAGAGCAAAATAAAGTGTCCCCACTATTTGGGGGGGGGATAGGCATTAAATCAATTATTTGTAAAAAATTTAAATAATGTAAAGGAAGAATATAAGGAGCTATGAGAATGTACAATATTTGTCTTGGTGGAGTAGGCAAAGAAGGTTTTTCTGAGAGTGGATGAGCAAATGAGATCTGAAAAATAAGTAGGAATTAAGTAGATAAAAGAAAGTCAGGGAAAAGCAAGGTGCCTGGCTGGCTCAATTGTAAGAATATGTGACTCTTGATCTCAGGGTTGTGAGTTCGAGCCCCACGTTGGGTGTAGTGATTACTTAAAAATAAAATCTTTTTTAAAAAAAAAGTGCAGGATAAAGCATTCTAATAGATGGAACATGGCAAATTCAAGGAACCAAAAAAGGTCTACCATGGATAGCATGCAGTGAGCCAAATGAGGCTATAGGGATGGGTCTGGGAGGCTCTCATGGGGAACTTAAAACTATATGAAAAACAGTGTGAAGGGGTGCCTGGGTCACTCAGTTGGTTAAGCCTCTGACTCTTGATCTTAGCTCAGGTCTTGATCTGTGTCATGAGTGCAAGACCCACATTGTGTTCCACACTGGGTGTGGAACGTACTCAAAAAAAAAAAAAATGAAGAAAGAAAAATGGTGTGGAAACACTGTAAGGATTTAAAAATGCATGTATCCCAGAGTTCAGTTTGGCTGCCTCGTGGAAAATGAATGCTAGCAATCTAAAGTGATCAGTTTAAAAGACAAAGTAAGAGAAAGTGATAGCATGGATTTAGGCAGTGGTGGTGAAAATAGAGATAATTGAATATTTAAAATATATTTGGAAAACTAATATTAAAATGATAGGGGCGCCTGAGGGGTCAGTTGGTTAAACGTCTGCCTTCAGCTCAGGTCATGATCCCAGGGTCCTGGGTTCAAGCCCTGCATCGGGCTCCCTGCTCAGCGGGGAACCTGCTTCTCCCTCTGCCTGTTGCTCCCCCGACTTGTGCTCGCTCTCTCTCTCCCTCTTTCTGTCAAATAAATAAATAAAATCTTTTAAAAATTTTAAATAAAATGATAAAAGACACGTTGACAATTGAGACCATCTGTGTTAATAGGAATTAGATAATACTAAAGACTATCTATGTTAGCATGACTTAGAGTTTGGTTTTTCTGTTGTTTTTAGGAAAATTCTGCCGAGGAAATATAGTACTATAAATCAATAAATAACTTTACTGTTTGCTTCAGGAAATTCCTTCGGATCAAGTTATTAGAGTAATCTGCTCACCTGCCTAAATAACGTACTTATCAGTTTAGTTATCAAAATTACTTTACAGTATCCCCTCATTTTAAGCTCTTATATCATGGACATTGCCCAATTCTCCATTTCCCTTCTTGGAAGACTTCTTTAAACATCCTGAGGCCAGACCCCAAGTCCTATGCATATCTTACCTCTGACTTCTTTCTTCTGAAACGTTAGGTGGTATTCTCCCTATTGTAATGAGTTTGTACTGCATTATTAACAGGTTGTCTGAAGATATTTTGAGGAGTTCAACAATGGAAACACAAGAAGTTCTTTCAAATACTAGCATGTCATGCAATAAAATATATGCAGCTAGTATTGCATCAAATCATGCTTTGCAAAGTTCTGGCATGGAAAAATGTCACAATATGTTAACTAAAAATTCAAGTAACTAGAGAGTCTATTTTAATCCCAATTTAGTTTAGTTTAGCTTAATCTCAGTTTTATATTTGATTTATGTTTGGTTATTTGGATGGATGGATAGAGAGAGAGAGAAAGAGAGCTTAGTGAGAGATGAGAGATAATAAAATTCTCAAACTTCAAACAATTTCCTAAATTTTAACTGTGATTATCTTGGGGGGGGGAGGTAGGTGTATGAATTATTTCTTTCCAGTGTTTTGGGATTTTCCTTCACTGAATACCTTTTATGTGTGTACTAAAAGCAATGAATGTTCTAAAGAGGTAAAACTTTTGAAATTGCATATATTTGAGATTTAGAATGTATATTCCAGAATCAAAAAGAAGCTTAGAATTTATCAATTCTATGGTTTCTTCCTGGAGATTTCCTTATTTGGTGTTGGGGAAAAAGGATAGAGGAATAGTAGTAACTATTCTTTGCATGTCATAGTTTCCCAGTAATCATGTAAGCAACATGGCTTTTTTCATCTTATGGAATGAGAAAATTGGAGCATTAAATGTTTAAATAACTTTATTTCCCACTAGAAATAAGGGCCATTTCAAGTTTTATACTCAAGTTTTATACTAAGGTAATAATAATAGGTAACACTTTTTGAGTGTTTACTATATGACTCACAACCCTCTGAGATAGTTTTCTACTACAGAGCCACAAAAGGTGTACTTTTAATTACTATATATTATCTTCCATATTTTTATTCATTTTACATGCCACAGTTAGATACTCATAGACACACTTTATATTTTTCAAATGGGTAACTCTGAAAATATTTAGCTATGTAGGTTTCGCTGCTCTTTAAGGGGAGAAACAGTCTTGAGTAAACACATGGACTACGGAAGTCATGTCTTCAGGGGAAAACCAGTGAATTTCCTACTTTGATACTTAGCTACACTAAGCCTTAAGTGAGCAAATAATATTAGATAATCAGCAACTGCTTTTCCAGAGAGATAGGTGACTCATTTTCTAAACATATTGCTTATGTAACTATCACCTCTTACTACAGAGGTTTAGCTGAACACATCCTTCCTCTCTCCTTTGTAGGCCTTGTCCAATTTTTGCTTTTCCCTGGCTCTGGTACTCCCATTCCTCAACTTAGTTTCTTACTTCATCTCAGGACTAATTCGGATTAGGATCTGCAAATCTGACTAAGTGGGAAGGGGGAAAGTTAATAATAAACTCCTAAGTCCTCACTAAATATTTCAGTGACTAGAGTCAAGCCCTTTTCCTAGCTCACCTCATTTCCTGAGCACATTTCCGTGGTCTACTCCCTGAACTTCAAACTAGGCTCTTCCAACAGGCTGGCAAAGCCAGATTCCAAGTGGTCCTCAGAAATGTAAAAGAAGGATTTGCATTCAGATGGGTTCTACCACTGCCATCCGTTTAAGTCTGTGCATTCTCGTTTCCATCCCTCTACCAATCTAAGAAACCTACTAATAACCAGGCCAGGGACTCCCAATGACAAAATCCAGGCAGCTTGACTCAAGCCTCATCCTCATGAGAATCTGTGGAAATCTGCATAGCCAATTACCACCTTCTCTTGAAATGAGTCTTCCTTTGACTTCTTCAATTCCAGTTCTCCTGGTTTTCCTACTGCTAAGAATTGTTCCTGCAGTATTCATATTCCTGCCTTGTTCTTCTTCCTTCCCTTTTTTCTTTAAATTTGGGCCTTTCACTCTACTTTGGAGTGGATAGCACTGCCAAAAGCCTTGCCTCCTGGCTCCATATAGATAACTCCCACATCATGATCCCTAGCCCCTATAGCTCTCCAGAGTTGCTCATTCTTCTATCTCACTTCATATTTCGATCCACAGTATATCCTTTCCAAACTCTCAGTTTCTGTTAATGGTACCATTTCCCCACTTCTTCAAATTCAATCCTTGGAGTAATGTTTGATCTCTTCCTTGTATTCCTTATTTCCAATGTTACCACATCCTATAGATTCTATATTAAAAATATCTGCATTAAAACTACCCATTGGGGGAGCACCTGGGTGGCTCAGTCGTTAAGCATCTGCCTTCGGCTCAGGTCATGATCCCAGAGTCCTGGGATCAAGCCCCGCTTTGGGCTCCCTGCTCGGCAGGAGGCCTGCTTCTCCCTCTCCCACTCCCCCTGCTTGTGTTCCCTCTCATGCTGTGTCTCTCTCTGTCAAATAAATAAAATCTTAAAAAAAAAAAAAAACTACCCATTAGGGGAAAAAAACTACCCATTAGGATTTGCTCCTTCCCACTTATATGTCATCATCATAGAGGGAGTCTATTATTTTGGTGCTCAGTGACTGCAATGGTCTCCTAACTGAGTATTTCACCTACTGAGCCTTCTCCTCCAAATCACCAGCCCATTTCTCCAGTCTTCTATGATGCCCATTAGTCACCTTCTATATTAACAATGAAACCAAGTTAAAAATGGAGAACCTAGATTATCAGGCTCATCTGTATTCCTCTCATAGTAACTATTATTTATTTAGCATCTATTATGTGCCAAACACTTTGTTAACCACTTTACATATATTTACATTTTTAATCTTTTCAAGAACTGTGGAGAGTAAGGCTTATTATACCTGTTGTACATGTGAGCAAACAAGATTCAATTAACAGTATGTTTGCTTTTGTAAGGGGCACACCTTCTAGAAGGCAGATAGACTATCATTTGATCCAGGTCTCTTGGATTCCAAAGCTTGTTCTAAGAATGTAACCTATGATACTACAAAGATGCATAAATTAGATAATCACTGGATGCAAATTTTTGTTTTATACGTGATTGTATGTCAGAAAAAATTTAAAAATTAATCCAGTGAAGTTAAGAAACTCGCTCTCAGGATTTTTGTTGATGTAGGATGAGATTAAGTGTAAGTACAAAAAAAAAAGTATTGCTACTTTAACCTATTCTAAATTTCTTAGTCAGATTCAAGAAATGGTAATTTCTCTGATGGCCAAGTATTTATTTATACCCAAACTGTGATTGTCAAGAAGGAAAACTATCTACTACATCAAACAATGGTAAGGGCATCCTCTGGATGATATTGTGTGAAATGGATGCTTTCAACACATGATTCTACGGAGGATGTCTGTGGTGAACTGTGTGTTAGGGCGAGTTTGCCTCTCATATAAAACGGTAGAACGACAGTGAAAAGACAACTTCCTATATCTTCACCTGGAGGAAAGTAAATGTCTATGCAAATGGCTCTGAGAAGACCTGAGATGCCACAGTTTATGAAAAAGCAGAGCTTTTCCCCACAAGCATAAGAACAGAACAAAATAGAACAAAACAAAAAACTTTGGTAAGATATAAGCCACTGCCTAGAGAGGTCTTAGTAACACACTAAGTGGTTCCATTCTTGTTCCTGTTTATTCCAGTGTTTCTTTCTTTCATGTCATTAAGCTGTTTTTGTATAAAAGCTTCTGATTCCTTCTTTTCACTGCCTCTCCAATTCTGTGTTTGCAAATTGTTCCCAAAAAAAGCAAAGGCATCTATATCAAACAACACAACTTATGGTCCAGCCTGAGGAGCTCATTATTCATAGGAAGTGAATGAAAAATTAAATTCATTCTGGATGCAGGTAAGACAAACCTTTTTGTTCACTGAAGGATTTGTCAGCCTCTGAAACCGAGATCAATCCAGAAGTAAAAGGAAGGCACGTTAGTGTATTCAAACGTCAATTCAATATAGATTATTGCCAGAATCTTATCAGAATGTGCCAGTGATTCTTAAGACATTACTTTAAAGCCAGTATTTATGTAACTCATTACAATATTTTTTTTCAAGTGTCAGGAATGAGCATGATCTACCTTAAGCAAAATGGAGGAATTTATTATAAAGATTCAAGAGAATATTTTACAAGACACAATGATAGGAAGAGACCTTTGTCTCAAGGAGGTTTAGAATTTAGAAACAGAAAAACATCAAAGTGCTAGCAGTAGTCTTATACCATCTCCCATTTACACTTCTTTCTGTGCTCTACCTTTTATTTTATGCAGGGCATAAAATGGCAAGGCAATCCCATAAGATTGTACAGGTTGTTCACTACACAAGGGTGTCCAGCCAAGAGAGTTAAAATACAATCTAGTTCTGCTAGCCAAGCTGCGAAACTTCAGGATTGAGTTGTCCTAGAAAGGGTGACTTTTTCTGGTTTCCAAAAAGCAGCATATGGGCAAGTGGAGACCCCATCAAATGGCCATGGTTTTGCATATTTCAGGTCTAGCCACACAAAGTAATTTAATATTGTTCAAGCTCCAAATCCCTGGAGAAGAGATTTTGATTGAAAGTGGTTCCCACGCTTGATTCAATTAGCTATGACTCAGAAAGTAAAGATAACGTTTTTAAAAAATTGTGAATTAGTTAGGCTTTGGTGGGCTAAGGCAGTTATTCAGAATTCCTAGGATTTTTATATTTTAGACTATCCACTAACCTTTAACTCTTAGAGATCTCCTAAGAGCCAATTACTCAATAAATTTATATTGAAATGGAAATTGTACCAAGAGCAGCAAAAACTATCTAGATTTGGAAGGAGAGCTAGTTCTTTTTCTCTCTCTTTATGCATAAAATACTTTATGTATTGGCGTTGCATTTCTAGTGGACTAGAGAGCCATATTTTTTTTTCAATTAAAATATAAAGTATCATTGTTGAAATATTTGTTTTGCATTTTCTTCCAAAATAATTTTTATCTTCCTTTTATGGTTACCAGACTTAGCAAATAAGAATACAGGGTACCCAGTTAAATTTGAATTTCAGGTAAATAATGAATAATTATTTAGTATATATTTGACCTATGTAATATTTTGGACTTAGGTATACTAAAAAAATTATTGCATGGGACATACACTAAATATTCATTGCTTATCTGAAACAAATTTGAAGGCAACTATGCTTACTACTATACCACCAATGTTGTACTGTTTGAAACAAATTGAATTGGGCATCCTTTTTATTTCATCTGGCAAACTTACTTCCTTTTTATTATAAGTTGAACCCTGCAGAACTACTTTTAAACATTTCTAGATCTAAGTTTGGCAGGGGTATGAAGTGAAGGAAATAGAAACAGATATATATCCTTACATACAAAGGACATTAAAGCTTGAGTTGGTGACTTTACAGTGAAATATGGTACATAATCACCTGGTCTATATGAGTAAAAGGTCTATGTTTTGTAGAAGAAAATGAACAAAGAATATGCTGTATTATTTTCATAGTATTATACACATACTTAATCACACAATGGAACAAGGATATTTTATAAGTAAAACATAACAAGCTAAAGAGTACATAATTTCATCAGAAAGCTAATTTACTTTTTTAGAGCTGAAAGAAGTAAGATATTCTACATTAATATTGTCACATCTCTTGTTATTATTCATTTCTATTTTAAATACTTGTAATAGTCCTAAATTAACTCTATAGAATCACTGCCATTATTTATAATTAGTCATTTAAAAAAAAAAAAACCTAATGTTGCCCTTAGTTCTTGAGATTTAGCCTTACTTTTAAAAAAATGGCACACAGTATCTCTGTTAAACTTAGAAACAAAACCCATACAGTTTTGCAACAGGATAACTATCTTATTAAGTTATATACAACTTAAAAAGTTGGAATAATTATTATTTAGGTACACATAAAATGCACCTGAGTTTAGACTTAGATAATCTCAGTAAGAGTATCGTTTTTGTAAGAAATTAGAGAAATATCTTGGTTTTCCTTTATCAGTCAAAAGTAGCACCACCACGATTATTTTAGTGACTTCATGAGCACTTTTCTGTTTCGTGCAGTATGCTAGTTAAGGTATACATTTTAATTTTGTTTCCTTTTCATAATTCCTATAAAGTACATATTATGACCTAGATTTTTTAAACTAGTAGAACCCAATACTTAGAAATATTTATCAACTCCTCTAAGCCATGCATATAAATAATAAGTAGTCATACCTGCTCCTAAAGCCTATATGATATGCCATAATAAAAAAAATAAATATACTGTGTTACTAAAGGATATGATACAAACCCAAGGCAGGAAGTATTGACAATTTATCTTGGTTTCTTGATTTTTTTTTTATTACTAGTAAAGGTAAGTACATGATTTTTAAGAATTAACACTGGTATTCACAACTCTTTTTTTGATATAATGAATTATTCAGCTTGAACTTGAACATGGTACACTGTTTGGGGGACAAAGATAATGGCCTGTCATCTTATGGTGGAAATATTTTTGGAAGTTGTAGTAATTTTTTATCTTTGAGGAAGTCTTAGAGAGTGAGCAACATGGATGGTATTGACCACTAGAGGGCTTGAAATTTGCACTCCTTGTTAATAATCTAGTAGTACTGATGGACACTTTTTGTTTGTTTTAGTTTGAGTGTATTCTATTTTTAGACAATCTACATGACATGTTTTTTTTTTCCCTTAAAACAATGCCTCTGCTCCAAGTAAATCAAGCCCAAAATTAATGAAGAGCTCAAGATGGCTTCAGTCCCATTTGTCTAAATCCTGGTATTGTGTGGATAAAAAGCAACAGCCGGTTATGAGGACAGGTGATACATCCAAAGTAATAGCCAAGTTGGTTAACATTTTTCCATTTCTAAAACATCCTTAAAGAAAATCATAGATGGGGTCACACTATACTCATAGTAGTCCAGCAGAGCAACCATGTTACCTGGATTCATGTTATTACAATAAAGAATTGGTAGCTTTTGGAATTAGCAAGAATGTGCTTCATTTGTTCTGCAGCCCCTGTCATAAAAGGTTTTGCTCTTTTTGGTCTCTGTTCTTCAAGTCTGCCTTTGATAGAGTTCATGTAATCTTTGATGTACTTGTAGGCTTCTTTTGTAAGGCTGGTTTCCTGCAAGTGATGGTTCGTGACAATATCAATGCTAGTGATTACTGTGCTTTAGGTACCTTCGCCCTCCGCGCCCTCAGCGGAGGCATTTCCACCAATGAGCAAGTCATCAATGTTACCCTCTGTCTTACTGACCTCCGCCTCTAGGCACAGGATCTGGGCTCTCCCGGATCTTATGGATGCTGAAGAACATCTCATCATGGCTGATGAGGCCCTGGCAGATGACCATGAGGGCACCTGGAGAGAACCAAGGGCAGCGCTGGTTTAGCAGGAAGTGGGAGCTCTCCCCAGGTGTGATGCAGCAAGAGCAATGCTCAAGTGGAAGCTAGTAGAGAGCAAAAAAGCTGGATAGACATTTCATTAAGGGCTTCCGGTAAATTTGAAAAGGGAAATAGATACACTGACTATGGATCTCCTGTGACTAACAAATGTTAAAATTAATTTTAATGTTGTTGGAATCTTTACTTCTAAACAATTGTACCATTAAGATGGTTATTATGCAATTATTATTTTATAAATTTCCCAGAGAATCTTAATGAAATTGGAATATAATGTAATTGAAGTGAAGTATTAGAGTTAACAATAAGGATAGGGAGAGGCCAATAGAATACCTACTGGGAAGAGAAGCCAATAAAAGACTGGAAGAGATTGCCTGGAGAGAAGGAAAGAAAAGATGACAAAGGAGCAAAGACAACTAAGCAAAAAAAGAAAAAAAAAATTGAGTATTCTTCTCTTGGACTGGCATGCATTTAGCAATGTGAAGCCAGGTGTTGAGGGATGGGTCTAGATAATAATCATAATTATAAAAGCAACATTTATTGAATTTTTACTATGTGCTAGGATTCTATTAAAATATTTATGTATATTAACTCATTGAAACATCACAAAAACCTCATGATATTTGTTCTTTTCTCCTAATTACTCTACAAATAAGGGAACAGAGCCTTTCTCCATAGTCACTTGCCCCACCCCCCTAAAAATTCAATAAAGGATGCAGCAGATACAAAACAGCTTTCCTAAAGCAAACTTAGATTTAGCATTTATTAAATTCAAGATCCAGGACAAAGCAATAATTTCAGATGAGGACGTATCTTTCATGAGCTTTGGGAGAACTGAGGTCAGTGCATTTAATAGCATCTGATAGTAGGAAGCTAAATGTCATTTAAAAATATCTGATAATTAGAAGTTGGGAAATTACACATGGTCCAAAATCTTGTATGGAGGACCAGGGTGAGAGAAAATGTTAGTAGACTATGTTGTTAGATGGCTAGATATTTAAAGGCTGATCTTGCCATAGGTTCTTAATGGCTTTAAGTGGTGAAACAAGGCAAAACACAATAGAAAACAAATGCCTGATGCACTAAATATGTATAGCAATTTCTGGCAATTAAACTTTTTGGTCCAGCTAGTGGTGAGGAAATCCTGCATTTTGGATACTCTCTGAAGAGCTGAAAAAGAAGTTGTGAAGGGTCATGACACTGACACATGAAATATTACATCTAGAGGGAACACTGTGTACAAGTGCACTTATGATGGCTTTAAACACAAACACACTCACAGTTGTAGCACACCATAATAAGTAAATACACCTAGAAAAAAATATTTCAGATAAGGAAGTGACAGATGAAGACATTAAATTAGCCATTGTTTTGGGCAAGATATTGTTCATGGGTGACTCCAATAAGCACAATAATGTAATATTCTCTAGGAGTAGTTAGCCACTTGAATGCAGGAGAGATTAATGCATCCAACAGATAGGTGGATTTGACCAGAGTTTAGGTTTTGCCAGGAAATATTGCTTGAGGGAGAAAGGAGAAAGGGAGCTAAAGACATTCATTTGAGAAATAATTATAGGACAGAATCATGAAAAACAAGCTGGATAATACGACATGTTTAGACATGGAGTTATGATGAATAAATATGAATTATAGGGTCAATGAATTGGTGGTCGTCATGAGCTGGTGAATTGCATGAGTGGAGTCCTAGAGGGAATAGACTGGCAGAATAGGAGATGACAATCAAAATGAGATGTTTGAAGCTATGACATGTGGGTCATGGAGAAAATATGGAAAAAAGATTACTGGAGCTAATGACACAAAAGAATTTAGAGGCCAAGGTGGTAGTTGGATCATATAGCTGGGTTTTGAAGTAGATAACCATAATGACAGGAAAAGTATTAATGAGTGAAGAACAATGACTCAGATGTCCACATGTGGCCTGACAAGGAGGGATACAGGGTGGTGCAGTATGGGAATGTATGTTTCAAAAGACATGAGAGTTTCAAAGGGAGAAAGGAGTGATTGTTTGGAAGTAGGAACGGGGAGCAGAAAGGACCCTACCTCAAGCTCCAGGCATGTATAGTACTTAAGCATGAGAGGAAAAAATAAAAATAAGTCCTTCACTTGAACGGTCCAGGAAAGCAGTGTTTTCAGGAGCCAAGTTAAATTTCAGCAAAAATCTGAAGGACATGTTCAGTGAAGACGTTAAGGAAGGAGAGGAGTTTTCTGATGTCAGGAAATAAGTTTGAGTGGAAGGACTTGGATAGCCAAAAGTGTGGGACATATGGTCAGATTCATGGAAGGTGGGAACAGGGTGGTGATGAACATCTGTGTGAAACTGGGTCATCTGGGAACCTTGGACTTCTCGTGGTGATACAGGAGAGCTGGTGTTGAGGCATGCTGGGATTTGTTTCAGAAGCCACAGGACAGTGATTAAAGGTCATGTAGTGACTGGTCTTGCCTGCAGCTGGAGGTGGGGGGGTGGTGAGGAAGTAGTTTCATTCCCTGAGGTTTCAGAGCAAAGGATATCTAGAAATCTTGGGTCTAATATTGCTGGAGAAAGAGTAGCAATTCAGTGCCCTTTGCTTCCCATTAAGGACCCTCTCTACTAAGTAATTCTATTTATTGGAAAAATTCCTACAGAATCTCTAAGCCCCAAAGTCCCCTGCTCTGTGAACCCTTTCCAAACCTCCACATTTCATGGTTAGTCATTTCCTCTGTAACCAAAAGAGCTTTGCACAAATAGCTCTTTGGACTTGTATGGCATTTCATTGTCATTATTCATGTATCTGTCTCTCTCAGTACACACTGAACTCCTTGACTCACAAATTGTGGCTTACTTTGTATCTGCACCACAAAGTGGATCATATCCACACAACTGGGTAACAAACTTAGGACCTATTAAGTGCTGGATAGTTTTTGAGAAGTGAGTTAAAGTGGATTAAAAGACTGCTTCAGGAGCGTTAACTGTTACGTGTGACAAGCCATTGAGAGTTTCCTCTGGGTAAGCATTGTGCTGGGTGTTGTATGTACCCAATCGGGACTTGCTAGGTGTCCCAGTCAGCTGGGGCTGCTCAACAAATATACTTCAGACTGGGTAGCTTAAACAACAGACATTTATTTCTCAGTTCTGGAGACTGAAAGTCTGAGATCAGGGAGCTAGCACAGTTGGGTTCCTGGTGAAGGCTCTTTCCCTAGTTCACAGATGGTCCTCTTTTCAATGTATCCTCACATGAAGAGCAGAGAGAAAAGAAGCAAGCTCTCTCTTGTGTGCTTCTTACAAAGCACTAATCCCGTTCATGACAGCTCTATCCTCATGACCTAATTACTCCCCAAAGGGCCTGCATCCTAATATTACCACTCTGAGGTTTATGATTTCAATGTATAATTTTTGGGGAAACACAAACATTCAGATCATAACAACAGATAACACTATTATCATTTCACAGGTAAGAAAGCTGGGAAGGTTATACAGTCAGGAGGTGGAAAACCAGAACTCGGTCCTAGCTTATCTGATTCTAAAACCTTTCAATTCTATCAAATTGCTCTCCTGATTCTGCTTATGTTCTCATCCTAAGATATAGGAGTTGAATTATTGCCAATGCAGATTTAATACTATAGTAATAAAAATGGAAAAAATAAAGGTTGTTAATTTTGTTGTGATATTTATTATTTATTAATGTGACTCTTTTTAAAAAAAACAAAAATATCTTTCTGGAGCGTAAATGATACAAAAAGAAAAATGGCTTATATAATTCAGATTTGATCAAAACTTACTTAGGACAAAATATGCAAATGATACTCTAAGAATAAGCTCAGCTCAGAATATGCAAAGAACTGTAATTCAACCCAGACAGAAAGAAATATAGAAATACCCTAGAATGTCATGAAGTTTCACAGAAATCCTGACATAGGTAATAAAATATGATACTCTATTTTGCATTTAAATTATTTAAATTATAGCACTCTTAGAATATGAGAGGCCAAGTAGCCTCGTGCACTATGAACTTTGTAGTACTCTCCCTCCCTAAGCTGAATGCAGTTGAATATCCAGGGCCCATGTTGGGCTTGGGCAAGTCTAAATGCCACAGGGTCCCTGCTGTGATTTCTATGCTGTAAACTGCAAGAGAATCATAAAAATCTCCTTCACTGATAAACGCTTAGATGTGTAAGGCCAGAGTAGGGGTTCTCTGTCATTCAGGAGAGAGGAAGATTTGAGCCCTTCCTCAGATCTCAGAAGCAACAATGAATCCTACTTCTTTATTCTTATCTTCTGGAGCATTTGTAGGAGTATTAAGTTCAGTCTGGACAAATGAAAGGATTCCAGCTACTCAGTGATCAAAACATTCAGCTGTTGATACTGTGCATGTGACAGTAACTTGACTGTACGTGGGAGACAAATAGAAGTAACAACAGCAGCAACAGGTATTTTTTGGAACAAGAAATGGTTCCAAGTGTTGGTGTCCATGAATACATCCTTAGTAGATAAAGTATTTATTTCTTCAACTTGATCCAAGTGGCCAGCTAAATCACATGATCCCATAAAAGAACTACAGCCAATAGAACTCGAGGTCTTGGATTATGTAGTTTGGAGGTTCACATCCAAATAGGCAGATAATTTGCAAATCTTCACTTCATTTGATGCTTCATAGGCTTATCTTGAGTTTTATGGGCAAATGGAGTGGTAGTTGGTTCATTATGTAATTAAAGGTCTCTGGAAGAGGCCAGGCTGGCAAAATTGGAATTTAACTCTGTGGGTTACAACTTCTGAAAGAGTGGCCCTTCAGTTTCATTTGTTAATCTGCCAAAACTGCTGGACTCTGACCAATCCTTTAGGTGCTTACCCAGGTTTAGCTATTTTAACACTCAACAATTTCTGGCTAAAGTAATTAACATCAGGCAGATGCTCTGATGTAACTGCTGGATACATCTCAGTAGCATTTATCTGTCGAGTATTTAAAACTTCGAACAGGATACAGGAACAGCAAGAGTTATTAGCTATTCTCAGCTGATTAAACTTATCAACTATGATCTCAGAAATGCTACCTTTGCCTTTAACTTTTATCTGCCGACTCTCTTGGCAAGAGCCTTAAGTCTTCTCCTAAAATCAACTATCCTGCTAAGACTTGGATGCTGAGGGTATAGGGTAAATTAGGAGAAGTCAGGATTTGGGACCGACCATGTAGGAATGGTACTGGATGATATGGTAAACCAGGAAGGCAAGAGATTATGTTCAGAAGGGTCAGCTAGAAAACAGAGGGATAATACAGAAATATCAGAGCAATCAATATCCTTCTAAAATATTCATTCTTTTTGCAATGAAACAAAAACATTAGTCCTTATTTTCTCACCCAACGTGCTCAGAACATATTTTTCCTTTTCTTTACATTTTACCATGATGGTGGCATAGTAAAGGAAAAGATTCTGGGGTGAGAGACATCTTGGGGGTGAGGCAGAGGAGGAAAGTTTTATGTTGGTACTTAACATGAGTTAAAAGTTATTTTTTAATAATGTTAATAGGCATAACAAACAGCTCTAAGAAGGAAAGAGGTGTGTATAATAGATAAAAAATTGAAGAGGAAATACTAATATGCTGTCAGAAATTTTGAGTTTGACACTCTAAGAATAAAGTATGGCTGGTTAGGATGAGGGTGAATTCAGAGAGAGAGAAGAGCTAAATGTGAGTGATTGATTACACAAGTCCCACTCCATTCCCCAACAAGGTTGCTGGCTACTCCCAGAACACACCTACATCCATTTTTTCCAGTGGTATTGCCTTTCCGTGTCATCATAATTTTCAGTCTCTACAGGACCATCTAAATCAGCATACACATATACTATAGTATCTTTCACCTAAAAAACAAAAACAAAAACTGTTTTTATAACATCTTCTCTCCATATTATACCTCTTTGTAGAAAAACTCAAGGAAGAATTGTCTATACTCTACTTGCTAGCTCTTATTCTCTCTTGAACCCACTTCACAAGTCCTTCTTCCCTAGTCAACTAAAATTACTCTTGTCAAGGCCACTTGTGACCTTTTATTGCTCAATCTAAAAGTCTATTTTTAGTCCTCAAATTACTTGACCTCTCATCAGAATTTGGCACAATTTATTAGTACTCTTATTTTGAAGCACTGTCTTCTCTTGGATTTTACGACAACACTCTCTCTCTTATCTCACTCATCATTCTTTCCCTGTCTCCAGTGGGTTCCTCTTCATTTTCTCAGTCTCTAAATCTAGGAACCTCCCAAACTCAGTTTTTGGAACACCATTGTTCCTTAATTATACTCACTTCTCAAGTAATCTCAATCTAATTTTATGATGTGAAATGATATCTCTACAGGGTAGATGCCAAAGTTCATGACTCCAGCCTAGACTTTTTCCTCGACTTCACTTTCATATATACAATTACCTACTTGACATGTCCACATGGATAGAATAGACATCTCAGACTCTTCTTGTCCCTAACCACACACCTGGTCCCTCACCCTAAACACTTGAATCCACTCTTTCAGTAGTCTTTATAAGTCATTGTACAATTAATGAAAACTCTATCTTTGAAGTTGCTTAAGGCTTTTGTGCTTCTTTTCTTTATCTCACATCCCACCCATCAGCAAATTTTCTTGGTTATACCTCAAAATATATCCCTAAATCTGTCATCTCAATATCTCCATTGCTACCATTCTCATTCAAGAAACCATTAACCCTTCCCTCAGTTACTGCAAGAGTCTCTAACTGGTCTCCCTACTTCTGCTCTAGACACCTACAATCTATTTTCCATCCAACAGTTGGTATGAATTTTAAAGAACCTGTCAGATTATGTCATTTCTTTCTGCACTCAGTAAAATCCAAAGCCTCTTCTCTGACCCTCAAAACCCTACATGGTCTTCCTCTGGCTACCTCTCTGAGTCCAGCTGCTCCCACTCTACACTCTGTTTACTGTGCTCCAGCCATACTGGCCTCCTTGCTGTTTCCTGCCTTTGCACCTGTCATTCCCTCTTCCCAAAGGGGATAGATAACCAAAGTATGATGTTCCTCCCTCACTTCCTTTTTTATCTTTTTAAATATCCTCTTATTGTGAGGCATATCTACCTTTCCCAGATTCTGCCTGTCCATGAAGTTCTGTCGGGTGTTGGACTATAGTCCTCCCTGGCTTAGTGGCTTCGACTCTAGGCCTCAGAAGCTGGTCTAGTACCTGCCTTGCAATTTATCTTTCCTGACTACAGTTAATCTGTACAGCTAGTTGCCAGCCCTAGACTTGGCCCGGCCTGAGTCTGACCATTAATAAAACCAGCTACCCACTGGAGCATCTCAGGTTGCTGGCCTGTTGCTCCACATTGCTGTAATCGTTACTGTCCCCTTGAACTCTGATGATGAAAGGGGGCCATCTGTACAGTTGTAGGAAACACAGTGGTGAGGGGCTGGACATAGGATCAAACGTGCCAGCCGACTGGACTTGGCTTCGTAATAGCTCTTGGTTATATTCTAATCTTTCCCTAGAATTTCTTTCACAAAATCAAGTGAATCATACTGTGCCCAAGAAATAAACTTTACAGGGCACCCGGGTGGCTGAATTGGTTAAGCAACTGCCTCAGTTCAGGTCATGATCCCAGGGTCCTGGGATCAAGTCCCATGTCCAGCTCCCTGCTCAGTGGGGAGTCTGCTTCTCCCTCTCCCTCTGTGTCCACTCTCTCCCTCAAATAAATAAATAAATAAATCTTAAAAAAAAAGGAAATAAACTTTACTTTGATATAATTCAAAAAAATATATTTCTTGTAAATGTGATTGAGAGTTTGTAGTATCAGGAATTGGGCAAAAGTAGAAAGTGACTTTATTATTCAAGAAGAGAAGAGTTTAATCATTTTCTAATAGATTCAAAATTAAAGCAGGATGATTCATATTAGTATTTGCAGATTATATACACTTAGAAATCACATAGGCCTGTGTCTTGAATTGGAAAGTCTATTGGCATTCCTAGCAATTTTAAGTTTAAAGATAATGAGCCAAATGGAAAATCAGAATGATAAATTTTTTTAAATGCTGGTCAGGAAGAAAGGCTTCAAGAAAATTAGATGAAAGGGGCGCCTGGGTGGCTCAGTCGTTGGGCGTCTGCCTTCGGCTCAGGTCATGATCCCGATGTCCTGGGATCGAGTCCCGCATCGGGCTCCCTGCTCGGCAAGAAGCCTGCTTCTCCCTCTCCCATTCCCCCTGCTAGTGTTCCTGCTCTCGTTGTCTCTCTCTCTCTGTCAAATAAATAAATAAAATCTTTAAAAAAAAAAAAAAAAAGAAAATTAGATGAAAAAGACTGAGGTATTTTTAAGGCCAAAATACCTTGACCATTGTTGTTTGAATAGCCATTTAAATGGTCTTTTCTGTTGTCATTTTTTCTCTCCCTTCCCTTTCTGTAAGCAAACAATCATTTGTCTGAAACAGGCCACTGCCTTGCTTAAAAGCATCTGTTGCCCTCCAACTTCCAAAGAATCAAGCCCCAAATTCATTGCATGGCATGCAAACTCTTAAAATTCATTGCTGACCATCTGTCTGCAGCTGTAGTTTTATCTGTAAAATCAGGGTTCCCTAACTGTTCAGGCAGCTCTTCTTTTCCAAGGCCTTTGCTTGGATCACTTTCCCACCCAGCAACGCTGTTATCCTTCTTTCCTGGCTGGGAGAATCCAGCATATTCTTTAAAGTCCAAATCAAAATTCACTTCCTACGGAAGGTAGTTATTCTCATTTAAGCGGGATTTTAAAAACCTTTTCTCATCGATCAAGGTGAATTACAGTAAAGATGTTAAAACATATCTAAGGCTAGTATTTACAACATAAGGACACAAGGCATGCTTACATAGAGTTTCTTCATTCAAAACTTAAGTTATTTTATAAATATAAAGAATAAACTGTCTTTACCTCCAGAGTAGAAAAATAATACGAAATTTAATGTGATGATATGATCAAAAACACCCACGTAAAGTCCACCGGGTATTTAACACACCACTAGCCCCTGGGAATACATTATACTAATTCCAATTTTTGCAAGGACCAGAAATAAACTGAGAACATTGAAGCAGTTCCTTGCTTTAGGAAGTGTTCAAAAATATTTGCAAGATATATTTAATTAACTGTGTGTGTGTGTGTGTGTGTGTGTGTGTGTGTGTGTTTGAAGGATCTTAGACATAGCTAAAGTTTTTCAGAAGTGTCACAGGTAAAGGACACATTGGTAGACCTGGACAGTTATACTATGCTTTTAAAACTGACTTAATGTGAACTGATATTGCTTGCTAGTATGGTCAAAGATTAAAAAATCCTGAGAATTTCTTGAGCAGCTGAGTAGTAAATCCAACATCCAACAAAAAATTTTTTTTTTGTCTTGATGATTCTTATTTTATAGCCAGAGTTATGAAAAGCCAAACATTCAAATTATAGGCCTGCTTCCTGTGTGCACTGGCAGGTTCTGTCTGCCTGGCAGACAGGCCTCTGTGGCAAAATTCAGACCTCTCATGTTCTAGAAAAGGAAAATGTTGTTGATGGCTGGCCCACAGGCCCTGATTCAGAAAGAGTCTGAGTCATGATGGATACATTACAAAAAAAAAAAAATTATGCCAGCATTGGAGCCATCTAATTCAAAACTGTAAAAAAAAAAAAAAAAAAAGGAGGCGCAAAAGATAGTTTTAATGACATTTGTTACCTTGGATATACCAGGTGTTAGATATCTGTTGCTTTCCTTGTTCAAAGGAAAAGCCCATTAGACAAAAGCATGACAAAGGAAAGGAGATCCTGAAATGATTTAATGAGCTTATTGATAGTTTTCATTTAGGTGATATTTTTCTCCCACCGGGTCATGAAAAATGTCAGAAGATACACAGAGCTTTAGGTAGGATTATTCCATTAAATTTAATGGCTCTGTTTTATGATTCAGGATATAAGCATCTTAGTCATTGCAATAAATATTTGTAATAATCATTGCAATAATCATCGCAATAAAGGTTTGTAATAATAACCAGTGTAGCTCATTTTCTTATTTATTTTCCTTTCCCAGTTTTATTCATTACCCTTATATTATATCCTTTAGGGACTGTATGTCCTTAAATATTCAAAGGGATCTTAATATATCACATGTTTTAAACACTTACTTATCGATATTATCCTAGAAATTTAATTAAAAATGTAAAATATCTTCAAACAGTCTAGAAAAGTGGGTACTTATAAATTTAAAAAAAAAACTATATTGTTTAGGGGAGAAAAAAAACCTAAATAAAGGTATGATGGGATCAAACTGCTTTTGGAGTGATGTCACAGAAAGAAACTCCAATTAGAATGTCATAAATCAATGGAGTTAAATTTAAATCTAACGGTCAGTGGTTTAACGGAAAAAATAACTATGGCGCTAGGATTTATAAAGAGAACCATAGCATGAAGGAACTGAGTTTCTATTTTTATAATGACTATTAATCAGGTTTTCTACCAGAGTCATGACAGATTTGGGTTCTGCAATTGCTTTGTAATATGGAGAATTTGCAGTGAGATTCAAAGAACAATCCATTTACAGTTTACTTAATCTTGAGGAAAAATTTCTTGGGTTAAATACCACAACCAAAGTGGGTCCAGTGATGAGATTGGGGTGATCACCAACAGCTGAGAGAGGAGGTCACTCTTTTAAAATTAATGATTCCTTCTATCACAGGTCTGTCTCAATTCCTCCAGTATTTAAAAGTGTAGATGTTAGGAGGATCGCTTCAATGCTTCTGGAGATCAGAGATTCTATTACTTGCTCAATTACCTGAATCATTGTTTTCAACTGAATTCTAAGTGCTGTGCAAAATCAATAAAACTTGTTCATTAACTAGCCAGCAATACTGAATACCTCCTGGGATCATAAACTCTGTGGTGGCTTACACTGTGTATTGGTTATTTATTGCTGAGTAACAAATAATTCCCAAATTTTGTGGCTTAAGACAACAAACATTATCTCCCAGTTTCTGTGGTCCATGCATCTATGGATGGCTTAGCCGTGTGCTTTTACCACAAGACTGTAATAAAAATGAAAGCCGTGGCTGTGATCTCTTCTGAAGGCCTGACTGGAGGAGTATACAATTTCAAGTTTGTTTACATGGTTATTGGCAGGATTCAGTTCTTCATAGACTTTTGGACTGAGGTCGCAGTTCCTTACTGACTGTTGGCTGGTGCTGTATGAGCCTCTCCATAGGGCAGCTCACAACCTAGCAGCTGCTTCCATCAGATTGAGCGAGTATGTGAGTAAGAGAGAGCATCACATCAGCGGCCATAGTCTCTTTGTCACCTAACCTTGAAAGTATTCCATTATTTTTGCCATATTCTATTCATTAGAACAGTGAATCACTAGGTCCAGCCCACACTCAAGAGGATGGTATATTATACAAGGGCATGAATACCAAGGTGTGGGGATCCTTGTTCACCATATGTTCATTTACAGATGGGGAAACAGAGAGTTTTAATAACATTTTCAAGCAAAACAGATAGTAAATTTAGGAGCTGGAATAATCAAATTGAGGTGTGATTCATTTCAAAGCCCAGAGTGTTTACATTGCAACACATGGCAACCTTGTGGTAATGAAAGAATAAGAAAGAGAGTAAGGTGGAGGATTTTCGCTTGGTATGAAACTCATAAAATTACAGGTGGCATTGGTCCAAGGTTAGGCAATAAATCAAAGGTACAAGCCCCCCAAACAGACCCACACATACACAGTCACTTGCTTTTTAATAATATTGGCCTTTCAGAGCAATGGATTAAGGAGGAGTGTCTTTTCAGCAAATGGTACTGGGCTAATTGGATATCCATATGAAGCAAAGTGAATTACACCACACACAAATATTATAAAAAATGTGTATAGTAAAACACCGCCCCTTTAGAGGAAAGCATAGGGAGATATCTTCATGAATTTGGAATAGGCAAAGATCTCTTTAAAGTAAATAAATATTCAAGAATTCCCTTATCGGTGTAAGTTTAATAGACCCAAAGTGGAAACAACCCAAATGCCCATAAGCAGTAGAATATGCAATACAGATGATGCAGCAGTGAGAAAGAATAAAACACTGCCACTCGAAACAACACGGATGATTCCACAAACATCATATTGACGCGAGCTATACAAAAATATGTTCTATGTGATTCTATCTATATCAAGTTCAGTAAGGGGTGCTGGTACTGAAAGAAAAGATGTCCTAGTTTAATGGATATCTAGTAAGATACTTGAGAGGTCACGTTTCTAAGCATACAATAGAAGAAAAATTAGTTCCACCAGAAAAAGTATTGTTATAGAAAACAACAAACCAAATTAATGAATTAAACAAAACTAAGTTGATAAAAAAAATTTTTTTTAATTTCCTATTCATTTAAGTACTGAATGTATTCTGAGTTTTGTCACTTGAAACAGTAGTATTTTAAACTGTCTTGACCTCTCTCCTTTGTAGTGGCAAATTTTTCATCCACATAGACAAGTCTGATGAATACTGCTGGAGATTTTTTTAAATTATCTAAAATGTTAGAGAGCAAATTAAATGAAGTAAATCTTCTAAAATAAAATTTAGAACTCACTAGCTTTTAACAATTATATAGTCCTAAGATTTGAGAACAAACCTTTTAGTAAATTTCACCAACACCAAATACATAGACAAAGCATAGAAATGGTTACAATGACTAAAACACATTACCTTTTGTGCATATGTAATGGGTGATTATGGGATGGTTGTTTAGTTTGGAAAATTTAATTAATTTCGAGACAGAAGACTAGATGCTGGCAATGTTCTACCATGTTTTAAATATTTCTGAAAATACATTTCTTTAATTAGAGCATTAGATAATCGTAATTCAGTAACCTGATTTTATAACACGTCTGTAACTTTCTGGCTTAGCAAAAGGAAAAAAAAAAAAATGGATTTAATAGCTAGCAATTTAAAACTCCTATTTGCATATGGCATTTTATCCGAGCAAGGTTGACATGATTGGGTACATAATTATTATTTAGGATCCTGCAGAGCATCCTAAAAGTAAGGGCATACATTACTTCACTCCTGATGTAGAGTCAGAGATGGCAGCAGGGAAAACATTCCCTGTTACAGTCATCTTAAGTCTGGCTAATCGTGGAATACAGGAGCTTCTTACCCCTTCTGCATTTTAGTTCCAAATATCAATTTCCTTTTCTTGAAAACAGTGACATAATCAAGAGGGGAACGCATCTCTTTGATGTGTTTTATTTATTATAAGTATACATAATGCATCAGAATAAGCTGTCTGTCACATATAGGACATCTAGATCCACATTGTCTTTAAAGTCCATGTCAATATAACTAGCACTGCATTTATTAGGTGAATGTGTGGAGTGGACTGAGAGTCTGACATCTGGTCTCCAACCCTGACCATCATCTAGCTATGTACACACAGCAAATCAGTGAACATCCCCGAGCCTTATTTTTCTCATATATAAAATAAGGGTGTTGGGCTCATTTAAACAGTTAAAAAGTTTTCATCTTGCTTTATAGAATGATGTGACAGCCATATGGTGAACAGTGTTCACTACTAAAAGGGCAAAAACTATATGGAGGCCCACAGCTTGCTAGACTCCTGTAAGAAAATGGAGAGATTAAAGAATTGGACCCGGAGTCAGGAAATAGAGTGAATCCCAGCCCTGTTGTTACTAGCTTTGGAGTGTCGAGAAAGTCACCACCCTTTTTAAAACTTTAATTTTATTCTCTTTATAAATTTCTACCTTTAGGAGGACTCACTGTACATACCATTTTCGGTTATCCACGTTTCTCCTGGCGCAGCCTCAGGACTGCTATGGCGTGTGATCTGTGTATGACTGTGACATATTCCGTGCCCATTTTAGAGATAATAAAGACTCTAACTGAAAGCATATTAGATAAACCAATTAACCAGCAGAAGCTACAGCAAGTGTGCTGGAACCCAGGGTTGTAGCAAGGGGAGTTGTTGGAAGTGCTGCTTGGTTTGGGATATTGGTTGCCCAACCTGCAGACAATCACAGTTTCTGTCTCTTATTTAAATTCTTGTGAGGTAATCTGATTGGCGTCACTCAGCCAATAGACTGGATGCGCTCCAGTCGGAGTCCAACGCAGGAAAAACAGCTGTGCTCTAAGTGATGGAGTTAAATAACAGCAACAGGGCCATCTGAGACACCCAGGAACAATGGATGGGAGAGTGTCCAGCAAAAGGGGCCACGAATGGGAGCATATTCCCTGAGGAAAGGGTTCATTAATGTGCCTTCATGTGCCCACTGGTCATGCAATGGGACCCAAAGACAAAAGCTGTTTATGGTGTTTGGCCAAAGCTGAAAAATAAGAATATTAAAACTTGCTAACTGTACAATGATCTGTGATCTCCCAATTGCAAAGTTTAACTCTAAGGTTACATATGCTTTTAGAGTTTAGACAGCAAATTATTTATTCTACCATAATCATTCTGTGCTATGCCATACATGTGCCATTATTGATTATATTTTTCTCATGTAATTCAGTTCACCATGTAAGAAACTGAACATATATGAATACATTTAAAATTTATCTGAGTCTTTAAAATCTTCTGGGTTTTTTTTCCATAGGACTTATAATCTTGAAAAAGTATTAAGTGCTTAGACTTTAAAAAGACAGAGTTAAACTCAAGAGGATTAAATATATCTCAATCATTCTGAAACCAAAGTCTAGTCTAAGGAAATATTTTAAGTGGGAAATATTACTTACTTTGATAATTTTACTGATTTTCATAGATGTGCTCTTCTAGCATTGGTTTGATTTTGAAATCTGAGGAAATAAAATGAAGGAGACCGTTTTCCTAGGATAGCTACATGAGAATAAACTATATATGATATCATCAAAATGTTGGCTTCCTTTATGTGAATTTAGAACTGACCTAAACAACTCAAACCAAAAAGGCTAAAAAGTTATTTTCTCATGCTACCAGCTGCAACCATTGCAATATTTCCCCCCGATTGCCCTTTAAAGGGGAAGTAGACCAAAGTCTTAGAGCAAAGGGAAAAGGGTTGCTGAAGGATGATGGGGGCAGTGGGGGTGGGGGGATGCTGCTGTTGTCAGCTTGGACAACGGTGCTCTTCCCCACCCTGGGTCGTCCTCTGAAGAAGGCCCTTGCTGGAATGTCACATTACCTGGGAAGTGGACTGTGCTTGCCATCATTTTAGAGCGTTGGCCAGTCTAAAGTTGTTATTATCTTAGTGAGGCATTTCTTGGGCTTGGGAGGGGCACATCTTGTCTGCCACACCATATTTGCAGCTTCGATCCCACCCCCCCATCCCTCCGGTGTTGCCCTTTAAAAGAGAATAGTAGTTCTAAAAGCCACCAACAAGCATGATGTTCTAGGGAATATTTTCTTTCCACTAATGTCCTTAAACAAAAGTCTTAAAATGGATGAATTTAGAAAAAAAAAAAGTTGTAAGTTTATTAAAATAATTATATAAACCAAAACTCGTAGTATCTGAATTCCTACTATTAGCTATTATTGTTACAGAGACCAATCTTGAAAATAACTTCTAATTTAATCCTTTTTTTGTTGTTGAATCTTGACAGAATTCCATTTGCCTGACTTTTTTAGAGGGAAAAAAAAGACATTTTCTGCCCTTAGAATAATATATAACAAAACCTTTTCATGATTTTGAGAAATAGTAAGCATAAAGTTCAAATTACAGTAGTTCCATTATAATAGCACTGGATAACCACTTCATTAGTAGTGATTATTTGGATATTAATAGAAGTTCCTATCCCACAGATTCTTTTTGCCAATGTTTAGTATGATTTGCAACAATGTGCTACAAAATATAGTTATATATTTTTTACTTGCCTTAGAATTGAAAGGATGAGTCCCACGAAGATTTACGAGATACTGAACGATGTAAAATTTATTGACAGTCAGAGGAATCTTGTCTTAAGGAATGGCACAGCTCTTTTGCTTCTGGAACCATTTGATGTGTTGTAAAAATAGAAGTGTGTGTGTGTGTGTTTATCATTTATTTTCTTGTGTTGTATTATTACATACTGAATCAAATTACATATTGAACTGGATACTAGTCCTAGGAAAAGCACTGTACTTTGGTAGTGCGTGATTTTGTACCCTACAAATGGTTGGTGGTAACTTTCAATGGCATTATTGAAGAGTTTTCCCGTATCTGAAAATTTAAGTTATCAGATACTGAGAGGCAGAATTTCTTTTCCTTCTATTTCCTATTGCTTTTTTTTTTTTTTTTAAAAAAAAAACCTCACTTTAGTAATTCAAATTTCTCTTGTTCCCTGACTCGATAGGGATAATTTGATGAAAAATGCGAGCCAACATTTTGTCTACTAGAAACATTTTTCCTTTTTTATGGGCAATCATTTTTCTTAATTTAAATAACCAAGACATTCAACTGTATACTTTTTAAGTTGAGAGATAAGAATTAAAACATGCCATTTGTTAACCAAGAAGACATATTGTTTAATTCTTTATGCTCTACTCATAAAAGATAGTTCTTTTGCTTTGGCCAGTATCTTAATATACTTTTTTATGATGCTATTACTCATGGCCTGAATTAAAAGAAATTCACAGGAGGAAAACAACTAGGAAGTGAAAATATCTGGTTGTTGCATTCCTAATACATTTTTAACATGTTATTTGCTAGAAGCAAAAGCCAAAAATCAAAACTTTCTTCTCTGAAAGATGCTTAAAATAAAATGTTTTTATAAATCAAATTAGTACTTCAGAAGGGACCCTGGAATGATTATATCATACATGAACCCTGGAGTCATCCCTACATTGGTTGAAATGAATACTTATTGTGCGGAAAGTGCTATGTAACAAATGTGATAAAAAGATGCATTTCAGGGAAATATCTGGCAAAGCGCTTTGCATTATATAATCAAAGCTTCCCCTGAAACGCATTTTTCTTCTGCCAATTCTATCATATAAAATTTTAAATGTCTCTTTGCAGAACCAATTCATCCTATTTCCCCTTATACTTTCTTTGGATAGAAGATGACAAGAATATCAAGTCTCCAAAATGCCTGTGAGGGACCATCTCTGACACAGCTGTTCAGGTGGTTTTAGTAAAAATTAGAAAGTATTCTGCCATCCTTAGGAGTCAATCTGACTTAGGAAATCATTCCACGGCAGAGTAGTCTCAGAATTCTCTGGGCTCCCCTTTTACACCTTCTGGTTTCTAGTTTCTTGTGACATTTTTGGAGAAAACCTAAGAAGAATAAAATTCATAGGAAATCTAAATGCTAAGTCTTCCTGAGAGCCTTTTAGAAAGAAACCGCATGGCTTCTGGAGGAAGACCTTGTCTAGGCAGATTGCAGTGAAGCCAGCAGGTCAGAGGCTGTTTGTTTTCTTTGGTTCCAAAGATGCAAGAAGTAGGAACTAATGCTGGTGCTAATTCAGGAACAATTAGCAAAACATCAAACTGTTAAGCGTTCTATTTAAACAAGGAAGAGATTACAAAGAAAGGGAGAGGTTCTACTGCCAGAGGAGATTCCACAGGGATAAACCTTTGTATCTGCTTTGATATTTAACACTCCACTTGCAAAGCAGCTCTAGAACTTTAGGGACTATCTGTTATATACATTTATAAATGAAACTGAATCATACTTCTATTGATGCGGATAATTTGTCATCATTTAAGAATTAAGACTTTTGGCATACTTGTAATAAAAACACAAGTTGCACTCCCTTAAGTGGAAAGTTACATCTGATCATTGATTTTCTGCCTCTTGTTGAAAAGGGATGAAGTCGGGGCTGCAATGGAAACATCAGTTCTCGGGAATTACATTTGGTTTCTCCAAGGGACAAGCACGTTTCACTCCACGTCTGGCTTTTCTCATTTATTCTTCATGTTTAAATTTTCCTTTGTTAATTAAAGACTGGATATGTACTCAAGTATGCAAGTAGGCATGGAAAAATTGAGTGGAAACCAGACAGAAAATTAAGATTCTCACGAAGAAGCCAGAGACAAAGCACAAGGAGCACCTCATGCATTGATTAGTTATAAGAGTTATGCTGAGATATGCTTTGAACTATTGGTTTTCCTGATTATTTTCTAATCCCCTAGCATTTTCTTGTGTTTTTCTGGAAACACTTAAACAAACATAAACAGCCATGACAGAGAAACCTATCCAACCCCAAACTGGTGAGTTTGACAGTATCCCTTAACTCAGCATTTTGATCCCTAATGAACGCAATATTAAATAGTTTTCTTCTGTACAGTCCATTTAAATTAGGGCTTGGGATTCATAGGCAACAGTATTACCTTCATTTTGATTATTGGGATGTTTCAGAAGATTCTGATATTCATTGCATAAGTATATGGATAATTTCAGAGAAAATTGGTGCTTTCAATCCACAGAAGTCTACACGTAGCCTCTTATGATGCTTAATATGTTGCTGCAATTTAATATTCATAAAATTTTCTAAAATTGAAGCATTTGAAAAGAAGGATGAAACTTCAATATTACCTTCCATGTCTTTCATTTTATATACGAAGAAAAATGAGGCCCCTCCAGCCATTTGTCCTTGTCAAGACCAGGAGAGTTGAAGTATCGTTCAAATTACACATTCCTAACGCTTAAAGCACTTGCTGAAGGAAACCAATTGTCTAACCAACCAACCAAGGACCCTTTGTGAAGACATTATAATGATTATTTACTGCCATGTGAACTTCATGCAAGTAATTTCAACTCTCGATCCAAGTTTCTTTGTCTGTAGAAGAGAAATAAAAATTATAGTAGAATCTACTTCATTGGATTAAATAAGATAAGGCCTGTGAAGTAAGTTATATAAAAGTGTATTAGCTGTGATGAGATGGGAAAAAAGGTATCTTCATATAGATATGAAGGCCCTAGTCTCCACTTATTCTTTTTTTTTTTTTTAAGATTTTTATTTATTTGACAGAGAGAGAGAGAGAGAGAGTGCGCAAGAGCACAAGCAGGGGGAGTGGCAGGCAGAGGGAGAAGCCAACTCCCCGCTGAGCAGTGAGCATGATGTGGGACTCAATCCCAGGACCCTGGGATCATGACCTGAGCCGAAAGCAGAGGCTTAACCAACTGAGCCACCCAGGCGCCCCTCCACTTATTCTTGATTCATTGTTTTGCTATGCTAATTAATGATACATTATAGGACTCTGCAAAGAGGTACTTGTTTTATTCACTCTCCTATCTTCTACAATGTGTAACCCAAGTTTTGCCTACAGTGGATGCTTAAATTATAAAAGGAAATACGACTTTGTGCTTGTTTGAAAATTTGACTATGGTAAAAAACAAAGTTCAACTGAATAAATTTAAAGATCTTGTTGGCTTTATTCCACAACTCATGAATCAGGCAATACTCCATCTAACAAACAAAAAGGAGTTTGAAGAGCTATTCAAAAAGGAAGATTTAAAAAAAAATAAGTAAAACAAAAAAATTTAAGAAGAAAGGAAGATTTTTATAAGTACAAGGAGGTGGGACAAGGAAGTTATTCTAGCAAAACACTGGACAGCAGGGGTCTATTAGCTGGATTACCTCCTTAGTGCTGACCAGAAAATTCCAGACTGACTAGATAAGATTACTTTCCTGGAAAAGGCTGAAACTGCAATTAGGTTAGGAATTAAGTCTTGGTTTGGTGACATAGACTTGGCATAGGTGACTCCATTTGGGGCCTGTTGTCACTTTTTTTTTACAACTACCTTCCTTTGGATCGGTGTTTTCACTCATCTACCCCACTGACATTCTCTATTTCTACTTTGTTATTGTCTTAGTCATTTTTTCATACCTACTTTAAATTAATTCTATGTCAAATTCTAAAGAAAAAAAGTGTTTGTTCATCATATTTTCTATCTGTGACTATGTGCATTGCATTTTAACCCATTTGGCTGTAAAGAACATGCATGCTTTTTTTTTAATCATATCAGGGTCAAGTGAAAGGACCTGCAGTTGTCTAGATGAGAATGCATGACAAATGTGGGCCTAGGTTTATAAATGTTTATTCTTTGGATGAGTTTGTCTATCCGCAAAGCTAATTAAATTTAAATATTGAAAGAATAAATGTTCTAAATATTTCATTAGCTCCTCATTGTGCAAATGATTGAAATGAAGAAGGTATATCCTACCTAAAGTATAGGTATGGTAGTGATAGCTAAAAATTCAATCAAAATGATTTTTTTTAAAATAACAACTGATCAACCTCACCCTGTGTACAGTATGACAATAGATATGAAAAACTATTTTTTTCTAAATCCCAATATATGCATAAAATCAAATGCCCAATTTCTCTTGCTCTTCCTTTCCTTGTCTCTAATACTTGTCAAGTGCAGCGATATTGTAGGCTAAGAAAAGAACACTTCAGGGAGGCATTACCCTGTGTTCTCACTAAAGGATTTTCAATAACCATCAGTAGTTTATTAACAACAACCACCACCACAGGGTAATATTTACTGGATATCTTCTGTGAGGGAAAGATACTGAAGGGTTAAGGAGATAGAAATTTAATTTTTATAATTGTTCAATGATATCTTCATTTACACATAAGGAAACTAATATATAGAGAGATTAAGTAATTTGTTCAGGTTCATGCACACTGTAAATTGATTTGTACCTGGCCTGCGTGTTTGTAAATGCAATCCACAAGGAGCAGGCTATCTAGGAGTTGAGGTAAAATATGCACGTAAAAAGATGCCACAGATTGCCCAGGGGAATCTGCCTAGCAGTGTCCCCATTGCTGGAAATACTTCCATCCAGGCCACTTAAAACTAGGATGATTATATTGGGCAATGCTCTTCTTTTTCCCTCTTTGCCAACAATGCATAAAATAAGGCTATGAAAAATAATTAAATGGAAAAATATAATATAGTTACTAAATATCTGTGAATTCTATGTAAAAATTATGATGCCTTCTAGGCCAATCTCAATGTAGAGAGACATTATAGCATAGTGGTTAAAAGCATAATCCTAGAAGTCAGTGCGTCACCTATTAGGTTGGGTAACTTACTTAACCTCTATGGGCATCAGTTTTCTAATCTGTAAAATGGGTTTAATAATAGTACTTACTCATAGAATTGTCACACAATTAAATGGGATAGTAATACTCGTAAATACTCTGCACAGTGCTTGGAATATAATAAATGCTGAACAAAAATTAGTTGTTGCGGGCACCTGGGTGGCTCAGTCGTTAGGCGTCTGCCTTCGGCTCAGGTCATGATCCCAGTGTCCTGGGATCAAGCCCTACATCGGGCTCCCTGCTCTGCGGGAAGCCTGCTTCTCCCTCTCCCACTCCCCCTGCTTGTGTTCCCTCTCTTGCTGTGTCTCTCTCTGTCAAGTAAATAAATAAAATCTTTAAAAAAAAAAAAATTAATTGTTGCTGTTGTTGTATTATTATCATTACATCTAAGTAAATCATAAAAAACTGAATCTTGTTTTCCTTAGTGTTTCTCTCTAGGCTGTCAGAAACCATAATGGATGCTCTTCTTTTAGACTTCTAGAACCAACAGCTGAGATACGGTCATCCTAGTGACATTGCTCTTGTGTTTTCTTGGGGCTCATTTCCTTTCCTGGTTAACATCACTTTTCTTTTCTCCCCTTTCGCCAATGACATATTCTCTTTTCCCTCTTTCTGGGCTAGAAACGACCCAACAACAATGACAACAACAACTTCTCTCTGCTGTCCTTTCTTACCCAGGGTCCTGCAGCACATCTTACCCATGCTCTCCTGGTGGTGGCCTATGAATCTTCCCTCTTCTCCCTCCTCAGCTCCCCTATATTTCACATAGCAAGGAAGAAGTACCCATGAGAAATCCAATAAAGTGCTGAAGGAAGCCAGAGAAGGGAGAAGTTATTTCCACCTGGGAATTATAAGAAAGATCTATCTGCATGGGGAGATAGATCTGAGCAGAAGTGGAAAGAAGAGTATTGTGGAAAGCAGACATAACAAAAGCAAATGAGCTGCGTGATAGGCAATATTCTCAGTAGTTCCTTTGGAAAGAAACTTTTTCCAGTGATTGTCAGGCAATCCCACAGATTTTGAATGTTATGACTCTTCTAAAAATTTTTGGAAAAAAGATGAAGTATTATTCTATGTGGAAATTATGCCATGTCTAGTTGTATTGGCTTGGGGTAGGTTTAGGGCCATTTACATCATGTAAGTCCCACGAGCAGGAAACAGAAACACGTGGCTATGGTCCATGCGCCAGAAAGCCACAGCCACCGCTGCTGCTAAGATAGGAAGCTTTGCCAAAGCCAGCTTAGCTACCTGTCCACATTTGGGATGCTAAATTGTGCTGCAAAACCCCTCAATATCTCCAGAGCCATGTTTGCAAGCAAGAGCAGATTAAAGAGCCTAGAAATATTTCCTCTTCATTTCTGGCTTCCATATTTTGCATAGGTACATCTTATTGTCAGCACCTCATTTGCACCTGGAACACTAACTGCAAAGGACTCTGAGGAAATGTAGCTTTCAGGTTTCCAGCACCCACACGTGATGACATACCAGCAGGAGGGGATACATTCCAAGCACCCCAGACCCGCAGTATTTACCAGTCCGTTAAATCACGATAGCTTTTGTATTTCACACTTGAACGTTCGCTTGGAAGTATAATACTTCATACTGCTAAGTCTGCACAAGCAGGTTAGCCTGAGATCTTTCAGGGTCTGAGTTACCCCACATTTTTATCACATAATTAACAGCCTACCAGCACTCAACAGCAGGGTGGACTTCACAAACGGATACCTATAAGCAGAATGGAGCAATGGCTGAACTACCTGGGAGTCAGGAACCTGAGGTTTGTGTGTATGTTTCCTTCCCTCCAGGCTCCCAATAACTGTGTGTCACCTTCAACAAGATATCTAACCTCTCTGGGTTTTTCAGTGTTTTCTCCACAATAACAAGAATAATGGTCTTGTCACTTCCCTGCCTCTAGGGGTGTTGTCAGAATTAATGAGACACCAGGGTAAAAAGCTTCCCACTTTTTTTTTTCCCCTCAGAGAATGCGGGAATGGAAATGAAAGTAATATCTCTATTTTGTGAACACTTTTCCCTCCTGCATGTCTTAATAACATTCAGAAAAGATTTTCTGAAGCAGCAGCAATTACCGTAGGTGTTACATGTAATGAAGGAACTGTATCTGCCAGGAAAAACAAAGGAGGAACCACAAGCTTGAGTCAGAGAGAGTCTGCTCCTGGCTTACTCTCTAACGGAGTCCGTAGGAGGGCTGGGGTAATCGCAAGTAAAATATTACAGTACAGAGAGCATATGAGAGGAGGAGGGGAGACTACTAATTAAAGTTGCCATCCTGCGAGTAGAAAGAGACAAGAGATGCTGACTGCTGACATGTTGCTGAAAGGTTCTTAGACATACTGGAGGGAGAAGATGAGGGGTGGAGGTCAAAATGTTTGTGCATTAGGGTTGAACAGCTCAAAGCAATGAGAATAATACCACTGCTCATTTTAACCACCTGAAAGTTGGGCTTCAATAAAATGAAAGTGAGGGGCTCCTGGGGGGCTCAGTTGGTTGAGCGACTGCCTTCTGCTCAGGCCATAATCCTGGAGTCCCGGGATCGAGTCCTGCATTGGCTCCCTGCTCACCAGGGAGTCTGCTTCTCCCTCTGACCCTCCCCCCCTCTCATGCTCTCTGTCTCTCATTCTCTCTCTCTCAAATAAATAAATAAAATCTTAAAAAAAATTTTAAAAAAATGAAAATGTTCTCAGCGATTTCTTTGATTGATTAGCCAATGAATTGTCTGTTAAACATGGACAACATATACTGAAGCAATCCTGTTACTTTGGTGGGATACAGTCCTCTGGTTTTGATTGACGTTAATGATGGCAAAAAATACACATCTTAAACAGATTTATTCTTTTCCATCTGTAGATGATGAATTTCTAAATAAAGCTATCCTCAGGGATAGAAAATAGCCAACTTCACTGGTGATTATACTAGTGTCCATATTTATAATAAAAGTGCTTTCTTTGCTTAGACTCTTTCCTTTCAGCATGCTAAGCATTTAGAAAAATATCCTGGCAGCATTTATGATGATCATTTCTGATGGATAAGGTGCGACTAAGCAAGGATGGGCCACGTATCAGGGTGGGCTCGTAGTCAGATTGAGAACTCAGGTCTCTCACTCAGTGGTTACATTCGCCAACTGGCTCCTAAAGAAGCACAGCGATCATTTCTTCTTTCCCAGTGTCTTTATGAGTTCAATATTCCTGGAAGTATTTAATTCAGTTACAGAAAATGTTCTATTTTCTCACAAATTTTCCCTAACTCGGAACAAATGATATTTGTGCTTTTCAGTAATCACAGCACCTTTTCACATCCATCTTTTACCACATTGATCTAACAAAGCTAAAAAGAACACAGATTGATGGGACAATATATATTAAGTTCAGAATATGATCTTTTCTTCTAATAGGTCGTCATAACTTCTCTTCAAACTTCTTGCCTTAAATTCAACATTTTCTTTAAGATAATAATAGCTTATGCAGAACCTTTTTTTTTTTTTTTTTTTTTTAAGGCTAAAGTATTTTAGAAACAAGGACTTCAGGTAGTTTAAGTATGTTGGGAGTTAGACGTTATAGAGAGTATGAAGGCTCATTTGTATCTCTCATTTGTATCTCAAATATAAACAGGATTAGGAGTTAAGATGAGTTCCAATTGGGGTAGCTCAAAATAACATACTTACATCCTTTGCAAAGCCCCTCAAAAAATAATATTTGGAGTAGTCAAAATAATCTACATATTTCTTGGCAAAAAAATATTTGTTTTACAAAGAGCAGGATGCGGAATTATGGTAAAACCAGTAAGAATGTTTTAAGTGTTTGGAGCTAAATTCTCTGAATGAGTTTGGGATGCAGAAGCACTCTCTTCATGGAAATCTTAATTTTTCAGAGGTGCTGATCTGAATGTCCGTGTAATTTCTTGCAGTGGCAATCATTTATGCGGTGGTAGGGGATGATCTTGAAACCCTGGGGTTTACCATTTTTGTGATTTAGTTGAGCAGGAACAGGAGAGGATAGTTGTACAAGAGAATCAATGGTACAAGTCAGATAAAAATTTAGGTCATTGACTAGGTCCAGGACGCTCAGGGGAAAAAGAGCGATACTTGCAGAAGTCGGTAAAGAAGACGTATAGGCATCTGAAAGATCAAGTGACTAGAAGTTTCCAACTTCCAGCACTTAGAAGTGAAAGGATAGATAGGAAATATGCTCAGAGAGTCAGACAGCTTGGTTTAAATTTCCAGAGATTTTAGTTCCCAGGGAACAACAAGGTGTCAGGTAGAGGTATGACAGCAGGTACCTGTTTTTTTGGAAGAAACACAAATGGAAATTATTTCATCAGTTATCTATTGCTGTGTAACAAAATATCACAAATTTAGTGGCTTCAAGCATTTATTATCTGAGTTTCTGTGGGTCATGAGTTTGAGCACAGCTTAACCCGTTCCTCTGCCTGGGGTCTTACAGGGCTACAATCAAACTGTTGGCCGGGCTATATATATATAGCCCGGCCAACATTTTGATATATATATATATTTTAAAAGATTTTATTTAGATAGAGTGAGAGAGAGCACAAACAGGGCAGAAGAGCAGAGGGAGAAGGAGAGGCAGACTCCAACATGGGGCTCCATCCCAGGACCCTGGGATCATGACCTGAGCAGAAGGCAGACGCTTAACGACTGAGCCACCCAGGCGCCCCAGCCAGGCTACATTTTTATCTGGAGGTTCAACTGTTGAAGAATTTACTTTCACTTTTATTCAGATTGTTGACTGAATTTCTCTGTGGCTGTAGGACTGAGGGCCAGGGCTTTTTGTTGGCCATGGGCTGAAGATAGCCCTTAGCAACTAGAGGCTACTCTCATTTCCTAGAGGCTTCCTGCAGTCCTTCACCATGTGAGCTTTTCCAGCCGGCCCCTTACCTCATCAAAGCAGCAAAGAGAGATGCTAAAGTGACATCCCATCATCCCTGCCATGTTCTGTTGGATGGAAGTAAGTCACAGGCCGCAGCCTGGACCAAAGGGTAGGGGCTTGTACAAAGATGTGAACACCAGGAAGGGGGAATCATAGGAACCTCCTTAGAGTCCTTCCTTATTAAGGAAAAAAACTCTCAGGCCATTATGACTTTAAGTTTTTCCATGATAGAAGGAACCATGTGCCAAAGACTAATAAATGCAGGAGAATAAGGAGCAACAGAGAACAAGAGGGACAAAAGTTGAGCTAGTTGTGTAGTCTGAATCTTAGAGGCACAGGGATTTTTCTTTGTGGCTGGAGGAGGAAAACAGGAAGCTGCATTAACCACAGAAAGAAAAAAGCTCACAGCAGAGCACACAGGAAGCTTGGGAGAGTGGACAGCTTCCAATGTAGAGGTTTCAGGTTTAATTTTGGTTAAAACTATGGAGTGGAAAGATCATTTTCCACTCGGGTGAATAGGTTGATATGTGAAAAACGTTGTTTACCGTGGAATAAATTGGAAAAAACATAGAGGAAACATGAGATAAAGGGGAGCAGTAGGGAGATAAGTGAACCTGCATTACTTTTACACTTACTCTCAGTTCCTCAGCATTTGCTTCTGTCGCTTTATTTTCGACCCTTTTCTGTTACTGGTGACAGATTTGTCTCTCATAAACCTGCACGTAGCTATTCGGTTTTTTTACTGCAGTCTGAAGTCTCTGTTACTCAATATAGGAATTTAATCCATTCACTACTTTTTGTTTATTGTTAGACATATTCCTGACTTGTTTTATGTCTCATTTTATAATGCTTTTTTATTTTTTGTTCGTCTTCTGTGTGGTTGATACAGTTGTCTTTGTTCCATTTCTTATCTCTATCTGCCACATCCCGCCTTCTTCCTTTTATTGCTGAGTAGTATTCCACTGTATGCATTACCATGGTTTGTTGATTTATTCACCAACTGAAGAAACTTTGAGTTGTTTCCAGCTTTTGGAGCTTGTGAATAAAACCAATATTCAGATTCACGTACGGGTTTTTGTGTGACTGTTTCTTTTGGGTAAATATCTAACAGTCGAACCGAAATCTCTGAACTGATTCCCAATGGGTTTATACCATTTTGCATCTCCCCCAATAGTTTTAATGGATCAACTTTTATTAGATGGATTTTTAAGTTTACTTAGAAACCAGCTAGAATAAAATGGATATAATTTATTTGTAAGTCAAGGATATTAGTAAAATATGTAGTTTACTATTCACTCCAGAAATTATATTTATAGAATTATGTTTAATAAGGTCCCTTTCATTATGAAAATGTCACCCACTTGTAATTATATAATGATATAAAAAAAGATGGGAAAATGTGTGTGAAATTTCTGTAGTGATCTCTGGGCAATCAGTGTTATAGTTAAGATTCTGGGAAGTCACAGAAAACTCAATTAAATATGGTGAATATATTGGCTCTTATAATCAGATGAAGTCCAAAAGTAAACCTGGATTCAGGAACAACTGGCTTTAGGACTCATTAAGCGTCTTCAGGTAGCAGTTTCTCCCATCCTTCTACTCTGCTAATCATTGTTTTGAATTCATTCTTTATCTCCACGTAGTGTTACAATGGTTATAGAATTTCTGTGTTAGAAAAGAGAGAATATCTTTGTCCAAATATTCCCAGCAAATGTCCCAAAAGTCTCTTTGATTGGACCAGTATAGGGTATGTGTCCACCACTGACCTAATCCCTAACTCAGGGGGATTGTGTTGCTCTGCTTGGCTTCTGCATGAGTCATTTGTTCCATTCATGTGCTGAATGGGGAAGGAAACCTACCCACACTACACAGATAGAAAGCAAAGAGGGGTGAGATGGGGCCACGTGGGGAGATGGGAGATGGATCCCAAAAGAAAACTGGAATTTTTGATGACAACTTATACTAACTAACCAATGTTTATACCATTATGTTTATGGGACATTTATGTCTGTGTGTGTGTGAGTGTGGGTATATGTACTACATAAAGTGTGTGTGTTTGTGTATCAATACTATGTAATTTATATATTATATTCAATCATATATATTATTATATATAAAATAACCAATGCCTACACTGTTATTATTATTCATCTGTATTTATATGTATTATATTATATACATATGTACCATTAAATTTCTACATTATATACAATTATACACACACACACACACACAGTATTTTCCCTGGTTGGCATGTATCACTTTTAAAATAAGACAAAGTAAATGTTAACAAACAATGTTGTGGCATCAATCAGTATTTCATACTCTTGGCTAAGAGTTTATCAATTTAAGAAGAGTAGGAATAATTATGTATTTAGATGAAAACTTTATGTCTTCGGGCCTTGACAAATACCAAGAAAGCATCGATTTCTAACATGAGGTCAATTATAACTTTATGTACCTAAGTAGATGACATATGAATCTAAACATTTAAATTTAACAGTGGCTTAACAGTGCTTCAAGTAGTCATACTAAGCATAATTTAGTGGTATTTTGGAACTGTTTGCTTAATTTTCCCCAGGCTTTTGAGAATGGAAACTAGCAAATTCTAAATGTCAATCATATTTTACAATATTAATTTGAGAGAAAGTGCTTTCATTCATCATTTAAAAATCAAGTCACTTAAAAAGAAGCAAACGGAAATTAAACCCATGGTTCCAAATCACAGCATGGACGGATTTTTGAATCAGGCAGAGACCAGTGACTGAATTTTGAAGAACAACCATTCTCAAAAGCTAGTGATATTTAATGCAAACAGTGGAGAAAGGAGCACGAGGAACCCTGATGGCTTACATTCTGTCCCCTCCCTGCTAAGCCTCGGCAAACTTTCAGGAGCTCTCATACCTCTCTCAATAAGACTTCCTGTGTTCTCTTTCCCTGTTCTCTCTCTCAGTCTCTCTCTCTCTGAGTATGTGTGTCTCTCTCTCTTCCTCAAAGTGAAAAGTAGCTTTAGTTAGATTGAAAATGGAAAAAGTTCGGGTCAAAGGTGGTCAGGAGGATTGTGGTAGAAGAGGGATAAAGCGCAACATTCCAGCTCACTTCTTCCTCCATCTCAAACTTAAGCAGAAAAACAAAACAGGGAGCCTGGGTGGCTGAGTTGATTAAGCAACTTCCTTTGGTTCAGGTCATGACCATGGAGTCCCCTTATGGAGTCCCGCATGGGGCTTCCTGCTCAGCGGGGAGTCTGCTTCTCCCTCTGTCCCTCCCACCCCCATGCTCTCTCTCTCTCTCTCAAATAAATAAGTAAAATCTTTAAGCAAACAAACAAACAAAACAAAAACAACAACAAAAACAAACCCGCCATTGAGAGGAAATTCCGGAAAGATGCCCATACTGCACAGCTAATGTGACCGATGCTGCTAGCCCCTGCTTTCCAAGAACAAAATAATCACTTGTAAGTCTTTTCCTCACCCTGCCAAATATATATACCAATTCTGAGATTCTAAGAGATCTAGCCTAACACTGAGCCCTTTATCAAACAGAGAAGGGGGAAAAATGGCCTGGTTAGCTAGGTTTCAAGGTCAAAGGAGGTCTGCCTGGCTTTCACATGGAGTTCATATGCTAAATAAGTTCTTTTAAAATTATTCCTATTCAAAGAAACAATTCACACATAATCACTTGATTAAGTGCTTCAAATAACAAAAATTGGAATGCAATCAACTTCTTTGATATTTTCAGTGTTCTATTACCTTGAATATTCAAACTGGCTGCCGAATAAATAAATAAATAAATAAATAAATAAATAAATAAATAAATAACAAATCCTTGAGATAGTCCAAAAATGAGCTTTGGAGCAGAACCTAGGAATGATGGTCAGGAAGAACCCACATTGGCTGACCCTTGCTTCTTATGTAATATTTGGCTTATCCAAACCTGGAGGAGTCTGTGTTCAGACACCATGTGTGTGGTTCTTCCTGCCAGAATGCCAATGTTGTAGCTGTCTCTTACTGGGGTCTACACTGGTGGACTCCAGGTGGTTGAATGCTTCTATCCAGTTCAGACGTGTTTGGTTTACAACGCCTGAATAGGCTATTTAATGAAGGATTGTGGAATACCACAGAATAACTAGTTGAGGAAAACTTGAACAACATAATGATAAACTATTCATCAGGGTGCTTAATAGTTAACTAACATACACAGGTAGCTAATTACCTGTTCTTATTTTTCTTTTTAGTTTTATTCATTTAAGTAATCTCTACACCCCACCTGGGGCTTGAACTCACAACCCAGAGATCAAGAGTCGCATACTCCTCTGACTGGGCCAGCCAGGCGCCCCGGCTAATGACCTATTCTTGATGAACTTGTAATCTCTCCACATGAGTATCATTTATTTTTCACACTTTATTCGTTGTCAAACAAAAATCTACTGAATGCTTACTATGTATCAGACACTCTTCTAGGCACCTAGACACAATGGTAAGTGCAATGCAACATGGTCCTGCCAGTCCCCATGGAACTGTGTGCTCAGGTGGAGAGAGGCATATACTGATCAAATAGTGATTAACAAATGTAGAAATCACAATTCTTGAAATACTGCAAAGGAAAGTATTCGAATAGACTTTAGAAGGCACCAAATATGGATCGCTGTTGGTAATTGTAGGTCCTCTTGTGACTACAGATAAGAAGTAAGTTTTCATCCTTTTTAATGAAAGGGTCTTCTTGAGCCCATTCCTGACCCATTTCAATCCTCGCCACCTTTTGCAGACTCCATTCATGCTTCGAAGGCTCAGATTTCTCCACCACTTACTAACTAGTCTGAGTTGCCCCTCTACCTTCTTAATGAGGACCCTCCCGTTCCATGTCCTCTAACTCATCTTGTCTCTAGAAGAGGAAAAATTCAGCCTTCGAGTCGGCTTCAAAATTTTCTTGTCTCAAACAGTGCCTAATGGCTCCATTCTTTGGCTCTTTGGCTGTGGGTTAGGGGAAAGGTTCTCAGAGTACTATTTAGAAAGCAGAGGGTGAGACAACACTCAAAATATACAAATTACTACTTTTAGGTAAAGTGCTGCCATATTAGTAAAGCAGATAGGTAGATAACTGGTACAGAAGAAGGCTTGGTGAGTGGTGGTTAGGCACAAAACAGGATGAAATTCAAAGCAACTAGTCAGAGGTGAGCCACTCTATAGGAATGACAAGGTCAGATAGTAGCGAGATGGATCCATAACATATGTACGTTAATGAAATTCGATAAATATATGAAGTTCTAATATCACCTCTGAGTAATTTCCTCTGCCAGGAACAAATCATAGTGGACTTGCCTGGATAGTGCAGACAGAGGAGGTGGTTGGAGGTACATAGCAGGGGTGGAGGAAGGAGGACATTCAGCTGAAACTCTTAGTGAAGACTTTTCAAAATCATATAGTCTCAGATCTTGTGTAAGGCTTTTGAAATAATTATATCCTTTCAAAAGTAAGCCCTTACCTCACAATACTTTGTCTGGAAGACAGAAGACATGATAGTTATCTTGAAATAATTAAAGGATTGTAGTACTAAGACACATCAGGCCTATTGTTCAGGACTCCAGAGGACAGGGGTAGAATTTTGTCTAATAAAGCATTTCCTGACAGTGGAAGTTCTTTGAAACAGGAGTAGGTAACCTCATGGGGCACCTCATGTGGCAATGCTCTGAGGAAGCATGGCCTTTTGTCAGGGATGAACAGAAAATCATGCATCAACCAGAGATTTGAAATGAACTCTCAGCTTCCCCCTTGCTCCACAACCTCTGCAGTGAATATTCCCACCGAAATATCTCCATAAGAAGACAGTGCTTTTCAAATATTTTCGTGTGAAAGAAAATGTCTTATAAGTACAACCACGAAACATTTAAGAAGTAATAATGCAAGTGCAAGTTGTGTGGGATACTTTCATTTTGATGTGATTTCATCGTAAGTTGCTACAATGGATTTTTCAGGCTTTACCTTGAGCATGCTGGTATGCCTTAGGAAAGGAGGTGGGGATCGGATTGAAAAAAAAAGAGAGAATCATTTATTTTTATTTTATTTTATTTTATTTTAATTTTATTTATTTATTTGAGAGAGAGAGAATGAGAGAGAGCACATGAGAGGGGTTAGGGTCAGAGGGAGAAGCAGACTCTCTGCCGAGCAGGGAGCCCGATGCGGGACTCGATCCAGGGACTCCAGGATCATGATCTGAGCCGAAGGCAGTCGCTTAACCAACTGAGCCACCCAGGCGCCCGAGAATCATTTATTTTTAACATTTAATGTTTAATATATTTTTCTTTGTTGAAATCTGCAGAAGTTTAGTTATCAACTCCATTATAAGATATAAACTAAGCTTATTATTTCACACAAAATAGTCATCGTGGGTTGTTTTTCTTTTTTCTTTCTTTTTTTTTTTTTTTGACATGAAGCATGGTTATAGTAGGTAATGTAGAAAAATTTGGAAGTGATTGCTTCGCTTTTTCTCCAATGTTGACTATTAGAGATCCAGCAAGTACTCTTTAATTGATAGGCTCTTCAAAACAAAATTCTTTTTTGCCTGAGTTGTAGCTTCTAGAAGATAAATAATTGAACATAGTCACTGATGACTAATACATATCACTATATATACCAGGCATATCATAAAAATGTCAATTTAGGATTTGCTAGTTTTTGATTTTTGAATTTAGATGTCTTGATTTTGAGATGCTGATTGTGTATCCATAAGAAAAATTTGAAGGCACGGGAATTAGGAGATAAGGCTCTGAAATAAGACACACTGAGGCATGAATGCTTCCCCTACCACATATTTGGGTAAATCGCTCCATTCCCCTGAGTTTCAGTCTCCTCATCTGTAAAATGGGGATAGCTTTTGCACTCAGTCATAGATTTGTATATGGATCTAATGAGGTGGTTTGTGTCAAATTCTTCTCATGGTGAGCGATACCATTGGCTTAATGGTAGCCAGCCATTTATACTGATAGTCTTGTTAGAGGCAGGAGGAAATCTGAGTCTAGAAATTGTGAGAAAATCCAGGAATAAAAGTAGAGTTGTGCATGTCATCCTTGAAGCTTGGCTGGTTGAAGTCATTTTAAGGGATGAAAATAGATTCTCAAAACTTAGGGAAGTGTACACATTTAGGACATGGAAAAGAAAAGGGTTTACCAAAAGTATCAGAAAAAGAGTAACAAGAGATAATAGAGGGAAAGCTCTTAAAGTCATGGAATTCCAAACATGCACATTTCATTTAGAACTGCTAAGCATGTCAAATTTTGCTAAAATCTTAAGGATAGAAGGCTATTGAATTATTTAGGTCATCAGTACATTCAAAGGCGTTTATCAGAGGATTATGTTTCTGGATTTTGGCCTTTGGCAAGACTTCCTCCACATTGTATTTATTTGGTGGCCTCACATTCCGTAGCATTAATTATGCCTGTCATTCACCACCTTGTACCTAGAAGTTTTAAACATCTGAGTTGAGCCATATTATAGGTTGAGAATTTCTAACACTTTCTATGATCCCTCCAAAGCTATGAGACTCTTTAACCATCATTCCTGTGTTTATTTGAAATAAATGTAATAATATTACTTTGCAGTTGAATACTACTTTCTACTTTTAATACATTTTTACTTAGACTAATTTTATCTTTACAACTACCTTATTACTTAGGTAAGGGAAGTATTATATTTCCTCATTTTATATGCAAGGAATATGAACTTTCAAAATGTTAAAAAATGAATAAGTAAAAAGCATTTTGCCTTAAATTTAATATCTAGTCAAGAATTTGCACCAAAATACACTCTGGTCCATTCCCTTCTGTATTTACCCTCTCTTTCCTACTTTGGAATCTTGCTCTGTGTTCTCGTTTAGCAAAATTCCTTCTTCCTCCTTACATCATTTGTTTTAACTTCCATCCCTCCTCTTATTCTTTATAAATATCTTAATTGATACCTCACGTAAGTAATCATTTCAGGCCAGAGTTTAAGTCCAGACTTTTTTTTTTTAATTTCAGGTGAAAGGAGAATGGTGAACTCTCTATACAAACCTGATTTTGGCTCTGACAGAAAGAGAAAGAAACAACCAAAAAAACAACTCATGATTAGGAATTTAGCAAAAGCACTAGATAGTCTTGGTTGTCATGGAGACCACCAGTGCCACTGCTTTATATGCAGATAACGTGCAGGAAGGGTAGGCAGGAAGATTAGACAATAGATACGGCTCCTAAATGGTGAAATGGTAGCAATAGAATAAGCTATTGGCCTGGGGAGGTGGGGAGAGTAACACAGGTCAGGGCAGAAAGTCAGGCTGAGGTAGAGAGTTTGACTGGGAAGCCCAGGCAGGCAAGGTCTATGAAAGAGCTTATATGGTAATCATTAGTAATGCTTCTGGAATATTTCTGGTTCTCTTCCTCCAAAGTACATGATAGGACTAATACTTCTGGCACCTTTGTGAGTAGGTGGAGCCATATGACTAGCTCTGGCCAATGAGCCAACAGCAAAAGTACGTGTCATCTCCAGGCTTAACATGTAACTGCTGGTACAAGACCCTTCAGAGCTCTGTTTGCCTCTAGCCTGACGATTGGCAGTGTTTATTAGCTTGAGTCCCTGAGTAACTAGGATGAGGTGAACTTCCCTGTTGACCCACAATGGACATGTGTTGTGAGTAAGGAATGAGCATCTGTTATTTAAAACCACTGAGATTATTGGGTTGTTTTCTGCCTTAGTGTGGCCTGGCCTGTCCTGGCTATCATGGCTCATGAATGGTAAGGGTCAAGTTGGCAGGACATATATGAGAAGTTTTTTCAGTGATTTATTGCTGTGTAAGAAATGACCCCAAGACTTAGTGGTATAAAATAACAAGTGTTTTATAGTGCTTATGGATTCTGTGGGCCAGGAATTCAGAAAGACAAAGTGGGGCTGGCTTTTTTCTGCTCCACAATGACTGGGTTGACTAGGATGGCATCCTAGTTAGAATCATCTGCTGGCTTTTTCACTCAATGCTTGGTAATCGGGCTGGATGGCTAAAGGACAGGCCAAAGTGGGCTTGTCCACAGGAGCCCTTATTTGTGACCTCCCTGTGTAGTTTGGGCTTTTCGCAGCATGGCAGCCAGAATTTGAGAGGAGGCATCCTGTGAATGAGCATTCCAGAAGGCCCATGTGGAAGCTTTATGGCCTTTCATTATACACAGTGTCAGATCTGTGCATTCTATTAGTTATGAGAGAGTCATAAAAACAGCCAAGAATCCAGTGGTGAGGGGTGGAGGGAGGAGGGGGACATGGAATTGGACTTCACTTCTCCATGAGAGGAGCATCTAAGAATTTGCAGCCATTTACAGAGTCATCATGGAAGGGTGAAGAAAAGCTTACATAGTCATGGAAGGAAACTCATGTGCAATGTGGTCAAATCACAGTTTATTTTGCAAATGTAAGATCCTATCTCTGTATAGTGTTCTGCAGCTTATAATACACTTTCATATGCCTTGCCTGTGTGATCCGCCCCAAAATCCCATACCATAATGCAGGGCTGTTATGTTTTTCTCTAGAATACAAAAGAGTCAAAGAAATTCTGAGAGAAACCTGAACTAACTAAATGCTATACCACCTAATGGACAGATATTTAAATCTGTCTTCTAATATTTCAAACTACACCCTACATCTTATTCTGAATTAAATAGAATACTGAATGCTTATTAGTTATGAAGCACTCTCTTAGGTGCTGTGAATATGCAAAGACAGGCAAACTATCTTCATAAGCTGGTTGAGGAAACAAACTTGTACACAGAGAATAAAACAAAAGGACTAACAATAAGAGCCCAGGTACAAGGATGTGTAAAGGAAGGTGCAGGTTGTTCAGACTATGAAGAAGTAGTATTTAAGCTAAAACTTAAAGAATGAGAAATGTTTGGATTGGTGGAAAAGGGGTTACGAAGTATGTTCAGCATGAACAAAGGCACAAGACGTGACTGACCATACATGTTCAGAATTTATTCCAGAAGCTGGAGTGCGGCTGGAGTATAAGGCAAAAAAAAAAAAAAGAGGAGAGGGAATCTAACATTGTAATTAGTCAATTCACCTCCAATGGTCTCAGGCTGTCCTATAATGTCTTTATTGGAGAGCTATGCAATGGTATATATTAAATATTTTTTATGTATAAATCACTTTCTGTCCCTGGAAGTTGACTCATCATCACTAATCTCTCTATAGTCTCCTAAGATTCTTCAAAATCGTCTCTCAGTTGATGGCTTCCCTCTCAATGAATGCTACTCTCTTTGGTTATAAACTGCGTATCCTCCTGGCAGAGTCTTTATTAGTCATTTACCTTCTCATACAGACTAAAGCAGAAATTAATAATAATTTAGGTGGTCTTAAAATTTTCCAAAAAACATACTCAAAGGAATAAGAAATAATTATTACAGGAACAGGTAGGGAATTACTAGCTAATTTTATAGACTCACCCTTACAATGATCTAATTCTAAAATAACATTGAAAAAATAAAGCTTCTTCCTTCTAGGCCGGTTTTCAAAAAGGATTTTTTGATTTAGCTGTTAACACTCTTCTTTAGGCTACTCCTTGTTGCCCCACCCTTAGCTTCTGCTCTCCTCTCCTCCCTCCTTGAATTACTCAAAATCCATTACCTATTTGTCTATTTCCTGTCACCCACCATTAAATGCCTTCCCGGTTATAACAACAGGGATTAAATGCTTTGCACTTACAGAAGAATATTATCTCCCCGGGATTTTGCTATGTAACTTTTCATGACCACTAGGAGACAGTGAGCATGAAATGATTAAATAGGAATGACTTTGAACTACTGTTGCTAAGAGTATTAAATATATTACATTGAAAGTATAATGGCACTGAGCATATGGATCTGATTTCATTTTATGCTCCAAACAGGAAATTACTTTCTTGCCGAAAGGCATTCAAACCCTTGTGAAGCTCCCACGGCGTGGAGAAGAATATTGGTCCTGCAGAGAGAATGGAACAACTAAAACAGAGGAAACTGATCTTGCCCACCCCCTCTTCCCCTGAACAAGGCATCACATCAACAGCCAGCGTGTTAGCATACCTGTCCAAGTGCAAAGCCTTCTGGAGAAATCAACTGACTCTGAGGAAATCAACAGGTACGGTGCCCGGCACATGATAGCAGCTAAATAAATATCTGTTAAGAGAAAGAAAGACCAGTACTAGAAGACTGTATTTTGGGCAAGTACATAAGTATAATTAAAACCTATTAAGAGCCTGAAAGAAACAGATACCCCAGACCTAATTTAGTAGGAGAGTGAACTGGATTCTATTTCTATTTCTGGAAGGATAGAAATTTTCTAGAAATTTAAAAACCAAGAGTTTTTTTTTTAAACAAGCAAATCCTTTAGAAGACTATACTAATAAACTTGTTTGTACAGTATATATAAGGTTACGCTTTGAATTTGGTGTATCTGTCATGATAGAGTGTAGGTTCAGTTAATTAAAATAAATATTTTTGCTCTTTTCATAAAGTTCACAATGAAATAACCCTTACAGCTATTGTTTAATATAGATTCCTAAATGCAGTGACCCATTTGTGGCTATTCCAGTTAAGATTCTAGTGCCTTGATTGGCAAAACCAGGAGAGAAGTAATGGAATTGGGTCTTTAAGAAATGGACTCCATGCTTCACGGTAATTCTGTTACTAGAGAATGACTTGAGGCTTAGGAGCACAGGTAACTTGACCAATGTAGGAAGAGGAAGAGGAAGAACCAGGACCCAGATCAGATGGTCCAGCTCTAAAAGTCGGGCTGTTTCTGTTATTTGTTGCTGCTTCAAGGCGTAGGAAACAACTCGTGCCCTACCCTTGAGCCTATTCAGTGTGTGGGGCATCTCTGACAGCAGTTACCCTAGTGGGTAGAAGCAGAATTCCCGTATTTACTCACTGGTTATGTTTGCTCTGGACATCAGTTTCTGTTGATCTTTAGTAATGTCATGTAAACACCACCCTTTTTTAAGAAAATGTGTACACTTACGATGAGAGCCACCAGGGTTTACAGATGATGTTGCTGAAATTCTTCCCTTTCATATCTAAGGAAGAATGTGCAACCAGTCTCTCTCAGTATTCTTAGAATTTTCTTTTCTGGCTAAATTTAAAGTCTTCTGCTAAATGTATGACTGAAAATGACATTTAATAAAAATACTTAAAATGGTGATAAATGTTATGCATTCTACCTCTGAAAGGTCATTTTGGTTCAGAGGAGAGCATTTCAGCTTATGATTACATAATTATGCCAAGATGTATCTGCAGGAATGAATAGGCAACTATTGCCCCATCTTAAGAGTTACGACTTTGGCAAAATGCGTAACTTTCAGGGACTGTCAGGATCTAAAAAAACGGTTTCCTCAGACCTGCAGACATCAATAATGTCTAGTTGGAAAGGGATTTCCAACAGTTAGCACTTTTAGAATTGGCATTGCTTTAAATGTTTTTAAACTGTCCACATAAAAGAAAATATCTATCAAATGTTCAAAGCAATGATCTTTTTAAACAAACTCTTGCATTAGGGAGCTAATATAGACTAAAATTAAATGCACAAAAAGAAACAAACAAATGACTTTCAGGGCCATAGCCTCTCCTTTCTGCTCTTGGCAGCACCTAATTTTATGTACGTATCTTTAATATTATATCAATCACCCATCCTTTTTTAAAAACTTGCATGAAAATTATATGGTAAATACTTTTAAAGGTATTTTTGATCTCTTGGACCAAATTCTTGACAGATGGCTCTTCTAATCGTCCCAGGAGCAATAAAAAAAGGGTGTGTGCTGTTTTCAAGGGCAATCAGCTCATTAGCAGTGGAGCTGATCCAGCCATTTAAAGCATTTCCAAGTCGGCGCTGACTAAAATGGACACATCTGGATTCCCATGCTGAGTTTCACATAGCTATTTCAACACACAATTTAATGACTTAAGGATAAAACATCCCATCCCGTTAAGCAGTGCAGTTGAGCACCCATATGACTTAGGAATAGAATCATTCAAGAGCCGCGATATGTATGTATATACCTCAAAGGGAAGCGCTGAGACACCATGATGAAGATGAACAAGTCGTTTTTGGTGCAAGCACGTGTTTCCATCACTGCGTGTGTTTTGGTCAGAGTTTGTTAGTTACTTTCTGAAATACACAAGATAAAGATATAATTTATATCTCTAAATATATGTACGCACATGTATAATGTAAAACAGAAGTGCTGATAGATAGCATCGCATTCAACTATTTTAAATTAAGAATATCCTATGGCTGTAAAGACTTGGATCATTTGGACCAGAAGGGATCCTGGCCCTAAGTGCTATGGGATAATGGGATGAGAAAGGAAGCTGGGGCCAGGGCTGAGGAAATTAACCTGGCTTTTGTCTGGGTTCCCAACAGAGCAGTGGCCAGCATCCAATGTACGGTGTCCAAAGGGTGACAAACGCAGCATGACAGTGCCGCATGACGGAGCAGGGCAGGAAGGGTTTGCAAGAAGTAACGATAGTTGGTATAGAGTAGATGGCCATATCGTGGCTCCAGATGGTCTCTCCCTAAGCCAGGATTAGAGAGAGCGAGATGCAGCTCCTAGAAGCTGAGCCAGGGCCCCAGGTTTCTAGTCTCAGCAGGAGATAGTGCTGCGAAAGCCAGAAAAGCAGTTTTTAATATTGTGTGTGTGCTTTGGAATCAGTGAGACCTGGATTATAATCCTGGCTCTCCCACATACTCATGTTTTGTAACCTCTTTAAATCTCAGTTTTATCACTGGTAAAGTGGAACGAATAATACTGCAAAAGATTTTGTCGAGGATTAAATGATGTATAGTGGAATCCAGTGATGAAGAATATGGGGATTAAGACTATAAAGATTAGAGGTATAGGTCCTGGAGCTGGACTCCTTGAACTTGGTTGCTAGCCAGTGACTTGAGGCAATTTACTTAACACTCTTTGCCCCTGTTTCCTCATCTCCATGAAAGGGGTGCTAATACACCTGTCTCGTAGGGTTTGTTGTTAGAACAGTGCCTGGTATGCGATGGTAATTAACCCAGTTAATTATCATTACCTATAACACTATATCAATGTACAAAGGACTTTTTTTACTGTTGCTATTATTCTTGTGAATAGGGCCAGTCATAAAGACTGGTGGACAGTCATATAGCTAAACGTGATGGTGGATAGGAGAAAGCTGTGAGAGACCAGGGTTCACTCTAGGTTTTAAAATCACAAGCCTCATCTCGGAGATGTTGGTGGAGTCTGTGTGTTCATGTGCCATTTGCCATCATCAAGAATGATTCTGCATCTGAGTAGTGAGAGCCGCTGCTAAATGAAAGGTCCATACACCAAGGCTTAACAAGGTGGGGGAGCAGTGAGGAAATAGAAGACCACGTGGTCACTTTTATCAGTTCTAAGAAGAAAACCGTATATGTCTGCTTAAAATTTTGTTATGTCTTTCTCAGAATTATTGCCTCATTCCTGGCTTGTTCTGCTCTGCTAAGAAGCACCTGAAGATGTGTCAAAATAAGTCCTCACTGGGACCATCCCTTTAAATGCATTTTTCGGATTTACACTAAAGTACATTACTAGACAGTTTCTCAATGTTCCCATTTCCTTAGTTATAAAATGGAGGAGTTGAATGAGAAATTCTGTAAGAATCTTTCAATTCATAAATTATATGATTTGGCTTTTTCTAGAATGCCACCTTCAGAGACTAGGACATATGATTGTTGTAACCCTATTTTAATAAAGTCTTTATGGAACTTCATGTAACTAAAAGCCTTTGGATTAGGTCCAAGGTCATTAAACCTAAATTCTGTGATATAGTGGGCTCTATTCTGTAGAGATTTTAGTTTATAACATGTGTGCATTAAATAATTTATAATGAACCAAAAGCCTGAGGGAGATCTGGCTATTTTTCAGTATGTTCTCTCCCACCGTCTGTCTTAGCCAGTAGAGTTGTCTGTAAAGGAAGTTACCTTGAAACTTCTACTAGTGGTTCCTATTAAAAGCTTCTCACTTCAACTTACTGTTTAAGCCTTATAGCTGTTCTGAATTCTGTGTCAGGTCAATTCCGACATACTCTTGGCTTTGTAAATAACATATGTCTCAATCACCATTATTACTTCTTCAAAAGCATTTGCTTTGTGTTTTTTTCCTCCCTCTGATGGATTATGTCAAAATAACAGCAACCGACATCTCCCGGACGCAGAGCGTGTGCCCAGCTCTATGCTCGGTGCATTGTGTGCATTATCTCATTTAATCTTCACGGGAACATTGCAAGGCGGTGCTATCATGACTTCCATTTTGTGAAAGAGCAAATTAAGGTTTTGGAAGGTTGAGTCTCTTGCTCCAGGTCACACACGTGGTAGAGTCAGGACCTCAACTACCAAATTCATGCTTTTAATCACTCAGCTTTCTAGATGAGCACGAGGGAAAGGTTGACAATGAGGATGGCAAAAGCTTCTGAATTTAGACGTGTGACCTTCACTAACAGAGCAACTGCAAGGTTTTCAAGTGTACTTTATTTGAGCATTGTAGATGTTTTGTAGAACTTGGGGATTCTTTTTTATGGCAAATATTTTGCTTTCTATAAGTCTGTTCACCGTATTTTTCTCAGATGGAGCTTAAATCTATTTTTATCAAAACTAACAATTCATCGGTGTTTTTAGAAAGTTTGGTAATTGTTTCTATTTAGAAATGGCTTATAAAACTTCCCTGGAGGATCTTTGCCTTTTATGCTCTTGAAAAGTAAATTATGTTGAGTTCCCTCTGTCCTCAAAGAGCTATTATTACTAACTGAATCCTTAGCATCACAAATAGGCCAAAGGGTAAGAGGCTTTTATTGATACTGTTCATTAAAATATTCATAATGAGGAATTTAAGATGCATTCCCTGTTGAGTGTAATCAAGCTATTATTGTGTGTGCTTATCTTTACCTCCTTAGTTTTTTAAAGTAATTTTCCCAAGTATAAAAATTGTTAGACTTTAAAAGTGAAATGTGTACTTTTGCTTTGGAATAGGGTGGGAGATTGGGAGAGAGCATGTGATAGAAGCTTTTCTCCCCCTAATGTGCCCAGTCAATTGTTAAACCAATAACCGAGGCATGGTACAAGGGATTGGGCTAGGTATTGTGGTGGATCCAGGGAAATAAAAGAATATATGGTCTCTGGAGCAACAGGATATCTACTTTAAAGGAATAAAGGGCAACTTACAAAGTCTCAAAAGAATACTGACAATGCTAAATGCTTTAAAAAAAGAAGAATTTGTATGGGATTGTTATGCAAGATTTAACAGAAGAGGTGAGAGTTGATCTTGTGGGTCGCCTGGGTGACTCAGTCGGTTAAGTGGCTGCCTTTGGCTCAGGTCATGATCCCAGGGTCCTGGGATCGAGTCCCGCATCCATCGGGCTCCTTGATCAGCAGGGAGCCTGCTTCTCCCTCTGCCTGCAGCTCCGCCCGCTTGTACTCTCGCTCACTCTCTCTCACCCACGCGCTCTCTCTCTCTAACAAATAAATAAATAAAATCTTTAAAAAAAAAAAAAAGAGAGAGAGTTGATCTTGTCCATGAAGGAAGAACAGGCGTTAGATGCAGGCAACGATACACCGAACTAAAACCAGAGGCAGAACCATGACATCAAGAGACACTCAGGACAATGACTAAGACCCCCAGGCTCAAGGGGACAGTGTGTATAAGGACAAAGTTAGAGAAACAATAAGTGTAGCTTGTATTCTGGTAGTAAAGAAGTTTGAATGCTAATCCAAGAATCTTGGATCTTAGTCATCAAAGAGACACTGAAAGTTTGAAAGTGGACAAATGACATGATCTTGTTTAAGGATAATTTTTTTTCTTAAGATTTTATTTGAGAGAGAGAGAGAGCACAGAGAGAGAAGCAGACTCCCGGCTGAGCAGAGAGTTCCATGCGGGGCTTGATCCCAGGACCCTGAGATCATGGCCTGAGCCAAAGGCAGACACTTAACCGACTGAGCCACCGAGGCACCCCGTGTTTAGGATAATTTTTAAAGAAAAGTAAAATCATAATTCTTGAACAAGATAAAAGATAAGCATGTATTAAAGATTTTATTTAATTCACAATAAGGGAATGAGGCAGTTGTTCAAAAGAGAATCCAAAGAACAGACACAGTTATTGATCAGGAATATTGAAATAAATGTGCAAATAGAGGCAAAACTGGTTTTTTGGAGGTGGGGAGACTGTCTCTCCACAGCACAGGATTTATTGGCATGTCTATAGGCAAGATTTATTTTGTATTTTTATTAGCTCTTTCCAAAATTTAAAGTTGTAAAAATCAGAAAATCCAGAAGAGTGTATAGTGTTGTGAAGGTTGAATTGAAAGGAAGACCAGAGGTTTTTATATGAGCCGTTGGTAGTTTATAATGTGAATAGTATGGGAAGAAGGAGGAAGAAATACAAGATAGACAAGTAAACAAGTTGCCTGGATGTACTTGCATTATCAGTCATGAACTTACAAGGGAGAATGAGGAATACATGATGAAAGTGACATACCAATAAACTGTGGCTCTCCAAGAGAAGGCAGAGTGAGGATGAGGATCAGTGAGAAGTCCTGAGGGTAGGCACTGAATGTCTGCGGACAGGGAAATAGAGGTGTACGATGAAAGAAGGATCATTCCAAGCAGAGAATCGGGGCGGGGGGGGATTGAATCCAAGAGAAAGAAGATATGAAATTTAATTTTAGGATTGTGTCTTTGCCTGGTATTATTTCTTTGTTAAAAATAATTATTGTAGGGGTGCCTGGGTGGCTCAGTTGGTTAAGCATCTGCCTTCGGCTCAGGTCATGATCCCGGGGTCCTGGAATCGAGCCCCGCATAGGGCTCCCTGCTCAGCGGGAAGCCTGCTTCTCCCTCTCCCACTTCCCCTGCTTGTGCTCCCTCTCTCGCTGTGTCTCTCTCTGTCAAATAAATAAATAAAATCTTTAAAATAAATAAATAAATAAAAATAAAAATAAAAATAATTATTGTCATGGTTAGGAGTTTGGGCAATAAAACACCACCCAAGAGTTTATAAATGTCTCTTCCACTCACGAAGCAGTTTAACCCTGAGCAGCATGCTCTCTCTGTGCTCCAGTTTCCTCAATGGTAAATGGGGATGATAGCTTTATAGCATTATTGTGCACAATCAGTGAGTTGAATTGTAGAGCCCTTAGAACAATGCCTGGAATTCAGGTGAGCATTCAGTGAGTATTCACTGTTATAATTATCACTAATTATATTAATGAGGCAATTCACTTTCCAGAGCATTTGAATACATTATGGAAATATTAGTCAGATTCTCCAGAGAAACACAACCATGGATGTGTATATATAAAAATACTTGTTTTAAGGAATTGGCTCCTATGATCATGAAGACTTGGTGAGTCCAAAATCTGATAAGGAAAGCTGGCAGGCTGCAGACCCAGGAAGAGCCAGTATGGCAGCTGAGTTCCAGTTCCTTCTTGTTGGAAGAGAGCAGTCTTTTGTTCTTGTCAGTATTTTAACTGATTGGATGAGACCCACCCATATTATGAGAGACAATCTACTCTACTCAAAGTCCACCCATTTAAATGTTAACTTCATTCAATAACACCATCACAGAAATAGGATAATGTTTGACCAATGTCTTAGTCTGTTCAGGCTGCTATAACAAAATACCATAGACCAGTGGCTGAAATAACAAAATTAATTTTTCATAGTTCTCTTAGTTGGGAAGTCCAAAATCAAGGTGCTGGCAGCTTCAGTGTCTGGTGAAGGCCCTCTTCCTGGTTTGCAGATGGCTACTTTCTTGCTGTATCCTCTTAGTGTGGAGAGAGAGGGGGAGAGACAGAGCAAGAGAGAGAGAGAGAGAGAGCACATTCTAGTCTCTTCATCTTTTTATAAGGACACTAACCTCATCAAGGGGGCTTAGGACCTGGATAAACCTAATTACTTCCCAAAAACCCCACCTTTAAGTACGATCACATTGGGAGTTAGGGTTTTAACATATGGGTTGGGCGGGGGGTTTGGGGGAGAAACAAACATTCAGTTGATAACAACCAAATATCTGAACACTGTGGCCTAGCTAAGTTAACACATAAAATTAACCATCACAGTGGTTAATCACCTTAGCCTTTGCATCCCAGGGTGTGCCTACTTGGTCCACTTATTTAGTGCCATAGAAAAGTGTACTCATTATTGCATGCCATAAGTCAACCATTTCTTGACAGAGTATGTCTTTTAGAGTGTGCTTCTTTCATTCTTTTGTCTCATATTTTAAAGGGTTTTTTCTTCACCTCTTGCATATTTAACCAGTGGGACCAGATACCAAAGCAGAGGTCTAGACTTCTGGGGAGGTACTCAAAAGCATCCTCTTTAAAACACATACATGCATTGGTCAATGCCCATTCCTAATTCAAAATGAACCCACCCAGGAATAAAAGCAAATGAGGCTAATGGAAATTTATTCAGATTAGATTTTTAAGTTTTATAAAATCTTGTGTGAGATCTTTTTTTTTTAAAGATTTTATTTATTTATTTGATAGAGAGAGATAGCGAGAGAGAGAACACAAGCAGGGGGAGTGGGAGAGGGAGAAGCAGGCTTCCCGCGGAGCAGGGAGCCCGATGTGGGGCTTGATCCCAGGACCCTGGGATCATGACCTGAGCCGAAGGCAGACGCTTAACGGACTGAGCCACCCAGGCGCCCCTCTTGTGTGAGATCTTACTGTGTGCTTCTTTCGATAAAGTTTGAAGAGCTCCAAACTGAGGTTTATACTGCATGTCATGTTAGCACTACTGCTGTTCTTCTGTGAGATCCTTTATTTTTTCAACCAGGCTCTTTCTTGAGAATAGGTGTTCTCATTCTATGGCTCAGCCCCTGCTATATACACCTTTGGAAGTGCTGCAGGAGCGGATGTCCATCTGTTTATCTATTAATCATCCTGAGTCCTTATTGAGTGGCTCATTCTTCATTCAGGGATCTCTGGAGTGTATCTCAGTCACAGCCAGTATGCTAGTTTTGTGAGTATAGTTTTCGGTATTTATTTTATAATGAAGGTCTCAGGTAAGAAATTATTTTCTTGTCCAAGGTTAATAAAAAGGCTTATGAGAGAGTTTGTATTTCAGCTTAAGTCCAATAGTACAGTTATTTTCTTCCTTATCACCTGGTTAGAAGTTCTTTTTCCGGGCATGTTGACTTGATACCAATTTTAGAGATCATTTTTCTTTTCAAAATATTTTAAAATGTGAAACTAAGACATGCTGACTATAGTAAAATAATGAAAAAAATTACTAAGGAAAAGCTAACAATTTCCTTTCACCTCCCTGAGGAGAGCAATGCCAACAACTTGATGGGCACCTTTGACCTCTCTCCAAGGTTATAGAAACACACAAAGTTTAGTGTTATTTGTTTTTATACATGGCATTACACACATTTATCTGCACTTTGTATTTCCTTATTTAACAATATACTATAGACAGCCTTCCAGGTCCACAGATGTATTTCTCATTTTTAAAATAGCTACTGTTTTAACCTGAGTTTCCCCCAAAAAAAGCCTGAGACAAAGGCTTGCCTGCAGACAGCTTATTCTGGAAAGTGAGCCCAAGGACCAGGAATGGAGGACTAGAAAGAATAAATGGGGGAAAAGGGAAAGTCAGCCAGTGGTTCCCTATGGAGCTGGCCAGAACTGTGGGAAACTAGGACCTCTGAGGAGCACTGTCGAATACATCTCAGAATTGTCTGCTTAAAGGACAGGAGAGAAACCACTTATAGGCTCGTTCCCACTCTCTAATAGGATAAGCCCTGTGTTCTTTTCAATTGCAGGTTGGCATCTGTGTTGAAATGGCTATGAGTTCCTGCAAATGTTCCAAATGTTGATGGACCGAGACTCCGGGCACAAATCAAGAGATACGTGATGCAGCTGAAGGAGGTTGCTGTCAATTACACCTATAAACAGCTGGTTGCTACAGCAACAGCTGGAGTAAAATGTGGACTGAGAGGATGTGAGATGACATCTGGCAGATGTCTAAAACAACTGCATAATGTTCTGTAATGTGTACGTACCACATTTATTTAACTATACACAGTTGGATAGATATTTATGCTGTTTCCAGTTTTTATTTTTTGCCACCACAATGTTGCACCGAACATCCTTACACATATAGTCTTATTAGCGGATGCTTTTAGGGCTATTTAACATATTCCCCAAAGTGGAATTGCTGGCTTGAAACACTTTTCATCTGTTAACTCACTCAGTCCTCCCCACAGCCTAGTTATTATTACTGTCCTCATTTTTCACATGGGAAATCAGGGGCACACAGGAGTCTAGGAAATGGAAGCAGTTAGAATTTTTTAATGGATCCTGAAAGATTAGATTCCAAAAATTTCTTGACTCTAAAAAAGAAAAGATTTTAATATGAAATCAACATGTTTTTATTTCTGTAACCTGTAAATCATGTCTCCTTGCAGCCATTAGAGCATCCGATCTCCAGGGAAGGGGTGCATGGGGGGAGCACTCCCAGAAAGAGGAGGTGCTGATCTAGCAGAATTTTTGGTTTACACTGGCAGTTTACCTGGAAGGTCACACCTGGGATGGGGTGGGGAGAATAACTCTTAGTTGAGGGCTACAAAGCCGATAACTTGAGTTGTAACTTTTGCAGGGGAGAAGCCCTGGGCCCTGGCCCAAATAAGAGAAACCATGTTCAAGAACCCAACTTACACACGAGAAGACAGCAGGGGACCCGGCTATCAGGCAGACACAGAAATGGGCATGGTATAGGGCATGTAATTAGGGCTAGGTTACAGAAATCGTTGATGACAAAGCATCTCAATTCGTTGAAGTAACTCTCAAACAAAATGTCTAGATTCTTGAAGGGAACTCAGGATCATGCTGTGACCCCAGTATTAAGGAGATGCTCTTCTAAACACAAAGGAAGAAGTGCTTAGGTTCAGATGAAACTAATAACAAACACGTCACAATCTGAAGGTCTGTTATGAGGCAGAGATGAGGAAGCTAAAGATCTTCCAGTAAATTCGGTTGAATCTTGATTGTAATTGCTCTCTGGGCCAGTCATAACCCTAAAACAAAAGCCTCACCGAGGGGTAATGGGTGGTTCCTAAGTTCAATGAACTGAACTTCTAATGAGTATAATCAGTGTGTAAACACAACTAATTTGAACGTGATCTGGCATGTTGTGTTAGTTTTCTATTGCTGTTGTTACAAATTGCCTCAAGTTTAATGGTGACACAATTTATTTTCTCACAATATCTGTAGGTCAGAAGTCCGTGCGAGCCCAGCTGGGGTCTTTGCTTAGGGCTTCAGAAGGCTAAAATTAAGGTTTCGCCTGGGCTGCATTTCTTACTAGAAACGCGGGAAGAATTTGCTTCCAAACTCAAGTTGTTGGATGAATCCACTTCGCTGTGGTTGTGGGACTGAGGTCTGTTTCTTTGCTGGCCGTCATCCAAGGGCCAGTTTTTGCTCCTTTAGCTGCCTGCCTTTTTTTTTCATGCTTTCTGTGCGTTACCCTCCAGCAATGAGGAGTCAAGTCCTTCTCAAGCTTTCCATCTCTGACCTGCACTTGGATATTTCAACTAAAATTTGTCACCCCCCCCACCTGTTGTTTTTGTGTCTTGACCACTCCCAGCTTACCCACCTTACCCCCACTACCAACCTCCTAACACCCTACCCAAGAGCAACTCATAGTCCAGTGTTTCTGCTCTCAGTTCTTGATATCAACATTCCTAGCAATAAAAATAATTGCAATAAATACGTCCCAGAGTGCTGTTTCATTCTTATGCACTTTGCACGTGCCATTCCCTTTACTTGGCATACCCATCCAAGCTCAGACAGCTCCCCATTCTGAAGCCCCTAATATAAGTGGTCACTCCCTATTCTGTGCTGCTTTGTACATGGGCACACTCTTGTGGTTGCATACATTGCATTGTATTGTTAAATAGCTGTTAATACATCTGATTCTCCTAGAAGTACACTATGGGCTGCTTAGGAGTCCCTGCCTTTTCATCTTCGTATTCATCATACTTAGTAGAGTGTATGGCTTGTAGTAATAGATACTAAAAAAAAAAAAGAATCATTGTTGAAATGACTTTGAATTTATCTTACAGGCAACAGGGGGTCACCAAAGTCAGTTTTTAAGTCAATGAAAGACATTATCAGTTAAGGGTTTCAGCAAAATAATTCTGGCACTGTGCTAGATGTATTGGAGGGAAATGAGAGACAGGTGGCAGAGAATCTAGTTAGGAGGTTTCTTTATAATCAAAATGAGAGATGATAAAAGTCTAGCAGTGACTATGGAAATGGGAAAGAATGAATAAATTTGAAATTATGACAGGCAGGATTTCTGACTTATTGCGTGATTGGACAATGGAGATGGGGGAGAGAAGAGCACAGCACAATGCTTTGGTTTGGAGCTTGGCTGACCAGATGAAATAAATGTTGAGTTAGGGAACTTAGAAGGAAGACTTTGTTCATAGGGGAAAAAAATACTAGGTTTGGTTTTGAATGTGTTGAGCTGGAGGTGCTCAGAGACATACCAGTAGAAATGTCTAGTAGGCTGTCAGATACAGAGGTCATATATATACATTGTGTGTCTTAAAAACATTCTTCCAAATATGTATATTGATTTTAAAAATGTTTAAACAAATTGATTAAGCATTTATTATCTTTTATTCCTAAAATCAAAGGCTTTATCTCATTCTATACTATCTAGGCATAGTACTCGGTACTGTATGTTGAGAATCGAGAACAGAAGAATTAAGTTGACAAGGTGTTGGCCCTCCTCGCCTCTCCTTCAGTCCCACCTCCTCAGTGAGGAGGGAACACAAACACACATCATGAATCACCGTGGAAACAATGGATACACGGAGGTCAAGAATGGACCTTGCTCAAGGTCCTATGGGAGGGAGTAGTGGAACTTAACTACAGTTCCTGACTCCTCAAATGTAAACATTTATCTCAAGAGAGCATTCGACATAGAGTTTGACTTTCTCAAAAGATGTTGAAGAATCTCTTCTCTCTCAAGACCTAACAATAATGGATCCTTGAAAGGCTATCTTTTTTTTCTTAGATTCAAAATATTTAATAAAATATTTTTAAAATCCCAGCTGTAAAGTAAACCAGCTCTGCAGAGAAAAGGTTATCAAAATATAAAAAACAAGAAACTGATAAAGAAACTAGGCTATAGGCAAGTCCAAGGCCATCTTAGAAAATGGCACATGATTGTAAATAACGATTGAGTTCTATTTTTATCTTTCTTCTGTTTTTCCTTGTTCATTATCCAAATCCATTAGGCAAAGTAGCACAGCAACTGAATGTATTTTGTTGAAGCTACAACATACACACAAAAAGGCAAAACCTGGAAAATCACATTAATGAAACATGATTTGGGGAAATAGGGAGATATTAACTCCAAATATTGTGAACTGTAGATCTGAGAAGCATTTCAATGGATGTTCTCCCCATCATACTTCAGGATATGAAAGGCCTTTTAATAAAAATCCCAAGGAAAAGATTCCATTATCTCCTGAAGGGCTGTCTTAATGATATTGTTTCCAGAGAGTATTATGCTCTTGAAAACCTGTGACACTAATCCTTTAGTTTATCTGGATTCTTATGATTCTAGACAAGACATTTAAGGCCACCAGTCCTCTGTGACCTCTAATGTGATGGAAGAGGCTAAGTGGCACATGCGTCCCTGAACAGGAAGGGAAAGAGAAGCCATGAGGGATAGTGCATGAAGCAATCATTTCCCTGAGGAGTGTGATTGCACCATGCAGGTTTTGTGCCTGGTTAGTGTCTCTAAACATGGATTTAATTGTACTGTGATAGCATGTTCATACTCACCAAGGATATAAGAACAAGCAACAGCTTTCTCACCAGAAAAGCGTCTTATTTACCTAGTGCTTGCTGGCTGCATAGAAACCACAGACAATAAATCTCTCTTGAACATTTATGAGATTTCTTTTTAAAATGCAGGAAATGTAGCCCTCCTACAGATTGCAAGCAATTCTAGCAATTCTAAACTCTTTCCTGGGAGATTTCTCCTTAAACTCTTTGTGCCAAAATGCAATTTATTTTGAGTATTCTTGAGTTTCTTAGGACTTTAATGAGTTTAATGAATGTTTGGCTGTCATTTTTACATCAAAGCTGTCTATTATGAATAGCCACAAGCTTTAGAGGCTAGTTCTCTATTACGGTCAACCAGAGTAGGTCCCTCCCTGGCTGGCAGGTGGGCATTAGTCATTTTTAAATTGTTTGATTCTGAATGTCATATGGTACAACAGTAAGAAGTACATAATCTACTATGCTGTGTGGTAGATATCCAGAAATAGAAATAAGTTCATCAAAGTACTGGCACCTGCTTGTCCTCCCTCATTCTGATCTCCTCAGGGAGGAGGAGCACAAATGCCTATCAAGGACCGTTGTGGACAAAATGGACAGAGTAGAACCAAAGACGGTTAGATATAAATGCAGATGGTGGGTTGGGCGCACTGTAAGATGCTGTGTCACTCACATCATGGGAGTTGGAGACTAAAGCTTTAATGGGAGAAGTGAAGGGAGTACATGTGGGAGTCCTGGAGGCTGTCTTTCTCCCTTTGTTATACTACTGATGAGGGCTGAGTGTACTTCCGCCCCCCAGCTTTATTGAGGTATAATTGACAAAAATTGTGTATATTTATGGTGTACAACGTGATGTATTGTTTATGTATACATTGTGAAATGACTACCATAATCAAATTAACTAGCATATTATCACCTCACATAGTTGTCATTTTTTTGTGCAGAGAACATTTAAGATCTACTCTCCTAGCAAATTTTAAGTATACAGTACAGTATTAATTATTGTCTCCATGATGTACTTTAGATTCCCAGAACATTTTTATCCTGCATAACTAAAAGTTTGTATTCTCTGACCAACATTTCCCCCACTGCTCAGCCCCTGGCAATCACTATTCTATTCTCTACTTCTATGAGTTTTACTCTTTTGAATTTCTCACATAAGTGAGATTATGAAGTATTTGTATTTCTGTGCCTGGCTTATTTCGTTTAGCATATGCCCTCAAGTTTCATCCATTCATCCATATTGTTGCATATGACAAAATTTCCTTCTCTTTTAAGACTCAATGATATTCCATCTTATATATATATATATATATATATATATATATATATATATATATATATATATACATATATAGCCTATTTTCTTTATCCATTCATTCATTCATGGAGACTCAGGTTGATTCTATATCTTGGTCATTGTGAGTAGTGCTGTAATGAACATGGGAGTGCAAATATCTCTTCAAGATACTGATTTTATTTCCTTTGGCCATATTCCCAGAAGTGGGGTTGCTGGATCATACGGTAGTTCTATTTTTAATTTTTTGAGGAACCTCCATACCGTTTTCATAATGGCTGTACCAATTTACATTCCCACCAGCAGAGTACAAGAAGAGTTCCTGAGCTGGGTGTATTTTGTGCAAGTAGGAAATCTTGGTTTCAGTGAAAGGAATGCCAGGGTGAGCCATATGGGAAGAGAGGCAGGATCAAACTTCCAGGTTTAGTTTGGCTCCACGCTTGAACGAAGTGTGACGAGAGAGGCCAGGTGGTCCTTGAGGCTCCAGTACTCTCTGACTTGGTTTCCTAGGTAGGAGAGAAGATACGTTTTTGAGTCAAAAGCCCTTGCTGTGAATGAGGACTGTACACTGGTCTGAGCCATTTCTGAAACCCAAGGCTAGGTACCCATTCAGCTGAGGAGGGAGATGTCCTAGCATTTGGCTGAATGACCTCTTGAAACAGCAATACCTGTAAAACTCTCAGCACAAACCACAAACTGCAAAATGGAAAAACAGAGTTGCTTTCAGAAAAAGAGAATTATGTACTAAGCCATAGATAGCATCCTGATTTAGATATTCTTGTTAAAAAAAATAAAAAGGCAATGATGAAGTTTGTCATGTGGTATTAGAGAAAATCTCCCTATTCAGCTCCAGGATTCTCGAAGACAATTTGGTTTGCACCTGGCTGCCCAGAGAGACTTGCTTGGCTGCTATAGCAACTACAGTCACTGAATGTATGGCAGTTGACAAAAACACTCTTTATATGCTGATTTTTATGCTTAGCAACGTAGGCTGGGCTGGTGGGCTGGATAAAATAACAAGTTGGATGATAAAATTGCTGTACAACAGTGTTGTCACACTCCTTTCTTTATCTCACAACTCATGTCCTCCCAGTCATCCCCAAATCCCCTCAGCTCCACTATCTGTGCCCCCCACCCCCCCACCCCCATCTAGCCACCGTCGTTGCTCAGCTGGATTCTTGCAGTGGCCTCCGAATTGCTCTATTTCCACTCGTGTATTTCTTCCTCCTATTCTTTAAACAGCTGTCAGAGTGGTCCTCTTAAAATATGTCCGATTACTGTCTTCCTTTGATTTAAACCCTCCAGTGGTGTATTAGTCAGCTCTCTTCAATAAGCCTGCCAAACAAACCACTCTGACTCTCAGTAGTTTACAACATTAAGCATTCGTTTTACTTGCCCGCGGGTCAGCTGGGGTGACTCTGCTTCAGGCTTCGGGATGGGTTCTGGTGTGCTCTGTGAATCTTTTCCTGGGACCCTTGCTGACGGGGCAGTGACAGCCTAGAGCCTACTCCTCAAATGGAATCAGGGGAGCTCCAGAAGCCAAGACAACCCATGTGAGCACATGGAGGCCTCTGTCTGTGTCACATTAGTCAAATTCCATTGACCAAAGCAAGGCGTATGTGTCAATGGTGTGAGGAAATACACGTTACACACGTGGGAGGGGACTGCAAAGGACTATGGCCTAGGATGTGTGTAAGTATATCATCCTATTACAAGCAAGTGAAAAAAATGGGACCAATAATCAAAGCTCCCCAGAATGGCTTCTGAGGGCACTTGGGGGGAAAAACAGTTCTACAGCCCTTACCACAGTTTACAAGGGCCTGTGCAATCTGGCCTCTGACTACCTTTAGGACGTAATTTTTTACCCCTTTTCTCCTTTCTCTCTGTTGCAGATACTTTGGTTCTTTTTCTATTCATTAAACCCTCCACACATGTTCTTGGCCCTGGACTTTTCCATTCATTTTTCCTGCCGCCTGAAATTCTCCCCACACTTCTGCACAGCTCACTCTTCTTCATCTCATTCTGGCCTCTGTTGAAATATCATTTCCTAAAAGAAGCCTTCCCAGGCCCCATGTTTCGCCTAACAGGACTTGCCACACTCCTTCTTCCCAACCTGCTCAATTTTTTTCTTTTTCCTTTTTATTTTTAACAGCACTAACACTGCCTGTCGTGTGTTCTAAACTTCTTCATTTGGTTTTTCTCTGTATTTTCCATGAGAAAGTAAGGTCTTTGAAGGCAAAACACTGATGCTCCCAACACAGAGAGGGGGCTCAAAATATAATTGTTGCTCCCCTCCTTCTGTATTGCTCTGCACAACCTTCAAAGTCCTTGGAATACACTGGCATGTGGCCTTGTAAAGACAAAACACTCACAGGCCATGGGCAAGGTTTTTTTGTTTTTGTTTTTTTCCTCTATGGTTTCTTACAAGCTCCTCCCACCGATAGAAAATATTGATCTCAGAGTCATTTTTTCTTGTTTTTTTTTTTTCCCTTCCAAGTAGTTCATGTCAGGTTTTTGAAATTGAAGAAGGTCCAAGGATTTTGTTATGAGCTCCTATCAATCATTGCTTGAGTTCAATGCACTTTGGATTGTCTGTGTGTGTATATCAGGGATGGACAAACCGTTAATATTGGCTGCCAAGTTTCCAACTTCTGCTTTTTTGTTTTTGTTTTAATTATTTCTGAGGTGTGGAAGCTTCCTGTCATGAATAAGGCATGTGTATATTTGAATGTACAATGGCTCTTATTCTCTAGCTCTGGGGGTTTGAATAATCTAGCACTTGAGAGAAGTATTGAAGAAAGCACTTTCAGAGACAGGATCTCTTTAAAAAGAGGTACAGAGAGAGGACTGGAGATGGCAGAAGGCCCAGTTTTACTGGGAAGGTCGGATGACAGTGTGCACACCATGGGCAGATAATCCTTCACATACGTATGCCAAACCTGTAATACCTTGTGCCTACTCCGTGGGCCAGACCTGGCAAATATCAGCTGTGAGGAGGGTCGTATGTATGGTAGAAGGGATGGAGTCATTTCCACAAGAGAGAGCTCCTTATCAGTGTAATTTGAGATGATGTGCAGAAGAAGAACTGTGGTTTGGAGCACAGGGAATGGAGCCAAAAGTCTGGAAGTGGGACGGCAGCCAATCAGTGTGTTGGGCGGAACACAAGGGAACCAGGGAGCAGGTGAAGGTTCAGCACAGAAGAACAAGGAAAAATAGCAAAGTACGAGGGGGCAGTTCTGAAAGTCGTCTATAAATGACCCACGTGTGCCTCATATTTCTTTTAGGTACAGCCTGTGAGTGAGCTGGAGCAGGAATATCAGATATGTGTGCTCAGTATTTTAATATCCTCATGCTCAATTTTAAGACAAAGCAATGTGTGCTCAGTATTTTTACAGAGATTATAGTTCAATTTATTTGTTTGTTTGTTTTCAGGATTTTATTTTTAAGTTATCTGTACACCCAACGTGGGGCTTGAACTCACAACCCCAAGATCAAGAGTCACATTCTCTACCTGCTAAGCTGCTCAGGTGTCCCTCAATTTATTTGTTTTTAATTGCTACTATTGTTTAGATAAAAAGGCATAATTCAAGTTAGATAGGTGTGTATAGGTTCTAGTATTTGAAGGAATCTGAGTTGCAAAAATAAATAAATAAATAAATAAATTCTCTTCTACCTCAAGTCATTTGGTGTGTGAACATTTAGTCCTAATAAGAAGCAAGAGTGATGCCCGTTATTCCAATTAAAGGTAAAAACGAAAGGCTATGAGAGTCGATAATTGGGTCTGTTTTGAAGCCCAAATCTCTTCTGTCAGAACTCTAATGATGTATTTAGACCCTAATCGAGGTGACATTTAATGGAATATACATTTATAAATTTTTAAAGTACACGGTTTAAGTAAAACATTTTTGTATATAACCAATAAATATTGCAACATCTTTAAATTTTAATTTATCATCACCCTTATTGTGTCTTTATTTGTGGCTTTAGCTCAATACGCTGAGATAAAGTACAAACCTTTGAAAAATAATACATGATTATATTGGCAACATTAAGGATAACGGTAAGCAAACAGGCCTTATTCATGTAATTGTTTTGGGCATCAAATAGTTTTAAATAAACACTGGTTAAAACTGTATTTCATGAATTCACACTCATTTACTAAGTTTTCTTTTTCTTTGTGGAAAATCACATAGCCTAGGGGAAATTCTTCTATTTGAGACACTGATAAGGCACATTTTCTAGGATTATCTTGGGTTCATAAAATCACTGTTTCTGCTCTGCCTGAGAGGATTTTATTTCCATCAGTTTCCTTTTCTACATTCTCCCTCTTTCCAAATTAGTTTTAGGCTCTGGATACTTGCATATCAATTGTCTTGAATAATATAAGTACTTCTTTGTTTATTCATGTGAACTCTTTATCACAGTGTCTGGCCAAAATAGGTCTTCTCTAACATTGGTGTTCACCCTATCCCCAAACTAACACATCTCCTTGTCATTTTCCATTGCTCCCTCATTCAACAAATATTAACTGAGTGCCAGGCAGGCTCATAAAAAGTTGTATGATCATGAACTACCCCAGTGGGCTGCATTCTTGCTGTGTGCAGGGTCAAAGCCGAGACTATGATCAAGTTATATGGTCCAATTCTAACAGAATTGTATCTTTTGCTTTTAGTCTTCTATGGTTTTGTAAGGAAAAACTCCTACTAATTTCCCAAACTCTCTATGCCAAAATATAAAATTATTACTCATTATTTATTTATAGTATTTTTTTCATTATATAACATTATTAATTTATACACCAGTGTCATTGTATGAGTTATCTATTGCTTTGTACCAAATTACCCTCAAACCCTAACAGCTTAAAAGAACAAATGTTTATTATCTCATAAAGATTCTGAAAGTTTAGAGACCAGAAATGACTTAGCTAGGTGATTGTGGCTCAGGGTTTCCTTGGAGATGACAGTAAAAATGTGAGCCAGGGCTGTGGCCAGCTGAAGGTCTGACGGAGCCGGCGGGTCTGTTTCCAAGGCGGCTCAGTGACGTGACTTCTGGCCAGAGGCCCCCGGTCCTTGCCGGGTAGGCCTCTCCGTAGGGTTGCTTACGTGTATCTAGCTTCTCCCAGAATTAGCAATCCAAACGAGCAAGAAGAACTTACTTTCTGCCAACTGAAGAGCAATACTCTATCCTCTTAAATAAAAGAAACAATCTATTAATAATAATTTTTTTATAAAGAGAGCAAGGGGCAAGCAGGCGACGCCTTTTATGACTTATTCCCAGTCACTTGCGCCATCGTCTGTTCGTAGTGAGTCATTAAGCCCAGCCCACACTCAAAAGGGAGGAGAATGAGGCTCCACTCTGTGAAGGGAGAATCTAAGATGCTGTGCACATATTTTAAAACTACTGAAATCACAGCGTCATCAAAGCGTTCTGAGCCAGTTCCTTACTTTCCTAAATGAGGAAACTGAGTCCCAGAAATGTAATGACACTGGGAGCTCTTACCACCCTCACCCTTCTATCCTATATGGAGTTGAAGCCTTTCCCTTTTGACCCTCCGTCGTTGAGTTTTCTGGCTTCTGGGTTTTATTGAGTTTCCTTCTGTCCCTTTCACTGCTTTCCATCTTATATATAGTTAACTAAGTAATAATACACATTTATCTATAAGTTCTTCATGAACAAAGAACATTTGTTACTCATATTTTTATCCCAAATGCCTGGCCTAGAGCCTGACACATAGTAGGAACTCAAGTATATATTTATTTGAGCTACACTGGTTCATATTTGCTCATCTCTCACTGACATGCCTTTCAAGTTGGTGTGCTATTGTTTAAAGTCTCAGAATAAAAATAGCCAGAGGATATCTCTTAATTCCGTTTTACAGCTTCATAGTAAAGGATGTGTACATTTGTTCATGAAGATATTGAGGCAAGTAGCAATAGTTGAAAAAAAATGCTTTTTGACTGCTTTTATTCTGCTAAAGGAATCGTGTAGTAGGAGGTAAAAAAGGCAGATTTACGAAAGGAAATGAGAATAGTTAACGTGTTCATTAATGGCTATAGAATTTAAATTGGTAACATTAAATAGAATCTGATTGTCTAAAAAATGGAATCAGCTACTCCTTAGAGGTCAAGGTTTACTAACAGCTAGTGTAGGTAACAGTACAAATTTTATTCAATAGATGAATGTGAATGAATGAATGTGAAGGGAAGACATTCCATTTTATTCTCTATCCCGTCTACCAGCGTGGAACAAAATCCCAGAAATACAATACCAGCGTGGAAATAAGTCTACATGCAAGAGCTAAGTGTCCTTCTTCGCTACTATCTGATTCTAATTATTCTGTTGCTCTCGGGGAGCACAGCCCATCTCCAAACCAGGTCTCTGTGTCTACTGGGCAACACAGTCTCCAGAGAGGGTCCAGGGATTAGCAGCAAATGGGGACTGGAATCCCACTGTAGCTCTACCTCGCACTGTTCTCTTTAGTGAGGTAGTTTTTCATTGCTATGAGCTACTCATGAATGTATTCATTTATCCACTATTTGTCAAGCACTGTGTACAAGATTCACATTATACTGAGGACCTTAACCAGTTAAAAACAATAAATAAGACATTTTTTTATGGTACTAGAGGTATGATAATAATAGTTACTTGCTTAGTGTTTTCCAATGGACAAGATAATTTATGCATCTAACCTTCATTAGTCGACATTGCCAGGGTAGATAGTATCCCCATTTTACAGATGAGGTAAGTAAGACTTAGAGCATTTAAAGGATGGGTCCTAGATGGCAGGCTAGCAAGTGTCAAGCCCGAGCTCAAATTCAGATAGTCTAACCATATGTAGAACACATTTTCTGTCCACAAGATACAGCACCTAGCAATACCTGGTGCTCAAAAATGTCCATTGATCTGAAAACAAGGACACAATTACTAAAGTTCAAGGACATTTATAGCCCTGAGTGAATGTTACAAAATAAATGTTTCTCTGGATCCCAACTGTGGAATGTGAGATCAGTTACATCTCCAGATAATCTATCAGGCCTCAGGAAAGGAACAGGGGCAAAGTGTCTGCAGGCTAAGGGTGTCCTTACAGGTCTTTGTTTTGTTTTGAGCACTTTAAAAAAATGCATTTAGTAGAGTTAAAAATGTAGTTAGTCCCTTTATCACTTATCATCTTTTATTGCTACTTTCTCTTCCTTTTATTCATCATCTTATTTTGCCACTTTCCTTGATTATTTTTGGTCTTAGTACCAAAAGGAAAGAGGAAATTAATGTTAAAAGAAATAAGAGGATGCAAGATGTAAAATTTCTTCAGATGCTTCTTACCTCAGTGGCTACGATGCCTCCTTTGTGTGGGGAAATCAGGTCTGTGGGAAGCCCCGCTCTTGGGTATTTTCGATTGGATGAGCTATTCACATGACAGACATGAGAAAGTAATAGCGTTAAATGCAACACATATATTTGCGTTACACAAAGTTTAAAATTAAAATTTCTCTAGTTTTAGTTTTAGGTTTTTAAAATGTCGTTTTCCCTGGAGAGATGGAAATGGCATCTTGAGGGGAAATTACTTCACAGAAGCTATGTAATTTAATTGGATTTATTTCTAATAATGTGTGACATGAAAAGGTTAATTTGAAATGTTGAGAAGCAATGAATTCCTTGGATGATTCACCAAAAATTAGCTTTACTTTACAAATTACTGTGCCGTACTGTCTTTCTTGCCTGAGGGTCAGCTGGTACTGAAGCTCAGGCTGTTGGGTATAAAATAATGAGAAGAAACAACATCACATGAAAAAGAACAAAATTTCACATTCAAATGCCTGTTATAACATAAACTAAACTGCTATTTTACATATTTTTTCATTACTTTCTGATTTTAGCATATACCCTAAGTTTCAGAGAATTTTCAAAATTCAGTGCCCTGAAACTTACATACTTCAGTTAGTAATCTGATAAAAACCAGAATAATTAGATTTAACATGCTAAAAACACCTTTAACTTGCTTTTTTCGTAGTAGTGAATTCCCTTTTGATTTAGCTTTTTGAATTATTCCTAAATGTGATTTTGAAATACTTCCTTTAGTACCTTTAGCTGTATGTTTTGGAGCCGATAAAATAAACGGAGACATGCTTAATACCACTGCTCAGAATTCAGATATGTTTTAGTAGTGTTCCAATAAAGTAAAATAAAATAACTACCTTTAATGTTAGACGATTCATTAGTTATTGACCCAGTAATAAGTCATCTCATAATCAAAATAGTTTCAAGGCCCAAACTTCAATATCATATATTAATTCATTCATCTGTCAAATGTTAATTAAATATCTCTTGGTTATTTACAAAAGTACACAACCAATCTTATGCTGATTATCAGTGTACAACTCTACTAACAGCTACAGTGAGTATTAGCAATATCAGATAGGAAACTGTAGATACATATATACATAATATTATATACATATATCGTATAGATTAAGTAGTACCAGACAGGTTAGTGCTTTCCGTATTTAAGAATTTCCTTCAGGGGCGCCTGGGTGGCTCAGTCGTTAAGCGTCTGCCTTCGGCTCAGGTCATGATCCCAGGGTCCTGGGATAGAGCCCCGCCTCGGGCTCCCTGCTCCGCGGGAAGCCTGCTTCTCCCTCTCCCACTCCCCCTGCTTGTGTTCCTGCTCTCGCTGTCTCTGTCTCTTTCAAATAAATAAATAAAATCTTTAAAAAAAAAAAAAAAAAGAATTTCCTTCAGAATGTTCACAAATTCAAGCAAATTTCTTTAACAAAATACATCCTTCACAACTATCTGAAATAGTGGTGAATGTGAGCTCTTGACCCCTGTGAAGCACAAAGGGAAAATAGTTACTGGTTGCAGAGAGACTCTGATCTTAACTGGAAAAGCCGAGATGGAGGATCGCTTAGGGCAATCACACGTATTATGAGTTAGGTCCAGTTACCCGACAGAATGGGAACACAGGCTTCAACACTACCATCTGTGTAACCATGGGCAGCTCCGTAAACATATAGAAAGGGGGCCAGCAACTGTCATAACACTGTAATAATTATATTTAATAACGCTTTTTAGTTATAGAAGGGTCACTGAAGACGATCTCAACATTTACTGAGTGATAGAAAAAGATGGAAACCAGAAACTTCGAGATAATGCATAAGAAAAAGATAAAACAGCAATGTGCTCAGAAATACTTTCAATATTGACCTTGTAAAACCACAATATGGTTTACATTCTTTTCAAAACCCTGGCATCTCTGAAAGGCAGTTCTGCAGCCATTGGAATCACTTCCTATGCAGGTAAGCTCATAAGGCAGCATCAGCTGGTGGAGTCTCTGGCTCTGTTCACTTTGGGATGTTTTAAAATTTCATTGGTTTGGGTGAACTTTGTCATCTTTTAGCAACTACTTCTCTCCTGTTCACATTTGCCTAGATTAAATGAGGCTATAGACTTTAAAAATAGGTGCTTTTTTCTTATCTGGTTTGGATTTACTGTGTAAAGTGAAAAATAATTTCAGCATGCATTATATAAGCATTTGGCTATCAATGTGTGAAGCAAAGGTTTCATATTTTATTTATCATTTGTTGTGATGAAAGGCCTGATTCAAAATACAAATATAGCCACAAAGGCACTGTTCAAAATGCTATCTGATTTTTTATGACATTTTGTTTCTCTAAAATACGGCTGGTGTCATTCAGGAAATCTTTTTCTTTTTAATACTGAAGCCTAGGGGAAAATCTATTTAGTCTAATGGTCAACCTTAGTTATTATTTATATTCTTTTTGACTGTCTATGCTCCCTCTGGTGGATAATATTACATAAGAAAATTTTCCATTTATTTCCCCTTTATTCTCCTCTAGGCCCTGTATATCCAATACAGTAGTACTGTACCCCACTAATCTAAAACTCTGCACCTGAGTGATACATTCTATCATGTTCCTTTTATGATATAGTACTCTATCAGCATAGAATTTCCGCATTGTAATTTTTGAAAGCTAAACAAATGTAACCCAATTAACTGTGTGTTAATTGTCCATATTAATGGCAATAACAAAGAGTTTTTTTATGCTCATGAGACAATTTACATGTCACAAGCATGCTAGAATCTTTCTTTATGAATACATAGGATAAATTTGTTCCATTGTAAGGAATAAAAATACACTTAATTTGATTGTATCATCTCATTATTTTTAAGTATGCAAAGAGCGCTTTGTAAATTATACAACGTTTAGCCATTAGTACTAGCCAAGGAGGAATGACCTGGCTTTTCTGTTTAACACACTTTTTAATGTTAAATAAAGCAGATTTTTAAAAAAACAAACTATTGGATTTGAGCCCTTAAATTACCCAGGGTATACTTGTTCAGAATGCCACAATTTCATAAGTAAATGTCACTATTTTTAGAAAACAATGTTTTATTCCTGCCTCCCCTTTACCAACCTTGCAAAAGATTCTTCAAAAAAAGACCTCCAATATAATCCTGCGTTTGGCTTGAATAGAATGAGCAATGATAACAAGCACAAATCTAAGAATTATTATTCATAGACTAAAACTTCTTCATTATAAAACTAATCTACAGCAGTAATTTTCGTGGGATTTTTAAAAGCCCAGTTCATGTAAGCCCTCTCCTCCTGACCTGAACACACACACACCTGATTTGAAAACCAGTGATATAGACTAGGGAATCCATTTTTTTCCTCTCCCCAGATTACTTTATATACAAACTGATAACTAGAGTTGTCATGCATATTGTATACATATTGAAAACTACGCAAGTATACATATGAAAACTACCATATATAATATGTTTGTTGTATGAAGACTTTTAATGATAAATGAAAAACATCTTAGTTCCAACAGAAAAACTGGAAAGGATGCAGACAATTCAGACCTGAAAATATACAAATGGCCAATAAATGTGCTTTATAAAATTTCAAACTCACTAATAATAAAAAATGCAAGGAAAAATAAATTGCCATGAGTTTTTAAAATGCTGAAATACCCAATGGTGCTGAAGATATGCTTAGACTGTTTTATACATTACTGGTCAAAGTCTAAACGGAAATAACATTTCTTGGAAAATAGTTTCTAGGAAAAGAAATTTATATTTATTCAAATACATTTATCTTTGCATGATTTAATGGGAAAAAATATTAACAGCCTAAATATCCAATTATAAGGGAATGTGTATGTAATTTTTTGCATCTATGTAATGGAATATTATACCATTAGTAAAAAATTAGCTTTTAGAAAAGAGCATTTATTATTATTTTCTGATACAGAAGTAACAATATTATTATGGAAAATCAGAAAATACTGAGAAAATAACAAAAAGATTACCTATAGCCCAACTACACACAGAAAATTTTGTGTGTGATTTTTTTTTTCTATCTTTAGTTAAGATTAAACTGTATTTACTGTATATTTAATTTTTTTAGGGGGGGAGGGCAGAGGGAGAGAGAGAAAATCTTTTTTTTAAAAAGATTTTATTTATTTATTTGACAGAGAGGGAGAAAGAGCACAAGCAGGGGCAGTGGCAGGCAGAGGGCAAAGCAGGCTCCCCGCTGAGCAGGGAGCCTGATGCGGAGTTGATCCCAGGACGCTGGGATCATGACCTGAGCAGAAGGCAGATGCTTAACTGACTGAGCCACCAAGGCACCCAATGGGAGAGAGAATCTTAAGCAGGCTCCCCACCCAGCTCAGAGCCCAACTAGGGGCTTGATCTCAAGACCTGAGATCATGACCTGAACTGAAACCAAGAGTTGGATGCTTAACTGACTGAGCCACCCAGGCACCCCCTTTTGCTTTTTAGAGAGGGAGAGAGAGAGGGAAAGGGGGGAGCTCTATATTTAATTTTTAATCAATCTTTTTTTAAAAAAAATATTTTATCTTACGTGATTATGTGTATGTGTGTATTGCAGAGAAAGCAAGAGTGACAGAGAATAAGAAAACTAGAAGGGGGGTGGGTGCAGTGGGCGAGAGAGAGAGAGAGAATGGGAATTCCTTGGAAAAAAAAAAGATTTTAATTAAGGCAGACTCACTGTTGATTGAATACCCTTTGATCTACTACAGATTATTTTTTAAGTTTGTTTATTTAAGTAATCTCTACACCCAATGTGGGGCTTGAACTCACAGCCCTGAGATCAAGAGTCACATGTTCTTCCAACTGAGCCAGCAAGGCACCCCCTACTACAATTTTTTTTAAAACAGTAACTGGAATAGGAGTATCTACATTTGGTGGATTAGTGCAAAGATGGCCACCAACAAGTTCTTCCATTCCTCTATATATATGCCCCTTCTTCCATCAAGAGGCAAAAGTCTTCTATCCTTAAATCTGGACTAGTCCTGTGATTTGCTTTGGCCAGTAGACTGTGTGAAAGCGATGTCGGTTGACTTCTGGGCCTAGGTCTCAATAAACTTTGCAGCTTCTCTTTTTTCATGCTCTTGGAAGCCAGCCATCATGTAAAGAATTCCAACTGTCTAACTAGAAACAGTTTATGAGGAGAGAGAGAAGGATCCTGGAGGAATTATAAATAGGAGAGGCCAGATCAAACCCCAGTCATTCTAGCCACCCCAGCTGACTGCCAAATTTCTAGGTGAAGCCATCTTGGGTCCTCCAGCCCCAGTGGAGCTGGCCCAGCTAATGTCACTCAGAGCAGGGACTAACTCTCCCTAGTAAAACTCATCCATTTGGCAGCTGTCTGCCATTTTGTTGATGTTCTAGCCTTTACGTATTGGGATGATTTGTTAAGCAGTAGTAAGTTCACTGAAATACTGTATGAACCAGATATGGCTAATGGTGAGCTGGGCTTCTGAGGCACACCACCTCTGGGCATGTCCCTCTTTCTTTTTCTCTTTTCTGAAACATGGCAGCTACAGACGTGGCACCACTATATGATGGTGAGGTGACAGTAGGAGGATGAGCTTCTGTGTACTGAGAACAGCATGGGGAAATACGGAAAGGGCTAGATTGCTAAAGGCATCCTGGGACGACCAGCCTGCCTCACATCTGCCTACCCCCCAGAATTCTTGTAGGTAGATAAGCACTTACATGTTTTAAATGCTAAGCTTATCTGTTAGGTTTGCTGTCCCTTCCAGCTGGATGTAATTTAAACTGACTCAGCAGGCTTTTAAATTTTTCGTAAAATTTCAAGACACAAAAAAATTACTTATGATGTGATTGTATGTGGCAGAATCAGGTTCCAAACATGATTGTCCTAACAATAAGAAAAATATCTGTATCTGCCCATCCATTTATCTACCTATCATCTCTCTATCTACTTATCCACCTACCTATCTATCCATCTGTCTCCTTGTCTATATCTATCCATCCATTATTTATTGCAAATGAATAAATGAATAAAAACTGGAATGTAATGCATCAAATGCCACTTACAACTTTTATAATTAGTGGTTCATTCACTTAATCACTTAACCCAACTCACTGAGTGTTGTTTTCTCCAGCCATAAAATAGAGCTACACAGTGTATCTATTTTGCAGCATTGTTGGGAGGCAGAGAAAATGTGTGTAAGATGCTTAGATTTGTGTTTATACTAAGTAAATGCTGAAAAAATGTTAGCTAGAATGATTTCTATTAAGTTTTCATTTTTATTTCTATCCTTTTTGCTTTTCTAATTTTCTACAATAAGAGTAGTTACTTTTATAATCAGAGAAGAAAACAAAGAGAGTCTTGAAGAAAAATCTCTGGCTGGTACTTATACAGTATTAAGCTCCAAAACAAATATAAAGTTCTATGGAGCAGAGGTTGAATTTCCAAGTTTTGTGGCTTAGATATTGGGTCTGCTAGAATCATTTCATCCACTACCTGAAATATTTACAAGTATTATTTAAGTATTTTGTTTAATATTAAATGGCAAAATTGAATCTTTATGGCAAAATGAATCTTTCTTTTATGTTCCTCTACATATCCTTGACTAAACTGGCATACTTTAAAATTGCCAAACACCCCCCGCCCCCAGTAAAGTTTGCAATGTTTCTAGATGGGTGGTTCACAAAACATCAAGTTGAACATGTCTGAGATTTTTCTGAACATATGGCAAAGAGGTGGGAGCTAACACTTTTAGTTACTTATACTTGCTGGATTTGCCTGGGCTGATATTTCTGGAACTTTAATATTACTCAAAATAAAGTAGAGAAAACAGCACAAAGAATTTGATTATTTCTGACTGGTGGTTGATCCCCAGTGTTGATGGAAATCTGGCAATTATAACAGGAAGAGTCTGATGGCTTTGGATTCTTGAATTTTAAGTCATTTTATAACTTGAAGGTGGCTGTTCCAATTTCAGTTCTGCTACTGACTGGCTTCCTATTATTATCACATTGTCCTGGTTTTTTAATGTGTAAAATGGGGTTATAATGCTGATCATTTCTGCTTCTCTCTCCTTCAGAGTATTTCAGATGTTGAAATTCTTTAAGGTGAAGTATAACAACGCATGTAATATATCCGGATAAAATAAAAATATGTAACTAAGAAAATCACTGCAGAGGGAATACTGAAATGAGAGAAATAAAATGAAACTAGAAGTGAGTAGTAAAATATTTGCCAAGAGATACTGTGTGCTTGTTGGACATGAGCCATGATTTTGACTCTGTGTTCTCTAGCAGCCAACAAAAAGGGAAAAAAATGTGGGTTACACAATTCAGAGGGTCAGTATGACAAGAACTGACCGTATCAATAGCCATACAAAACCAAAAACAAAGCAGTTATTCCCAGGACACTATGATCCTGGCAACTTCTCAACCATAGATATATCAACACTTTCATAGGGCAATTTCTTAAAAAATTATTTGAAATAGACCAATGAGAGAACACCAAGTTTAGTATGATCAATCTAGATAATACCAGAATACTATAAATTCAGGTGCAGGCTTTCTGATCTGACTTCATCCAGGGATTCACACTGCAGCACTTAGACATGGAAGGATTGCACAACTTTTCCCCAGTCTTCAGTCAGTCATGTTTCTTTCAAATGAGCCTTTGTTAAGAATAGGATTGCAGTTGCAACATGTTGCCAGTTACATTTCAAATTAATTACCAGTTAAGTTTCAATGGAGCTGGCAAGCAAAACCCATCTTCTCCTGTGAAAGCAGAACTTAATAAGGACAGCCGCAACAAAGTAACCTGATCTCTTCATGTGGATGGACTGAAGGGGTGGGCAGGGCCAGGATTCTCCTCTTGAATATGAGCCAGAAAATGAGGTTGTTCAACAAGAGAGAAAAAAAAAATTAAAATATAATAATAAATGGAAAAACAGACATTTAAATTGGGTGAAGTCTAAAAACAATAGAAGCAGAATTAGAGTATAATTTTAAGGTAAGAGAATTTATCCCAAAGAAAAAATATTAATTTTAAAATATAAAAAAAGCAATTGAATTACAAAAATTAAATAGACTTGAAAATAAATAGATTCAAGATAAGAAGTGAGGTCTAATAAGTAAAAAGTTAAGAAAGAGGTTATTAAGACTAAAAGTAGTTTTTAAGAATATAAAGTTTTTGTATTAAAACTGTAGAAATAAATTTTTAAGTTACAAGAAAATCAGAGCCAGAAAATCTAAGATATAAAAATAAAATAGAATAAAAATTGGGAGTACACAGCATATAAGTTATTAATAATAAATTTTAGGTGAATATTGAGGTGATGAACTGCAGAAATCAGTTTTTAGTAAAGGCAGGAAACACCCATGCAAGAAGCAGGCTAATGGGAGTCCATCATAAGGAAAGGTTTACTTGCAGGTGACTTAAGAGTCAACTCATTGGTAGGCATGTCTTTCCCCAAAGAGCAGAACTATGCAAATTCCTTCATCTGATTTTAGTAAAGGACCTCACTCCTGTCGGAAACTTTCACAATTACAAACATTTGTGTATCTACATTTTTACACCTCTGTTTTGTTTTGTTTAGGAAAAAGTTCTGAAAGTTGAGTTGACTAAAGAATATACACATTTTAAAAGGTTTTTAATGATATATGATGTCAATTTGTCCTGTGGCTTTTAGCAATTTCTATTTAAACTGGGCGAAAAACCATCTTTTTTACTTCCACTTAGTCTAACCCTGGTATTACCACACTGTTTTCTTTGCTAATCTGAGAGGCAAAAAAATATCTTGTTTTAAATTGCGCATCTTTGATTGTTATTGAGACTGACCCAAGTTCTTACAGAAGGAAAATTTGGTTATTCAGTATCTCTTCTCTTCCTCTTTCCTCTGCCCGCTAATCTTGATATAAATAGACTAGAATACTTTAATTCTCACAAGGCAGATAACTTAATTGGCAAATGATGTTGGAATAGACATGAAATACACAACATGTTTCTTCATATCCCTTTTGTTAAACCAGCCTTTCCCAAGCTTCCTGCTTGCTAGTTAGCTCTCAGATCTGGCTTGACTCCTCTAAGAAAATGCAAATGATGGTTAATTAATGATAATAGTTGCTTGAATTCCCAACATCATTTGGTAACATAAAAATGCTGAAATGACTCTTAGGAACTCTCAGGTATTTTAATTAAAATTAAAAAATGAATCAATAAATTAAACTAACAGTTTTAGTTTAATTTGTTGAACTGTGAACAATCAAGCATAGTTGTCTCACGATAATAGAGTTGTAGGATCAGCTTTTTGTATTTTTTAGTATTATCAGACCTTGAAATTAAAGCGAAGTGACAAAATTAATATGGTATTTAAATTGCAGGTAATATCCTATGTAATTCAAATTTTATTTCCTGATAACAGTTTATGTACTACACATTTATATTATTATCTAATGTGTACAGATTGGCTTTGGTTGGCTTTTGAAATGTTTTCTTACTGCCCATTTAGAGGATATTGAATATTCAGAAGATAAGGTCGATGACTTCTCTGTTCTAAGGTGAGCAAAAAATTTGATCTGTATGTTAAGAAATATTGACATCTTTTACAAAAATAGTTTCAATATTGAAAAGGGAAGACAGATGTTCTCACATTTTAAAAATTAAATTTCAGATTGCAAGGTATGAAATCACTGGAAAGGTTTTCAATTTCTTAGAGAAAATAAAAATTACAAAACATTTATTCAAAAATTCAAGTAGCTTCACTTTCATGGCAATCGCTCAAAATGTACAAAACTATTTGAAAGCCTGAAAAAAATCCAAATTGAAATTTCATTAGATAGTATTTTAGGATTTTTTTTTCTTGCTTTTAATAGAGTTTAAGAATAACCTTTAACAAGCAAAGAGACATTAAAGGGTAAATCAAAGACTTTATTTTTTATTTTAAAAATTTTTTTAAAGATTTTATTTATTTATTTTGGAGAAAGAGAGAGAGAGAGCGAATGGAGGGGAGGAGCAGTGGGAGAGGAAGAGAGAATCTGAAACAGACTCCACCCTCAGAGCCCAAAGGTGAGATCAGAGATCAAGACCTGAGCTGAAACCAAGAGTAGGTCACTCAACCAACTGAGCCACGCAGGTATCCCAAAGACTTTAATTTTAGCAAAATGTTTGACTAGTAGAGCAGAGAATGCCTGAAATAATGAATTAAATATGAAAATGTTTTTAAAATTGTAGTAAATTAAGAAAAATCATCAGAAGGCAGAATTAACAACAACAAAACCCCCCACATATCCAGAACAGTAAGTGAGCACTAGAGTCCGTGTTTGCCAGAGAGCACCTGCTAATTGTTAGTAACCTTGAGCCTGGATTTTTTTTTTTTTTTTAAGATTTTTTATTTATTTATTTGAGAGAGAGAGAATGAGAGAGAGCAAGCACATGAGAGGGGGGAGGGTCAGAGGGAGAAGCAGACTCCCTGCCGAGCAGGGAGCCCGATGCGGGACTCGATCCAGGGACTCCAGGATCATGACCTGAGCTGAAGGCAGTCGCTTAACCAACTGAGCCACCCAGGCGCCCGAGCCTGGATTTTTTAAGGCCTGTGGCACAGGCTGGAGGCAAACCACGGGCCTGAATTTCATAGAGGTCTGAGTCACAGATAACTTCAAAAATCTGAGAGCCCAGTTCCCAGAGAACAATACCCTAGTGACTGAACATGAGGGGAAATCCCCTTACAGAAGAAGATATTGAGAATACTTGCCCATCTAGCCTTGGGTATTATATTTGTTTATTTGTTTGTTTTAAAATTGTATGATACTTTGTCATCTTGGGGCCTTGCTGATCCTTGGAAGACTGCCCCTCCCAGGGCTACCTAATTCCTAGAGCTAGCTAAGGACTTGCCTATGAGCATGCCTTTCATATTCAAACCAAATAATCCTGAGTCCATAACCTCAACCACCTCTTTTGTGTAACTCTCACACACCAACCCAAGATTCCCTTTGCCTTAAATCACCCCAAGACCAGGTACCCAATAATAGGGGACCACCTTATAGTCCGGAGGCCCCCCCCCAAATTATTCAAAGTATGCAATACTAAACTGGCTTAGCTTGCCTACCCCTTCCTTCTGGCAAAAATCATGATAAAGCCTCTGCCCTTGTTTTTCTTTTGTTCCTTCTGCCTTCTGATCAACCCTGGTGATTCCCCACATGGCTCTGCATGGCATGCATGCCCCATTCTCTGGGAAATTGTGAGTAAGAAAGTCTTTCTTTGAGGCAATTTCCTCCATGTCTGTCATCTTACCATACTTGATTAAAACAAACCCCAAGTACACATTAAAACACATTGGGTTTGGGTAGAACAGAATATAAAATTAAAAGCAAATATAAGAAGAACAAAAATTTTTTAAGAGTTTCCAACCAGAATTTTTCTTTTTTTTTTAAGTAGGCTCCAACTACATTACACAGTTGAAGAAAGAATTACTCAATGGAAGATTGATGCAAAAAAAATTATCCAGGATCAGCAAAGAGAAGGACATGAAAATATGAAAGAGAAGATAGAGGGAAGAGTTTCAGATACCCCTAACAATAGTTCCAGAATAATAAAATAGAAAGGATGGTGAAAAGGACATATTTGAAGAGATAAGTGCCACTTCAGATGTTATCAAATTGAGAAAATTCATTGAGTTTTCTCAATTTGATATCTGAAATTAAAACAAATACACACCTAGACGTGGTGAAATTAAAACATTAATGAAAAAAGAGGAGTTATTTAAAGCATGAGGGGGTAAAACAAATTAATCACAAAGGAAGAACAATTAGATTAAAATTTGACTTCTCAACAGCAGAAACGGAAGCCAGAAGACAGTGGAATAATATATTCTAAGTACTGAAAGGAAATAATTGTTACCATAGAGTTACAGATTAAACAGAACTTTCTTTCACACATGAGATGTACATAGGTATTTCATGTGAGAAAAAGAATACAAATTCCTGGTTATTAACAGTCTATTTTAGAACGTAAATCTTTTAATCAGTTTAAGCTCTCCTTTCCCCCAAGTCCAGCCTAGTGGTTCAGGACTTGTGTTAACGGTGGAAGTGGAGCAAACTCTCTTACTACCTTGTCCTTTTTCAAGCTCTTAGTCCTCCGGTGTGGAGGCAGAGAGGGAAAAGGGTCAAAATGTGTTTCCATGTGCAACTGCCTATGGATAATTGGCTGATGTTTCCGTTGTTCGTTGAAATGCTCTTCCATGACTTAAATCCACCGTGGCAATTTGTTCTTCCCTTTCTGTCAGTTCCCCAGCTACTTCTCTGTGGTAGGCCTCCAAATGTTTGTTTTCTAATGGGCAGATGTTTCCTGGTTCCGTGAAGAGCCCTAATGGATTCTAACCCTTGATGGCCGTGGCTTGGAAGAGTCAGCTGAGGCTTAACCCCTTACTCTTCCCATTTCTGCCATGGGGATTTCACTTCATTACCTCTTATGGTTGGGGATTCCTGTTCTAGTAGGTAGCTCTCTTGGAGACTACTGGCAAACTCACTCAATTTCTAACCTATACCCACTGTGCTTGTGGGAAACATAATCTTACCCATCACGCAGTGGGGAGACAGACAATACCCCCTTGTTGTTGTCTCTTCTCCTCTCTCTTGCCCCTCTCTTCTCTCATCAGTAACTTTAAGTTTAGGGCAGCAAGTGTCCTGCTGGTTCTGTAGCTTAGAAAATTTTACATGAGGATGACCAGAAGTCACAACTTAGTGGAAGGGATGGTGGTCCTGATATCCTCACCCATGTAGGATCAGAAAGAATATTTTGAATGCTCCTCCTCACCTATGGGAGGAGTGTGGGAAGCTGCTCCACAAACTCTCATTCCCTTCAAAGATGCCTTCTAGCCTTCCTTCTTTGTATATAGTCCAGGGGAAGTGGAGAAGTGGAGGGTCGCTATAACGGATGGTTCCAGCTGTGCTGAAATAGTGCCTTTCAGAAATTCTCTCTTCAAAGTGTTTGGCCCCACAGCTGGTAGTTTTTTATTTTAGAATTTGACATTACTTGACATTAGAATGTGGATTCTGGGCGTCACTTCTGGGAAAACAAGAAAATACACTTGCATTACTTGGTGTCAGACTATGGACCTTTAGGCATTTATTCTGGGACAGTAAGAAGATTTTCCATGGGTACTCTACAACATCATGTTATAATAACCTAACTTATCATTGAAGACAAAAATTGTCCTCTGTATAAATGTTATGCAAACATCATTGAAGATCATTGGATTCTCTGTGCTATATTAAAAAACTAATGTTTGTAATAAAACAATCAAGTTTTAAAATATGGACAACTGTGGTTGTTGGAGATAGTATCAAACTATAAATAGCATTAGAAATAAACAATGAAGGTAAAGTAGGTGAAATATAGGTAAGAAAGCACCATGGTTTGCTAATTGTCCAGAATGAATAGTATACAGAGCCACTCAACCTGAGAACTTTAAGGTGTTCATTTCCTATATAAATTTAATTTCATAACTTTGAGACTAATTCTGAGTCCTAAACTACATTGGACTTGGAAGGAAAATTCATTTTCTATTTTCATTTCTATTCCACTTCTCAGTAAGATTAGTAAAATAATAAAAATTTTTGAGTGACTATGACTATTAGTCTTCTACAAGTTAGTACAAGAAAAAGGCAAATTCTTGCCACACAGAATATTCAGCCAGAAATATAAGTTAGTGAAAAATCCAATTCAAGTCCTTGCCTTCTCATCTGTTGGCCAAATATTAGTAGGAACTTTTTTTATTTAATGTTTATTTCTTTATGAACTCTCACTAATTTCATAACTAACAGTTAATTTCAGGTTTTGTCCTTCAAGAATGACATATTGTTGAACGACTCAAATTCCTGTCACATCCCACATCTTTCAAAACCATTTCATTTTTTTAGAAAACAAAAAAAAATTTCAAAGAATCCTACCGTAAAGTATGACAATAATCTTATGCATTGATAAATTTCTCAATAAGCAAAGAGTAGTTATCATAAATGAAGATCGATCTTGATGTAATGCTCAGCATATACCTATGAATGTATTCAGCAAACTTGTAGTTGATGTAATTAAGAAAAACAACAGCTCTTGGAAACACAGCTAAGGCTTATGAATCAACTCTTATCTGATGCAACAGCTTAAGCTCTTGAGGGAGACACGAGCATCAGATGAATGGCTGACAGCTGCAGGTAATCTGGCAATAATTAGTCTGTCCCTAAAGTTTCCGTATAACAAAGGGTGATACTTTTCATAAATCCACAAAGCCACACCCTAAAAAAAAGAAACAATTTTTAAAAGTTTTATTTTATGGAATATATCTTCAGGATGTATTTCCAGAACTTCATTTTGAAAATATCCATTACTTTTTTTTTTTTAAGATTTTATTTATTTATTTGACAGAGAGAGAGTGTGAGAGAGGGAACACAAGCAGGGGGAGTGGGAGAGGGAGAAGCAGGCTTCCCGCAGAACAGGGAGCCCTATGCGAGGCTGGATCCCAGGACCCTGGGATCATGAGCTGAGCAGAAGGCAGACGCTTAACCGACTTAGCCACCCCGGCACCCCGAAAATATCTGTTACTTTATATATTATTAAAGTGTAAACATACATGAAAATCATTTCAAGTTACTTCAAGTTTTCCTGTTTCCACTGGATATTTGGCCAGATAATTGATGTGATGGAAGTGTAGATTTTAACCATCAGGAGGTGGTAAAAACACAAGGGCTAATTTGTCTTTGTTGTGAGATATGAATTTCAGCCACAAAACTTTAGATTGTCATCTGAGATCTTGGTTCTTTCATTTACCAATTCTGTCTTATTTAAAGTAATGAACTGATTAACATAAGAAGATATAGGCCCTCTGACCTCTTTCCCAGGTCATCTATTTGAAAGTCCTATCATTCATAGAAAGGAACTAACTCCAGTTAAGATTCCTCAAGTTGCAGGCTTCAGTTTTGAATATATAAGAGGAAAAAGCAGAATTCTTTATGGGCAAGCACTATTCTTACTGGTTGTCCATTCTTTTCCAGCAAACTCTAGTAGCTGCATATGACTTGTTTCATTATGCTAAGAAAAATCAGTTATAAAATTTCAAACTACTTTTACCCTTTTAAATTTCCATAATTTTGAAAAAGCTACAATATTATACCTTTGTTATTTGTGAATAGACTTTTCTATTCCAATATTCAGTGTGTGTTAATAACGCAAGCAGGCACTTCTTGGGTCCTCTGGTGTCACTCTTCCTGCCTATTGTAATCACATGGAATAGTCTAATGTATGATCTAACGCCAACATATGGCTTCTAATATTCTTCTCCCCTAAAAGTAATGAAGGCTGCTTGGCATATAGCTGACTCCACTTAAAATCAGGAAAATAAGAATGGACTTGAAATATCTTGATGTTATCAAAAACAAGGATGCTTTCAGAAATATCTGAGGTAGTATAAAAAAAGAGATAGGCTAGTTTGTCAGAGGGCTTCCAGCGGCCCAGTGTATCAATTTTAACACCATAAAGGAAAAAAAAATGATTACAGTCAATTTGAACATGTTAAGTATCTTAAAGGAGACATGATTATATGATGGAATGAAAAATGCACAAGTTGAAAAGTGGTTGTAATGCTCATATGTTTCCAAAATATAGGTTTTTTTAAGTACATAAACTAATTTCATTTTTTTCTAATGGAGATGAAAAATTTGAGAGAAACATGTAAAAGATGGGAAAAAAATCTTGTTTTCAATGTGGTGAAATGTATTTGAATTAGTTAATAAAAATAAAATGTCAGTGAATCAAAGGAAAAAGAGTGTATAGATCAACAAGACCTTGTGAAAAATGGCAAAATAAGAAGGGGGAAACTGCAGGATGCTTCGATCTTCATGACACAAAAGTAAGACCAGACAGGAATACAGAGGGACTTTGACAAGGCAGGTGTATGTTTTAAGGAAACAATTATGCATTTAGGTTGCCCTGGCAACAGGAGTGTCTTAACATGCTAAAACCTTATAATGAGAAAAACACGTGAAGGTGAAGTAAATCACAATTAGAGTGGTCCTATCTTCCTTGGAGATAGGTTTGGAAAAGAATTTGGGACAGGTTTATGCCATTGACAAAAGATGAAGTCATGAGAGAAAATTTGAGTGACGTTCTAAAGAGAGAAGTTGAGCCTGCGTGCTCACGAGCTTCTGAATTTGGCACAAATCTGTTGTTTTTTCTACTGATTTCAGGTAAGTCAGGGAAAATAAATAAATCATATACATATATAGTCACATCATCTCAATTACTATATATTAGTTAGAATCACCACTGGGAAGGAACATTAGACTAGAGAAACTGTGGGAGCTCATTTTTCAGGGCGCCTGTGGAAGGTGGCTTTGGACGTAAACTATTAGAGCAGTCTAGGCTGTGGACAAGTCTCCTGGTATTACTAACACACAGAGTCTGGATATTTCCCTCCCACTTAGTGATTCCACTTCTGTTATATTTCCTTCAATAACAGGAAACACAGGTAGACTTCTGAGTCTGCCATATTCCAGTGAAGGCAGCATTAATTGCTAGAACATTCTGCTTATATTGACCTAAAATTTACTAATTTCGTCTGTTAGTCCTAGGTTTGCTTTAGAGAGGCACGGAAGGCAGTCTAAAAAAACATTTTAATCTATTTCTGAGCTTTAATTAACTTAAGCTAATGCCTCTTATAATGTGTTTAACAATGATATATGTTTAAATATGCCCCTTAGTAACTGTAACTCTATTATTAACCATAATAAATAATAACATATGTCTATTACTAGCAATAATATTATTGTTTATTACATGCGATTTTGTACACATCACTTTATATTTTTATAAACAAATAGGAACAGCAACTTTCCCTGGCTGTGAGTCTCTCCAGGCTGAAGAGTGTGAGGTACTGAGAGAAGGTTGGTTGAACTCATCATTTGATTGATTTCAGGCTTTTGATTGTTTGTTGCTCTGTTAACCACCTCTATCCGAAGGATGATGTGAGGGTCAGGTGAGACTCAAGAGTAATGTGTCAAGCCAAGGGAATCAGTGACATCTATTTTTAAATATTATGATTTGTGAAAATCAATTTTGCCTTTTGCTGTCTTGCTTTGATTTAGCCCAACTTTCTTTTTGTAGAAAAATAAGTACAAATAGCTGGTCGAAGAGAATGCAATTTTTCTACAAAATTCTCATGGTTCTCATCTTGGAAGAAAGAAGTAAATAAAAGATCTGAATTTAAGTGGTAAAATTCTTGTGTTCTCTGTAGAGGATATATAGCCAGCAATGTGAAGCCTCTCAATACCTATTTTTCTTCCACTTATATATCAAGATTGGTTGTCTGATCCAGAGAAAGGGGGTAAAAAAGAAATGAAGTTATTGATGTTTTTATAAAACAGGCATTCTCTCTCTTTTCACACACAACCATAGGAAGTTCATTCAGCAACACTGGTTTAATTTTTGACTCCTGGAGAATTTTAAAAATGACACATGTGAGGTGATACTTGAGAGAATGAATTTAACCCAGCAAATTCGACCCTATTACTCATTATTTATAAGGTACACTTGTATCTTAAATGATACTTTAAGGTTCTCAAAGAGAGATTAAATAATAATAACAATATTAATAGTACATTTGCTAAGATAAAGAGATGTTAGTACATTTGAACAATAGTTGAAATCTATGTGTTTAAGTTCCTTCACTCCTTGAGGATGAGATAAAAAAATGGACTTTGGAAGTCAGATTTCAGAAATGTGTATTTTGTATGTAAATAGTGTACATAATACTTTTTAGTATAAGAGAAAAGACAAGCGATGACAGGCAAAATGTTCAAAGATCTACTTGGCAATATTTCATGAGCATGTACAGCATCCAGATCAGCTAATGAAATGCTTCAGCTCAGCAACTGGCTGCCTACAAAGAAATTTTAAGATAAATGTCAAAGAGAAAGACGCTTTAAAGGGCAAATAAATTATGGAGTAAATTAGCATTAATAACAAGTTATAAGGAAATTACAGCATTTTCATATTGACAAAAAAAAAACCCTAAGATTTATTTAAGAATTGTAAAGGAAACAGAATAACTCACAGTAGAAAAAATGGTCAAATGATGGTTAGAGGGAAAAGGAGGAATATAATGTGTTAATAACCTGAAGGTTATTGTAACCATAACTTTGTTTTGAATTGAAATAAGTCAAATTTAGAGATTGAATTACATAGTTCATAAAACACTATTGTTTTGTAAATTTATCAGTCAACTTATTTAAGACAATTTAGAATAATTCAAAATATATTTTACTAAAATTATCCTATAATACAGCATAAGTTAGGTAATTTGACAAGTGCATAAATGCTGAAGGTTAGTAGAATCTAATTTAATAAACTTTCTGGCTTGAACGTATTAATGCAATTTAATAGAAAATGGTGATTCATTCTCTGTTCACAAGTATTTAAAATTAAATCTTACATCAATTTTAGTTACAAAAATGATCATATATATATAAAAATATTGACAATGCAGACAAACAGAAAATAATACAAATACTAATAATTCACAATCCACAAAGCAGAGCCTTGCCTACTGTTTTATTGTGCTGGATAATAATGTGACTCCATTAAAATTAATTAACATCCTGTCAGTGTACATGCCTTTTTCCACTAGGAAATATAACAAGACAAATTTTTGAGCTGCAAATACATTTTCTTATTTAATAGCCAGTAACAGCTGTAATTACATCTGAGAACCATAATTCAAGCAAACATGTGATTATAATTAAGCATACAAATATATTCATAATGATACTTAAGAATCTGGTAATAGTAAATAAAGTTCTTTTTTTTTTTTAGAGAGAGAGAGGGAAAGGGGAGTGAGGGGCAGAGGAAGAGGGAAAGAGAATTTTTTAAAAATTTTATTTATTTGAGAGAGAGAGAAAGAGAGCATGAGTGGGGGTGAGGGGCAGAGGGAGAAGGAGAAGCAGACTCCCCATTGAGCATGGAGCCTGATGTGGGGCTAGATCCTAGAACCCTGAGATCATGACCTGAGCCGAAGGCAGATGCTTAATGGACTGAGCCACCCAGGCACCCCAAGAGAGAATCTTAAGCAGGCTCCACACCCAGCACAGAGCTGGACGAGGGGGGGCCATCTCACAACCCTGAGATCATGACCTGAGTCTAATCAAGTCCACAGATTGGACGCTTAACTGACTGAGCCACGCAGGTACCCCATAAATAAAGTTCTCTATTGTTGAAATATGATCACTACCTTTGTAGGTAAAATACAGATTTTCAATCAGTAGTCTTTTTCACTCTTAGATTAGGGTGGAACATACTGGGAACAGTGCATCCTAATATGAACTGTTGCTCAAAGTAACGATAGGTGCACAGAACTAAGAGGACTTAATGTTGAATTTCAACAAGTAGGTTTGTTTAGTTTTTAAACAGATGAGACTTATTGAAAGATGAAGAGGGGTGCCTGTTGGCTCAGCGGGTTAAGCGCCTGCCTTCAGCTCAGGTCATGATCTCAGGATCCAGGGATTGAGCCCCAGGTTGGGCTCCCTGCTCAGTGGGGAGTCTGCTTCTCCCTCTCCCTCCCTCTGCTTACGCTCTCTCTCTCAAATAAATAAATAAAATCTTAAAAAAAAAAAAAAAAGAAAGATGAAGAAGAAAAGGTAAGCATGAGAAAGAAAAGAGCCAAAGAGAGTGGGGGATAGACAAATAGAGGAAGTGCTGGAGTAGAGTGAAGAGGGTCAGAGAAATAGAGAAATAGTCATGAAAACATGAGAACAAAAGGGGGGATTCAAGGGGAATTCATATTTTCTCAGTAGAGTATCATATAACCAGAGAGCCATATATGCATATAGGCATGGTTCTTTATTTCAAATTTATACTTATTAGTACTTTTGATTAGAATTGAGTTTCAACTGGGATTATTAAACATGAATCAGTTGTGAATGAAATGCATATACAGATATATTTGCACTTAACCGTTCAATATGATTATTCACATTGCCCTAGTTTTATGATTTAATTTTAAAGGATTTGGATTTGAATAATTAAAAATAACAAAAGTAGTTACAGCTTCAATCAGTTGAAAGAAACCTGTTAGCATGATACCTGGTGGCAGTCATCTATAATGTAATGGGGGTGATATTTATTTAGGCCCCACTGATTTCTGCATGGTTAACATGGTAAAAAAAAAAGATTAAAATATTAGGTGACTCTATTTGGCCTTTTTTTGTTCTGTGTTCAATGTTAATTGTGTACCATAGTGTTCAAGATACTCTGCTAGGTACCTATTAGTTTTATCACCGGGTTTGGGTAAATAAATATCTGGGAGTAGATACTGCTGTGTCATAGGGTAGGTACACAGTAGACATGCCTATTTTATACACCTATTATATATATATATGTACACACACACACACACAAAGAGTAGCCATATATAGTAGACTCTACATATAAAAGGAACTCTGGTAGTGGTGGGGTTGGTGTGAAGTATAACAAAAATAAAGTACACAAACCAAAAATGAGTAGCTTAATAAATTTGTAAAAAGTGAACTTACTCCCATAAGCAGCACCAAGATAAAGAATTAACAGAACCCCAAAGCTCCACTTGTCCCCCTTCTCCCACACTCTTCCCTCTATGAAATAACATTCCACAATATGGATATGATAGTGTGATATAATAAGAAAAATGTTTGGCCTTCCTCCAAGCTTCTGAACAAAGCTCTTCAAACCCTTGTATTTTCCAAAGTGATAAGAGCCATAGGAACATCTTTTGTTATAATATTTGGTTCTTGTTCCTGGCTTCTGAAATAGTTCCAGAACCATAAGGTGAAAAGAGTATCATTTCTTGTTCATTATAGGTCCCTTTCAACCACACCTGAATTTATGTTAATGAGGTAGCTTTTGGAAAGCCCCTAGGGATTAGGGCTGGTTGCCACGGGACCCAACATTATTTGTGGAACTTTCAGCCCCACCTCCTGACCTCTGGAGAGAAATGAGGGGTTGAAAGTTTAGTTAATCACTAATGGTCAATGATTTAATCCACCATGTTTATGTAATAAGGCTTATATTAAAGAAACCCTAACCTAAGGGATTCAGAGAGCTTCTGAGATGCTGAACACATGAAGGTGTTTGAAGATAGGGCACACCTGCAGAGCTCGCCAGCTTTGTGCCCTTCCCCACACTTTGTCCTACGTAGTATCTTTTCTGTCTGGCTGTTCCTGAATTGTTTCCTTTTATAGTAAACCAGTAATCTAGTAAGTAAACAGTTTTTCTGAGCTCTGTGAGCTATTCTAGTAAATTACTGAACCTTAAGAGGGAGTCTTGGGAGTCCCTGGTTTATTGTTTGCCACCAGTCAGAAGTATGGGAGGCCTAGACTTCTGATTGGAGTCAGAAGCGGAGGAAGGGCAGTCTTGTAGGACTGAGCCCTTAACCTGTGGGATCTGTGCTAACTCCAGGCAGTCTGTGTCGGAATTGAGTTAAATTGTAGGGTATCTAGTTGGCACCCACCAAGAATTGGGGTATTGCTTGGTGTGGAAAATCTCACATATGTGGCGTCAGAAGTGTTGGTGAGAGTAGAAGTGTTTTCTTTTTGTGAGCATACCATAATTTATTCATTCTACTCTTGATGGATATTTGGGTGTTTTTAGTGTTGACCTGCTATGAATCATGCTATATCCTTTTGTATGACTTTTGATGTCTATATATATGTAGACATTTCTCTTGGGTATATACCCAGGAGTGAGATTTCTGGATCATAGGGATATATATGTTCAACTTTCATTGATGGACCAAAGTTTCTAACACAGTTGCACCAATTTACACTCCCATGAACACTCTCACCCAGTTGTTCAAGATACTTGCCAACACTTGGTTTTGTCTTTTTCATTTTAGCCTTTCTGGTGGGTGTGTAATGGTATAGCATTATGACTTTAATTTGCATTTCCCTAATGCCTAATGATTTTGAGCACATTTTCAAATATTTATTGGCCATTTGGGTGTGTCATCTTTTGTGAGGGACCTTTATTTCTTTTTTCTTATTGATTTGTAAGAGTTCCTTATATAACCTGGAAACAGATCTTTCGTTAAGTTATAGTTGTTACAAATAATCCTCCCAATCTATGGCTTATATTTAATAGCTTTATTGAATAATTTACATACCACACAATTTGCCCATTGTAAGTGTGATGTAGGCAGGTCAGGTCCAAGGACACAGAGGGGGTCCCACAGGACCAGCCAAGAGGGTCCTTGGCTTCTTGCAGTATAGAAATCAAACGGGAGCCAAGAGGAAGTGAGAGCAGAGTTTACTGAAGATACAGAGATACAGACCGAGCATCCGGGAGACTTGGAGAGGAAAGAGAGAGACTGTCATCTTTGCTTGGTTTTGGGGAGGTTTTACTGAGGATAGTGGTCTGGTGTACGTGTCCTCCCACGCATCCAGGAACTAGTCAAAACAAGGACAAGTGCTCAGGTGCCCTCCATAAGTCACCTAATATGCCCTGAAGCCAAGAGTCTTGGCATCAAGGTGTCTGGAGTCAGTGGTCTTAAAAAATGACCTCGCCCAGTTTCTCCTTAAATGTTATCTATCATACTGGAAGACTCCAAAGAAATCAGTAACTCCTTGACCTTGATGAGGAGGACATACATTAAGGCATGGGTAAAGCAGAGGTGCAGGTCCTTGCAAGAATAGAGGCAGCAAAAAAGCAGTCCTTCATGGGGTCCCTTCAGTTTCCTATCTCAAGTGTACAGTTCAGTGATTTTTAGTACATTGTGCAGTTGTGAAATCATCCCTGCAATTCAGTTTTTTATTAACATTTTTTAAATTTAATTTTTAAAAATTACAATAGACATTTATTTAAAGTAGTACATTTACAGCCCAAATAGTTCTCAATTGTACACTTCAGATTTACCCAACTTCTTAAAAATATTTGAGGGCAGCTGCAACCACAGATTTCAACTGCATGATTATTTCTTTGCCCATTCTTCTCTCTCTTCTGTTTCCCAAATAACTTCTTTCAAGTAGGGTTCAAGTAGAATTTATCCTCCTCATATTTTGTCCACTGCTCATTAGGCATGATCTGCTGCCTCGTGGTCAGATCCAGTGCTCTCTCAGTGTGAAACACCCTGTGGGTATACAGGTTCTCAGGAAGCCTTATGGCCTCTTTCACATCATCATTCTCATATACTGTATCATCTCACACTAACTCCAGTTTATTGAACCCTGTGGCATCATGGTACCATTTCCGAATACCCTCCAGCCACTGGCTGGATGCTGCAATAGCAGGCCTGCTTGCCGTTTTGATCTCGAGACCTCACAATTCAGTTTTAAAATACTTCCCTCACCCCAGAAGATTCCCTCCTACCTATTCCCTCTCAATCTCGCTCCAACATTCAGCCACAGGCAACCACTGATCTGTGTCAAGAAGTGGCTATCTTCATGGTTCTACACAGTTAGGCCTTTCTGAGAAAACATTATTGGCACTTGGGTTAAAGGACAAGCCTTGGAAGTTAAAGGGTATTGGATAGACCTTGAACCATCTGCTCTCATCCGAAGGGTAATAAAACTTACCTCTTCCAGAGCCAAATGCTTTGCATTCTGTGGTGCAGACTTAATTCATTTACATTCCAAAGGATTGTGAAAGCCTGCAGAGCAGAGGTTTCTCCTTTTTTCTCAGAAGGGGAGGAGGGGAGAGGTATCCTGTTTCTATATAAAACCCCAATTCCTAATCTCAGGGTTCTGCTCCTGTGGTACGACTCCTGGACACGGAGTCCTAACCATGTGGCTGTTATGAGGTCACCTCTGGGAAACTGGTGATGTCATCATGAGTAAATAATAACAATGACTCTGATCTCTACCCCAGCAAGGTCAGGCTTTCTTTCAGGATAACTATGAAGAAATATAAATAGTAAAAATGTATCAATTTTGCTGACAAGGATGGGATCCTGTTTGAAACCTGGTTTGCCGGAAGAGTCACAGGAGAACCTCATAGGCTGACTAACAGGATTTGAGAGATGTCAACAGAATTAGTGGCTACCATTTTGAAAGGATGGGGAGACCTTTGTTGGCTGAGGAGCGGGAGGTAGGATTGGAACAAGCAGCCCAAATGGTGCTTTTGGTTTTTGTTCTTTCTTCCAGGCAAGGGAAGAAAAGGTCCAGGAATTCCCCAAATTGGGCTGTGGGTAGGTAGACAAGACGTCTCAGTTGCTTTCTCCTCCAGGCTAGATGAGAAAGAGCAGGAATTCCTAAAGGTGGGCTTTGGGTAGGCCCCAAACAGTAGAAATTACTTTGTTTATTGCTTTCTCCTGTAGACAGGAGGAAAAAGCATTAATTAGTTACCAAAACTGTAGTAAGGCTTTGGGCACTGCAGCTGCTAAGCTGCTCAAACCTGAAGGGAGATAGATCTCACTTGTTCCTATGGAAACACTTTGCTTCTCCCCTCCCCCACTCCCCTTCTACCGTGATCTCTACTGCTAAAGGTTTAAGTGTGGGGCTCAGGACTTCCCGTTACCAGGGGGGATGAGGGTAGCTCTACACACTCATCTCTTTATGCTGGGGAACTTTAGGAGGGGAGGAATTAAGATGTCAATCATTTGCTGGACACAGGTGTCTCTGTGCCTAGTTCTGTGGCAGGAAGTGGTGTGGGACTCAGGGATGGATAATGAAGGTACTAAAAATGAAAAATGTGGAGCCATAGAGGACAGAAAGAAACAGCGCAACCATAGCCCGGATGCTAGGGAAGTACACAGGCATGGAGCCAAAGAAAGAAGGGAAAAACCTTTCCACTTATCCACTTACCTAGTCTGATGGTCACTGCAGCCACTTCTCCCCGCTGGAAAGTAATAGCTTATCTTGGCAGCAGTTACTGTAATCTTTGAAAGGCTAAGTTAACTCTTAGGGCTTTGAGCAAAACCTGAAGAAAAGAAAGACAAGTATAATAAAAAGACTGTATACTTTATTTTTACATGTATGTGGGCACCTTCACTGGAAAATGAAGACCCAAAGAAGTAGCTAGAGTTGAATGCTACGTACTAGGTTGGACAAAGGGTGGTAAATTGTAAGAACGTGACAAAACAAAGGGGTTTGGGCTAGGGCAGTTAATTGTGGAAACGTGACTAGAGAGATGAGGATCAGTTTAACAAGTTTGTACAGATTTCTCTCAGCCTTCAGTCCCCTTCTCTGGTGACGAGAATGTCTTCCTTCCTCCTGGTACTGGGAGGGCACTTTTTAAAAAATTTTTTTATTGTTATGTTAATCATCATACATCATTAGTTTTTGATGTAGTGTTCCATGATTCATTGTTTGTGCATAACACCCAGTGCTCCATGCAGAATGTGCCCTCTTTAATACCCATCACCAGGCTAACCCATCCTCCCACCCCCCTCCCCTCTAGAACCCTCAGTTTGTTTTTCAGAGTCCATCGTCTCTCATGGTTCGTCTCCCCCTCTGATTCCCCCCCTTCATTTATCCCTTCCTACTATCTTTTTTTTTTCTTAACATATATTGCATTATTTGTTTCAGAGGTACAGATCTGTGATTCAACAGTCTTGCACAATTCATAGCGTTCACTATAGCACATACCCTCCCCAGTGTCTATCACCCAGCCACCCCATCCCTCCCACCCCACTCCCCACTCCAGCAACAGGGAGGGCACTTTTCATGGGAGTTTTATCTCCTGCCTTCCAGAAGACAAAGGAAGGTCAGAGGTCCCTTCTTGCATCTGCCATTTTTAACTTGCCTTTAACTCACTCAAAGTAACCAATATGCCAAGACAGCATATTTTGGGGTGATAGACCCTGAACCCCTACATTTTGTTGCTGAATTAAGTGTGACTGCATAGTAAAAAGTAATGTGGATGCTACATGCTTGTAATTCCCTACCTCCCAGGTAGGGAGGGGATTGATAGTCCAATCACAAAAAGCTACAAATAGAGAAACGTTAGTGGGACATGTATTAGAATGCATCTCCATGACTGATGAATTATGCTATAATTTTTTTGCTGAAAAAGAGCCTCTGGAAGTTCTAGTGATGGTGAGGTGAGAAAATACAGTTTCAGATGCTACCTCAAATCAAGGTTTTGTGTCTGTTAACTTTAGTTATAAAAATTTTTTTTCTCATAGTTGTTTAGGATTTAGAAGTTCAGTTGAAAGTATCCACCAGTCATTCACAGCTCTCAAGGTTGAAGGAACATTAATTCTTTATTGTTTCCAGAGAGATTACTATGTCCTCTTGAAAATTGTTTTTGGATTTTTATTCTGAAACACAAATTTCACTTTTCTTTGATTCATAAGATGTTCCTCACTTAAAATTTTCAGCTAGAGAATTTCTGCAAAGAGTGACTATGTAGACATTTCTCATGAGCTTATGTTATTTTCTTGCTCCTTTGCAGTTGTTGGGATTAATTTTACACAAAATTGCATAAACCAATTGACCAAGAATATAAGATTGTAGAAAAATTTGAGAGAAAGGAAACTTCAAGTCATAGATATGAAATGGAAGGTTAGGTAACGTGTTTGCCCAACTCACAAGGACATTTTGTTATCCTGGGTTTAATAATGTCATAGCTAGCCTATACATCAACAGACTTCATGGAGATGCTACAACCCAGCTTAAGAAAAACCTATCTTCAAAGAAGAATTCCTGCTCTGCCAAATTGGAGAAGTTTATAATAGAACACCCAAGGATAGGAGCTATAGTCCATGTGTCTTCATAATTCTATGAAGACATAGAGGTTTATTTGCTATTTATGTTTTTTTTCCTTTCACCACTTGCTACAAAAAAAAATATTCACAATTTAAGCCCCCACCTCTCCTTTCTGGAAACTCTCATTTTAGCTAATGTATTCTGTGATATTCAAAGTAGTGTTAGAATAATAATGTTCTGCCCTGTTAGGTAATAAAGATTATATAGATAAAATTGGCTCTCAATTTTGTGTGACTTTCGCTTGGCTTTTGCTATAACACTTTGTTTTTATAACTATACATTATTAGAGTTACTTTTTTATAGTGCTAGAAATGTCTGCATTTCACATTATTGCTATTATTATGAGGAAAGTATTAGGGATGATTAGTTCTATTCTCAACAGTGAAATCCCTATATAAGAAATGGAAAGCAAACAAAAAAAAATGGAAAACGGAAACTCAAGCAAATATAGCTGAACATATGGACATACGTGATTGTTTTATTTATTCATTCAAAAAATATATATTGAATGCTGACTATGAGCCAGGTATTGCTTTATATACTGATGAGACAGATGTAAACAGACATAAACCACTTTTTTTTTTAAGATTTTATTTATTTATTTGAGAGAGTGAGTGAGAGAGCACAAGCTGGTGGGGAGGCGGAGGGAGAGAGAGAAAAGCAGGCTCCCGACGCGGGGCTCGATCCCAGGACCCTGAGATCATGACCCGAGCTGAAGGCAGGCACTCAACCGACCGAGCCACCCAGGCGCCCCAGACATAAACCACTTTTAAGAAGCTTATACTCTAGAGGGAAGAGTCAGAGAATAAAGAAAATATGTAAGTAAAATATGAACTATATTAAAGGGTGAGAAGTGCTACGGAGAGAGATCAATTAGGGAAGAAGTGTGGGGGAGATGAGGATGTCTATTTGATTGGTGTATGTTTCCCAGGAGAATGTACACGACCTGAAGGCAGGAACTCTGTCTGATGATCCTTGTCACCAGACCCTAGCAGATACCATTACATGTGGCACTTCACAAATGTTGAATAAATGGGTGGATAAACTTGGCGTTGAATGAATCCTCCCCTTTTCCTGATGTACTTTTTCCTTTTCATATTACTTTATATAGTACTTATATACAGCAGTCCCAAGACCTCCAGCAGATGCCTGAAACTGCAGATAATGTCTAACCCTATATATATACTATATTTTTTCCTATACCTACATACCTATGATAAAGCTTAATTTATAAATTAAGCACAGTAAGAGATTAACAGCAATAACTAATAAAAAAATAACAATTATAACAACATGCTGGAATAAAAGTTGCATGAATGTACTCTCTCTCTCTCTCTCAAATATCTTATTGTACTGAACTCAGCCTTCTTGTGATGATGTGAGATGAAAAAAGTCCCAGAGTGCTGAAATGAAGCGAGGTGAATGACATAGGCATTGGGATGGCTACAAGGGACCTGATGATACAGAAGAAGGAGGATCACCTACTTCCGGACTACAGTGGACTTAGAGTAACTGAAACCGCGGAAAGCAAAGTTGTGGCTAAGGCAGGAGACTATGTATATAATTTGCTTATTAGTTATGTTCATTATTTATTGTCTGCCTAACTTGGCAAGAGTGTAACCTGCACAAAGGTAAGAATTTTTATTCATTTTGTTCATTGATACATCCCAAGCCCCTAGAATTTTACCTGACAAATAGTAGAATTTAATAAATATTTGTTGAATGAATGTATATCTTTCTGCCAACACCTATTCTGATGGCTACTGACAAATTCACAATTTGGGTGCTCAAGAATCCTATGAATAAAATGCTTAAGAAGCTAATCCTGATGCCAAATTCATGGACCGTGGAATAGCAAATGTTAAAGTGTATTTACTGTATACTTATTCAGCTGTCAGTGGGCCAGTGTTTTCTCTGTCCTTCAGATTTTCAAAAAGGGCCTGGTCAAGAAAACTGTAACATTCACTCAATTTTTTGAAAAGTGAAGTAAGAGTATGTAAATATAGATGAAACAACTCCTTTAGTAGACTTGACAGACCTGGGGTGGATGTTTTCACTGGAAAGGGACCATAAGGGTTTGTTGCTTTTTTGTTCACATTAACTGTTTTATATCCTTTCTCATCCAAGATGCATGGCCATATCCACAAGCTGTTTTCTGACAAAACTAGTGGGAAACTTATTTTTCAGTCCAGGACTTTCTTTTGGTCTCCTGGTAAAAGGATCAGAGGTTTTAAAGAGCTGCAGTTTACACTTGAAAGAGCCACGGACAGCTCTAGAAATGCAGCCTGAGAATCATAGTTTAGGAGAATGACGCCTGAGACTAAATGTCCAGTATTAACACAGTTTTAATGATTAGGGCATGAAAGTCAACTGTAGAGGATTTTCCTTCCTGGATGTCTTGAAAGACCTAGAGGTTTGCTGACAGCATTTTGAAAATATTTTTGTTCATTATTTATAGATAACTATTATGTTAGACTTTAGTTTTTTAAGGGCAAGACAGACTTTAAAAAAAAAAAGATTTTATTTATTTGAGAGAGAGAGAGTAAGCACAGCACATGAGCAGGGGGAGGGGCAGAAGCAGACTCCCTGTTGAGCAGGGAGCCCAGGAGCATGACCTAACCAACTGAGCCACCCAGGCGCTCTGCAAGACAGACTTCTCTTAAATCACAGTCTACCTAGCACCATGTGCAGGTGGCAGGTATTCTTACAAATAGCGAACATCTGTGAAGCCATTTCCAGATAGAAGCCTGTGGGCTAATTTATTTCCATTGAAAAAGTTATGGGCATTAATAGAGAACTTAAAATCACATCCCCACGGTATCTACTTTGTGTAAGAGTAGGATCATTATAAATGTTATAGATTAACAAAATAACATTTTTCTCTATGAAATAGCCAAGTGGAAACACCTCTTATTTGCAAAATCCATATTATAAATAATATATAAATATATTTTACATATTTATATATTTAAAATACATATATATTTTATATATTTTTATATTTTTATATATAAATAATATGGTTGTTAGAAAATCATGACTTCAATTCCCTATTTGTAAAGATTTTTGTTGTTAAGATGAATAATATAATTTTATCTAGAAACTAGATCAGGAAAACCACACTAAATTTGCTAGTGCTATAAAATAAGTCATTTTAATAATAAAGACACATAAATAAAGTGTTTATTACAGAAACAATAAAGTTGTCTCTCAACCCCGTACAACACTGAATTTCCAAGTAATTTGTAAGGAATATATTCATCTTTTTACATTCAAAATAATGGTTGAACAATGATGATTATCATTTTTTCTGACTAATTTTCTTTTTATATTCTATGAATTCACACAGTATTACAGTAATTTATAGTATTACAGTGCTTGGTAATCTTGAAGATATGAAATAAACTTCTAACAGTATATAGAAAATAAAAATTAAAGTCATTTGTATAACTTTTTATGAAAACAAAATATTTTTCTGTAAAATAAATTATGTACTTTACGTTGAAATGTCATTCTGTTAAAGTGTTTAGAAAATAGTTACATTCACGTTTTGGCAGTGTGCTCAAACATTCTTATTTGCCATTCCCTCATGCGTGATAAAATGAGGTGCAAGCTGTTTACACAGGAGGAAACAGCTTATTTTCACAGGAAAGGAAATGATACGTGAAATGGAATTAATTTAAAAAACCAAGTATCATAAGATGGAGATACAATAATTCACTAAGAAAAAATATTTTTCAAGGCCTTTTGAGGTGAGGCAACCTTTGTACTTGATCAAAGGTAGTTTTCATCATGCTACCCTGTAACTTGCATCAAATTAACATATTCATGGATTGCAGTTTAAAGCAAGTGTTTGGTCCGTTGACCGAAACACAGCAGCTGAAATCCTTAACGAGCACTTTCACAAAGGAGCAAAAGAAACAAGCATCTCCATTCTCCTCCAAGTGTGGCTCGCAAGGGTAGCTAGCACCTTTGGCACTGAATAGCCCTGTTTTCCCTGTGGCCAACACATGAAAGTAAGTCTGGTGCTTATGGCGGTGGTATTATCGAGCCAGATTTGCTGGTTTACCTAGAAAACAGCTAAAAGACTAAGACTGACTTAAGTTTAACCAGCCAGGAAAAAACGTGTACTTATCCACGGTGATGGCAAACACCGGAACGGCAATTTGAAAATGAACCTGCTTTCTGCTGTTTCTTCTTGGTCTTACTTTTCTTCTGCTTTTTCTCAGCCTTATTTTTGCTTGGCTTCTTTTTCTTGTATTCCTCTTTATACCATGGTCCCCAGACTCCCCCATTGAGCCGAGGGTTACTCCTGGGGTCTTTGGGGGGGTACCTGACAGGCACTGCGGTTTTGTTGAATTGCGAGAGCCTCCGTAGCAGCTGCTTCACGATTCCAGGATACCTGTGAGACAGGTCCACTCTCTCATATGGGTCGGCTGTGATGTTGAAGAGCCATACGCTTTTGCTGGTCGACAAGGTGATTCGTTCGTTGTGCCACCGGTTGGGCCCCAGGTTGCTGAAAGACTGAGGGGGAACCCAGTCACTGTAGCCAGGGTTTCCTGTAAGCAGTTTCCAGTGCTGCACCCTGATGGCTGACTGGATGGCGGTGTTCCAAATCCCGTAGCCTGCTGCCCAGGAGCCATTTTTTGCCTTGGTATAAATGGGGTCAATGTTGTGCAAAATATCCACCCGGGGCGAACGAAGGCCCTCACTTATGGTTTCCCAGACATCGTAGCCATCCAGCTGAATGTCCTCATCAATCTGTCCTTCAGCCAGTGAAATCAGAGTGGGGTACCAGTCGGTGATGTGCACAAGCTCCTTACACACGGTTCCCTTGTTTTTCAGAAGTGGACTATGCACAAAGCCGACAGCCCGAATGCCCCCTTCCCAGTATGTTCCTTTGCTACCTCTGAGAGGCCAGTTACTTCCTCCTGCTGTGGGCTGGCCGCCATTATCTGAAGAGTATATGATAATGCTGTTGTTATAGAAACCATATGTCTTCAGGGCCAGGGTCACATTGTTGATTGCTTCATCTAAGCAGGAAAGCATGGCAGCATACCTCCGCCTATTTATGTTGATAATGGATCTGTAGTGTTCAAAATACCTGCCGGGGGCTTGCAGTGGTGAGTGAACAGCTTGGTAGGCAATATATAAAAATATAGGCTTTCTGGGGTCATGAGAAGCTAAGATTTGCTGAACCCTTTGAGTGTACATCTGTGTGGAGTAGATGCCATTGTCATAGTCCCAGGCAGCGTTGTCATTTTCATACAAGTCATAGCCACACATCCCAGGACTGTCACATTTGTAGTGCGTATAGTAATCACCACTTCCCAAGAGGGAACCAAAAAAGGTATCAAATCCTCTCTTGGTGGGCATACATTCTTTTCTATAAAAACCCAAGTGCCATTTTCCAACCATATGTGTTGAATAGCCAACCTCCTTCAGCTTCTGAGGTAGGGTTGCATTGTCCAGAGGTAAGCAGTTGGGTTGGGTAGGTCTTATGATAGAATGTTGAAGTCCGGTGTGTATCTGATACCTTGACAAGAGTAAAAATGTTGTCAGTGCAGGATAAAAGAGATATTACAATGATTCTTAAATTAAACAACGGTTCTATGAAGAGAAACTTTACCCCAAATGAAATAGGACCAATTCAGCATTTCTACTGTTGACTCAGAAGTCTTATCCTAATTAGCTTCATATTTAACATTTGAAATACATTTGACTCTAAATTAGTCCTTTTGAAACTAAGATTTCACCCCTTACCTCAAAGTACTTTTGTTTTGTTTTTTTGAGAGAGAGTGCGAGTGGGATGGGGGAGGGGCAGAAGGAGAGAGAATCTTGAGCATGGAGCTCAGAGCCCTACACAGGGCTCCATCTCCTGACCCTGATCACGACCTGAGCCGAAATCAAGAGTTGGACGCTTAACCGACTGAGCCACCCAGGCACCCGTATCTCAAGTGTTTTTAAAGTTCTTTTAATGGAATTAATCTGAATAAACTTTAATCTCTTAATTAATTATATGACATAGAAAACTAATGTGATGAGGAAAAGGATACAAATGTTAGAGTAGTATTATTATTAGTTTTTAGTCTAGGGACCTCACATTAGCTTCCGAATCATTTCCTGAGATCTATTTCAAGCTAATTCTGAAGCACTAAAAATACAAGCAAAAGTTATATAAAAGTCTGCTGTTTGATTGTCAAAAAATACGTTATAATTAGTTCCCAACCTGTTAGATCTCTGTAAAGAGAAAGGGAATTTTTCTGGCTCCCAATACATTATTTTGGGAAAACCATTTTAGAGTAACGGTTTTAGCTAATGCCAAGGAAGGATTACATTTTCCCAAAAACAGCAGGAAACAAGTCCTTTCATATTTTTTCCAGTGTCTCCATTTAAAAAAAAATTACATTCACTTATAGTCTAAGAAAACAAGGCAAACATTATACATTAAAATTAAGTGAATGTTAGTTTCCAACATTGTTCTTTTCCCAAGGATATACTGACAAGGACTTTTCCTCAGAGAATGGTTATCATCACATAAGTGTATGAATTTTCATTTGGGTCAAGATGTGTTTATTAGTTCATGACATTTAAAAGCAATTGATTCCATAGTTATTACATAAGTTCAAAAGGACTTTTAAAATAGAAAATACAGAAATTCTGAGAAAATGAAGGTTGCAGAAGGTAGATATGAAAATATTCTTGGAATCAAGTTACAAAGAGTAATATTGAGATCAAAATAAAAAATTTTTAAAATTGATTTAACCTGAAAGGCCAACATGTCATACATACCTTGGGTGAATACTGCAATTTATTTAAATTTTCAAATGATAGTATAGTGTAACTGTGAATTCTTTTGAAGCATCAGTTGCAGTAACATTGATGGTTTTGTAGGATCCATAGGGAAATTTGGTCACTAATGCAAAGCAGCATTCAACATGGGCCCTGTCTACTCTGCTGATCATTAGGCTGTCAAAGTTTCACAATTATCACAATTATGGTAATTTAAAATGTAATAAACTCTCAAAGAAATAAGCATTTCATAAGCATTATTTAGCACCCAATTCATAAAGTATTGTTACTATCCTTGATAATTTCTGATGATCCAGTTCAGGATCCAAAACATTTACTTGTGAAACCATCGATTTTGTATGAGTACATGACAAATTGGTAACACCTATCAATGTAAGCATTGAGTAAATTTAAAAATGGAAAATCTGCATGGGTAAGAATTTTAATGAATTATTAACTAAATTATTCTATGCAGAAAATGTACTTGGCCAGAGTATCTATTCAACTCATTGAATGGCTAACCAATTCAAGTCTTTCTAATCAAATTGGGCATTTTCTCAGCTAGTCCTAAAAGCAAAAGTAATTGAGCCTTTTGAAAAGCATGAAATACAGAAAATGCTCACAAAAAGAGTAGGAAAGAAGAGGTCTGCTTCTTTCAGGAGAGGATACAGTGTTAGCAGATAAGTAAGAGACATCATCAGAACTATTAACTGTATAGTTTCTGTTTTCCCCACAACCTAAAACAGTTTTCATATAGGAAAATTTAGAACCAACAACATAAAGGTTGGGCAGCAGCTCATGAATACAAGCGATCTTTTCAGGACAGACTCTTATTAAATGGATTCAAGACTTTGGGGCCAAATTGGTGAAGTTTGGGGTAGAATTTGTGGCATGGGTTAAGGGTAGAGTTTGGGGGTCAGACAGACCTGAGATTGAATTTGCTCCACTGCTTATTAGCTGTGTGACTTTGGGCAGTACTTAACCCCTCTGATCCTCAGTTTCCTCATCTGTAAAACAGGGATAATAATACATATTGGGTCGTTGTAGCATTGAAAGAGAGCATAGAATTTGATAAGGAGACTACATCAAAGATGACAGGTTTTGCTATTATTACTTCCAAGTTCTGAGTCATATGTTACTTACATATTTGTACAAAGTTTTATTATTTATAGGCCTTCTTTCACATGCATTATTACATTTAGTCCTCACTACAACAGTAAGAAGTAGGATGCTTTTATGTTAATTTTATAGATAGAATAGAGATATAGAGATGACCCCCAACTCCTCCAGCCTGCCCACCAAGCTGGGAAATGATTCCTGAATGACAGGAGTTAAATCTGATGCTCTCTCTATTCTTTTTAAGAGTTAAAATCAGTACTTCTTGGATGCCTGGTTGGCTCAGTCGGTTGAGCATCTGCCTTTGGCTCGGGTTGTGATCCGGGGGTCCTGGGATTGAGCCCCACATCAGGCTCCTTGCTCAGCGGGAAGCCTGCTTCTCCCTCTCCCACTCCCCCTGCTTGTGTTCCCCCTCCCTCTCTCTCTGACAAATAAATAAATAAAATCTTAAAAAAAAATAAAATCAGTACTTTTTGAAAAATCAAAGAGCAGGGGAAAAATGCCATCAGTTTTGAGAAGCAAATCTGTTCTAACTTTCTAATTAAAGAAAGGAAGGATTTTTGTAAATCAAATAGTGAGGTTTATATTGATCCCAGAAAAATCTGAGAACAATTTTTAAGTAGATAATTCGTGAGTATTTCAAAAAGCTAAGTTAGCTTCATTTTCTTTTCTTCTCTGTGTTATTTTATTTAGTTAATTTAAAAAAATTTTTAAGCTTCATTTTCTTTTTTAAAAAATGTCAGTATTAGGTAAACAGTTTAGGAAAATGATGGGCATTTCAAAAATCTGCTCATTTTCTTTTTAATCTGCTCATTTTTTATAAAATAATGAAAAAATAACTGTATGGTAACATTGTATATTCATCATAAGAATGATATTACACATTAATACCAATTAAGGCATACAGATAATTTTCATTTATATGATTTCTCTGGCTTATACAAGTCTGTGGATGAGGCAGGAGTGTTCCATTTATTATTTTCGTCTAATAACAACAAAAACAAAAAACACTGAAACTCAGAGTAATTCAGTGGTTTGTCAAGTTTCACAGCTGTAAGTCTTGAAAAAAAATCTGGAATCCAGATTTTTGGCATTAGAGGGTTTTCCATGAACACTCACAGATTATTGGACAGCTAGACCCATTTCAAGTTTGGATTAATTTATTTGCATTAATCTTCAGTATTTATTCATTTGCTCAGTTAAGCAGTATACTGAGTGTAAAATGTGTGCCAGGGACTAAGTTGTTGTTTGTTTTGTCTACCACCTCCTGGTACCCAAAGCTTTGATATCCTTAAGTGAACTCTAAGTCAAGATCCTTCTTGCAATGGGAGTGACTTTAAAGTATGAGTTCTCGGGGCGCCTGGGTGGCTCAGGCATTAAGTGTCTGCCTTCAGCTCAGGTCGTGATCCCAGGTCCTGGGATCGAGCCCTGCGTCGGGCTTCCTGCTCTGCAGGAAGCCTGCTTCTCTCTCTCCCACTCCCCCTGCTTCTCTCTCTCCCACTCCCCCTGCTTGTGTTCCCTCTCTCGCTATATCTCTCTCTGTCAAATAAATAAATAAAATCTTTAAAAAAATAAAAATAAAAAAATAAAGTATGAGTTCTCTGAACCCTGGGATCAGGTGGGGATGGAGACAGTGCTTTCAGTCATGGAGAACAGCACTGAATGCTAAGAAATTATTTTCTTTCAGGAAGGAGATGGTTGGAATCCAGGGAAGAATCTTTGGCTTGATAGTGACTCTGACTTGGCAGCAGCAACTAGCTTGATGATCAATAAGTCTTCAAAATACACTACAAAATAGTATATTGATTAATTGGTTGAAGACTCCTGATCTGGGAAGTAGTCTCTGGAACAGTACAGCAGGGCTCTTTCCTCGGCTTCAACACACTGGTCATTATTATCCACTTATTATTATAATCCATTATATATCCATATCCATTATCATCCATTATTATCCATGACTTGAACAAAGAAACAGAAGAAATGCTTATCATCTAGGAGGAATAGCTGATATTATAAGTGGCATAATCAAGACTCAAAGTAATATAAATGACCTGAAATGTCGAAACAAAGAAAGTGAGATATAGATCAAAAATCAAGGAAGCGCTCAAAGAGTGAAGGGAATGTCAAAAAGAGGCAGAAGCCTGAATGAGGGGGATCTCACTGGCCAAATATGGGACAATGAGAGTACCAAAATAAATGATGGTAAAAAATAGTAAAAAATTATACCCACTGAATAAAATAGAAACCCTGAGTCCATACTAATATAAATAAATTGGTAAATAATAAAAGTTTGCTATGGAATGGGATAATGACATAGTCGCAGAGTACCTCCCCACAAAACATGTAATAAAAGAGTAACTGTACAGCGATGCCTGGGTGGCTCAGTCGGTTAAGCGTCTGCCTTCAGCAGCTCAGGTCATGGTCCCAGGGTCCTGGGGTCAACTCCCACATTGGGCTCCTTGCTCAGTGGAGAGCCCGCCTCTCTCTCTGCCTGCTCCCCCTGCTTGTGTGCTCTCTCTTTGACAAATAAATAAACAAAATCTTTAAAAGAGTAACTGTACAGTGAAAGCACCTGATAAACACCATATTAATCTAGCGATCAAAGTTAACATCACCAATAACTGGGACAAACCAACATCATGTGCCTCCAGATAGGATGTAATGAGAGGAGCACAGCACTGTTTCCGTGTGTGTCAGCCTAAGATGCATCACCTCAATCTCATCCCGAGAAAACAATGGGCAAACCCAAATTGAGGGATATTCTACAAAATAACCGGTCTAAAATATTCAAAAGTGTCCAGATAATGTAAGTCAAAGAAGGAATGAGTTAATTTTTCCAATTTGAAAGAGAATAAGGAAACCTGACAAATAATTGCAGCATGTGATTCTGAATTGGAATAGTTATGATAAAGGACATACTTTGAGAACTGGCAAATTTTTAATAGGGTCTAAGGATTAAATGGGAATAACAATGTTAATTTCCTGATTTTGATAGTCTTGTGACCAGCGTAGAAAGAGATTTTGTCAGAAATATAAAGTATTAGAGATGATGGGGCATCAGGTTGGCAGTGAACTCCCAAACGGTCCAGAAAAAAATATTATTTGTGCTGTATTTGTATGGTACTTGACTTTTTCCGTAAGTATGAGATTGTTTCAAAATTTTTTTAGAAAGTGTAAGAAAATCTAATTGGGACAAATGGAAGGCACTGCATGTTAAGAAGCAATGATTTACATGTTCGTTATGGATCTGGGAAGTTGGATATATCAGATTATGAATTTGGAAAAAAGCAAAGAGTTAAAATGCTAATAAGATCTTACATTATATAAGGGCAGTGTGCGGATTCTAAGAAGTAATAATCCTACTCTGTGCTAATCAGAACATATCTGGAATAGAGTATTCAATATTTAAGCATGATCCCCCAAATACATGTACATTTATTTATTTATAAATGACACAAATGCAGTACTGTACCAATTTATCAACATTATAAGCATACATGAAATAGAAATTAAGAAGAATGGGATAAAAATAAATAGAAATAGAATTTCTGGTATTTGTTCTTGTATCCTAATGAATGATCCTGCATTGCCCTGGAGTGTATATATTCCAATGTGGAGACCACTGGTACAGAAAGTTGCTTGTAAAGAGATGAGAATTGAAACACAGGGATTAATGAGAAGGCTATTACAGTAGCGTGGGTCAAAGATGATGGTGGCTTGGACTACCACCTAGTGGCAGTAAAAATGGAAGTAAGTGGGTAAATCAGATGTATAATTTAAATTTAGAACTGATAGGACAAAATCAGTGAAGGGAGGGTAGTGGGAAAGGAAAAGGAAAAAAAATCAAGGACTTCTGAATTTGTGGCTTTCATATTTTGGTGAACAGTGGATGGACCAGCTGATCTCTGTTTCGTTCCAAAGTATACAATTATGACTAATGGATAACATTACAAAATGGTAGATTGCAAAACAACAACAACAATGCAAACAACAACAACTACAAAACCCCACAACTAAAAGAAGAAAAAAAAAAAAGACTACATAGTCATCTGCCAGGGATTCTTTAGAAGATGTATTTGAATTGGGAAAGGAGTACTAGGTTATCTCTAAGGTGCCTTCTAAACCTGAGAATTCATGGATCAAGGATGACAGGTCAACGTTTCCTTAAAGAATGCTGTGCAACCTCAGAGCAGTTTACAAAAACAAGTTTATAATATTATGTACAGGTGTTTGATAAAGAAATTTCCATAATGCATCCATATATACTTAAGTTCTTTATTTGAATAATATAAAGTTAGCTTAAAAAATAGGTTTTTCACATAATATTTTTTTTTTTTTAAGATTTTATTTATTTATTTGACAGAGAGAGAGACAGCGAGAGAGGGAACACAAGCAGGGGGAGTGGGAGAGGGAGAAGCAGGCCTCCCGCCAAGCAGGGAGCCCGATACGGGGCTCGATCCCAGGACCCCGGGATCATGACCCAAGCCGAAGGCAGACACTCAACCGACTGAGCCACCCAGGCGCCCCTCACATAATATTTTCTGAATGCAGTAATAATGATTAAAAAATAAACTAATTTTGAAATTTATTCTACTTTTTTGTTACCATCTGGGTACCAGGTGAAGAAAATTCCATATGAACAATAGTGAACCTAGAGTTGATGCCACATCTGTTAACATCAATAGCCATCATTCTCACTTTCCTGCCAACTTAAAAGACAAAAGCTAAGTGGGCCTTTCAGCTTGGCATTAGAACGTGTAAAGACTTCTGTAATCTTTTTAAATATTAATTTATATCACTGGGTTCTGGCAGTGGCAGTAGTTTTGAATTCTCTTTTGTCTAGGAATGTCTAATATAATATTATTGTTTTAATCCAATTACATAGTTAATGTACTCTTATAAATACAAGATACTTATAAAGATAAAACATGAATCCTCACAGTTCCATGCAGACTCCAATGTCTAGGATTGTTACAGAATACAAAATCAGCCAATATGCAGGAGAAATTGGTATTTTGAAGGGAAGGAACCAGGTATAAGACACTAGGTTATGAATCAAATGTCACTCAGATATTTATAAATTAGAAAAATATAACTAATTTTCCATATTCTAAAAGGTGTTCCTTCATCACTTCCTTCCAAAAGACTCCTTTATCTCAAAGACTGTCATTCTATTTATAGGCCTTAATTTCTTTCATCTTTCAGTTAATTATATCTTCTGACAAAGGGTGTAAGTGGGAGAGAGGTACCATAACAACTCAATGTCTAGATTTTTATCTCATGAATTGGATATTCATTCATGAGATGAAAAACTCGTCATGGTTTAGAATGAATCATTTATTTAAAACTCATTCACCTACAATGAGCCAGACACTGCTAACTTTGGGGGTCATAAATTTGTAGAAGATGATTCCTGCTCAAAAAGCACTCAGTTGGTGAGCCCTCTTACTCAACTATAGACCCCAACAGTTAAAATAAAAAAATAGATAAGATCACTTAATTCATGCTCTAAGTAAAACCCATTGTGCTTATTTCTTATCACACTTTCTTGAGGCATTAATGAAGGTGTCTTGCAATGACTGGAACATTCTAACCACCAGGCCAGAAAAACCCAGATAGCAATGGACTGCCTAGAAGACCACACATCCCCTTCCCCACCCACGTTCATGGGCTGAACACACACTGACCCCTATCCATGATCATGTACTCTGCCTGCTCTCTTGCACACACCTCCAACCTCCATCCTCTCCTTATAAAATTTCAGGTTGCCAGTGAAGAGGTCAGTTGTTAAGGCTTGAGCCTGCCACCTCCCCAGCTGCCTGCACCCAAAATAAATTTCTCTCTTTCTCTTTTCTAAAACCCCCTCTTGAATTATTGGCTTCTCTTGTGACAAGTTTATCTGAATTTGTCGGACAACACTGTTGGCAAACCCAGCCAGGAGCTATGCTTTTGATTTGTCAGGATTCCTCGGGATGGAGCAGTGGCTGTGGCAACACACCAGGGCTTCCCCTCATTTCCTCAATTAGAGGCTATGATAGATGGTTAGGTAACAAGTCTAGTGTTAGAGACAGACAACAACTAGAGGATTATCATGACAGGAGTAAACACTGCAAGAAAGACAACCACAGCATTCTCTGAGTACTCACAGAAGGTCAGGAAATGCTCTCAAAAGAGGCCATGTTTGATCTAAGTGCATTCATAGGGGTATCTAGGTGAATATGGGGAAAAGGCAGATATGTGAAACACCCAGAACAATATGGAAAAAAGCACGTAGTCACAAGGGAACATGAATCTGAGGTGATTGTTGAGGGAGGAGGTGCCGGCCAGGTGAAGAGTTGAAGGGAAGGCAAAGAGAGTATTTCAATAAGAGGAGTAGAATGTTCAAATGCACAAAGGGAGAAAATTTGGCCCTCTGTGGATCAACAGTTCAGAATATGAGAACAGAGATTCAGACATATCTTGATGGAAGATGAGACTACAGAGACAAGTAGGTGCCAAGTTACATAGAGTTGTATTACAGCATACAGCTATACAAAGGTTTTTGTACTTAATGTGACACTCACAAGAAACCACCGACATACTTTTGAAAAGAGTAATACATAATAAAAGTTTGCATTAGAAAAAACACTCTGATTGTAGTGTGAAGGGTAGATTGGATTGTAGTGGAACAAGACAAAGGCAGGGATGTTCTGCCCTAGTGTAAGAGATAAACACTGACAGCTGAAACAGAGATGTGTGACAGTAAGGATGAGGGGAGGACTCTAACGAGGCACATCTGAGTGGGCTATAGGCTGTGGGGAACATGGGACAGGGGATGTTAAAAATGAGTCCCAAGTGTCTGGGCTGGGTGGTGGGGTGAAAGGAGTTTTCTTGCATTAAGTTAAGAAATGTAGGAAGAAGAACAGGAATGAATAGGAAGATGATGAATCCTGCTCTGTTTGGTTGGAAGCACCTGTAAGCTATCCAGGTAGAGATGTATACGATGAAATAGCTCTAAGATTTGAGACTCATTAGCATATAGGTGGTGGGTGAATTCATGGGAGCTCATGAGACCATCTAAAGATAAGATGGAGACTGAGGGCCAAAGATGGAGCCCAGGAAATGCTATCACTCAGAAGAAAAGCAAGAGCACCAGTGAAAGAGTTTGAGATGAAATAGCTACTGTGTGAACTAGAGTAGTAAAGGGCAGTTTTAGAGTTGACGGCATCACATACGGTAGAGAAGCCAAGAAAGGTGAGAATTAAAAGACATCAACTGAACTTGGCAATAAGCCTGTATGACCTTGTAGGAGCCAAGGGCAGGCTGCCTCAAGACGGGCTACTTTGGCATGAAATTTATTTTGAGTTAAACACAGCAAATTCAGAAAAAGCTCTTTACCTACCCCACAACTTCCTGGATGTACCAGGAAGAGAGATATTAACGTAAGTTCCTTTTTACCTAAGAAACTTGACCATATAATAGGGTAAACTTTGTTTTCCAAACATCTCCCCTCACCTTCCTGCTAATAGACTTCCTTTCCTCTGTATCCCCAAACCCTTACCCCTCTCCTTAGCCCAGAAAGTCAAATAAACCTCATGTTGCCTGACTGTCTCTGGAAGTTCATGTCTGTGTGGATTTCCCATACATATGAAACTAAATTTGATTTTCTCCTGTTAATCTGTCTTACGTCAATTTGATTCTTAGTCCAGCTAGAAGGACCTTGAAGGGCAGAGGGAATTCTTTCTCCCTGACAACCTGGTAAACCATATTTTAGTAGAAATCCAGATTTTAGTGAGTTGAGACCTGAATGGAATATGAAAACTGTGAAAATATTAATTTTCCACAAAAGTGGAGTTGGGATGCTAGAAGGAACCATACCACTCAACATCAATTACAGGAAGAATTGTCAATTATAGACCCCAACAAAAGAATCTTCGACAGGAAAGAATGATCAATTATAGGCCCTACCAGGAAAAGATATACACTGCATCTTCTACAAGAAATCAACTACTCCAGTTTCTCAGCCAATGAGAAACTGTCATCACCCTGAACTCTTACTTTTTTTTCTTCAATGGATTTTAGTTCAGAACAACCCCTCCCAACTTCCTCCTTCTTGTCTATAAAATAATCTTCCTCTCCTTTGTCTGTTGGACTTGCCTATGGTTTTGCTGTAGCTTGCAGGTCCTGAATTGTAATTCTTTACCATTCCTGAATAAACCCATTTTGCTGGTAAAATAATTGGCTTTTTTTTTATGTTGACAAAATGTATAGAGACAAGTGCTGATGTGGTGAAATGCTTATGATATATTGTTGAGTAAAAGAGCATCTGGCTATGGCAGAATATCTATGGTATTATTACATTTTTATAACAAAAAATGTGTACATTCCACGAGGACAGGGACTGTTCACTACTGTTCTTCTGCATCACCTGGCTCATCATATAGGACATCAATAAAATTTTGTTGAATGATTAAATGAATGAGAGTGAGTGTATATTCACAGAAAGAAAAAGAGAAAGAAAAAATTGTAAAGATACACTCCAAATAGTTAGACATGATTATTTCCAGGGAGATAATAATAAGGGGAAGCTTTCATTCCTGATATATAAATTTACATATAATTTATATATATTATAAATGAAACTTAGATGAAAGGGTGTTAAAAAATTAGCTTACTCTACTCAGACTAATTACATATGGGACTAATTTTTAATCTAAAATAAAAAAAGAAATTAAATGCTAAATGAATGAAAATGTTCATCTCATCAAGGAACATTCTTCCTATTAGGGACATCTACTCAGGAGACCACATTGAGACCAGAAGAAAGCAGATGGAATGAGCTAAATGAATTCTATAATTGTCTTAGAAGACAGAGAAAATGCTCCATTTAACAAAAAAAAAAAAAAAAAAAAAAAGAATAACTTGTCAAGTAACTTAAAAATTCCTGGCTTTGAATGGTCTTTCCTCATCATCAGTGCCTGCTGTTCGTCCTTGCAATTGCCTTGCTCATCCACAATATGTTAACATTTACAACATCAAAGCTTTTGCTACACTGAATAAAGTCTTCCTGGTCTCATTAGAAACATGGCTGCAAATTACATGTTAAGTGACTTCTTTCTGGAAATTTTCCTTTTAAACTTGAAGCCGGCGTCCATCTTGCCAGTTCAGATGAAAGAATGAACACCAGAGGTCATAGTGCCCCAGGCAGGGCTGGACTGACCAAGGAACCTGTAGGAATGCAACTCTACTTGCTTTTAGGTATTAATCAGCACTACCCTAAAGATATAGTCACCAGATGCACCAAATGAATCTCTAGCATAAAGAATAAAGATATTTTTCAGATTCTAAGTCTCTTGAGATGGAAAAGACCTCCAGGAGATCAGACGAAGTAGCACCAGAACACCTGGTAGCATGACCTCATGGACCCCTAATCAGTGGTGTCCCCCTTTTCAGGAGACCCCCACCCCAAATTTTCCCCTTAAAACCCTTCATTTGCAAGCCATCAGGGAGTTTGGAACTTTAGAATATTAGCTCCCATTCTCCTGGGTGGCACCATACTAATAAATACCCTGTCTTTCTTTTCTTTTCTTTTCTTTTTAAGATTTTATGTATTTATTTGACAGAGAGACACACAGCAAGAGAGGGAACAAAAGCAGAGGGAGTGGGGGAGGGAGAAGCAGGCTACCCTCTGAGCATGGAGCCCGATGTGGGGCTCGATCCCAGGACCCTGGGATCATGACCTGAGCCGAAGGCAGACACTTAACGACTGAGCCACCCAGGTGCCCCTAGCCTGTCTTTCTTTACTGCAAAAGCTGAGTGTCAGTTTTTATTGGCTTGCTGCACATCAGGTGGATGAACTTTTATTTTATTCAGTTACAGTTCTATCTATAGTGTGTATGTGAATTTTTGGTAGTTTCCATCAAAAGGCAAATTTACTTCCCAACAGGTCTTCTCCCTGACTCTTTTTTTCCATGTTGTCTTTCCTTCTGGAATTATTCCTTTTGAAGACTGATACTTTCTACTCCATTAAAAAAAAGATTTAAGGGGCGCCTGGGTGGCTCAGTCGTTAAGTGTCTGCTTTCGGCTCAGGTCATGATCCCAGGGTCCTGGGATCTAGCCCCGCATCGGGCTCCCTGCTCCACAGGAAGCCTGCTTCTCCCTCTCCCACTCCCCCTGCTTGTGTTCCCTCTCTCGCTATCTCTCTCTCTGTGTCAAATAAATAAAATCTTAAAAAAAAGAAAGATTTAAGACATAAATAAAAGATTACCAAACATCTGTCTAAATGAACAATGATTTATATAATTAGTTTGTTCCTTTTCTGTAAAATTATTTACAAAGTAAAATTTAACTCCAGAGGTGTATTTATAATTATTTAATTTACAGAGACTATTTTAAGGTCACATATATTCCATAAAGCAAAATGTAACAATACTGTCAAAATAAAATTTTCAATTTTTTTTTTGCTATTCTCTTTACTACCACAGAGTATTATTAAATCAATTTTTTCTAAACGTGCAAGTTTTAACGTCCTCTATTCTAAACAGAAAATGCACTTGAAGGTATGGACCAGAGAATACTTAAATGTTAAACCACATTTCATGTTACCAACTTTACCCTAGAGACAGGATGTGTTAAAGAAAATATCCCTAATATCCTTTGATATTAGAATTCTCAAAGTAACATAGATTCCTTAGAAAAAATTAAAAATCCTTTCAAATATTTTGAAAATATGATCTCTCCATTTTCCTTTGTATGCATTAGTCCATCATTATTGTTATTTCCCTAGAAATAGGACTGCCATATTTATTTATTTACTATTTTTTAAAGATTTTACTGATTTATTTGAAAGAGAGAGCGAGAGAGTGAGAGAATAAGAGAGAGAAAATGAGTGGGGCGTGGGGGGGGAGGAGGGGCTGAGGGAGAGGGAGAAGTGATCTCCTTGCTGAGCATGGAGCCCGACATGGGGCTTGATCCCAGGACCCTGAGATCATGACCTGAAGTCAGATGTTTAACTGACTGAGTCACCCAGGTGCCTGAGGACTGCCATATTTAAGTCCAACATTTTCTTTATAGTTCTAACTTTGAAGACAAAAATTATGAAGAGCTTGACATTTATGTTCACCATGTGGCTTCTCTAGGAATTAGCTCCCCAAAAAAGTGGTAACATTCTTGCATTCTTGAACAGAATTACTTCCTCTTAGCCAAGGTTAGGAATTATCTTTCAGATAACTGAGTATCTTTGCACTGAAATTACCACATAGGTGAAAGTCTTTCATGTCAAACTCCTGTAGAACTCATTAGTGTCTTAGCTGCAAGCCAGGTGAAAATAAACTGAAAGTAAAGATGGCTTAGCAGGGAATATGTAACCATTATATAATTGTTGGGGAATGTGATCAAAAAGACATGCCTGTCAATTGACCTTTGAGCTAGCCATGGGCATTAGGAGGCTCCTCACCCTCTCCCTGGTCCTGGGAATGTAGGTTTCACTGTCTTTCCTGCTCCCAGAGGCTGCTCCAAGGACAGAGCCTTGAGATGGTGGTGTGATGTTGAAAGCACCTGCACAGCATAGGTGACTGAGCCCAGTTAGGGACTCTTAATACGTTTTTAAGATTTGGAGGGAGTGTGCAGGGATCCATTCATCTTGCTGCCACCCAAGACAAGCCTTTTTTTTTTTTTTAAAGATTTTATTTATTTATTTGACAGAGACACAGCGAGAGAGGGAACACAAGCTGGGGGTGGGGGGAAGCAGGAAGCAGATGACGTGGGGCTCGATCCCAGGACACTGGGATCATGACCCGAGCCGAAGGCAGATGCTAACAGCTAAGCCACCCAGGCGCCCCCAAGACAAACCTTTTATGTAAGTTCCTTTTGCTAGTATTAAAAATGCCACCCCCCCCCCACAAAAAATGCCACCTACCAACCTGGAGTGGCCTATTTTTTAGGTCTCTCCCTGTTCTCTGTGGAGGGGGACAGGTTTCAGATTACACCAGGAAATCTACAGAGAGTTGTGAACCTACATTCTTCAAAGCCACTAGGTTTACTAATACTTTCAGTTGATTAGCATTATTTTTAAAAGATGCTTATAATTCAGGGCTCAGTGGGTTGGGTGTCTGCCTTTGGCTCAGGTCATGATCTCACGGTCCTGGGATGGAGCCTGCATCCTTTCGGGCTCCCTGCTCAGCAGGGAGCCTGCTTTTCCCTCTCCTCTGCTGCTCCCCCTGCTTTTGCTCACTCCCTCTGTCAAATAAATAAATAAAATCTTAAAAAATATATGCTTATAATTCTATGCTACATAACCGTTTCAACGAAAGAAAAAGAGAATTATTGAATAAAAACTCCATTAATTGGTATGACCAAATTCTCAAGGTTAGAGCCATGCATTTTCACACAGGCATCATTAGACTTAGAACTTAGGCACTAACTGGCATGTATTAGATAATTTTTTTCCTAAAAGCTTAATTCACGGACTTCTGTCTGTGACTTTGCCCTTTTATTGGTTTCTCTCTAAATTCTAATAGTGATGGACTATTGATTCTGTCCTGAATACAGATATTGAACTATTTTGAATAGCTTAGGATTTATTGTTAAAATGGTAGCATTAATAAGCAATTAGTGCTGGCAGATAAGGATGTGGAATTTATATTTTATATTCTGAAGTGTTGAAATTTATGCATAGCTTTAAATGAGAGTAGGAAAATTAGAAATTAAAATGGACCCCTTGCTCTAATAATTATTATACTCTTTCATCTACCATATATATAACAGGATGATTATAGCTGTCTTAATTTTCTGTAATAAAATTTTCATTCAACTATGTTAAAAAAGATTTTATTTATCTGAGAGAGAGAGAGAAAGAGAGGGAGAGACTGAATGCGCACAAGTGGGGGAGGGGCAGAGGGAGAAGGAGAAGCCGACTCCCTGCTGAGCAGGAAGCCCAATGTGGGGCTTGATCCCAGGACCCTGATATCATGACCTGAGCCAAAGGCAGATGCCCTTCAACTTTCTTCTTATGTAGAAAAATGCCCAGAGCATTTGTCATATTATTCTCAAAAAGATTTAGTATGTTTGAAATGTTTCACAGTGATAATAAAAATAATGTTTAAAACTAGAAATAAAAAGGAAAAATAAATATACTCTGAAGATCTCTAATAAAAAAAAGAAACAAAAAACAAAAAAACAACAATAAACCTATTGCCTTGAAACATACCCCGGGGAGGAGATTCTCCCCACTCTGGCTTACCATCAGAATACCTTTATCACAGTTAACCTTCATCTCTCTTGCTACAAGTGCTAGTCAGCCCTCTATTTTTTTTTTTTTTTTCCAGGAAAGTTATCCAAACATTACAAGTAAAGTCGAAAGTACTCATTATACAGGCAGATTATTTTGCTCAGGAGAGGGCTCACTGCTTACAGACTAAAGAGGGCACTAACTGTAAAGTCCACAGGGTTTATTTCACATGTGCTCTGGCAATAATCTTCTTTATTTTCTCCAAAAGGATTGCCCTGGGGGTCAGGGTTGGGTCTACAGCCCCAATGTCTCATAGGACAACCACCCATTTCCCGGGTAGTAAGTGGGAAAATGTATATCTTTCTATTTGTTAGAAATCAGGTTGGTGGAGGGATTAGTAGAGGCCATATTTAACTCTGGACATTCTGCCCAATGACTTGACATCATAGGATGTTTTCTAGGATGTATTGTGGAAATAATCCAGCCTATGTGGTGGTATTGAGAAAAACCCACAGTCTTAGGAATCACAATGTCTGAATTTGAATCCTCCTCCTTACTGGCTATGTAGCCTTGAGACAGCCACTTAACCTGAACCTCAGTGTCTTAGTTTGTAGCAGAGATATTAATATTAGCAATGCATCAACTCCACAGGATTCCCCCCTCCCTTTTTGGTTAGGATTAAATGAAATAAAATGCTTACAACATACTGTAAACTGTAAAATTTCATACAAATGCTCATTATACTAATTATTACTACATCTTATCTTTTCTTGTGCCCTTCCTGTCCATCATCTTTTCAACTCCATCTCCTCTTCCTCCACTGCCCTACTGTGTGCAAGTGATACAACCAAAACCAAACCAAAGCAAATATGTGATTCCATTGCTTGGAACTAGTGAACTAGTATCTTGCCCATTCTCTTTCTTCCCAGCAGTTAGATTGGAATTTCCAATTGTCAAATTGAAGTTTTGCCCACGGAGTTGCTTTCCCTCCCTTTTACTTGACAAATGTGTCAATTCCTCTAAATGTCTATGAGGAATGCAAAAAATATAATTCATATTGCTCTATAGGGAGACCCAAGTTTTGCCAATTACTTAGCCTTATTTTTATGAAATAAATATTCCGAATGGAAACAGTTTGTGACAAGGATAGGTGGTGAGTCTATAGGAATAAATTATGCTGAGTTATAATGACTTATAAACAAAAACCAACTGATCTATTAGTTGTCTGAATCATAATTTCTACTATTAATTTAATACATGCTTCTTGACATATTTCAGAAGTAGAGATAAACTTATTCCCCCAAATTCTATTTTGAGTGCTTTAATATTATTAATTAACGTTTATCTTATCTATAAGAGGGAAGATTTGATAGATAAACCTAAGGTGGAATACACTATCCAATTTTTTTCTTATTCTTTACTCATACCACAACAGATAGATTTCCAAAATATTATACAAATCTGCATTTACGACCTTGGGAAGGCACACCCATTCTTGAGCACAGGTTTCTCAGCTGACTCTATTCTGGAAAGCTCCCAGAAGGTACCATTAAGATTTGCTGCAGTAAAAACTGTCCTTTATGGTACTGCTTCTAGTGCCCACTGCTCCTTTCTTGTGCCATTGAGAAGAATTATATGTCCTCATGCTATACTTCTCCGGCAACTCCTCTAAAAATTTGTGTTATAAGGTCCCAAACTGTTATCCCTATGTTCTCGAGATTTTGCAATCCTAGAGAGTTATGTAAATCCTGAAAACCTATGTTGTTTTAGCTGACTTCTTACTAGGATCCCAAACATGGCTTCTTAAAATTAGTTTAAGGTGTTTTTATAGCAATATAAGGGAAAGTGCACACAAAAGTGCAATGTGCTGAAGATTATATTCAGAAGCTGTATTGATGTAGTTCTTAGATGTCATACTCAGAAAAATAATGTATTGGAAACAAGTTACCAAAAATAGGTCATTCTATTTCAATAGACATTATAATTGGAGGCATATTAAGGGAATAGTAAGTGATTTTGGCCTGTTATCTCCCTTTGTAATTTACCAATGTATTATTAGTGTTCAATATTTCATATGCTTACCAGTAACTTTGAAATTCTATTACCTATCCTTGTCATTAGATTTATTTTACTTCAAATTTACTATCCTGTGAAACAATAGAGCTGAGCAGAAACAAGGAAAGTTCATTTTAGAGATTCTCTATGCCTCAGTTTCCTTATTTGCATAAAATGAGGTTAATAATAGCACCTTTGTTATTGAGTTATCAAGACAATTAAATGAATTCGTAGATCTAAAGTGCTTAGAACAGTTTCTAACAAAGAGAAACACAATAGAAAAAAATTATAGAGTGCAGTGAGGTTATTAGAATTTTGTAGACTTAACACATTTTCCAACCTATTGGTTGTCTGATCTCACCTAACATAGTAAGACTCTCTAAGAAACTACCATTTGTCAAATTTTTGGTGTAGTATTAAAGAATATCCACATTTATCTGAAAACATGGCTCAAATACATCTCTCTCTCCAACTATATGCCTCCATGAAGCTGAATTTTCTTCATATACTTCAATAGTAATAAGGTATAGCAATGAGAAGCCAATTACCTTCTGTCAGACAGAGAGAGAGAGAGAGCACAAGCAAGGGGAAGGTGCAGGCAGAGGGAGAAGCAGGCTCCCCACAGAGCAAGGAGCCCGATGTGGGACTCGATCCCAGGACCCTGGGATCATGACCCATGCTGAAGGCAGAGGCTTAACCAACTGAACCACCCAGGCATCCCAGAAGCCAATTATCTTCTATTAAACTAGCTGTTAAAGAGATTAGCAAAAGTAAAAAATAGTGCTCATCTTCTCATTATTTTTTAGAAAAATGTAGTTATACAGTAGTCCTCCTTAACTGCACTGTTGCCTTCTGTGGTTTCATTTACTCAAGGTCAACCATGGTCCAGAAGCCGTTGATCTTCTTTATATATTGTCAGGTCAACAGTAGCCTGACACCACATCAGAACGCCTATGTAATTCACCTTACTTCATGTTGTTCCATAGGCATTTTATCATCTTACATTATCACAAGAGGAGTAAATCTAGTATAATAATATATTTTGAGGGAGAGAAATCATATTCACATAACAGTTTTATAGCATATTGTTATAATTATTTTATTTTATTATTAGCTATTATTAATCTCTTAGAGAGTTTAATTTTTAAACTTTATCATAGGTGTGTATATATAGGAAAAATAGAGTGTATATAGGTTTTGGTACTTTCTGCAGTTTTAAGCATCCACTGGGAGTTCTTGGACATATCCCCTGTGGATGAGGGGGACTATTGTACTGATAAAAAGATCTTATTTATGTTAACATGTAATTGATTTATATTTTTAAATGAATTGATAAGCAAATATTTTAATTCTCAGTTTTAATTTCTATTATGGTAAAAACAACAGTTAACTCATTTAAACAAATTTCTTTGAGATCCTCAGTGATTTTTAAGAATGTAAGCAGGTCCTGAGGCCAAAAAGTTTGAGGAACACTGATGTCATAAAATTCTCTAAATTATTCTATGGTAAAACTTTCTGAATAGATACATCAATCATTATTAAGGCTAAATAATGAATAATTTTATGAAGCAGTATTTTATAATAAAAAGAACATGAGATTAGCTGTAAAATTTCCAATACTGAATCCATTATTAACTCTGTAGCAAGATGAAACAAATATTTTTTAGTAAGCTGACTCTGACATAATGCACATTAGTCGTGAAAATTTTCCATATCACTTCCTTCAGCTTCTAGAGTAGTTGGCTTTGGTTTTTATAAAAAGTTAAAAATAAATACATAAAAAGGACTATTCTTCATATTTGGGTTGCACTGAAGCTGAGAGACATATCATCTAGACTAGAACATGAGATTCAGCTGAGATCAAACGCTATAGAAAGAGGCGATCATGAGACTGTGAGCTCCTAGTAATTAACAGAATTCCTCGGGAGGGGCTTCTGGGTAGCTCAGTCAGTTGAGCCACCTACTCTTGATTTCTGCTGAGGTCAGGATCTCAGAGTTGTGGGATTGAGTCCTGTGACAACGGTCTCCGTGCTCAGCGTGGAGTCTACTGAAGATTCTCTCTCCTTCTCCTTCTGTCCCATCCCCCACCCTGGCCTGTGCTCTCTCTAAATAAATAAATAAATAAATAAAATCTTAAAAAAAGAAAAGAATACTGGACTTCAATAAGATGTAGGTTAGGAGTTGAAATCAATTTTATGTAAGTGAAATTTCAAAGGAAAGGCTAAAGTCAAATGATAATAAATAGACAGTGCCTTAGGTAAGTCAATTCTGTATGTATCCATATCTGCTTCTGCAAAATGGAATAGTAATACTTCCCTCATAGGGCTATTAAACAGATTAAAACATGTTAATGCAAATGAAATGTCTATGTAAACTACAATGTGCTAAACAAATGGTTACTGTTAATATTGCTGAAGTCATGAGTGGAGTCCTGATTCTGTAATGAGACACATGGCTTTCACATCATGCGTCATCATTTGGATTCATCATTTACCCTTCCTAAACCTAACTTTCCCCATCTGTATGAGAAGGAGGGACATGTCTGAGGTGTGTGGACTTTGGGAGGGAGTCGCTTGTGAAGTGGAGAGCCAGAGAAATGGCAGAAACCTGTTGCTATGCAACATGACCCCACATTTTCAGAAAAGTTAGTCATGACTCAGAAAAGCACTGGGGATCTTGTGGAGACAGGAGAAAGGCAGAGATTCATGGTTCAGTGTGACAAAGAGAGGAATCTGGAATGTGGGCAGATGAAGGAGTGCACGCTGAGAAAGGCAAAGAAAAACAATGGGAATGGCTTTCACTAGCCCTGACTATGGAAGTGAGCTGTGGTTTGTAGTTAAATCTCTACCTCGTGTGACATCTGACTTTCACTTAATATGGTCCCAATCATACACTCGACTTTCTCTTCAGATTGTTGTGAAAATTAAATAAGATAATATGTATAAATTCCCTCTTTGAAGAATGAAATATTATGGAAGTTTAGTTATCATTATTAAGTAACAGGAGCAAGAAGCAAGACAGTCCTGTAGATCCCTCCCATAGAGATAATCTGGTTGTTGAAAGTTTCATATTTAACAGGAAATCATGCTCTGTAAAGTGAGTATGGTTAAGATTTATTAGTGATTTCTAGTAGGAACTAGAAATGCACTGTTTCTATTGAAATGAAGCACTTCCTCTTCAGTATTGAATACAGTGCTCTATGTTCCTTTGAATTTCAATAAAAGAGAAGGCAGCTTGATATTCCTTTGTATAAAGCCAACAGCTAGTTTCTGAGAGAAAAATTAATACTAACATTGTGCCAAAGGTCATAATTATTCTCTATTTCTTGGAACAGGCTAGTTTCAGTGTGAAAGAAAAAATAAAAGCCTTCTACAGAATATTTATGTTTGCATGAGTGTTCAAGTGTCATAAAATATTCTCTAGAAAAGTGTTCAGTAGCTATTAGGTGAACAGGCTTAGAGCACACATTCATAGCACAAAGCAGCAAACAAAAATCATCCAGGATCACTTCACAACATCTTTGTACACTGTGGTCTATTCATACATTTGCAGAAACAGGCCAGAATAACAATTGGTAATACATTTAAAGAAATACACTAGCCAATATCAGGAAAAACTGTAAAACTTCTTATATAAAATAAAAAGTCTGGAATTAGGGAGCCTCTGGGCCTTTCAGTTCTAACATTCTATGAATAAATAATTTTTACTGGCAATTAAAAGCTGAAAGATGGATGGAATTCTCCTAAGATGAAAACTTGCTTAAAGAGAGAAATCATAAAGAATCCAGGGGCCTATATGTCTCTTCAGAGGCTAAGAGTGGCCCATACTTAAATAAAAGTCCATGGAGGGACGTGACTTATGACAATTTGCCTGTTTTAACTGCCTACTATGGGAAAGTCAATTTGGTATTTCATGTACATTATCACATTTTAGAATAAAACTGAAGTTTTACAATTTTTAAATAACCCAGAGGTCCATGATAACTACAAAAGTCACATTTACATTCTTGACGATTTAATCTGGGACACTGACAAGGTGTAGAAGGTATTAGATTAAAAGCAGTGACACCAATAATGACATACTGGAGCATTAACTGGGAATGAAATGGGATGGCTGGATGCTGCAGGCACCTGCTGTGTGGAGCTGAGTGAGACTCATCAAACAAAGAGAGAGAGCAGAATGTTGCTTAAAATTCTCTGAAATAGATATGCAGATACACATTTTAAATGACCGTAACTGTGAAACCAGAGTGTGGAAAGAAAAATTAGAAGCTTTAAACTTTGAGTCAGCTTTGCTTAAAATGAAAAGAAACTATAGGAAACCATGGTATTTGATGACAAGCCTTGAGAGAAAAGAATCTTGTTGACACACATGCTCTGCAACTTCCATAAACTGTGTGGAGTATTACTCATTCCTCCAACAGAAGGAAGAACACAAAGAGCCAGGCTGTTAGGAGACTGGAGGGTGGGAGGTGTGTGCAAAAGATTTAGGTAAGATTCTTTTGGTTTATACATACTCTTTTTCTTCTTATCTTGAATGACAGTTCTTCTGTTTAATGTTTGTTGAGGAGGGGCAAGAGGCTCTCAGAATTATTCACCTGAAACTACAAAATGTGTTTAATCTACCAGGAATGTAACTTTTAACCAAGAGCTAGGTTAAACATAAAGCTGATTAAACAGATTTGCTCATCCAAGATATAAATGAAGCCACCATCTTAGTGATTATTAACCCATAACTCTAGGAATGATCTCACCAGTCTTGTGTTAATTAAACTTGCCAAATGGCATAGCTTCTCCTCTTAGTCAGAAAGCTATAGTCACTTTGTATTTTGCAAACTACAAAAATAAAGGCTGTAACTCAGTATTTTCTAGCCCAAATGCAACATAAAATTTCATCTTTCAGACAGCCACATGCATGCAGACAGCCTGGTGGGCAACACCAGGAATCCCCGGGGTAAGTTGGTGAAAACTTCAGGTGGACAATGAGTCTAAACAAATAGGCAAATATCAATGAATTCTCAAGGAGTCCTAAGAATAAATCAAGTAACAACCATCATGCTTGTACAATGTGAATAGGGCAGATTGTTTTCCTTGTGATTCATCTTCCCTATTCTAGTGGGAAAGAGAACAATATCAACACCACAGTTTGTGTGGAAAGTAATATCTACCACATGGAAAATCATTTAAAAAATATAAGAAATAGGGGTGCCTGGGTGGCTCAGTCAGTTAAGTGTCTGCCTTCAGCTCAGGTCATGATCTCAGGGTCATGGTATGGAGGTCCGGGTTGGGCTCCCGGCTCAGTGGGGAATCTGCTTCTCCCTCTCCCTTTGCCCTCCCACACCCCTCGCCCATGCTCTCTCTCTCTCTCAAATAAATAAATAAAATCTTTAAAAAAATACAAGAAATAGCTCTGTCTCTACTTCTCTTTCCAAGGGCAGTTCTGTGCTTAAGTAAAACATGCCTTAGTCAAAGATGTTATGTTAGGAAAGTAATGAGCTGAAATCTATGGTGTGAAATTAAAAACCAGACCAAATCAAATATTGTTATTAAATTTTATTTTATTTTATTTTTTTTAAAAGATTATTTATTTATTTATTTGACAGAGAGAGACAGCGAGAGTGGGAACACAAGCAGGGGGGGTGGGAGAGGGAGAAGCAGGCTTCCCGCAGAGCAGGGAGGCCGATGTGGGGCTCGATCCCAGGACCCTGAGATCATGACCTGAGCTGAAGGCAGACGCTTAACGACTGAGCCACCCAGGCGCCCCATGTTATTAAATTTTAAATAGCTCCAATTACTAAGAGTTTGCAATCAATGAAGAAATGTAATTTAACACTTAATTTTCATATTTGAAACATAAACAGGAGGATTATTAACAAATATTCTAATTATTCTTTTATGATTAGCTATTGTTCAATGTTTAATTGTGGTATGAGTAACATAATATCATCCTATCAGCTCTATTGCTAAGCTTTTTTTTTTTTTTCAAATATAGAAATATACTAGGTATGTTCTCTAGTTATTTGATGGAAGTAATGGTGGCTTCAACTCCCATCAATCACTATTGTATTTTCACTATGGAGAAAATGATAACATTTAAAGCGTCTTCATACTTTTACTCATACATTACAGAAAACAAAAAAGTCATATTTGGTAATAATTAGATAGCATCAAAGAGTTTTAGAACACCGTGAAACAATATAACATTAACTCAGAGTGCTCCATCTGGTGATTGATTAAACATGTCAGTTTTGTTTGATTATATAAAAGCAACTTACTTTAATACTAGTCAAATCCCTTTCCAGTGTACTCCATGGAACAATGTAATTTGTTGTACTGCATACAAACGTGCTCAGCGAACTATGGAATAATTAATTTTATATATCAACTTGGGTAGGCCATGGTACCCAGATAATTGTTCAAACATTATCCTAGATGTTTCTGTGAAAATATTTTTTTAGATGAGATGAGCATTTAAATGAGCAGATTTTGAATGAAGCAGATTACCCTCCTTAATGTGGGTGGGTATATTCCAATCAGCTGAAGCCTTGATAGAAGAAGACTGATCTCCTCTGAAGAAAAGGGAATTCTGCCTTTGGACTTGAACTGTAGCATCGACCATTCCCTGGGTGTCTAGCCTGATGACTTAGTTTGCAGATTTTGGACTTGCCAGCCTCCCTAATCATGTGAGCCAATTCTTTAAAATCAATCTCTCCCTCTCCCTCTCTCTACATACCCACACTACATCCTCCACACACCCCTCTCTGTACATTTAGTTTCCTTTATGTAATATGATAATAATAGTAGATTTACCACCTAGGGTTATTTTGAGAATGAAGTATTATAATGTACATGAAGTACTTGGCATTTTGTAAGCATTCAATAATTGTTAGATTTCAGTATTATTTAGTATTATTACTATAGTCCTTAATCCTAAAATGCACATTTTTCATAACTTAACAATTCCCAAATTGTGAAGTATTTTATAACTGACTTACATATTTTATGTGGTTTTATATAATATATTGGGTTCTCCACTATTAATGGCATCTTATAATCAATAAAATATGAAATGTATTTCCAGAGCAATGCATAGGTCTAAAATTTGCATATCAAAGTGATACAAATTCTAAAAGAACCATAAGAAGTAAATTAGGCAGAAACATTGAGATGAATAGCTCAGAACAAAGATAATTTGTTTTATTTTATGCCATACTATAAAACTTCAAATTTATGTCCCTACCCTTCACATTATGAAGGCTTTCCAGCAAATATTTACTTTTGTCTGTTTAAAGGTAGAAGAAAAGACCCATAGCTCTTTAGTCTTCTTTAGCTGTATAACTAACTTCTTTCTTCCCTCCTTTATTTATTCCCTCCCTCCCTTCTCCAACAATGTGCTGCTCAAACAAAGGTGAATAAGACATAGTGCTTTATCTTAAGGACTTTATAGCCAAATAATAAAAGATAAATGTCCAGGTGATTTCAATTCAGTGTGTTAAGTGCTTAAATAGGGGTGATGACAGAGTGATATGGGGACTCAAATGTTTGTAGATCAAGAAAGTTCAAGGAAATGTTCCCTGGGAAATATTTAAGCAGAGACCAGAATGTAGAATGGAAAGGTGAAGAAGGGTGGGAAAGAACCTTTCAAACTGAGGCTAGATGATGTGAACAGGCGCAGTGGTAGAATTTTAAGTAGTTCAATATGGTAGGCAAGTGCCAGGGTTGGGGATGCGGGTAAGGGTCTTTGTGTGGTAAAAGCTTAGGTAAAACTAGCTAACTGGGATGTCTGCTGCTATGACTTTGCCAGTAGAACTCTATAGTTTGCTCTAGTTTTCAAGTTACAGCAAGGAGAGAGTACATCTACTAAGGAATGCAGAACCATAAAGTTTTAAAAAGTAGAATCTGGAAGAGACAGGCATGGAGCCATGGGGCTGTCCACAAAATGCAGGATTAGGCAATGAGGTATACCAGAAAAGAACTGTGCAATGAGGCAATGGAGCCCAGTTATGAGGGAGGGAAATACTGAAATAGAAAATGGGAGTTCTAGAAGCCAACTTCATACACCTCATTTTTCACAATGTCCGGTCAATCAGAGGAAGTTCCATAGAAGGAGGGCTAGCTTCACTGCAGACAGTACAACAGTGTGGGTTGCTGTGAAGAGGTATGTGAGAACAGCATCTTCACAAACTCAGAAGGGAAAAAAAAAAGATGAACCCTGTGAGAACTAAACTACAAAATTAACATGTTAGGCAAGAATTGTGGTATATGTAAGTCATTTGGTGGCGACTGTTAATTTTACCTTAGCACATATATAAAAAGGAATGAATGTGTAACTCAGAATGAGGAACAATGATTTGCAAGTCATCCAAAAAAATAAATCAGAGTGGCAGTTTTTAACTTTTGTGTCTCTGAGATTGCCCTGTCATTTGGACACCTCATTTATTGGACTCGTCAATCCGTCCAGGTCCTGAGACAAGTTTATCCCTATAGCGAAAATACCAGTACTTTATCTTATGATCCTGGCTATTAAGAATCTAAGAATGATCTAATAATCTAAGAAAAAGGTTCATTTTCAACGCAGTGCCTGAAAAATACCACACCCTGAATCAAGGAAACTTAAAAGTTAAATATCATCCAATTAAGTATCAACAATTAAGTACTGCTTTTTAATTTGATTTTTCAATATGGTCCACACATGTTTCTAAGTCTGCTAACTGTAGCCAATAGAAGTATAAATAAATGTGCGTAAAAATAAAGACTGTTAATGGCTCAGCTTCCTCTGCTTTGGCCCAAATTCAACATTTTGAGCAAGAAGAAAAACAATAAGTATGAATTTTTCCTCTTCATTAAAAACTTTACACTCCTTTTGGACCTGCCATTATCCCATTATCCAAGATTAAGTGAAGAGGGGAAAAGAATTAATGAGATAACCAAAGTAAAAAAGGGTAGAGGAGAAGGTCAATTGCTCTATGAAAGGAGTAGCTATTGTTTCCACCTGTTTAGAAGAGAGGAAAGCCACCCTCAAGAAAGACTAGGTATACTCTCCCCTGCTCCATCCCTGATTTTATTATGTTACTGAACTTTGTTTAAAGTAAATGTCTCCAAGAAAGTATTTTTACCTAGTCATGATTAAAAATAATTTTTAGATTATTTTGGAATGGACAATGTCTTTCGTCTGAGGACGCTTTGCAAGCAAGCAAGAACTTATGTCAAGAGGCTCAAAAGATCTGCAAGAAAAAAGTAATAATTATAAGAACAAATAAAAAATAAAAATTAGAATTAAATTGAAACGCAGGAAATATCTTGATCCAGGAGTAATTAAAATGCACTTTAATGTCTGAATCAAGACAAACTGAAATGTAAACATGGGGGCAATGAAATTATTAATCTCAATCAAGAAAAAGTGATGAGATTAATAAGAAGCCAACAGAGACAGAAACTGAACATCATAGCCTCAAAAATGGCAATGAAGAGAATCTGCTAAAAAGTCAGAAAATGATGCAAGGAATGAAAGAAGAGGTAAATAGTTCAGAGACTTAAACAATTTGCTATTATTTAGTTGGCAATTACCTGGTTTTTATTCATAAGCAGAGGATTTAAGAGCATAAATGTATTTTTTTTTTAAAGATTTTATTTATTCATTCGACAGAGAGACACAGAGAGAGAGGGAACACAAGCCGGGAAGCGGGAGAGGGAGAAGCAGGCTTCCCACAGAGCAGGGAGCCCGATGCGGGGCTCGATCCCAGGACCCTGGGATCATGACCTGAGCCGAAGGCAGACGCTTAACCGACTGAGCCACTCAGGCGCCCCCATAAATGTATTTTTTAAGGTTTTATTTTTTTAAGTAATCTCCACATCCAATGTGGGGCTCGAACCTACAACCCTGAAATTGAGAGCCACACACTCCACCAACTGAGCCAGCCAGGCGCCCCATAGTATATATGTATTTTTAGAATAATTAAATCTGATGCATGGACCAGAAAATTGGCTTGCCCAGAGAACTAAGTCCCTTTTACCACAATAAAGCTAAATATTATTAGACTCTGGAGAACTGAAGGGAAATACGGGGAAAACAAATCATATTATGTGAAACTCCAGATTTTCCCATGAAGTCAATGTCAAAACATATGTGAATTTTTGGAACCACAGTATCAGCCTAGATCTGACAAAACTCATAAAAGATATACCCTAAAAGGCCTTTTTTTTTTTTTTTATAAGCTAAGATCAACTTAGGCTAAATTTCTGCAGAATATCATCAATTTATAAATGATCTAAGGCAGAATTTCCTAGCAAAAAGTTAGACTTTTTTTTTTTTTAGTTAGACTCTATTCTTATTCACATTCTACCTTTCCACTTATGAACAGTAAACATCATTTGTTAAACATGTTTATTTCCCAATAGTATATTCTCAGTTCTGTAGGCCATAGGCAAGGTGCTCTCTCACACCATTGACAGGTCCCCACCACTCTCCTGCTCAGCACCAGTCCTATTTGTTCACACCCTAGGTAAAACCTGGGTCTCTCATGTCTCAGTCTCTAATTTCCATAAGGCCCTGTATATTCATCTTTCTGTTCCCATCCCTGACTCCTCCCCAGCACACTGTGCCCTCTGGAGCTCTCAGCCAGTCATAAGCATAGTCCCCTTTATCTTCAGTCTCCTCTTGAATGGGATCTTTATCTTCTGGTTTCCACTGAAAACTGGCTCTCTTGTGAAGACACTCCATCCCCTATAACATTCTCAAGTGGTGGCTCTTCTCTTTTTGATACCTCTCACACCACTGGGCCTGGAAGAGCCCTGGAATGCAAATACCCCACTTACATTTTATTACCACTTCCAAACAATTCTCTTTCTTCTCCCTATAATGCCAAACTTTGAATCCCATGTTATCAGATTATAGAATCTACTGTATATCATTTTTCTAGCACCCCCTTTCCATGTCATTCTTCCCTTTCAGTTCTTGAAGATTTTGGCTCTTATTGTACTGTAAAACATTCTTCAGTTCTACTTCAATATCCACACAAATGATTCTTCCAATGCCCTGGACTCTTGATTTCTTGACTTCCTCTCCTCCCATGGTCTTTTAATCCAGCTACCAACTCCAGTGATCATGCCCTAGAAGATCTTCTCACTACCATTTATGGAAACCCCACTCTAACCACAATTTTAAGCACCTCATTCTCTAATCACTGTTTCCAACTTTTTTTTCCTGCTCATTCCTTCTAATATCTTAATAAAAAATCTGTTCTCTTTGAGACTAGTAATCCATTTATTATACTACCTTTCCACTACCCCTATACCCAATTGCCTAGTTTAAATTCCACATACCATCATTGTAGTTATCTTCTTACACATGTGTACTACTCTCTTTCCTTCCCTCTAACTTTATCATACTCTTTTGGTAAAACTCCAATTTTGATTAAATCCAACTCTCTGCCTAACCCATTTCCAGAGAACAACCTAAAATGAAGTGTACTGGTCTAACGTTAAAGTCATGATCACTAATCTCAAGTGGGCCCTGGTGCTGGCCCTAGTCTTTATTTTCCTCCTTCATCGCCTCTCACTTTCTTAGATACATATTTCATACCATACTCTTCTCCTCAGATCTCTAACAGCTCCTCCCTCTCCCTCCCTCTTGCTGGTAAAGTTACTTATTTCACAAAGGAAACAGAATCACTCAGATTCTGTTCTAACTTCCATAAGTTACTCAATTTAATCTACCACCTCCTTGCTTCTGTATTCATAACACCCTGTCTTCCTTCCTGTGTTCATGGCTAATGCCAATCCCTCACCTTGTGCACTAGATCTCATCCTCTCTTGCCTACTCAAGAACATCCTTCTATATTCAGCATCAGCAAATTTTGCCTCTCTGTTGAACCATTCCCATCAGCTAACATATGCTGTTGCTATTATTTATTCCAACTTACAAACATCTTCTCTTGACCTTATTTCCCTTTCCAGGTATTGCCCTGTTTTGTTTTGTTTTTTCACTTTTACATCAAAACTCCTTGAAATACTTGTTGATACCTGTTGTCTCCATCTAGTTTTCTCCCATCCTCTTTTGCATATATTCTGGTAAGTTTTTCTATTTACCGTTCTACTACAAGATCACCATTGACCTCCATGTTGTTAAAGCCAATGATCAATGTTCAGCCTTCCTCTCACTTGATCCATGAGTAGCTTTTGACAAAGTTGATCATTTGCCTCTCCTTTATATACTTTCTTCACTTGGCTTCCAGAACACACTCTCTAGGTTTTCCTCCTAACTCACTGGCTGCTTCTTTTTGGTATGCTTTTGAAAATCCCCCTCATCCACTGACCTCTTAAGTCTAGAGTGCTTAGGGTTCATCTTTGGATGCCATATAATCTCATGGCCCTTAATGTCTTTCATGTATATCTTCAGATATAATCTCTTTTCCAAACCCCAGTTTCTTGTATTTAGTTGTTTACCTGACAACTCTACTTTAATGTCTAAAATATGCCTCATGCTTAATAAGGCCCAAACTAAACTTTTTAATTTACCTCCCTCCTTGAAATAAGTATTTGTATGTTTCAAAATAATAAATAATTTGAAATTGTGTATTATACAATTGGGGTTTATATTTTACTATACCGGAATGGGAACTGGTCTAAGAGAGTAAGAGTAAACAAAACCAGTTTTCCCATAACCTGATTTAGAATACTCTATGTCCTTATTTTGACAGCTTGCTCAACTATTCCTCTACTTTCCCATTTATCCTAAGTGTATACCATGATTCTCAAACTTTCCCTAATATAGTAATTAATAGTATTTTTCTTTGTGAAAGTCAGCCTCTCTTAAAACTTAAAATGTATTTTAAATGTTCTAAGCTTAATTAATTAACTAAGGATACCAACTGAGGGAATAAAATGTCAAATAAAACCAAATCATTAGAGAAGGTGCTGTCCATTATATCCTCACCATAATTTGTGATGTAAATAAATGCAAAAATGATGCTCTAACCTGTAAAAAACATTGTGATCATATGAGCGAGAGCTCTGACTTAATCTGACATTTACTCATATAATAAACATATATTGACCAATATCTGAGGGTAAGTAACAACTTTTGATAGCATGAAGAATGCCGAGATATATGAGAAATAGCTAAGTAAGGAGGATAAGACATATAAAGAAACATATACAAGACAGAAAATTATTTAAATGTTCTGAAGAGAAGGAAACTAATTCTGGCTGGGTGGACAGAAAGATGAGGGAAGGGTTCATATGTCACATGGTTTATAATTTATTGGAAGGTAGAGTTTGAGTCATGTCATCCTGGTTTTCCACTTGGTACAAGCACACTGAAATAAAGGTGTCACTTCAAAGGTTATTGAATGAATGAGGGAATTAATAAATGAATGAGTGTTCATGAATCAATTGGCAATCAAAAGAAAGACAATGTATCTGCTGCCTTAAAAGAAGATATTTACATGTAGAAGTAGACAGCAGTAGACCACATGCATTCCAAAAGGGGATTCTGATTTAGCCAGTAAAACAAATTGGAAGAACATTTGAAAACACATCTATAACTTCCATTAATTCCATTAAGTTGCTGCTTTACACACTTCACACACAGACATTTGAGTCTGTAATTTCTTGTGTACATACTAGTTACATAACAAATAAATAAATTGGATGAATATGTGTGTGAGTAAATGTTGAATGTTAAAAAGTATTCTCAATCAAATAAACCTGCTTATTTCCTGTTTAGAATAATCTGAAATTATCTTACTCACTGGGTTCTTACTTGTCCCCTTCTCCCTGCTTACTAGAACTAGTATGTTAAGTTCCACGCAGGTGAAGGCCTTTTCTGACTCCTTCATTACAGTATTGTTGGTGCATTGCACAGTGCCTAATGCATAATACCATTGAAGTAGTACAGTATGTGTGTTTTAATGTTGAGTCATGGTGGAATGGAGAAGGGAATAAAGTTAACTATTACAAAGAGGAAAGTTACCATGAAAAAGAACTCATCATAACAACTGATACTTGTCGAATATTCAGTTTATTATTGGGCAGAATGCTATATGGGATTTACATACTAAATATTAGGCAAGGAATATAAAAATTATAGTGTCTTTAACCCCTGTTCATAAAATAAAGACAATAATGTTGTCTTCCCCGCTATAACCCATAAACACAGAATAACATTTTTTTCATTAAACAAAGAATTATTTAGAGAATGTTACTACGTAAAGATACATTTTTAATAGCTAGGATTAGAAATAGTGGCCTAATTTAAAAAAAAATACTTTGGCTTCTACTTTTTATACTACATTGAAATAATCTAACCATAAAAGTAGTTATTAAAATGTTTGTTTGTTTATTGTATTTATTTATTTATTTATTGTATTTCAAGTTTTTATTTAAATTCCAGTTAGTTAACATATAGTGTAATATTAGTTTCAGGAGTAGAATTTAGTGATTCATCACTTATATGCAACACCCTGTGCTCATCACACTTGTTGTATTAAAATTTTTTTAAAAAGCTAGAATGGATTCTTTTAGAATCAGAATCAGATTCACTGTAGTCTTTCCTTAATCTAAAAACAATTAGAGAGGCACTATCATTAATTATAGAGGTGAAGATATTTTATTATTGCTCAAATATCAAAACTTTTATTTTGTAGCTCATAAAAACAGAATGATAATGAAGCAAAATAAATAAAAAATGCTCCTAAGAATTTGATTATTTCAAGTAAAATATTAATGTATCTTTAATATCTTCTGTTCATATGTTCATGCTAGCACTTTTACTTACATTGCATTAAAGTCTATGAACACAAGAAAATTAATAAAGCTAAAAGATGCTAAAACTTTGGTGAGAATTTGGTCTCACTATATTAAAGCAACAGGAAAACCCTGACTGCCTAGAAAAGGTGGATGAAGATAAGACCCAGATGAGGTGGAGTTACGAAAGATAGATTCCACCCACTTTAAAAGTTGGCCTAAAATTGGCTCTAAGAAAGAGATAAAGAATAAATTCAAAATGGATTATAAATTTGAATATGAGAATTTTTTAATGTTAAATCTAAGTGTTTTGACAGATGGCAAGCATGTTTCTTGAATCCTGGCATATATGTTTAAAGCAAGGCTCTTAGGGGATCGTTACACAACTGATTTCCTGTTCTCTTCCAGTTTCTACAATGCCTTCCTGAAGTCAACCTCTAGGTTACACGGACAAAGATAGCCTTTCAGCTGAGTAGCCTTTGAGGGGTTATCAACAGAAAGTAAACAGAGCCAGGAACAGTGTAGAAGCTCATAAATATTTCTAGAAAGAATGAATGACTTCTTTTTAGATGCAAATGTGATATACACAGCAACATGTGAACACACCCCATATTCTGGAAATAAGATACACTAGTTAAGAGTTTCTAGGGACTTTAAAAGTTGTAAAATAAAACAAACACTTTTCAATTACACAAATAAGCAAGCCAAAGTAGTTGCTTTTTGACATCTTAGAGAATTTAAAGAATATAGGAGTTGCTTCCTTTGTGTTCATGTTTTGATTCAGTGAATGTTTACTTGGTTCCTGCCATATGGTTTCTTCCAAATGGTAGGAAGAAAATCTACTAGGAATGTAATAGGACAATGCAAAGATGAGAAGGCATGGGGGCGCCTGAGTGGCTCAGTTGTTTAAGCATCTGACTTTGACTCAGGTCATGACCTCAGGGTCCTGGGATGGAGCCCCACATTGGGGTCCCTGCTCAGCAGTGAGTCTGTTTCTCCCTCTCCCTCTGCCCCTCCACCTGCTTGTGCTCTCTCTCTCTCTCACTCTCGCTGTCTCTCTTTTTCTCAAATAAATGAAATCTTAAAAAAAAAAAAAAAAAAAGAAGACATGGCCTATATGCCTTCAAATGAGTTGCAACAAACTAAAGTATCTCATATTGGTGTGTTGTCTAAAAGCCCCCAATAGTCATAATTCAAGACAGATGTGCCGTTAACAATTATAAAATGTCCCTTAATTCAAATCGAAAACTTAAATGTCTAATGCATAAGGCACCATAATAAACTCTTTGGTAAAAACAAAAATAATATACAGTTTCTACCTTCAATTAAATTAGAATCTAGATGAAGCAATAAATCATGTATATAAATTACTGTATAGCAAGACGAAATGCTAAATTAATATTGCCAAGTTCAAACTGCACCAATTTAAAAATAAGAATGCTCAAAACCTTTTCATTATTTACTTTGGGACAATTCTGAGGTGGATATTATCATTATTACAGATTAGAAGTTAGAGGTTTAGAGAGGTAAGGAACATATGTAGGTCATGCTTCCTGAAAGGAGAGTTGTAGGGATGATGGTGAGAGCAGGTTAGAGAAAGTGTTAAGGACATGACCTCCCTGAAGTATGACTAAACTGAAAGAGAAAAACTGGATACCAGTTACAAGGAATCTTATTAGGTAAACATGTTTAATTGAAGAACACAAGAACTGTCAAGTTTTGCTGGAACGAAAGGAAATGCAAAGGAATGTCAGATGATGGGATTACTTGAAGACCATGGATGCAGCCAATGAATTCACATTTCTACTTTTTCTTCTTGCTTCCTATCCCTTTCTCCTCAAATTAATTTATCAGACAGTTTTCAGTTCAATATTTTATAGATAAATCCCAATGATATAAGCTTGCTGCTAAAAATCAGTTACCTGCAAAGTACATAAAGTATAGACATCTGAGAATATGTGGCCCTTGAAATTATGGCTGCAAATTTTCACAGACCCAAGTAACTAGTGCTCACTTCCTCACTGTTCTAAATAAACCCAAACAACACTACTCCTGAGACTTAACTTGATATAAATCCTTGTTTTGGTACCACTTCCACATTTAAAGGCCCATCTCATATGCCACCTCCGCCATGGAGCTTTCCTCCTCCCCCTGAGGCACAAAGCAAGCACAATCAACAATGACTAGGGAATGTTCTTAGATTTTGGCAAGCAGTGGATACGAGTGATCTTTTCAGATTTTCATTTTAATTTGGCATATACACAATGCATAATTCTGCTAGAATTTTGGAACTTTTTCTTAAAATGGAAAAGTCATAAAAATATGAAAAAAATGTACCACATGTTTACTTAAATAGCACCCAAGCCATATGTTCAATCATAGCCTAGAATAATTAACTGGTGCGGCTAATAAATATATGTGAAGAAAAGATCTTGCCTAATGAGTCAGAAATTTACCTAGATACTAAAATAAATAAATAAATAAATAAATAAATAAATAAATAAATAAATAAAAATTAGGAGTACAAATCATCTCAAGATAGTCGTTCACAAAGGTAGGCTTTGAATCTCTTTGGTTGATTCTACATGTCTTGAAACCCAAGCAGGATTTATCTGGAGTCCACTGACTTCCTTTTGGCCAACGTTTATCACTGTGGACCCAGAGCTGCTCAGATACGTTTTAGAAGTTGACAGAGAGAAGTAAGCATCTGCCATAGACCCCAATTTCAACCTTCCCTGCTCACATTCCTATCCTGGGGCTCCTGTGATCCCAAATCTGTGTTTCACCCCTTAGCTCACATCTAAGGACTTACTTGTACCTCCCAGTCCAAAAGTACCTACCAAAGCCCTATGCAGGAATCTTTGCTGTTCTTATGTTCTATGGTATCATGGAGGATTAGATCTATTATTGTCCTGAGCACCATTCCATGATGTTCTCTCACATTACATGTAGCAGTTTAGACTCCTAAACAGAGCAGAAATTCCTCAGTAAATATTGCAAACATATTTTACCTATGGGGTTTACCTATGCTTTAACAAATCTCAGTTGAACACCACTATGGGACAGGCACTAGAGTATACATGAACCATAGCTCTGTTCTCCCCACAGGGGAGTCGGATAATAAACAAACCAACTGCAAATAAGAAAATTCAGGTAGTAATAACTGCTATGGAAATAATTAAAACAAGCAATTGGTAGTGACTGAAGAAAGGTACATTAGAGAGGGGGGCAAGGGAAATCTTCTTTGAGGCTGTAGCTTTTGAATTGACACCTGAATGACAAGATGAAGCCAAGTGAAGATACGGGGGAAAGTCATTCAAGCAGAAGGAGTGGTAAAAGTAAGTGTCCTGAGCTGGGAATCAGATAGATGTGTCCATGAACAGAGGGAAAGACAGTGTGGCTAGAGCACAGTGAAGTACCGAAGATGGTAGGTAACAAGGCCAGGGACATAGATAAGACCAGAATGTATTGGGCCTTGTAGGCTATGTCCTAAAATTTTTATTTTATTCTAACTGAAATGGTAAAGCCATTGGAAAGCTTTAAGCAGGGAAGTAATATCCAATTTAAGTTTTTCAAAATCTCTCTGCTGACTTGTAGAGAATGCAATTTTGGTGACAAAAGAGGAAACAGTATGAATGCTGCTACACTAGCCCAGGCAAGTGCTGTTTGTGGTTTAGAACCAGGAGACTCAGAGAAGTGATATTTAGGAAGGGAATGATTTGCTTGCAGATCTGACAGCGCTAGACAGGGGATGCGTGTGTATGTGTGTTTCTATATGTATATAACTGTGTGGCTTTATGTATTTGGGATGAGGGAGATGGATTAGTAGAAGTCAAGATGATTCCTAGGATTTGGGATTAAATAACTGTGTGGACAATGGGAAAACTAGGAGAGGAACACATAAAGAAATCAATAGCTCTGTCTTAAAAGTTTGAGACTATTATATTAACGCCATTGCTCCTCATCAGGTGGATGAGGCCTCATAAAATGGCCTCGTAATTTTAAAGCTGTCTAGTCACCAAAAGGGATCCATTACCTTAAAAAAAAAGAAAACAGTGATCAAAACCAATATGTCCAATAAAATTATATACATTGAGAAGGAAATATTTCCCAAGAACAGGAAAGAGGCTTCTGAATGTCCTTTCAGGGCTATGCAGGGAGGTAGAGTGTTCTACCAGATCTTCTGGGGATTATCAGTTCTACAGGAATGTGAGTCTTATTATTGGCTAGGCTATTTTACAACTCTGTAGAGGTTAGAAGTTAAGTGTCAGAAAACCGAGGGTAATACAAATGATTCTCGTCTCTAGCGATGCAAATGAATTTTGTCTGACAGAGATACAACTGATCTCTGCCCTATAGAAAAGATGACTCCGAACATTATTGCCCCATGAATATTAACTAGTTTTGCACTTATTAACAAATTCATTTCAGTATTCATGATTGCATATATATCTTCTTCAAATTCTCATTTAAATTAATATTGACATCTTAATGGTTTTCTCCTTAATGAAATTTTTCCTTAATGAATTTAATAAAATAAATCTTTGACATGTTTATTTTATATTTGAATGACAGTAGTATTTTTATCTTTTGAAATTACATGTTAACAAGAGTAACAATAGTGCATTAAAAATCAAAGGGGCAATTTTGATTTCCGAATAGGAAGTGATTTGCTGGGATTAGTTCTTTGGTGGTCTCTCTTAAAATGTCCAGTTCTGACATTTAAAGAGGATATAATAGAAATTAGTAAACTCTGAATAGTTAGAATTATAATTGACCAGTCGAGATATGGGTAATGTCATTATTGTGACTGAATATATATATAATTGTTCCTAGGATACTTAACATTCTAAGGGAATTTTTTTGTCATTCTTCCAAAAAAGGCATTATGAACAGCTATGAGAAAACCAGTTTAATTGCCATCATTTTCCATTTTCATATTATTTTTTTAAAGGAGGGTGGTTTTTTTTTAAGATTTTATTTATTTGAGAGAGAGAGAGAGTGAGAGAGAGCACAAGCAGGGGGAGCAGCAGGTAGAGGGAGAAGCAGGCTCCCCACTGAGCAGGGAGCCAGACACGGGGCTCAATCCCAGGATCCTGAGATCATGACCTGAGTGAAGGCAGACGCTTAACGACTGAGCCACCCAGGCGCTCTTCCATTTTCATATTAAAATCCTTAATGCAGTTTACCTTTATGGCTCTGACATTTATACAAATAGATGAAAGAACTATTGTTTAGAAGTGCCCTGTATACCGGCATTTTGCCCATTCTTTGATTTCTTCTCTCTTCCTAATGAAAAGAAAAATAATTCTCCCAGTAATTTCCACACACCTTCTTTTCTGATTTGAACCAATAATCTTGATTGTTGGTAGAGGATACTGGGGGCTTAAAAATGTCAATCAAAAATCAAAATATCAATCAATATCAGTATCAATAGGCTGCAGGCACAGTGATCTAGGAAAGCAATTTCACACAAACTACTTCCTTTCTACACTTTAAATTTCTCCCCCCTGAGAATCACTTTTCCTCCTTGGTATAAAAATAATGTGCCTGTGGTTACTGTAAAGAGTAACTTAAAATGAAAGAGGTGTAGGCCACTTCTGTGTTCCCCAGGTTGAATAAAAGGAAATAAAAAGTGAGCCAGAATTTACTCCTTCACTCTTCTAGATGTCTTTTTCACCGATTTCTTATCTGTCTCCTTTACACTTTCTTAGAACTGGAAACAATAGGGACTGTGCTCCAAAATTACAGTGAAAACAAATCCTAAATGTAATCCCCACCTTTTAATGACTTGCAAATCATTATGCATAAATACAATGATGCAGACACACATGGAAGTTCCACATAGAGAAGACTCCTTTGCACATCAAGTGGTATTTTTAGAGGCATTAAAAAATGTACATGGGAGAAAAGAATGTTGAGACACTAAAGATAATTTAAATATGTTATGTTTTACAGTGGATCAGCATCCCAAATTTTGCACATGGTCTCCACTGAACATTTCAGAGTAAAAAGGAAATCAAGAAAGTTTACATTAGGGGCACCTGGGTGGCTCAGTCGGTTAAGCGTCTGCCTTTGACTCAGGTCATGATCTCAGGGTCCTGGGATCAAGTCCCACATCAGGCTCCTTGTTCAGCGGGGAGCCTGCTTCTCCCTCTCCCATTCCCCCCTGCTTGTGTTCCCTCTCTCACTGTCTCTTTCTCTGTCAAATAAATAAAAAAAAAATCTTAAAAAAAAAAAAGGTTGCATTAAATACACACAGTACACAAACATACCCCCACGCACATACACATGTATGTGTGCACACACAAACATGCCTGTAAATATGATTTATATATTTAATATGCCAAACTCTCCAACTTCTATTTTAATTTAGATAATTTTGCACTTCTCCTTGACCTTAATAGCAATAATAATCCATTTATAATATTTTGTATAAGTTACATAATTTTATTTTCACATACATTATTCCAATTGAGCTCAGTGGGTAGCCCATAAGGAAACAAATGCAGTATTAAAATTATTTTAGTGATTTGAATTATAGCTGTTTTGTTTTCCTATACAGTGGTTTCTAGATTCCTATTGTCTTTTCCTAAACATAGTTATGATTTTTTTAATTATACAAATTTTAAGAATATTACAATAACAGTTAAAAGTTATTTATACAATTTAAAACTTAACATAATTAAATTTTCATTTACTAGAGGGGAGGCATCAACAAAATGAGTGGTATCTAACATTTGATGACTATGCACTAAAAAAATTGATGAATATCACTTCTCACCCATTCCATGAACCTTATGGAAAACATTTGACTTTCTTTTTGTCAATAAGATATTTTGACATATTGACATATATTCAAAATTTTTCAACTGTGATATGTAGGTACTTTAACTGTGATTTATAAGTGAAAAGGGCTTTTTCTTTATCCAGTAAATAAGGAAATTTTACAAACAGTATTTTATAAGTTACTTAATAAATTTTGCTTTTTGCTTTTGATCATTTAGCTTGAGATACTTTAGGCTTTCTTTAGATAAGTGTAATATGGTAAACACATATCACCAAACATATCTGAATATAGAGTATTATCTTTTTTTTTTTTTTTATGTTATGTTAGGCACCATACAATACATCACTGGTTTTTGATGTGGTGATCCACGATCCATTGTTTTCGTATAACACCCAGTGCTCCATGCAGTACGTGCCCTCCTTAATACCCATCACCGGGCTAACCCATCCCCCCTCCCCCCTCCCCTCTAAAACCCTGTTTGTTTCTGAGTCCATAGTCTCTCATGGTTCATCTCTCCCTCCAATTCCGCCCCCCCCATTTTTCCCTTCCTTCTCCTAATGTCCTCCATGCTATTCCCTATGTTCCACAAATAAGTGAAACCATATGATAATTGACTTTCTCTGCTTGACTTATTTCACTTAGCATAATCTCCTCTAGTCCCATCCATGTTGATGTAAAAGTTGGGTATTCATCCTTTCTGATGGCTGAGTAATATTCCATTGTATATATGGACCACATCTTCTTTATCCATTCATCTGTTGAAGGGCATCTCGGCTCTTTCCACAGTTTGGCTATTGTGGACATTGCTGCTATGAACATTGGGGTGCATATGGCCCTTCTTTTCACTACATCTGTGTCTTTGGGGTAAATACCCAATAGTGCAATTGCTGGGTCATAGGGTAGCTCTATTTTTAAATTTTTGAGGCACCTCCACACTGTTTTCCAAAGTGGCTGTACCAACTTGCATTCCCACCAACAGTGTAAGAGGGTTCCCCTTTCTCCACAACCTCTCCAACATTTGTTGTTTCTCTCCCTGTCCATTTTTGCCATTCTAACTGGTGTAAGGTGGTATCTCAATGTGGTTTTGATTTGGATTTCCCTGATGGCTAATGATGATGAACATTTTTTCATGTGTCTGTTAGCCATTTGTATGTCTTCCTTAGAGAAGTGTCTTTTCATATCTTCTGCCCACTTTTTGACTTGATTATTTGTTTTTTGGGTGTTGAGTCTGAGAAGTTCTTTATAGATCTTGGATACCAGCCCTTTATCTGTAGTGTCATTTGCAAATATCTTCTCCCATTCTGTGGGTTGCCTCTTTGTTTTGTTGACTGTGCAGAAGCTTTTTATCTTGATGAAGTCCCAAAAGTTCATTTTTGCTTTTGTTTCACCAGCCTTTGGAGATGTATCTTGAAAGAAGTAGCCGTGGGTGATGTCAAAGAGGTTACTGCCTATGTTCTCCTCTAGGATTTTGATGGATTCCTGTCTCACATTGAGGTCTTTCATCCACTTTGAGTTTATCTTTGTGTATGGTGTTAGAGAATGGTCGAGTTTCATTCTTCTGCATGTGGCTGTCCAATTTTCCCAGCACCATTTATTGAAGAGACTGTCTTTTTTCCATTGCATGTTTTTTCCTGCTTTGCCAAAGATTATTTGACCATAAAGTTGAGGGTCCATATCTGGGTTCTCTATTCTGTTCCGTTGGTCTATATGTCTGTTTTTGTGCCAGTACCATGCTGTCTTGGTGATCACAGCTTTGTAATATAGCTTGAAATCGGGCAACATGATGCCCCCAGCTTTGGTTTTCTTTTTCAACATTTCCTTGGCGATTTGGGGTCTTTTCTGATTCCATACAAATTTTAGGATTGTTTGTTCCAGCACTTTGAAAAATGTCATTGGAATTTTGATCGGGATGGCATTGAAGGTATAGATTGCTCTGGGTAGCATAGACATTTTAACAATGTTTATTCTTCCGATCCATGAGCATGGAATATTTTTCCATCTTTTTGTGTCTTCTTCAATTTCTTTCATGAGTGTTTTGTAGTTCCTAGATAGAGTATTATCTTTAATTAAAACATTTGGAAAGTAAGCCTTTAAACTTTGTATCTGATGAAAATATATTAAAATGTAATATTTCTTTATTATATTATGAAGTGATGGAGTTCAGGACATGCCATTCTAAATTATGACACCTTGACATATTGACATATTGACATAAGATGAAGAAGTTTGAGAAAAGAGTAGCAGTAGGAAGGTCATTCTGGCACCACTTCTCAAAAAGCAGAAGAGAAAACTCCCATGTGGAAGGTTCTCTCCCCGTACCAGGAGGAAGAAAGACATTCTAATCACCAGAGATGGGGAATTTAGGGCCAAGAAGGCTGTGTAAAGAAACCTTATTTCTTTACCATTCTTCACAAATGTATTCTTTCTTTATTTAAAAGGTATTAAAAGCTTCCTGCTCTGGTTACTTCTTTGGGTCTTCATTCTCTTGTGGGGGCTTCCATGTCCATGTAGAAATTCAATACAACTTGCATGCTTTTCTCTTGTTAATCTGTCGGATGTCAGCTTACTTCTGAGGCCCAGCTGGAGACCCAAAGAGGGTGGAGAAGAATGTTTCCAACAGAAGTAATATGCTTGTGAATTATTTATGGCTTCATTCTATTATCTTATCTATGAGCCCAAGTAAGGAATTACTTGTCGAAATTTATATTCTTTCATAACTATAGATCAGTAAACCCAAATGGTTTACAATCACCAAGAAATTTAAACCATGAAAAACTTTAAAATTATTACTCTTTTCTTCAGAAACTTCCTTACAGTTAACAAAGATTGAAACATTCCCTTTCCATTGCAGGAATCCTACAGCTATATGAAATGTCATATTTTATAATATTTAGGCATTTTTACTTATTTTAAAAATAAACCCTTACACTGTATTATTTCCTGATAATATTTGCAAGCATGCTGCCTTCTAGAATTTTTTCCAAGCATACTGTTAATGTTATCCTTATAGCTTTGATTTTTATTGCATTTCACGGATTTTCTTCTGTGTCTAGGCAATCATATTTTAGAACCACATTCTAAAGCACATACAAAAAAAAATAAAGCACATAGTGGCAAACATAACAATTCTATTACTACAGAAGCACGCAGAGAAGAGTGCAGTCCTGAGCCACGAATGAGCTGGATATAGCTATATGACATCCTCTTCCATGCTTCTTAGATGGTATTTGGCTTTGCTCTTAAAATTTCCTTTGTTTTTTTTGGTTTTTTTTTTAAGATTTTATTTTTAAGCAATCACTACCCCCAACACAGGGCTTGAAATCGCAACCCCAAGATCAAGAGTTACACGCTGCTCTACCCACTAAGCCAGCCAGTTACCCTTGGTCTTAGAATTTTCTCTATCTCTTCATTGCAACAGATGCTCAAAGAGTTTCTTAAAGCCCACCTTTAAGAAATGTGCTACCTCACCATGGCACTTTTTTTCCTGGTTAGAACTGAAGATACAGTGAATGCCAGAGACCGCCTTTTTCCTTTCTGTTTGACTTTGATCAAAGGAGGAAAAAGAAGCACATGAACGGGAGCTGAGGAAGCACACACTAGAAGCTGCCATTTTCTAAATGAAGCTCAAGATCTGCACATATTGAACTAACACTGGTATTCAATGGCCCCCACCTTCATTCCACGGGTATTTACTGATGGTTCCCTCAACTTAAAACTTAACTGCCCCACTTAAAAATAGACAGGAATGATGTTAATAGCCCAGGGCTATTGAGGATTTACCCTGTGCCAGTCCCTATGCTAAGGGTTTTACATCCTTCTTGTTTTCTCCTCATAATTACCCCATGGGATAGATATTTTAGTGTCATTTTAAATATGGAGAAATGAAGGCATAAAGAGATGAAGCTGATGGTCTCATCACTAATAATATACTTTTGAAATCTGTACTCTGCTCTATACGTGTCGTATTAGCTCCTGACGCCTCCCAGCGCCCCTGCACAGCAGAAGGAGATCCTTGTTATTAATGTTCACAGCCTCTCTGCCACTTGATATTAAAGACTCTTTGGAGGAAGAAAAGTGTGGAGATGTGGAGATTTTCTTTCCTAGGTTTTCCCAACTTTTGGTCCGGGAATGGAGTCAGACACTGTAAATGCCCGGACTCCAGAGGTCCACAGAAACGCATGCCATACAGATGCAAGCTACATGGTTTCTCAGGAAATAAAAATAACTTCTAATAAAATGTACTGAAAAGTGATTACATAGGAGTAGTAAATATTGGACCATCTGAAAGGAGAAACCTACTTGTGAAAGAACAGCTTCTCCATTTCCCTCTCTTTAAAGAGATTTCAGCTGTCTAGAGCTGCCCTGAAGGAAATCCATCACAGAGAAGAAAGGACATATCTGTTCTACCTCCTCCCCATTCTTTTGATGCTCCCCCCAAACCTGCCTCCCTCTGCACCCTCATGGTTGCTTTACTGGCAGCTGGTGAAGAGGAAGCTATTCCCAGCACAGCAGATGTAGGAGGCACCAGCCAGATGAGCCCTGGACCTGGCAGTCAGTTGGGTTTGGTAATGAGGAAACAACTCAAGAGAAACATAGGAACGGGACAGTCAATCATTCTGCTAAGAAACACTGTGCAACAGCTGTGAGATAAATCTTGAAAGAAAGAGAGAGAGAGGGAAAAAAGCAGGAGGAATGCAAAGAAGTAATGAGGGAGAGAGAGAATTGATTTTGCTTTGAAAGGCCTGCAAATTCTGAAGTTACATACATTCTATTTGGTTCTGTAATATGACTATCAAAACACTACACATAAGCTCCTTAGGCTCATGCTAAAGTGATTGTGTTCTCTTTATTTTTATGGCCACCGAATACAAAGGCTTAAACATTAAGAAGCTATGCTTTTCTGATTATACCATAACTGGGGATAGGAACGGGAATTATTTTCTCTGGAGTCTGTTCTGAGACAGCATCTTTTTTTTTTTTTTTTTTAAAGATTTTATTTATTTGACAGCGAGAGAGATAGCAAGAGCAGGAACACAAGCAGGGGGAGTGGGAGAGGGAGAAGCAGGCTTCCCGCCGAGCAGGGAGCCCGATGTGGGACTCGATCCCAGGACCCTGGGATCATGACCTGAGCCGAAGGCAGACGCTTAACGACTGAGCCACCCAGGCACCCCTGAGACAGCATCTTATTCTTAAAGAAATCTGCATACAGTTGAAGCATTGGCATACAGCCTTGGCCATGATATGCTGTAATCCTGTTTATGGCACTGCCTTGTCCAACTCTGCACAAGCTTGGGAGGAGGGATTGGAGAGTAAAAGAAAATAAATGAGGGTTTCTACTTTTGAAGAAACAAGTGTAAAAAGAGGGAAAGGAAATATAGAATCCTAAAAGTTAAAGATTTGTAAGAAAGGCAGTAGACAGCCCAAACAGTAAAGCTATAAAGGGCCATAGTTTCTTAGTCCTATGGCTTTTCCTAGAACATTTCCAGTGGCGGGGAGTTTGATTTCTCACCAGACAGCTCATTTTGTTTCTGAAGAGTTTGCTAATAGAAGGTTCTTACTTGGATTGATCCAGGCTCGACTTGTCTGGAATCTTAATGAACGCAGACTCTCTTCTACGTTATGGTCCTTCTTATACGTGAAGACAGCTACCATGTTTCTGAGTCATCTCAGCGATCTCAGCCAGTCCTCGTGCTCTGCACTTGCCAGATCTCCTTGGCACGAGGTTCAGTTTGTCAGTGTCCCTCTTAAAATCTGGCACTTTAAATTGAACATAATACTCCAGATGTGGTATGAACAGTGCAAAATTCAATGGGACTATTACTTTCCTTGATCTGAACTCTACACTTTATTAGGACTCACATTAGCTTATTTGGCAGCTCATCACACTGTTGGCACATGGTGAGCTTGCAGGCGGCTAAAGCCCGACATTATTATTTTTTTTTTTCATGTATACTTTCCTTAAGCCAGGTTTCCCGTATTTTGGAGAAGAACAGTTTAATTTGTGAATCTACAGAAAATTTTCCACTTCTGGATGTTTTCTCTCATTCTTCCTGCCATTTAGGGACCCAGCAGATACTTGATTTTGTCATCCAATACCTTAGTTATTTCTCCTCCGTTAATTTTGGCAATATATGTCTTCATCTGAACCATATGTTACAGATTTTGAGGGGACAACACTAACTCAGATCAAAGCCTTATAAAATGTTACTGGAGACCTGCCCTCAGGTCAACTTTATTACTCAATTCACTTTGAATGGCTCAACTTTTTACTGACCAATCTAATTTTTTTTATTAAAAAGGATCGTCTTTTCTATGAGCTTTGTTGAAACTGAGATATAGTATACCTATAACTTCTGCTGATATTGACATGCATGCCAAAAGAAAAGTAAATGATATTTTGGGGGCATAATTTCTTCTCAATGAATCTAAGATAGATCCTAATGATCACTGATTCCATTACTAACTTACTCAATAACAATCATTTCCTAGTCAAGTAGAATATTTTTTTTTATCAGGGCACTATAACCAATTTATGGGTCTTGTTTCTATAATCTAGACTTGTTTTTTGTCACTGAGATCCTACACATCTTCAATATTCTGATAACCTCTTCTCAGGAGTCTGCTATGGCTGTTTTTCAATTTTTTCACACATGTTAATGTTTAAAATATGGAATGTAATTTAATCCATGGTGGATTCTCAGTTCAGCTGACTGTTCTTACAGTCTGAACCCAGGTAAACAAGAGTTTCAGTACAATGATAAACCACCAAATGAGGTAGTGCTGAAAGCAATCACTAGAGGGCAACAGAGGGCTGAGAAATAGAGACCTGTGTGAGTGACAGCCGGTTAGAAGGACCAAGAGACCTATAGGTTAGAGATGGCCAGCCCTCCGTAGGAAAGGCAAACCTATTAGGCTATCCAAAAATTCCAGTTTAGATATGGTTCACATAAGAACTGGGACACAATCAAGAGGGATCTCTGTAGCAGAGGCAAATCTCTTAGGCTATCCAAAAATTCCAGTTTAGATACAGTTCACATAAGAACTGGGCTAGAACTGGGACACAATCAGTCGGAGGACACAGCAATGACAACATTCTTTTTTTTTTTTTTTTTATTTTTATTTATTTATTTATTTATTTATTTTTAAGGTTTTACTTATTTGCGAGAGAGAGAATGAGAGACAGAGAGCATGAGAGGGAGGAGGGTCAGAGGGAGAAGCAGACTCCCTGCCAAGCAGGGAGCCCGATGCGGGACTCGATCCCGGGACTCCAGGATCATGACCTGAGCCGAAGGCAATTAACGGAGGAGAAATAACTAAGGTATTGGATGACAAAATCAAGTATCTGCTGGGTCGCTTAACCAACTGAGCCACCCAGGCGCCCGCAATGACAACATTCTTAGGAAGCATTGGATACCAGTGTCAGAAAATAGCTTTGACACCAGGAATCTTGGTGTCACCGTTGAAGTCTATATTGAAAACGAAGATCAAAATAGCACAGATTCAGTGACGATACCTACAATTTATTGAATACTGTATCATCTAGCAATAAACCAATAATATCTCTCATTCTTGGAACAACCTTTGGAAAGTAACAGCATCTGAGCTTTAGACAAAGGGAAACTAGGGATTAAGAAACTGAAGTGGCAGACGTGGGATCTGGAGTGAGGCCTGCTGAGCTCCGAAGCTTGTGCTCTCTGTGCTGAAAGACTGTAGGGTCTACTGATTCAGGAAATCAGAACTCTGGGAAGACAGCATGGCAGAAGCTGTGACAGCTGGCCATCTCTCTTAGAATCTATGGAGAGCAGACACATCTTATTTGTCTCGTGCTACTATTTGCTGGTAATTGTACTTCACCAATCCCTCAGTTTGAAGTTCATTCGGCTTTAGGATGTAAACAAAATGCATTCTCTTAGTACATTCTATTTTCTTTAAAGTCTTGTGACGAACATATCCTTTTGTAAAGACAACATATGACTCTTTGGTTTAGTACAACGGAGTTAAGACAAATGTAATGCAATGAGAATTCTCAATAATAATTTGAATTTCAAACAGGACCTGCACCTTTTGGCCCCCAATACCGGCCCTACATATGTGGCACCAGATCAACCTAGTGAAAATGTTAACTCATTAATTAAGGGAGAAAATATTTTAAAGGGTAAAAAAAGATTTTCAATTTTAGTATCTGTAAAATCAAAAGAAATGATCAGTGGTAGCACAATAAAAGAATTTTAGAAGTGCTGAATGTTAAATAACTTAGATGGAAGTAAAGATAAAGTGCTCTGGGGGAAAAAAAGGATCAAAAAGGTAGCAGGAGCAATGATAAGGTCATTGATATCAAAGATGCATCATCACATAAGTTTGAATAAAATTGTTTCAAGAAATGTGAGATTCAAAAAAGCAGTATTTCTAAATATATTAGGAATGAGTTATAGGTCTACATAAGTGAGTGTGGCTCTTTAAAATAGCTCTATTGTTTTGGGTTTCTAATGGCTTTCTCAGACAAGAAATAATTAAAATAATATATTACCACGAAGATCTATCTTAGGCTTTCTGAAGGGATATCCTCTGGTTTCTTCAAGTCACTGACATCTCATTCGATATGTGACTATATCCATTACATATGTGAATGTATAGAAATCTATTAGCCATGGTCTCCCTCCTCTTTGCCTCCCTCCTTCCCAGTATATATAAAATATTCTTTGTAATTAACACAGAATTTTCATTAAAATTAATAAATAATGTTTCCATAATAGCTTTCTCTGATCTTAAAATATATAATCTGCAAGGAGTGTGAAATGGAACAAAATTTTAGGTTTATGTTCTTGTTTATGTTTTCATTCTTTATGAAAATACAGATTTTAAATACTTGTAAAAGAAAATAAATAAAACGTTTATTTCAAATTCTGCCTCAAACAAAATACCTAAGAAGCACTGCTTCCAAAAATCAAGTATCTTCCCTTATTTCATTTAAAGTTAAACATAGATTGTACTTTAGAAGTCCACATCTATCTCCGTTAACTCTCACTGCACAAACTGTCCCTGGGACAAAGATTTCCACAGTTATTATGGGCATTTTTTGATGTATGGGTATTGCCAATAGGTGGGAATTTATCTCAGAGCAGTGAGACAGATGAAGCCAGATCACATTGGGCAGTGATATACCAAAGGCCCATTTGCTGAAAATAGAGCCATGCCTTTTACATTTGCACTGTTTCCAAAAAGGTCTATGGATCTTCAACCCCTAAACCCCAGGAGCCAGATGTCTGGAACCTCTTAGAAATGATTTCCAATTTGTTCTAATGCAGTAATGCTTCCCCTTTGCTGTTCTCTGTGCATTTATCTGTCTTGTGTTATTTTGGTCCCATTCTTTACCACTACAAACAGAGCTGTGTTCTTTTTTATTCCTCCTCTCAATTTCTTGACTGTTTTCTTTAGCATATGTGAGCACACAGCATCTGCTTCTGAGTCTATGCCAGATGGATGAAATTAATTATTGGAGAAATCGGAGGAAAGGGAGATCAAGGTACTTTTAACACAGGAAGGAGATAATGGAAGGGTACAAGTGAAAACCAGAGACACTCATTGTCAGAAACACACTAAACCACTTCTCAAAGTTTTGCCAGATCCAGTGACCCTGCATATATCTAGCTTGAGCAACTGTGGCAGATACACTATACTTCCCTCCCCCTCTCCCAAATTCTCATCAATGTCTGTCAGAGTAAGTGGGCAGACAGGTTATTATTTACATATTAACTCAACCAATTAACCCAACTTCTTTTAGGTCCTAAATCTGCATGGACTCATGGTAATCTAAATGATTACATAATTAACCAGAAAATTCAGGGGAAAAAAAATCAACAGAATTGCTTGAAAGCCCAGGTTCCGTGCCACCCCGCAGGAGTTGTGTCATAGTTTTTATTATAACAGAAAGTACAAGGATGAAGTCTGTTTGGTGTTTTCAAGCACCAAATTCATATGGGTACAGCTTGATAAATACCATGAAAATAATACTGACTAACACCTGTATGGTGCTCTCTGGTCTACACGTTGCTTTGCTTACCCTTCATAAGCATTAGAATCCTCACTGACCGGTAAGGCAACTAAGGCTTAAGGAGCTAAAATGAAATCATTATGATCACATAGCAAAAGACAATGTTTTAAGCCATAACTTTTGATTCCAAAATGAGTGGATTTTTTTTTTTAATTCCAAATCTAGCCTAAATTCTACTACGGTGTGCTGCCTGTTTTTGAAACATTTTAACAAATTCTTCATTGTAAGAACAATAATATTGTAATTATACTTTTTACTGTTACTTTTAGAAAATGTTGTCTTTTAGTATCTTCCAACAATAGGGGCTATGGTCTAATAATTTGTGAAGATAATATTTCTGAGCCATTCGTACTATGGAAACAGCGTTTTTAAACTGAAAATTTGAAAATACTCTTGGAAGTTTTTAAACATTTTAACTTGGTTCCACTTGTGACCAAAAATACTTCTTTTCTATGTATTGAAATTTGCAGTTTGGGTAGACTACAGCCATAGAAAAACCCCAGAACCTCACTCAGGGATCCTCATGGTGACTGACATGTGCTCTAAACAAATGGGCCAACAAATCAGGAGCAATGTAACGCCTCAGAACAAAGAGCACCAATTTAAAACAAAATGTGTTAAGAACATAAAGTTTCAAGGCACACTAAATTTGATCACCTTTGATAAAGGTCCTATCCCAATTATCAGTGTTTCTAGACAAAAGATAAAGGATATATATTTATTCAGAAGAGGGAAAAATAGATAACCATGTCTTTAAGTATAAAATGTAATTGCTATAGCAGTTTGATGTTAAGCATGTTTGAGCTCACACTTAAAAAAAAAAAGCCTGAAATTTTTCTACAGTAAAAACATTCAAGAAAAGTTGAAGACAATTGTCTCAAATTTTAAAGCAAGTATATTCACTCTAGTTTGGGGCAAAATGTAAAAATGTTTGATTGAAATAGGAAACGGTTTTATAAAGTTCTGAGTAGCTAAAATAGGAATGCTATTCTTTAAACGTTTGCAAATGGCAATTCAGTTATTTTAAGAGAAACAAAGAATGCAATTAACAAGCCTATTTCTTTACAGATTTTGATCTTGTCCAGAGGCCAAAATTAATGTACTCGTCAGTCGTCGTCAAACCTCTGATGGTACAGTACAGGTGCCTCTGTGAAAGGTCCATAAGTGACCGACATAGCTGCCTTTTTATGACGTTGCCGTAACTCTATCAAATTTCTTCCTCTAGTGCGCTGGCATCAGCGACAAAGCCCCACACTCAGTAGCTGGCCGGTGTTATGGTGGATAAGCTATGGAGGTTCCTGCAGCCTATGGTGAACCGTGGTGGTGTTCCCTGCTTCTGAACACTTGGGTTGGGCTCCAGGCAGAAGTGGGGAAGCCTGCCTTGGAAACATGGAGAGTCAGACTGCATTTGTGCGGGTGCATGAGTCCACATTTTACGGCAGAGTTGGACAGTCAAAATTCACTTCTGTGGACCAGCTCCTCTTGACCTAGCCCAAAATCCAAGTGGTTATAAGGAAGGAAAGCAAATTTCGTTCTATCCTGGGAAATACACTATTCTTTATTCTGGGAGGCTGCAGCCGTCTGCATCATACAGCCTGATCAAAGTACTAAGAGCTGCAAAAAATCATTTTGGAATACAAATTATATCATGTCACACTTCTGCTCAAAATCTTTCAGTGGCATCTCCTCACCCTTAGGTTAAGTTTCAAAGTCTTTACCATGGGCTGCGAGACAGACTCTGTCTCTGTTCTCACTTCCCTCCATGCTCTGTTCATTCACTGCACACCACCCTACTGCCCGTTTCTCAAAAACGTGCCAAGGCAGCTCCAATCCCTAGACCTTGGCCACTGTGTCTTCCTTAGCCTAGACCAATTGTACATTAGCTTTTGCTTCATTTCATTCAGGTTGCAAATGTTTCCTCCTCAAAGACACCTTTCCTGAGTGCCTTTAGAAATATGGCAATTCCTTTTGTTCTCTTTTTCCTTAAGTTGCCTTATTTTTCTTCATAGTATCTGCTACTTCTTGGCATTGTTTCATCATTTTATTAATGTCAGTATTAGGTACAAAAGTATCATTTTCATAGGTTAAAAAAAAAGCCCAAATATCAGGAACTTAATCTAGTAGATATACATATAACCTGTTTAGCTTCATTGACGTATTTTTCCTCTCTGTGAAAAAATTTCATGTAAATCTACTTCTATTAGGAAGAATGCAATGCTGGTTGGATCAGTGTGTTCTATTTTGTCTCTTCTATTCTACCCTGTTTAAGTTGAGAGATTATCTAGTGTCACAAAATTTTTGTGTGTGTCACAAAAATGCCTTTATTATATAGAAACTATAAATATAGCTTTATATGGCATTATATAATTTATGAAAGCTAAAGTACTTTGCAAACAATTACTTCACATCAGGCTGCTGTTACATGCGTGATCCGGTCATGATGACACAGAAAACACTCCACAAAAACAAAAGCTCAAGGAAATAAAGGCTAAGGGATGAATTAAGGCATTTGTAAGTTATGAAAATGATAGCTTAGAAGTATTCTAATTCCACTGAATATGAAGAAGGATAGAAGAAGCCTAACTGGAATTTACAATTGGTTATTATGAAGGAAAACTTTCCTGCCTATTTGGTTCAAAGTAACCATGACATTTTTAAAGAAGGCTTTGGAATTTTCTTCCCTAGAATTTGGTGGGTTGTTTTTTTGTTTTTTGAATGAAAATTTTCCCCTTTTGGGGATTGCTCAGCTACCATGTAACTCCAACCTAAGATAAGCAAATGGACTATATCCAAAACTACTACAGAAGAAAATGAAACTTGTTATCTAATTATTCTAAAGTAATAATATATCTTACTTACAAGAAGACAGAAGATAACTCAACCTCTGCTTATTATATCCTGATTTTAATTAGAAAATTAATATATTAGGGGAATATGGCAAATAATTTATAATATTTAATTTCTATTTACATAATAATTTATAGTAAGTAAAATTAATGGGTTTTATTCAGGAAGGACAAAACAGTTTTATAACTTTAAAAGACCTGATTTGAAATTTATGGTAGAGATACAGGATAACTGTCTCTCAGCAGGATATATTAATGGTCAAACATGAACAGATATAAAATATCTAAAAGATATACAGCATATTTTTAGGCTTCTTTGACAACTGTACCCAAATGGTAGCTGTTTGGTTTATAGTGTGATCATTTCTTTTTCCCTTTCTCTTCTCTTTGTCTTTATATTTCCAACTGACTTGACATAAGCTCCATTTTCACTAGTTGGAACCAAGATGTAAACTATAACCAAGCATTCATTGAACTCCATCTCTTCACCAAGACTGGATAATTTGTAGATGGAACAACTTAACAAAACAGACTTGTACTGAAATATAATAATTTTTCAAACCAGCACTGGAGAAGTTGAATATTCATTCAGTCATATGCCCAAGCTGAAAAATAATTATAATATAGTATTTAATTTCTTTGTCTAAAAATATGAGGATAATATTAAGGATAGAACTTGTACTGATTTTGAAAGAAAGTGAGGCAAAGCCTTCTTTATGAAAACATATATTTAGAATAAAAAATTAGGATCGAAATTATTCATAATAATAAAGGAGACGTCTCTTCTTACAGGGTGTGGTTAATATATTATTTCCTTAGAACACAAAGAGGTACTTATTAGTCATTTGACAGAAAAAATAAAGAGAAGGGGATCTAGAATATTAAAATAAAAATACTAAAAAGTATTACCAATATGCTAGAATCAGTGGGAACACACTTTCACTTAATAAATATTTATTGACTGTTTGTTATATGCCATGTAATGCTAGGTACAGGGTGAATTTAAATTTATAAGACAAGGCCTATGCCTTTGAAGAGCTCAGCATACAATGGAGAATATGGCAACGAGTGCTACAGTCCTGGTAAGTATAAATAAAATCTATGAATAAAAAAAGAGAAACTCATCTACAGCAATAAATGAAGGAAGTAAAATTTGATTTGAGTTCTGAAGGATGAATCACAAACTGAGAAAGGGAACACCTCAAAAGGAACAGCCTGTGGAAAGGCAAAGAGATGTAAAAGAGGTAAGTTCACAAAGGTGACATGATCAGTCTCTCTGATTGGTAATTTACAAAGACAATTCCAGGGGCTTATGGGAGGAAAAACGATGGAAAGAAGAGACTGGTGGCAGGGGACCATTTCACGGGTGACTGCAATTGTACGGGCAAGATGAAACTACATAATGATGTGTTATCATAAATTAAAGAATCATTTTACTTTAGAATAATTAATGTTTTTAGTAATTGTGGGCAGCTCATAAATATGAAATATTTTGAGGTCAGGCTAGGTGTGGGGAGGAGGGTCTTGAGGAAGATTCATTACATAGTAAGTTAATAGCAATAAAGTCTTCAATATGATGTCTGATGCCTTGGGATGGTGACTGTTCTTTTATATTCAGTTCTCCAAAAGGTATTACCACCATTTCATTTACATGTCTTTATTTTTTTAAGATTTTATGTATTTATTTGAGAGAGAGCAAGTGAGAGAGAGAGAGCACAAGCAGGGAGAGTGACAGAGGGAGAGGGAGCAGACTCTCCCAATGCAGGGCTCGATCCCAGGATCCCTGGTATCCCCATTTACATATCTTTGTTAACATCCTTAAATATTAAGGGTTTCTTCTTCTTTTAAAAATGTTAAGGGGTCGCAAATAATGAATCATGGAACACTACATCAGAAACTAATGATGTAATGTATGGTGATTAACATAATAATAAAAAAATGTTAAGGGGTGGGACACCCGAGTGGCTCAGTCGGTTGAGCGTCTGTCTTCAGCTCAGGTCATGATCCCAGGGTCCTAGGATCAAGTCCCGCATCAGGGTCCCTACTCAGCAGGGAAGCCTGCTTCTCCTGCCTGCAGTCCGCCCTGCTTGTGCACGCTCTCTCTCTCTGACAAATAAATAAAATATTTTTTAAAAATGTTAAGGAGTTCCTGGGTGGTGCAGTCAGTTAAAAGCACCTGGCTCTTGGTTTCCGCTCAGGTCATGATCTCAGGTCGTGATCTCAGGGTTGTGAGGCGGAGTCCAGTGTTGGGCTCTGAGCTCAGAGTGGAGTCTGCTTGAGATTTTCTCTCCCTCTGCCCCTCCCTGCCCTCAAATAAATAAATCAATCTTTTTTTTTTTTTAAGTTAATTTCTCTCTGGAGAAAGCAAATACAAAAACAAATCCTTCATAAGTACAAAACTAATAAGCAGTAAGTTTTATTGGAAAATTTAAAATCTAAAATTAAGTAGACTGATAATCCATTTGAGAATAGCAATGGGTCTTTAAAGTTCTTCTGCAACAAATATAACTTTTAATTTCCTTGAAAAGGAAAATTTTAAATCAGTCTTTCCAGGACAGAATGCTGAAAAAATAAAACCCAATAACTCCAAATCTTCTCTCTACCGCTGAGCACAACACTATAATCACAAATGCACAACATATGTTTCATAGTTCACGGCCACTGATTTGTTTGTATATTGAACACAATGGTTGGCTTCTTTTGTGTTTCTTAAAAAAACCAGTAACTTACAAGAGAGACTCCAAATCACATACGTCAGAGAAAAAACTTAAAAGTCAGATAGAATTTCATCTGCTAGGCTTATATCTTTTAATTTTATGAGGTAATGGAAGTCTTGAAACTTTCATGAATAAATAACAAATCAGTCAAGCACACAGACCTCCTAAGACATCCTTTCTGGATAACATCTTCTAACTTAGCACTCGGTGATTACCATTCTATGTTCCATACTAAGGTGCTCAAAGAAAACAGCTTCATATTGAGTGACATATACAAGTGCAGCAAATCTTTTTAAATTTGCATGTTGTTTGGGGAACCTTTTTAAAAGGAACTGTAAGCCAGCATATGGAAAGTTATAAATGTGGCCCAAGTCCGCCTGGAATCTAGTTAGAGATGCCTTCCAGCTGTTGCCACGGCCTGGAGCCTCTACTTCCTCTTACCAGCTCCTTCCAAAACACCATGGAGAATAAACTGAACAACAGTGCTCCTGATGCAACTTGAACTCAGTGAGGTGGTTGGTTTGGTGAAAAAGGAGATGACAAATCAGCCACCTTATTGAATGTCCCTGTACATAAAGCATTGCTGTATGAAAATCCAGTCTAATTAGGGAGAGAGTTATAGAGCCAAAATTAGTGTTAAATGAAAAATTATGTGCATAACCAGTAGTACAAACAGTGTAATCGATGCTATGACTAAAGATAAAATGCGGTCTAAGGTTTCCCTGTGTGTAGAGAAATTAAGAAATCCATTAATAATTTTTCTATTTGTACTATGTTCCCCAAACCAGACACCTGTGGTAATTATAGAAGGTCTGTAAACCATTTACTTTGACAAATATCAGGCCCCTACATCACAGATTTTTATATATTTTTTCTCTATGGATGTTAACCTGAATATTTTATTGTTAGCAGTTATATATATACAAATGCATGCATAACAGAGCTTAAGGTGAGGAAGATTTGGAGAAAGGCAGACAGACATTGATCTGGATCTTCAAGGATAAATAAGATTCCAATAGGCAAGAGAAGAGGGCAACTGTGATAAAAATGTACCACTTCCATTTGTTTAAAGATTTACTTTCCCCTAAATTCCCCTTTATTTTCTGCTATACCTTCACCCACATCTTCAAGCACATGTCTCTCTATCTTGAAAATATCCTCTCTTTGAACCTGCTACTTTTTAAATCACCAGAATATTTCTCTCTTGCCTTTGTTTCAAAGTCAAACTCCTCTCACAAATTACACAACTCTCTCCATTTCTATTCCACCAGCCCTTTTAGTAACCTCTCCAAAATCAAAGCCATTTGTGGTTTTAGGTTCTTTTTTTGGGGGGGGGGGTGATAAAAATGTCTTTCTTCTTAAAATAGCAACTTAAAAGCACTATAAATTTTTTTTAAGTAATAACTAGAACTGTCTAAAAAGCACATTTCTTTTCAGGCAAATGTTAAATTAAGTAATCTGCCTGAAATTGCTGTAGACATCTTTCTGAGTGGCTCACACAGAACATAAACCTCATAAGCCAATAGCACACTGTGGAGGAAAATAATTTCTGTTCACCCTCAGTCCAGTGTTCTGTTCTGTTAACAGCTTTACTTCTAAATATACATAATATTTCCTTTAAAAAATCTTCTGTTTAATGTTTCAAATGCACAGACTAGTTCTGATCTAGTGCACTGATTCCCTAAGGTTGAATCATTCTGGCCAAACATGAGTCAGAGTCATAAAGCTTTCCAAGACAGTTAGCTATTAAAATGTTAGGGACATATGTGAACCTGTGAACAATTTCACAGTCCCAGAGGAGACAGAATTTTTAGCTTTCACGAGAGGCCAGGGTAAGAGAGAAATAAGATTTTACTGTTTTCATGTCTTATCTTTTCTGAATTTCAACATTTACTAGAGGAACCTCAGTTTGCTATAATTTTTTATTTATATAGGATTTACAATGATCATGTGTAGCATTTAAACAAAAATCTTACAGACATTTGCTATGTTTCAGTTTATATTTATTTACCATGATTTTTTTAGACCATTTGGCAACTACAATGGGATGGCAAGGATGTGGGATTGTTTCACCAGAATGTCTTTATATGGTTGCATATTATCAAAAGATATTTGGTTTCCAGAAAACAGAAGGAAGACATAAAGAAGACAAGCAGCACAGTTTAAAGGCAAAATATTTGCCACCTTGCATTTCGATTAATGTCTACTTTGGATAATGTTATGTGATCCACCAGCCACCCAAAGAGAACTTTCCTGAAAGTCCTGTAGTTTCTCTTCTTTTCATTTCAAGCTATGCTCATCTGGGGATTCAGTAATGTCCATTCTAATACGGATTATCTCTTGAAGTTTTGTTCTCTTTTCCATTCTTATTATTATGTCTTTCCAGCTTCTCATTTCTCATCTGAACAATTTCCTACTGATTTTCCTGCTACAGAATTAGAGAGATAATAATGAGGCAGTAGAGTTATAGTCGGCATTTTATAGACTATGCATAGAAAGAGGACAAACTTTAAGTATTAGTTCTCAATAACTATTCTGCAACATGCTTACCTATAATTTAGTTATTAAATAATAGCTCCCTGGTACTCTCTATTGGGCTACTGAATGGTATTTGAAGACAAGAAAAAAAAAAGCCTTGAAAGTCTGATATTACTTGGAAAGTCTTCTCCACCCTACAGATATTGTTGCTTCATTATTATTTTCCTCATACTTCCATGTACACTAGTTCGGATATTAAAGTCTTTCATGCCCCTGCACTATAGCATTACAATACCTTAAGATTATTACTAGCTGCATCATCTTTAAAAACTATCATCAATTCATTAAAAGCATCAGGACAAACATCATAATCTGTAAAAAAAAAAAAATCTGTTGTAACCAAAGCACTGACTTATAAAAGATGTACTGAAAAGACAGGCAGCGTTTTGTTGTTGCTGCTGCTGTGTACTATTTTTATATTTTATAACTAAATGCCTATATTCTCTATTCTTGAGAATGACTGCATTGTCCACAAAGTACTCATTTGCAGCAAGTATCTTTCTTGACCTGTTGGGAAATGACTCCCAGAGTAGACAAAATAGGCCTCAGTATCTCAAACCATGACCCAGGAACCCTGGAGATGGGGCAGAGGGGCCCTGAGCCAGCCTTTGAAGGAAGGGGTTGAGGCTAGGAACCTCTGCCAGACTCCCTACTTTCATCTGTTTTATATACTGAGCTTTTCCATCGAAGACCTCACTTGAATAAAAAGTTCCACCATAGAAAAAGAGTTTGTAAGTCACAGAACGAGTTTCAAGTCCAACAAGGAAATTAAATCAATTTATATGTGGCAGACAAACCTGTGAACCGGCCAGCTCCTCAAGGTCAAAAAGAAGCTCTGGGACAAAGAAGGGACTGTGTGGGTCCTACGTAGACAGCTGCAGGCATGAGATTACAGCCCTGCTTCAGGCCCGGAAAGGCCCAGAAAGGCCTCAGCACGTGGGAAGCAAGGCAACTCTTACAGGACAGGACAACACGGTTTCACTAAAGTTTCCCACAAATATTTAAAATGGAGGGATTTTGAGGAGAAATTAGAGATTGTAAAAGACTCTTGAGATTCAGTGTTCTTTAAGAAATAATTTTAAAAGTTTCTTTTGCTTCAGTATAAAATTTTTTACAGTGCCTGTCCTTCAAAGTCCAAGAAAGGGAAAGTTTGGGCTCACTGTTATGTCAGATGGAGGGTGGACCTTTCAATCTTAATACTAGGGGGTAACCAAGGTGAATGAACTCACTGAAACAAACATTCATCTCATTAAAACTTGTCTCCGTATCTGCACAGCTGTTAACTCTTTGGCCCAGAAAACAACACAGAAGCCAGCAGCAATACAACTTACCCAGGGTGGTTCACAAATTGTTTAGAGAACAATTTTATTAACTCAGAGAACAAAAAGAAGAGATCACCAACGTGGGAGTTTTTAAAATGACTGTCTTCTAAAAATAAAACCAGATGTTCTATTTTTAGCTATTTGTAAACTAAGAAACAAAAGGAGCACAGCTCGAATTAAAAAAAAAAAAAATTCATACCAGAAATAAATCCTTAGAAGTCATAACTCCGTAAGTGCAGGTGAAGATTCAACCACCAAGTGCCACTCAGACTCTTTGGCCTAGACGTTAATCCGAGAGAAAGGGAGAAACATGTGCGTGTGTGTGTGTGCGTGTGTGTGTGTGTGTGTGTGTGTTGTATACACTTGACATTTAATCTGACTGAAGTGGCAGCATTTTCAGTGTAATGGCAATAGAGAGGAATGTCCAATTTATACATTGGTTGTGCTTGTTGGTTTCCTTTTTCAGCAACCATCTGAGCAACTCTAATACTAGTAATGTGTACTGTACCAATAATGCGCAGGGTTTGTGTCTTCAAGTCTGAGGTGGCAAAGTGATGGGAATGGTGACTTTACCTAGTTAATGCCATTCTGGACAACTTTGTGGCCGAAGGAGCCCTGTTCTTGTTCTTGCTCTTGTCTTGACAAAGCAGCCTCTTGCACATTCCCCTGCGCTTTATCTTTCCTTTGAAATGTTAGTAAGTGGCTGAGCTAGAATTCAAATGCAGATCTTCCAACTCCATCTACCATGCCCTTCTGTGGACCCTACTGCTAAATGAAAAAAATATATATATTATGGCACTCCTTCAAACTGTAAAAACTCAAGAGAGTCAGGCAAAGGAGAAGGGAGAAACAAAGGCTCTCGTGTATCGGTGGGCTTTGAAGTGTCAGATGTAATTACTGAAGGAAGGCATTCCTGTAATTTGTAATCAGTAGTAACTTCACCTGCTTGAGCAAGCACATTTTGTTTTTGTGCTATTAGCAGAATGAATGACCTTAAAGTTGTCCTTGACTCCTCTTTTTCCCCCAAAACTATCTGTACTCCATAAAAATATTTTGTCTGCTCTACCCGTGGAGATTCTGTATACTCAGAATCTACTGCTTTCCATCACCCCTCTCCACAGCTGTAATTTCCCCACACAGGTTAATGGATGATCTCTGTACCAGGTCTTCCTGCTGCAAACCTTACTTCTACAATCTATCCTCAACAAAAGCACCAAAGCAATTCAGTTAAAACTAAGTTAGGTCATGTCACATCTCTGCTCAAAGCCTTCCATGGCTCCCATTTTGCTCACAGTGGAAGTCCCTATCCCGTCCTGGCCTGCACTGCACTACAGAATCTGGCTCCTTTAACCACCTTGACCCCACCTCCTCTTACTCTCCCCTGTCCTCCCTCTGATCAATCCAGCTAGATGGACTTCTTAATGGTACCTCAACATATCAAAGGTGCTCCTACCGCAGGGCCTATGCTTCTACTGTTCTGTCTGCCTGGAGCACCAACATACAAGACTCCCCCCCCTTACTTTCTTTCTTAATGAGGCCTTCCATGACCTCCATAACACTACCCTCTTAATTCCCATCCCCTTTCTTGCTGTATTTTCCTTCACAGAGCATAGCGTCCTCTAGCATACTATATATTTCACTTATTTGTGTTTCCTTGCACTAACATATAAAAGTCACCAGAGCAGGGATTTTTGTAGGTTGTGTTGACTGATACGTCTCCCAGTGCCTAGAACAGCATCTGGCAGAGTAGGTGCTTGGTACTGAATGAATGAATGCTGAATGAATCTCAGGGAAATAAAAACAAGAAGCCTAATTAAATCAAAGGTGATTACCTCAAGAACCATTAACTGGTAATGGAAAGCTTCATGAAGGTTTACACATGAGTGTGACAAATTAGTCAATGTGTAGTTTTCTCCTTTACAGAACTTCTAAGGGTATGCATTTAACCTTGGGAGACTCCTTTGTAAGACTGAGAAATATTAACATTCACCTTCTTCATAGATTTGTGGTGAGGCTTAACATTGGTCTTAAAAAATAAAAAACCCTCTATTTTAAATTATATATATATATATATATATATTTTATTATTTTGGCATCTGCGATCATTCAGAGCCACATCAGAAAAGAGATCTGAGAAGTTCTATTGTTAAAACCAAATCACTGAATTATTTTAGCAAATCTCAGACTGTTAAACCAAATGACTTAATCTCATTTAAAGGTAAATGATGACAATGAATTCCTCAGCTAATTCAGACCAGCTAGAACACTTTAAAAAAATCAGGATATATCTGAACTCATCCTGAAACTGATGCAAACTAGATCAAATTCTTAATTTATTGATTTAAACAAGACCCCAAAATAAATGTCCATTTTCTCTAAGTTGGCATTGTGGTAGAAAGGTTCTAAAAGAGAACAATGTGCTAAAATATCTATATCTCCTAGCACCTTTAATTTCACAATTTAGTTCTAAGAAATTCAGTTGCTTTTGCTCTTGAGGCAATTGGTTTGCCCAAAATAGGAATCTTTTTTATCATTCATTCTGTGGGAGAGCAGAAGCACATTAATAGAGAAGCTGTCTCTTCCAGGAGCCAGATCTACGTAACCTGAAACAAGCCTTCAACTATAGAGGATATAAAGAAAACCACATGAATTAACTGCACTTGCTACTTGGATGGCATTTAAATTAAACAGCCTTATGCATATGGTGGGTGTTAAATGGTGGGGGGAAAAAAGAAAGAAGATGGTAATAAACAGTCATGGAGCCTTAGAGACCAAAACTGTATTGCGGTGTTACTCCGCACTCATTGTGGTCCCCAGACCAGCAACTTCATCATCACCAGGCTGTTTACTGGAAATGAGGAATCTCAGGCACCACCCAGGACCTTCTGAAACAAAATTTCTGGGTGGGGTCCAGAGGAATGAAGGCTTTAACAAGCTCTCCAGGTAATTCTTACGCATTGCACTATTACGTACATCTTACAGTTCTAAATGTCTAATTGTTAATATTTAAGAGGTTAGGGGCAATAATATGTATGAAAAAAATCCTTAAAACTTTTCAAAGTCAAATTTAAACAAAACATTTTATAGGAAGTATTCAACTATTACTTCAAAACATAGTAACAAAAACAGAGCTGAGATTATATTTTAAATCCCTTTGGACCACTTAAATTCTTTGTTTCATCTCAATATGAGAAAGTATAGTTTGATTAACAATTTAAGTATTACAAATTTTGAAAGGTAAAATAATAGTGTCATCCTTAATGTAGATATGAAACGAATAATAAGAACTTATCCCAATTTCCCCAAATTGTATGAGAAAGCCAGTTTGAAAATGAGTTTCTGCTTTTTAGAATAGCTATACCTATTTTAGCCTGTTGTGGCTTTACTTGAACAAGATATTTATTAATTTCCACTCTAACTCTAAAGAGTAGCTATGCAGCTATATTAAACCCATCTTGTCAACCATCTGAGTAATGTAGTGGAACAATCATAGTGTTAGGGTTGCAATTCTAGCCTCATTACTTACTATGGGATCTTGGCCAAGATAGTTTACTTCTGTGAGCTTGATTTCTTCATATATAAAATGTTGATAATAATAATTACCCCCGAGTTATGAGGTCGATATACATATTGGAAGAGAGAGAGATACATACATAGACAAATTAGAGAATATATAATACCGAATTATTTATATATGTATATACATATATATATAATTTCTTAACACTTGTTAAGTGCCAAATAAATGTGACATCTCTACTCCCAAGATTTTATCTTCAACTAAACCTTTTAGTTAGAAAAATTTATGATTAAATTATACTTCAGAACATTGAAAGACAACCAAACTAGAACCAAAGCAAAAAAACAAAACAAAAACAAAAAGAAAATAAAAACCAAAACTGATTTCAAGTATTTGAGCTTATATTTTCAAGTATGTTAAAAATTCTCTAAACTAACAAAACTTTATTTTTTTTCCTATGTTGGGGGGAGGGGCAGCGGGAGACAGAGAATCTTAAACATGCTTCATGCCCGGTGTGGAGCCTGATGTGGGGCTCAATCTCACGACCCTGAGATCATGATATAAGCTGAAATCAAGAGTCCTAAGCTTAACCAACTGAGCCACCCAGGTGTCCTAAACTAAAAAAAATTTAATTTGATAAGTTTGATACACTCAATTCACATACTTTTATTATAGCCTTATTCTGTGCAAAAACCTGGTATGGTCAAAGGATATAATACAGTCTTTAATCTTGTAATATTCAACCCTGAAGATAATTGTTTAAAGTCTGATAAAACAATTTAAAAATCCTTGAGGTCCTCAGATCCAAGATTATGGCAAATCTTTTTATAAATTTCTAATAAATCACAGATTTATTAAAAATGTTAAAATTATAGATAATTTATAGTATACATTAATATTGTGGTATAGATTATTCATTATTGCTTCTGTCAATGGAATTTTGAAGTCAGGTAATGAGCTCATGATAGGATACTGGCAGTTTGAGGAGATGAGAAATTTTGAAATAGTAGTTCTCAAGAATGGAACATATACTAGAGGAAGTTAAAAAGATTACTGGGCATTTTTGAGTGCCTATTTTGGATTTGTGGGCATGAATTTAATCCAGTATTGATTGCCACTCATGTTCCTGCTGCTATGTACCTCTTGGCTGGACCTTATTAGACACTGAATGTTGCCAAACCATGCTCACAAAGCCTGTGTGGTCACTGTGCATAGACCAATCCAGTAATCCCATAGGGTCCAGTTAGTTTTCTCAGCTTCTTTCTCATCTAGGTCTGGTTCCCTTACCCTCTCCAATGAAGTCTGAGAACAACCAAGTATTGAGAAAAGCACATTAATATATCTCTTCAGCAAGAGGACAATAACCTAGTGATTATTTTCTGGCTCGTCTCCCTACTAGGCCCAGGTGCTTAGTAGATTGGTATTGGTGTTATGATAGAGATGCATTATTATTGATTCTGTTTGGTCAGTGGAAAGAATATTCCTATCCACTGTCATAAAATGAGGGGGTTGGAAAAAAATTACGTGTGATATCCCTTTGAATTCTAAGAGTTCTATCACTGTGTTGGCTGTCATAATCATACCCAAGAAAAGTTGTATAAAGCCTACATATGGTAAACCCAAAAGGTTCGTGAGTATTGTCACAATTTTTGGTAAGGCTCTACACATCCCCAGTTTGGAAAAAATTTAAAAGTATAGTTGAGACTTTGGAAAGATTTTTCCTTTTCTATTCAAAATAAATGCCCTGCAGAATTCAGTTAAACCTAAAAGTAGAATGTATTGAGCATCTATTATATGTCAGGCAATACTCTATATGTTTTCACCAACATGGTCTCATTTAATAGGATAACCAAACCAGAAAGTAATGGTCTGTTAGCTCCTATTACTCTCACTTGATGAGGAGACTCAGAGGCATGAAGTAACTAAGGTTTCACTGTAGGTGGGAACTGGTGTTTAGACCCAGGTCTTCAACTCTATGCCTACAGTTCTTCCCACATAGCACCCTGCTCCTCAAATAACTTCCACTTAACATGGCTGCTTTCACTGAACATAATAAAGGTTAAAATTATACTTGAACAATTGTTAAAAGTTCCTACCAATCTAAATATTTATGTCCACCTAACTCTATGAAATACAGTATCAAATCCCAGTTGATCAGCAATGGTGATTCAGTATAATTATTGAAGAAATATTTATTGAGAGTCTGCTTATCAACATTCACTATTTGTGGGATAGCTTAAAGTTGCCCAGAATGAAGATAATAACCAAGATGATCAAGATTTTATAGAAACAAACAAACAAATAAATAAATAAATAGGTTTCTATGTGGCAGACTCTATTCTATATGTTCCATGTACATAATCCCACTTAACCTTCACAATGAACTCTTTGAGGTAGGTACTATAATTATCATGGCCATTTTCCCATGAGAAAATGAGGCATATATAGCTTAAGTTACATGGCTGGTGTCTTACAGAATCCTTCTTTTTAATCAGTAGGATATGTTGTTTTTGTTTTTGTTTTAAATAGACTATGTGGTAAGAAGTTTACAGTTCAGGGGCACCTGTATGGCTCAGTTGGTTAAACATCTGATTCTTGGTTTCACACAGGTTGTGACCTCAGGGTCATGAGATCCAGCTCCACATTGGGCTCCATGCTCAGTGCAGAGTCTGCCTGAGAGTCTCTACCTCTCCCTCTCCTTCTGCCCCTCCCCCCCTTAAATAAATAAATAAATAAATAAATAAATAAATAAATAAAGTCTTTAAAAAGACAGAAGTTTACAGTTTAATGTATTGTTGTACATTTTGGAATTGGGAGGAAATAGGTACATAAATAATTACAAATATTATAAAAATGTAAAGAGGAGAGGCTATAGGAACAGAGGAGAATACACTTGATTCTGCCTGGTGTGGGGTAAGAAAATGATCAGAGAAGGATTGCAGAGGAGATGAAGGTAGTAGAGGGTCTGGAGGGATGCAACAAAGAGGAGAATGAAGGATATTCTAGCAAAGGAAAACCTGCTTAGATGGAAACAGGGGGGTTGGGGGGGATAGTACCTTGGCAGTGATAATCCAGAGAAGGTATAAATGGCAATGTGTTGGGAGATTGCACCAGAATTTTACCAGAAGTCATATTTTGAAGGTCCTTATATAGAATGCTTAGGAATGGGGCTTTAGCCTATAGGTAATGTCAGTTTCTAAAAGATTTTAACCAGGGAAGTGGTTTTCGAACGTGTTGAAATTTCACCCAAGTCCTAGTATTAAAGGCAGATGCTGCAGGCAACATAGTCATTTAGAAGGAGACTGAAATAGTGGTCACAGAGCATATCAAATTCCAATTCCCAAGAAGCCAAGAGCAATGTCTTAATTCAAAACAACTTATTGAGTACCTCCTGAGTGGTAGTCCCTGGGGTGAACTGGCATTCAAAGCTGAATGAGGTATGTTAATGATACTCAATAAGATTTTAAAGTTGTTGTTGATTGAAGGAATTTGAAGTAATCACTGGCCTTTCCATTACCCTATTTCCATTTCTTCTCATTTAGTGTTGTACTCTTAAACAATGTCATTGTTTAAATATGCATCTGCTTTCAGTTGTCACAAGCTTAGCAGGGTTCCATCAGATTCTGCCAAGCATGATGACAACAATATGCACAATTTCCAAGTGCAGAAATTAAAAAAATATATACCCCTAATCACCTTCCTGAATATCTCAGAACTAACAATATCATTTGAAAATAACTTATGTACAGAAATTAAAACATATGGGATTTAATTTTAACTCTTTGCACCAATAGATTGAAATTGGAAAAGAGATACGACTGTATCACAGAAAACTTTTAAAAAGAACTATTCCTTTAAAGTTTGTATATGATTAAAAATTACAGAGCTATAGCTCTAAATTTAAAAGAATTTTTACTTAAAAGTTATATAATACTTAAAAGTTTTCACACTTTTCAGATATTACCTCAATTGATCAATTTAAGGTTGGCAATATAAATAATATCATTATTCCTATTTTACGGGTGAAACCATGGAATCCTAGAGAGATTAAACTACTTATTCAAGGTCAGTCAGGAATTTGTTCACTGAATCAGCACTGTAATTCAGATTTCCTCACTATAAATTCTATGCTATTTCTGCTCTATCACATTGCCTGCCACAGGGAAATAAATAATCATTTATTCATCTATTCATTCATTCATTCATTCATTCTTCACATATATACTTAGTGCTTTTTAGTACAAAGCACTGTGAGATTTATGGAGATTATAAATCAGAGATACGAGGTTTAGTGACAGCTATGAATGAGATGCATAATAAGACAGTAATAGAATTATGAAAGGTCATCACTAGAATAAATTATTTCTAGCTAAGGAATCACGTAAAGCTGTACAGGAAAGGTAGTATTTTAGGTGAGTCTGAATGGCTGGCATTTGGGCAACGAGAGATAGGGCATGAATTCCAAGGAGTGGAAACAGTATGTGCAAAAGAAGAAAGAAAGTGAAGTATGGAACGTGCTCAAGAAACAGTGAATCATCCTTTTTGCTGGAGGAGAGTGTGAAGCTTGAGAGAGGAAAATAAGGCTAAAAACTTTTTTAAAGACTAGACTAAGGTGCTTACAATGTTCATATCGGGCAGAATGAGGTGATGAAAACAGCAAGGGTCTTGTTGAAGCCACACAAGTTTATGTTCAAATACAGGCTCTGCTCCTTAGAAGCTGTGTGACTGTGATCAACTTATATAATTTCTCTAAAACTTTCATATATCACTCACGAAAGGAAGACATCTGTTAAATATTTCATAACTTTTTCAAAATAATAAAAATATTTTACCTTCAGGGTGGGTGTGAAGATCAAATGACAGGATGTTTGAAAAGTGATTGGTACAATAAGGTTGTCAGTAAAAATTAATTTCTGTTCCCCTTCTGTGGTAGTCAGGGTTGAACCAGGGAGGGTGTTTGCTGAGGCTGGTGATGTAATGAGAGTCATGCTTGAATAAAGCAAATATGCTGGGTGAATCAGAAGAGAGAGGGAGTAAATGATTAGAGGTAAAAAGTCTTTTTGGCAATAGAGCACACAGGGGAATGAATGTCTCAATGAGGTAACACTACTGGGAATGCTTACTATCTAGAATGATAAAAGAACATTGCAACACACTCTAATTATATCAAAGTAAAATATAGAAAAAGATTACAGTGAATTTAATTCTGGAATATTGCTGTAGGAAAAAATCTGAATGAAACTTTGAAATAGAGGCTTTCATACTGAGCTCATATTAGAAGCAGGGGCTTAAGTCTTTCGCTTCTCTCACCTTTGATCTCTAGGAGAGGTCATTTGGATGAAACAAAATGTTCTCAACTCTCCACACGTGAATAAATGTCCACCTTTCAGAGCAGCCACTCAGGAAACTCACCCAGGATTACCTGAATAGAAATTCATTTCAAAGGGAATCTTTTTTAAAAGACTCATTTAAAATTGGGGACTTTGATCACAAGAGTGTGCCAACAGATTACTTGACCATGATTCTACTGTCAGAAAAACCCATGAGGTCAAATAGGAAGAGGCAGCTATTTGTTGAATGGTCTCCTCTATTGAGCTGTTCTTTTTGAAATGGATATGTGAGACTTTAAAGCCACCCTCTTCATTTGTTGTTACATTCATTTTCCAAAGCCAAAGTGAGTCTTGGAAAAAAATTCTGTCTCTTCTAAACTTCTAACCATAAACATTTCTCTAGATGTTTATGCATTAACTAAATATTTACAAATGTAATAAGTGAACTCTTAGCAACTGATTTTTATTGTGTACTCTTAGTATGTAGAACACTACTTAAAACTAGGCTTTGGATAAAAGAAGTGGATGGAAGAGAAAGCATGCATGACTCTTGATGTTATGTTTACAATAGAAGTGGAGGGGAAATGTATATGTGTACCCACATGCCTATGAAATGGAATAATCAAACCCTACTCTCCTTAGCTTCCTTGAATCTTTCTCCTGTGAGAATGACTGAAAGAATTCACTTACCTTTTCAGGGTTTTCAACACTAGCATAATTGTTGATTGACAATTTCATATCTAGAAACAATACTTTGTAAACTCGCAAGAGACATGTTTCCCTGCCTGTACAGCCCATTGCAGTCTACAGAGGAAGGAGGCCTACATGGATCCTATCTTCCTAGACCAAATGAAGCCCCAGAGCTCCTGACTGTGTGCCTGACTATACACAGTATGGCTGCAGTAGTTGGTGATAAACGGTCAGGAGCTCAATCTCCGGAATGACACTAAAATTAAAACTGAACACTTATCATTTCCTAGGAGATTGTGTGGAGAAAATCCTACAATGCCTTTCAGCGCCATTTGTGTTTTCACTATAACTCCAATCTTCCCATGTTACTTCTTTCATTCAGGTTCTAATCTCTATATGTCGCTGTACATCTCTACTCTGATTCAACCAATCCCCCTCCACTCCTAACTCCCTAACCTTTGCCAAGAAGCCTTCTGTTACTGAAAGTCTGACATTAGCAAAATTTACTATGACCTCTCCTCTTTCCTGGACTTTCTCTCCACCTTCTTGCTTTAGTTGATTGCTGGGTATCCCTGACATCCTCTCAACTTGGGGCTGTTCTTTTACCCATACCCCAATTATCACAGAGCCTGAAGCAGGGATGAATGTCCTCCTAATTCCTCACTGGCACTTTCAGACAATTTTGGCTCTTCTCTTCTTTTAAAAGCTCAACTCCCTTGAAAAGCAAGGCAACGGATTATAGACTATCTTTCCTATTTGACTCCTTCACACACCTAGTTCCAGGCCCTGCCCCTTACCTCCAGCACCTGATGATTCCAGCACCTGGTTCACCATCCTCTTGAATACTACTTCTCTCATTGTTGTTAATAATTTCAATATCCCCTGAAGTGATCTATCCAATACCTTGCCCTTTAAACCGTGCCTTCCTCATTTCCAAAGATGTTTTCTTCCATCTCACCTTAGCACCCATTCCCCTATCATTTCCCAAAACTGTACCATTCACACAATTTTAACCCCAAGCATACACTTCTCCAACTACCAATATCTATCTAGCTTTCCAAGTTTATTATATATCCTCACTTCAACCCCAGCCAGAGTCAATTCACTGACCTGGTGATTTCTTAGAGAACATTAACCCCTTAACGTCTTCCCCTTTTCCTTGCCAATTTAGAGTCCATGATCCCACTTGATTGATTTGGCAAAGCCCCGTATCTAGTTAAATCTACCTCTTCAATGGTGCTTCTTCTGCACACCAGCACTGGGCCATGGCACGAGAAAAACAAACAAACGATGACCCATCTCTGTTTAAATTTATGACTACAAATCTCAAGTGGGCTCAGTTGAGTGCCCTGTATTTGTACAGCATTTCCCTACTTAATTCACTTTCTCATTCTCCTGGAAGAATATTTTCTATTTTGGTCTTTAAACCTCCAGATCTTTATTCTCAGCTAATGACCTCATTTGTTATTTCACTTAGAGAGTAGAATAATTGAGAAAAGAACTACTCCATATTCCAAAACCAAATCTCCCAACCTTTCCCATTTGTACATCCATATTTTTAAAATGAATGAATTGTTAAAGAAGAACTAAGGCAATTTTGAAGAACAGGTCAGAGAACTTACATTCCAGATATCAGTATTATAAAGCTATAATAGTTAAGAATGTAGTATTGGCACAAGGATAGACAAAGAGACTAATGGAACAGAAATAGACCCAAACATCTATATTTTTCTGATTTATGAAAAAGTGACACTGATGTGTAGTGGAGAAAGTATGGCCTTTTTAATAAATAGTGTGGGCCAAATGGAGGTACACATGGAAAAAAAATAATCTTGAACCCTGACTTACACCATAACAGAAAATTAATTGCAGATGAATTATAGATCTAAATATAAAAATAAAACAATAAAACTTTTAGGAAAAAAAGACCAAATCATGATCTTGATTTAGTCAAATATACCTTAAATAGGACATAAAAAGAAAAAGATTATTAATTAGACTACAATAAAATTAAAACCTTCTGTTCATCAAAAACACTATTAAGAGTGAAAAAGTAAGCCATGGAGTGGAAGAAGACATCTGCAGTACAAATATCTGACAAAGAAACAGAATATATAAATAACTACCATAAATCAACAAGGAAGAGCAATCAGCTAATGAGAAAATAGACAAAGACTTAAACAGATACTTCTTAAAAGGAAATATTCAAATAGTCCATAAAAATACAAAAAGATGCTCAACTTCCTTAGTCACTCAAGAAATGCAAATTTAAGCCATAATGGTATACCAGTGCATAACAACCAGAATAACTAAATTGAAAAAGACAATATCAAACGTTGACAAAGATGTGAAGCAAACAGAACTCTCCATACACTGCTAAGAGTGTGTACTGGTAAGAGCATAAACTGGTGGAACCACTTAGGGAAACTGTTGGGCAGTATCTACAGAAAATGAATACACACATTCCCATAACCCAGCAATCCAAGTTCTTGATAGATATTCAAGAGAAACATATATATATGTTCATCAACAAACACATACAAATACATATTCATGGCAGCACTATTCATAATGGCCCAACACTGGAAACCACCTTAACATCTGTCAACAGCAGAATGGATGAATAAATTGTAGTATATCTATACAAAAGAACACTGTTCAGTAATGAGGATGAATGAATTACATCTACAGGCAACAACATGGAAAAGTTTTACAAGCATAATGTTAAGAGAAAGAAGGCAGACATGAAAGAGTACATTTCTATAATTCCATTAAGATAAAGTTCAAACACAAGGCAAAAATTAACCTGAGGTGTTAGAAGTTGGGAGAGTGACTACCCTGGGCAAGAAGCAGGAGTTGCTTTAATACGCAATGAATTTATCAAATATCCTATTACAAATACACATTTGAGTTGCCTTTGCATTTATAAAAATGATCACCATGGTAACTTCAAGTAGAAAAATTAATAACAAAGTAGTAAAAAAACGAAATTATCGCCAAAGATATAAATTCAGCTCAGATTGCCGATTTTTCCTACTTTAAAGTCTGCATAAAATGCGTGCCTAAATTTTGCAAAACTTTTTTTTTTTTTTTTTTTAAAGATTTTATTTATTTGACAGAGAGAGACACAGCGAGAGAGGGAACACAAGCAGGGGGAGTGGGAGAGGGAGAAGCAGGCTTCCCGCTGAGCAGGGAGCCCGATGCAGGGCTCGATCCCAGGACCCCGGGATCATGACCCGAGCTGAAGGCAGACGCCTAACGACTGAGCCACCCAGGCGCCCCGCAAAACTTTTTTTTAAGATTTATTTATTTATTTGAGAGAGAGAGAGAGAGTGCGGGGGGAGGGGAAGCAGAGGGAGAAACAGAATCCTCAAGCAGACTCTGCACTGAGTGCAGAGCCCAACGTAGGGCTCCATCTCACAACCCGGATATCATGACCCTGAGATCATGACCTAAGTCAAAACCAAGAGTCGGACACTTAACCGACTGAGACACCCAGGCGCCTCTAAATATTGCAAAACTTTTAATTCTCTTTCTGAAGCCTTCACTATATTCTAAGAAAAAATGATGTCATTTATCCATGTCTTTATTTGTAAAACTATGAAAAACAAAAGGTGAGAAAATTACTTTGAAATAAATCAAACATAGACAGCCACTTTCTCAATCAACCTTTTTTATCACCAGGCCAACTTTGAACACATTCAATGCTGTTTCTCAAAGTCCCATGTACAGAGCCCCTGCATTACTACCTCTCTTGAAATTTTTTGCCATAACTATGTAAAATGAAGATAACAACAACAACTATCTTACAGAGTTTTATTAAGATTAAACGAGATAAAAATGCATTATCCTGGAACAGTGGATGTTAGCACTTAATAATAACACCCTTAATTTGTACTAATACTGTTAACATCAGAATAGCCTGAAGTGTTTGTTAAATCACCATTGATTTCTGGGCTCAACCCCACACCTACTGAAGCTGAATTGCTAGTTGGGCCTCGAAATCTGCATTTTAACTAGCCTTTTGAGTGATTATTTTTGTAGATTTAAATCTGAAGACCACTATCCAGAGATTAAGGCTTACTTCTTACTGTTCCTCGGAGCTCCAATACAGGGATCTGTACACAGTGAATGCTTACTGACAGTCTAACTGATATTTAATATTACCAGATGGGTATGATATAAATTATTAAAGCAATCTGGAATTTGTTACACATTTATGCAGTATAGGGGAATAGATATTGACATTTTGACTTCAGCAAAACATAAAAGGAGGCTTGTTAAAAAAGAAAAAAAAAGGTAGCCTCAGTTTTAATCATTTTAACTTTCTTCATAAAAGATATTTGAATCCTCTCGTATTTTATATAACCCATTTTTCACTTAAAATAATTCAGGACAGTTAGTTTTTTTTTGCTTTCTGATTTTGTTTTGTTTTGTTTTACTTTAGAAGATCCAGGGAGTATACACATGTGCTCATGGAGAGGACAAATGACCATAATCCCTGGGCTCTGCACCATTAATATTAGGCCCACAACCAGGCTTCTATCACTACTTTCTTTCTTATATTTGTGTTCATTTAAAGGAAGGTTCCAGTCTAAAAAAGAGAACTGCAAATGAAAATGTCTTCAGCTTAATTTAAGTCAAATAAAAATTTAAATCAAGTTACAGTATCTATTTAAACTTTTTGTCTATAAAACAGCTACACAATTTGTCACACTGAATAGAAAATTTTAATAGGAGAATAAATCTTTTCATTAGATGTTCGATTGCATTGAAAGAACAAGAGAGCCAACCTTTGACAAAAGAGAAAAATTAGCTACGCTCTGGTGAACATAGCATAATGTATAGAGTTGTTGAATCAATATGTTGTATGCCTAAAACAAATGCAACATTGTATATCATCTTCAATTAAAAAAAGAGAAAAAAGTTAGGAATTATTTCTAGCTTCATTTCTTTTTTTTTAAAGATTTTTATTTATTTGACAGAGAGAGAGAGCGACAGAGGGAACACAAGCAGGAGGAGTGGGAGAGGGAGAAGTAGGCTTCCCGCCGAGCAGGGACCCTGATGCGGGGCTAGATCCCAGGACCCTGGGATCATGACCTGAGCCGAAGGCAGACGCTTAAGGACTGAGCCACCCAGGCGTCCCTAGCTTCATTTCTGTTTCATGTCATTAAGTAAACATAAAGATTAAAAGATAAAACCTAGATATTTTATCAGTGCAAGATAATGTTTAGGAACTAAATGTTCTTATTTGGTGAAAAGCCTTAAAGCATATGCTCTATTGTGAAAGATAAAATTCATATAATTCATGTACATATTTTCAACTACCACTGGCTATCTCAGTAAATCTAAATTCTCTAAATTAGTTGAAGAGATTCAGTGAGTTATGACACATTTATTTCATAAGCCAAATACAAGAGTGGTTGGGATTAGACATGAAGAACTTGATCTGCAGCCACCAGATGGACTTATTTTCCAGCCAAAAATCCGCTCCTTTATAAATATCAAATGCCCTTGACTTTGTGATGCCACAAATAACCTTTAAACTATCTCTGAAGTACAGTGAGACTTTTTTTAAAATCTCTCATTCTCAAGAAAGGAAAGGATGGGATTTTTTTTCTTTTCTTTTCTGGCAGTGATGCTACGTTCTGACAGTTTGCTAAGCAATGGAAATCATGCTGTAAGCAAAAGTCTCTGCAAGACAGAGATTCTTACAAAATAGTCTTTATTTTTCCAATGGATACTGGCTACTTTTAGAGGATCCAGTTCCAAGAACAACTTCACTGAAGCAGGGTTCCCTGAGACTGAACTCACAGGATGCATATACTGAACCACCAAGGCTTCTCTTCTACCTCTGTCCAGTGGTAGCTTGACCTCCAGACCTCCTAGTCTATCTCAGTTGCACAGGCTGACTTTGGACATCCAAATCAGTAATAGTAACCTATATTCTAATAGGATAGAATAAACTGTGAAAATGAGTGAATGCCTTAAGTAGAAGGTTTGGCTGTTTAGCAAAACAACAAATTAAAAATGCTTTACTTAAGCATCCAAATAATCTGATTTTTCTTAGAGTTAACCAGAAAATTCCCAGACTTCAGATGAAAGGAGCAGAAAACTTCAGATGAAATTGGACTCCTGTTGAACATTTATCATTGAACTTCCTTGCATCTTGAGAATTGCCTTGGTAATCACACATGTCCCTCTTTATTAATCTAATCAGAGAAAATTACCTACCAAAGACCCAAAGAGAGTCATCTGTACACTGATTTTACGTTGCTTTCCATCTGTTTCCTTGGCCTCTTTTATGTCCATGAGAACCTATGGCTTTGATCATTCAATTCTGGATTTAAGAACAAACCAAGAGTTGCAGAAAATTTTTGATCTGTCTTTCTTATCAGTGATGGCGATTGTGAATTCTACTGTGACGCCTGAACCAAATCTGAGCATGCTCAAAAGCCAAAATAGATTTGGAAAAGGAGACCCCTTCTGGAGACATGTGGTTGGTAGGCGAGACTTTTACAAGTACTGATCTCATTTAAAAACTTGGAGGGCACTTCACAGCAGGCTCTGAGAGTAAGGCAAATGAGACTAGACTAGAGAGGAGATGTTCAAGATCATTAACAGGGCATCCAATTTGATACTCACCATAACTCAATACCACATTTCATTCATTCACTCGTTCCCCATATTTTCTGTTACTCCTTTAAATTAGGAGCTGGGTCTTAATTAAATGCTTAAGATTTCTCCAAGGAATAAATATACAAAGTGGTAACACTTACTTTCCAGTAATAAACTGACTCCTGGACGGTGTGCAAATAGGCTGGACATAGTAGTTCTCCAGTTTAACTCCTTCGGCAGCGAGCTTGTCAAGAGTGGGAGTCTTGATCTCCGAGCCGTGGTAACCCACATCTCTAAATCCCTGATCATCCGCTAGGATGAAAATGAGATGGGGTTGGGAGCCCGTCGTGCTGGGCTCTGGTCTCTCTCCAGATTGAGCTCGCAAGGTCCCTTCCTCCTCCTCCTCCAAGCCCTGGCCCCAGGACAGGTAACCGTAGGTGAGGAGGCTGAAGACCCAGAAGGCTGCCAGCGCCCCCATGGCTAGCATCCTTCCCGGCCAGACCCAGGCTTGCGGAGGCGGAGGCGGAGGCGGCGGAGGCGGAGGCCCCGCACAGCCCCTGGGGGCCATTCACTTAGGTCCCGGCTGAGACGCCACTCGCCGAACCACGCAGCGCGTGCCGCCGCCGGCGCACACATGCACGCGGGAGGGGTCGACCGAACAGGCGGTGGACTATCTCCACCTGGAAAGAAGTCCTGCGCCCCTCTCCGCTGTCACCACATCCAACAACTTTCTTTAACCTCCTAGAAGTGATGAGACGTCGGAAAAACAAGGAGTCGCTCTTCTCCTTCAAATTTCACTTTCTCCTCCTCCTCGCTCCCCTGAGCAGCTGCCACCAAAAAAAGTCAATACCTCCACCCAAAAGTTCTCGGGAGAAGAAGTCTAGTAAGGGATTGAGAATCACCTTGGGTAGGGGCTTTTTCTGCCCAGAGCGCCCTGGACGTCGAGGAGTGAGGTTGCGGCGGGCGCGCGCGCGCGCGCGGGCCGGGTGGGACCGGCAGTCTGGCCGTCCCCTCACCTGGAAAGCACTGGAAGTTGAGCCGCCACGCCTCGCCCGTACACTAGCAGATAAACAGCTGCCTGAAGTGGACCGACTTCCTGACCACTTTCTCCACTTTTCCAGGGCTATTTCTCCCGGTCCTCTCCAAGGCGTTTGCCAATCTCCCCGACACTAGGCGGCGAAGTGAGGGGGGGAAAGCCCAGTTTCCTGATTTCTTTCCACCGCTAACCACCCTTTTTCTGCAGGAACTTCGGGCGCCGAGTCCTCCGGGCCGCTGGAGCGCGTGGGGGAGCGAAGCGGGTTCCCCGCCCCGGTGGCCCCTCCACGCCGAGCCCACTTGGTCTCCGCGGAGTTGGCGCACCCGGCCGAGGCGCTGAAAGATGGGTGCGTTTTGTCAGCTAACTTACTTAGTTTGCGCACTAGGCGTTCTTGGCCGCCTCCTTCCTCTTTTCTGTCCGGTGAATCACAGAACGGTACTTTCGGCTTTAGCTCCTCCAGGAAGAGGGGGAGGGGTAAGGTTGGTTTAGAGGTTCGGTCTTTCCTTTTTTCTTTGCGGGAGGAGGAGGGAGGGGAGGCTTTGCGGGACAGAAGGAAAGCTGCGCGCCTCTCCTCGATCCCTGCGGGATCCAGGGGAGTTCGCCAGGGCTAACTCCTCTCTGGGTTTCGCCGGCTGCCCTCCATCATCCGGAGAGGGGGGAAACGGCGGCGGCGCGGATCGGGAGGGGTGAAGCGGGTGCTTCTTTTCGTGGGTCCGTAAATGAAGAGCTCTCTCGCCCATCCCGAATGCTGCGCTTGCGAACTTTTTCTAGCTGCTGGAGGGAGTGAGGGAGGACGAGCAGGAGAAACAACAAACTGCGTAGCACACTCTTTCTTCCTCTTCTAGTTTTCCTTTACTAGTCTCTTCCCTCCACCACCCCCCCCATTTTTCCTACTCTTTTTTATCCCCGCCTCTTTTTTTTTTTTTTTAAACAGTCGCGACTACAAGTTTTTAAATTGAATTTCCTTTCCCTGTTGCTGGCCTTGACAGCCTGACTTCCTCATGAGCTTCTCCCTACGTGAAGATATTGAAATTGTCCCCTTGTTCTTACCTCCCCCCCCAAACTTACCCACAGCGCGTCTCCAGCCAAGAATGTGGGGTGAAGAGGAGTTACGCATTTCACCCTCAAGAACTGAGAGCCCAGTCTGCACTCCTGCAGTAAAGAAACCATTTCCCATCTAATAGTTCCGGGAACTTCATCACTTTTTTTTTTTTTAAACTATGTGGAGTGAAACTATTGTAAAAGCTTGTCCTGACTAGGAAGATATGCCTGCTTTTACTAGTCACAGGTTTTTAAAGCCCTGCTCAGTCAGGAAAGGGATTTGTGGTATCTATAGAGGAGGCAATCAATGCCAAGAGCCACTGAGACATGTTTCTTTCCCAAAATTTATTCAAATTATTTATTGAACACCTACTATGGGCTGGCACATAAAAAGCCAGATTCTCCCAATTGCCTAAGCATATATCTAGGTTTCACTTAGCCATTATTTTTAATTCCTTTCTGTTGCTAAAGTTCCTATTTCGTTTCTAGGCAAAACATTTGTAAAATGGAAACTTAGCACCTTTGAAACTTGCAGTGTGCTCCATACAGGTAATTTTGCTAACACGTGTAGCCTTCTACCAGTTTGTTTTCTTCCCTGAAGCCATTCTGATTAGTCTGTGGAGGGATGAGCAGTGTTAGAAGGCCTACTTGGAAATATGATCTTGGCAGTTCTGTAAGGTAAATCACCAAATATGTAGCGAGTGAACTGAATATTGGGACATTGGAAAGCACTGAGGTAAGGCTCCCAGCTTTGTAAGCCTAACAAGGTGCTTGAGTGTTAAAAGACATTCAGATGAATCAGCTGCTTTTAGTTGGGGATAGTCAGTGACTTAGCACATAGTCCATGTTGCTATGCAAGAAAGAGGGCCCTTTTCAGTTCAGATTTCAAGCAAGAGTAAATAATGATAATGTTAACATTTATGGCTTACCATGTGGTAACCATAGTGCTCTATATACTGATTTTATATATATATATATACACACACATACATAAATATACACACACATATGCCTTATGGTGTTTATATTGTGCTTTACATACTTTATCACTTTTCCTTCCCTACCAATTTTATGAGGTATTCTTCCATTCAATAAATATCTGAGGAGCTGGGCTATGCTAGTAGCGGGGAAAGTAATGGTTAACTAAATCAGGCACAGCGTGTGCTCTTGTGGAACTTACATTGATGGGAAGAGATACGCTGATCAGTGAATCACCCCCAAGCTCCAGAGGTTACCTACTATTCTGCAGTATTCTGAAGCAAAGGAACAAAATTAAAAGAAATTTTAAAACAAAGAAATCTGACGTAGACTAGGTGTGGTTAATGGGTGAGTGGTACAGGGAAGTAACCTTTAAACTGAGGGAAATGTTATTTTGTTTGGTATCCACCCCCCTATTTTTTTAAGAGTTCAGCTTTTTATTGAACAGATTACAGAAGAAGTTTAGTAAAAAAGACCAAAGCTCATGTCATCGTCAGACTTCTCTGATTCTTCTTTTCTTTGCTTCCACTTTCTTCTCAGCTGGGGCAGCAGTGGTGGAGGGGGCAGGACCTTCTGCTGGTGTGGCACCAGCTGCTGGGACAGGTCCCTTAGCCCCTACCTTGCAGATGAGGCTCCTATGTTGACACTGGCAAGAGACTTTACAAACAAGCCCAGCCAGAAAGTTTCAACATTTACACCCGCTGCTTTAATGAGGCAGGGCTCTTATCCTTTGTGAGCCTCACCTCATCATGGTGCAGGATGAGGACTGAGTAGAAGCAGGTGAGCTCCCAGCTGGAGGCCTTGGTGCAGATGAGGGCTGAGTGGATGCTGCCAGGCAAGGTAATAGTCACAGGATGAAGTGAGAACCTCACCCCCCCCCCCCCGGCCTTAGCTTCCGCAGAAGAACAGAGCACCTTAGTGGCAGCTGAGGAAAACCTGTTATGCCCTTTTTACAGGAAACTTAGACTTGCAAATCTGTCTGTCTTCAAAACCCATGTTTTTCAAAAGATAATCTTCCCACAAGTGGACATTAAGATCTTTTCTAGCCACACAGCACAGAGAGAACACAGCTGCCAGAGTTAGAGAATTCCACTCTTCACACAAGGCATGCATGCTCTCCACATTGAGGATAGAAGGGCAGAATTCTGGCCCTAAAAATGCCATTTCTAGAGTAGACAGTACTAATATTAAGGGAGACTAAGAACTATTTGCAATTAGTAGTCAGAGCCAAGGCACACTCATAGTCATGCTACAGCAGACCAAAGGAGATGTGACTCAAAGGGAAAATCCATTGGTTGGGTGCCCTAGCCAAACTGGGAAATGGATAATGGTTATTCCCACATGCACAAGGAATACCTTGAGAATGAAATCAGAGGCTGTTGAATGCCCTGTGCTTTACTGTACATACACTGGTATTATAAGCACATAAACTTCGCATTTCTCATTACAGGATTGAGTTTCATGCACTCTAAGCAGTAGTTTCAGTGTCCTCATGAAATCCCAGGTTAAAGACCCTCTATAACTTAGCTGTTTTTTCCTGACTTTAGAGCCAGCATTTCTGGTATTCAGGCATCAGCTTCACCTATGGAACCACACCATAGGTTTATTTCAGCTTAGATATAGTCATATTACACAGTCCTCTAGTTATGAAATGGCATTATAAAAATTAAAGGTACTATTTGATTCAGTAAAGAGAGAGAGAGGAAATAGAATTGCTTGGAGATGAAATTAGTGTGGACTGATTATTCAGGCGAGGCTTAATCAGGAGGTGGGACTGAAAGTATGCCTTAAAGGACAATCAAAATTTGGGAAAGAAGAGAGGAAGTTACAGGAAGGGCATTTCAGGTAAAAGGAAAGAGAAGACCAACTGGCTGAGACACATTTGGACTGGGAGAGACTGGTATATGATGTTAGGAAATTCAGATCACACCAGATATTGGAAGCTTTGAAAAGGTATAAAGGGCTGGAACTTGATTTGAGGGCATTAGGAGTGATGAGGTCCTTTGTGCAGGACATAACATGAAAAAATACTTAAGTAAATCATATTAAGGTCCTTTCTGGGATGGATTTATAGACATAGAAGCAACAAATAAGTGGCTTCAGTCCATAAAAATTTGAAGAGTTGAATTTTACCCTGAGAGCACTAAGTCTATTAAAGTTTTTTTGGTTAGGGCAAGACATGATGAAAATATAGGAAAAGATATCCCAGGACATTTTTAGGGAGAGATTTGAGGGAGTAAAGACTAGTATCACACAACTGCCACAGTGTGAAATTTCTACAGCAATATATTCCTTAAAGATTACATCATCTTCTGGGAGAGGGGCATTTGTTAAAAGTTTAGGAAGAAGTAATCACCTAAGAGGAAAACAAGTGACAAAGGAATCAGGGACCCAGTATAGGACCTTCTTTGATGGGATGATGGAAAAAGAAAAGAAATAATAGAATGTATTGTCAGGAAGGTCACCATCAGAGAGGGAGATCAGAGTAAGATCACAGTGTGATCTAAGACCACAGTGTGGCCTGGGGCTCTTTAGGGGACAGATCATGGGTAGTGGATGCCAGGGTGGAATAAAGGAGTGGATATGAGGAGCTTATCAGTAAATGCAGAAGCTAAGAAAATCACAGACAAACACTAAAATGGATAGTCACACAGTATTTCTTTGAAACTTCCATGTTAATCCTCACCATAAAGACATTTCCCATAGCCCCCCGTATGCATGGGCAGAAATGCCCTAGCTTACTACTGATAAGTAGTTGTAGTTACACCTAGATAAGTTGTTGTTATTATGTTTTTGCTTACTAAGAGAGCATGCCTGCCACCCTATTTCCCTTTCTCTATAGGCATTTATTTTCAACTAAACATGTACTTAGATGCTTAAAAGATACAGCTAATTTTTTAAATGTAGGCTTAAAAAGTTGTGAAAATAGTCACTCCAGGACTTACAGACTATTAAAAAGATTTAAAACTCAGTTGCAGCTTGTTTGGGTTTATAAGTACATTAAGTACTTAAAAATGAAGGAATAGTCACCAAGTTTAAATTCAGGCACAGTCTAAAAGAAACATTTGTCCTAATATAGTCATTTTGATATGCATTCTATATAATCAACTCCTTATTCATCATTATTAACTCTTTTTTAGTCTACAGAACAAAGGCTGCTTTGAGCCATTGTCTCAAGAAACAAGAGCTCTATGATTAGGGTGGTTAAGTAGCTGATTTAGTAATTGTTAAGTAAAAATCACTTCTCTTTCTTGGGAAGTCTCTGTTGAAATAAGCTGTAATAATTTGAGTAATGTGAGTGACACTAAAGTTTCAACAGTGTATAAACATAGCTACCCAAAAGTAACAAGGTTTTTGACATTAGAAACTCAGAAAATCTGAACTGTCAAAGAAGAGATCTTTCACTCAGCAAACGTGTGAAAGCAGACTTTTAAACAGATTTGAGGACTAGATGGAAAAAATTACTCTGGTGTTGTTGAACTTGAGATATGTGAAGCATCCCAATAGACGAGTGCAGTAGATAGGTGGATATATGGGTCTGGACTTCAGAGAACAAGGGAGGAGAGAAAATTGTATCCACATCTAGATAGGGTGGGTAAAATTTCCCAAGGGAAGTTGGGTAATAAGAAGAGAGAAATGGGAAACCTGGTCATTTCCACAATTTTAAAATCTGTTCTTACAGCTTAAATTTTAAGTAAAATTCTTTATTATTTACATAGCAATTTTCTGTTTAGAATATCAATTTCTAAACTTGGCTGCTCATCAGATTCCTTTAGGGCCTTTCTTTTTCTTTTTTTTTTTTTTTTTTTTAAGGAAATTCCCAGCTCCACCCAAGACCTAAATCAAAATATCCAGAGTTTGGTAATATCTATGTTAAGAAAAGCTCTCCAGGTGATTCTGGTATGTATAGAATTTTGAAAATCACTGATTTAGAAGCCAAATCATCAAAAAGTTTTAATAGGTTACTTAATGGATGAGGTTGGTGCCATCTATCAAATACAGTATGGGAAACACAGCTGAAAAATGGGTGGATAAATTTAGAGTCAGAACATCTGAGGGCTGAACAGTGAGTTTCTGTAAGATGGCAGGAAGAATTAAAGTTGGGAGATAGCCAAGCCACAAGGATCAAGAAAAGAAGGGAAAGGCATTGAAGCTTAAGTGGGTGAGTGACAGGGGCAATTGCCTGTGCAGGCACTGCTGGATTCAGATGCACTTAAAGGAAAGACTGGAAGGAAAAGCTGAGTTCTAAATCCAGCTCGTCTATAGTGGTGTCTTTTGGCAGGATTCATAGTATTCTCCCTGTGGCATGGGCCAAAGGTCTAAGGTACTGACCTCCTGAGATTGAAATGTTCTGGTGTCTGGTCTCAATGAGGCTAGATAGCTGTGACATCTAGAGTCAAGGCTCCTCAGTAAGAATAAGTGCCTGATCTGGCATCCAGAAAGTAGCATATTCCCAATTTTAAACTGTATAAATTTATAAAAATCATATGATTTAAAGACTATAAGAATCATGTAAATCATAAGAATAAAAATCATATGAATTTATAAGATATAGTGGAGAAACCAATAGAAGTTGGTGATTGGAGAATAAAAATGAGGGAAGAATAAATGATTATACCTAGTTTCTGGTTTGGGGAAATAGCCAGAATGGTAGTACCACTTATAATGGTAGAAGTCATGAAAGGACTAGCAGATTTGAGGACTAGATGGAAAAAATTACTCTGGTGTTGTTGAGCTTGAGATATGTGAAGCATCCCAATAGACAAGTGCAGTAGATAGGTGGATATATGGGTCTGGACTTCAGAGAACAAGGGAGGAGAGAAAATTGTATCCACATCTAGATAGGGTGGGTAAAATTTCCCAAGGGAAGTTGGGTAATAAGAAGAGAGAAAAGGGCTGGGGACAGAACTATTTAGGATAGGGAAGACGAAATAGGGCCCACAGGGAAACCAAGAAGTCGCAAGAGAAATGTAACAGCAAAGATGGCAAATTTCATTGAACATTACTCAGTAATGGCACAGTGCCAGTACTATGCTAAGTGGTTTTTCATGAACTATCCCAGTGCTCTTCACAACCTATGTAGATAGATGCTATTATTACCATTTTACATGTGAAGAAACTAAGGTTAAGTTATGTCAGGTGGTTGTACAAAGAAAAAACAAGGGAAGGACATCATAAGAGAACAGAATATCAAATAGCTATGAACCAGAGAACTAACACACCAGGAAGTGAGAAAGGTCAATAAAGTCAAGAGTGAAGAGTGAGATGAGGAACATAGCAGGTGTTAATTCATTGGAATAAGGTCTCTGCAAATAACTTACTAAAGCTTTTTTCTTTCTCTGAATTTACCAACAGACAACGATAGAGATCTATAGTATTGAAGTGTTGATGAACTAAGTAGGTTTGGAAAGAAAACAGGGTTTTAACTCAAAATGTATTAAAAGAAACTGGTAATCATCAAATCATCTAAGTGTTAGATGAACTAGATGAGACGTGCAAAATCTTTATAAAGAGAAGTATATATTTATATTGGAGTTGAAAATATTTGAATACACAGTTTTGAATATACTGTTTTCCAAACTAAGGATTCAGTGTTATAAAGATGATCAAAAACATGCACTGTGGAATCATACTGCCCACTTGCTAGCTAATAAGTTGCTGAGTCTCTCTTTGCCTCATTTTTCTCATCTGTAAAATATGGATAATAATAATACCTATTTCATAGTGTGGCATGTTACTTATCTATCACCAAACAATGCTACTTAACAAACTACCCCAAAACTCAAAGGCTTAAAGCAACAATAATATATTCTTATGGATTTGAGGATTTGCTGGGCCAGATCTGCTCCAACTGTTTCCTGTCTCCTGGGATCAGTGGGATGGACACAAATTCTTCTCAGGGCATAGTTGAAGCACAAGAGATCAAGCTGAACCAAGATCAAGGCTCTGTTTACCTGTTTACATCTCACTGGCCAATGCAAATCTTATAACTAAGCCCAGAGTCAAGGGGTGGGAAATACATCCTTCTCAGGATGAGGCTATAAAAAAGTTGTGGATGCCAGAAAAGGTGATGAAATGCGGCCAATAATTAAATCGACCACAGTCATTTGAGAATTAAATGAGTTAATACTTGAAAGCACATAAGACAGCTTTTGTCCATTGCAAGCAATATTAAGGCTTGTTTTAATTTGTTATTCCTATTATAATTATTCCTAAATTAATTAATAGTATAATGTTATTCCAATAAAACCTCAGTCCGATGATAATTCAGAACTCAACATATGATAATATTTATAAGAATAGTAACAGACAAAAGCTGTTCCCCAAAATTGGCATGAGGTAACCACTTTTAACCTATTCCCTACCACTAAGAAAAGTCTAAAGCCACAACCAATCATTGTAAAGAACAAGCAGCCTCTGCATTGTCACTATATAAACTATCTGATCAGCATATACCTCTGAGCCTCATTCCACCGTTGGTTTGAAAGCTCCCAGTTTGTGAACTATTCTTATATGCATGATAAACTCTTACCAATGACATAAAGGTCCTACTGACCATAGATAGGACTTTTTACTATACAACAGTAATTTAATGCTGATGGGTGAAAGAAAGGAGAGGCCAAAAACTGATCCGATGCTATAGGACAACAATATGTGAAAATAAACTTTTCAAAATAAAAGAAAGTAAGCATTTAGAATGATGAACATAATAATTGGATAATTATATAACCACATCAAAAAAGATTAATTAATCCACATCTTATAGCACATACCAAGAGAAAAACATATCTAGTTGAAATTGGAGAGCTAAATGAAAAAAAAAAAAAGTTAAAGAAAGCCCAACAGAAAATTTAATTGACCATATTAAATATATGTAGGGAAACTCTTCTATTTTTTGGCTTTTAAATGATATAGAAATTTCAATGACAGATGATTATAAAATATTTATAATAGACTATTAAATCAGAAGTTTTAACTAAGGCACTAAGATTCAAAGCTGTGATTTTTCCAAAGAGGTGTGCCAGAACAAGGTGCCAGTTTTCAAAGGAGATTATTAAAAACCAGTTTGACAACTCTTAACATTCTTACCCATGCAAAGGTAATAAGAGGGTCAGGGCGTGTGGCCATTGGAGAGTATGAGTGAGGAGATGTTTTAATAACTTGTTGGTGTGCCCTGAGAGCTCCTCACCCTGCTGCCTACATGGGCCTGGGGAGGGAGGTGCTGACCTCCTGAGATTCAAGTGGTCTGGTGTCTGCCTGCTGCTGGAGAAAGCCTCAGGATGGACTGCTGACGAGCCAGAGGAAAAGAGAGGCTCCCAGGGACTGGCCAGCTCTCCCACAGTTTGACAGGGCAAAGGATGCTTGAGGGCTTCCTGGGAACCAGGTGTGGGCCATGTGTGAGTAAAAGCAGGCCTTGAGTTGTCTTTGGCCCTGTTCAGGAAGGTCTGCCGAAGGCTCAGTCAATCAGACTTCCAAAAAAAGAATCACGAGGTAGCTTTCCAATCTGAAAGGCTAACTCTCCGGATTATGCCTACAGATACCTGTTCTCACATCAAAGGAACTGCAGATAGGAGATGGTCAAAAGTTGGTTGGGAGCACATAGGAGAAAAAATTACCCTTGCACAACTACCAGGCCCAGAGTGCATCATACTGGTCATTTAAGGACTTACTTGACTCTCACCTTTCTCCCTCCCTGCACACTCATCCTGGAGAAGTTGAAGTTAACAAGCTAGGGAAGGAACAGTAGAAATACTAGGCAGGGAACAGTAAATGAGAGAAATACTCTAGGTTTCCAGGCTGAAGTGGTCCTGATCTGGGGAAGGGACAAAAGATATGCTTTAGATGAAGTTCACAGTTTTCAGAACTATATATTATTGGGCATCCTAAATCTGAATATCAGATTTTGTGAAGTAGAGTGATCACAAGACTATTTGTTTTTAGGATGGACTCCAGAAGTCTGAAGGGCAAGAGAAGCTTGGCCCACAGAATTTAGAGACATCGAGAAATAAAAACAAAGTTGTGGGTATCTACCGGTTTTTCTTGTTCAATGTAACATAAGAAATTTTAACTGTATGAAAATTAATTATAAAACTAAATCAAAAAGGAAAATAAACTGGGAAAATATTTCTAGTAATATAACAAGAAAAGAGTTCATATGTATTCCATTAAAAGAGTCATTCAAATTTTTAAGAAAAATATCTTGACCCCCAATAATAAATATGTAAAGAATTTGGACAACTAATGCAAATAGAAATGGATCAAAAGAGAGTAAAAATATTGGTCTTATTTGTAATGAAAGGAATATAAAGTAAAGAAAACTATCATAATTTTTATACCTAGGAAACTAGTAAAAAGAATGATAAATGATTTGTAGTATTAGTAAGATTGGATTGAAACTGGTACTCTGCTGAGAGTGTTGGTTTGAGATATATTTTTCAAAAAATAACATGGCAATGTATATCACAGTATCACATACAAACCACACAAATATCTCTACACATTAGCTCAGTAGTACCATTCTTTGACATTTATCCTAATAATTCAGTAGAATAAAAGAAATACTTAATAAAAATGGTCATGAGAGCTCTATCTATAACAGGTAATATTAAAATGGTCTTAATTTTAAGTAATAGGGAAATGGGTTAAATAAATTATGAGTCATCAACTTGATGCAATGCCTTGATCACTAGAAATGATAATTATGAATATAAAAAGGACATAAAATATGCATCTAAAGTAATACATAGTGAAAATAATGTGAAATATTTTGTACACTAGAAATATATATACAAAATATATGTTAACATACAAGATATATGTATGCATATCTTATACATAGTTTCAAACTAGTAGCAGAGACTGTGTTAAAAAGAATAGAAGGTGATGAGAAATTAAGAAAAAAAAGTAAAATTAACTGGAGGGAGTAAAGACTATTACATAGGACACAGAAAGAAGGGAAGACTCAGGGATCTGGATCAGATATGGTTTCATGGTCTAGCTCTTCCTTCTATCTCTCTGAGATTTAGGGCAACTCACTTAACTTCTCTGAGTTGCAGTGACCTCAAGTAAAAATAAAGAATTAGATGAAAACTATCCCTAAAATTATATCCTTTGATTCCCCCCCCCCTTTTTTTTTATTTCCTCTCTCTCCCCTTAATAAAAGAAAGTGCAGAATTTCTAGGGCATAAGCCAGTTGGACACCTGCCAAATTGATGAAGACAGAGAGATTTCAAACAGAAGCCAACTAGAGGAATTTGTATCTTTTCAAAAAGTGCTTACCACATCTTCTCATGGTGAGATTACATATATGTATTCACTGTAGGTTTACATGTCTTATTTTGTTAAGGAAAAAACCCTCAAATTTTGTAAATATATCACCTCTTTCCTTACATGAAAAATAAAAGGATATTTGAAGACTAGGTTCAAATTCTAGTTCTGCTATCCATCATGGTGCAAGCTCTTGGAGTTTCAGTTTTCTCAACTGTCAGGTAAAGAAGTAATATCTTCCCTATCTATTTTTACAGGGTGGTTCTAAGAACCAAATTAGGACAATATATATGAAAGGGTTTTGAAATCATCAAATACCATATGCCTGTATGTTCTTCATCTCTCCCCAATTTTCTTATTTCTCTTGAGTTCAGAAAACCTCTAGTCTCTAGGGACTCCTGAGCAAATACATGACTCAGCGTCCATCTGAAAAGAGTAAGTGGAGCTCTAAACCTAAGCCAGTGGTTGTGGAATAGTCTAGTTAAGTTTCCACATAAAAATAAGAGTTATGGATAGTAAGAAGTCCATAACCAGCCAAGATCAACCCATAATGAAAGATCATTTAAGAATCATAGCTTTCTAGTATAAGGTAAACATCCTGTCCAGGTCCACCCCTAACATTGCAGGGCTGGTGTCAAGATTAAAAATGGAGGTCTATATGTCATATACTTAAGTATTTAATAGTTATAAGTCAAGCTAATAAGTCAAGCCTCAGTTTGAGATCTCTGACTTCATCAATTTAGCTGGTGTCCAACTTGTTTCTGCCCTAGAAAGCCTGCATTCTCTTTTATTATAGGGAGAGCAAAGGAATATATATAGAAAACAAAGATACAATTTGAGAGCTGGAAGGCTGATTCAAGATTAGAATTCCTGGACTTGTCAGAGTTCCATGTCACTAGCTGGTGGGTTGGGTGGTCCCCAGTTCATGTTCACTCTTTTCTTTCTTCCCCTGCTCCTGCTCTTGTACCACAAGACCCTTGTAAAAGTGTGTAGACACTCCAGATTAGGGCCAAACTGGCCCCAAACAGTCCTGTCTTCCTCTCCCCTTAATCCAGAGAGTATGCTGTAGCTGTGTGACCCATCCTCAGGAGGACAGACATCTAGAGTGATCTTTGCATGGAGCTTCCAGGTCCCAGATATTCCAAATATGATCTAAAAGGAGGTATATGGACACTGGGTGGGCTCCCTACCTTTTGGGAAGGAGCAGGGCTGGAGGAAGGCCAGAGAATAGCCCTCACAGGGTGGGAACCCAGGGTGGGTGCCCCTCTTGCCCAGGCCTACCGTACTGTTTCTGGCTTTTTGATCTATCAACCACTTTCATTGCCCAAAGTCCTACTTACCTCCACTGTAGCCACCCTTGGGCTCAGTTTCACTTTGGGCCTTCTAATCCTCAAAATGGGAAATCTTTGCTCATTCCCTTTTTCTACTTTAATTCCTCCCAAATACATCTTTATTTGTTATCATTCTCTCTGTGGATAATCATTCCCTTTGTTAACTTGTGCAGGCAGGCCTCTTTATTTATTTCCTTACTCAGTTCACATCCTCTCAATCAATTTCAAAGATATGTTTGTATACTTATCTCTTTGTTCTTTCCTCTCTCCTGCTTTGCCATTCATTCAACTATCCCCCATAAGGGTCCACTACTGGTCAGTCATTGGTGATACATACAACAGGGTATAAGACAGGCACGGTCCATGTCTTCATGGAAATTGCATGTTTCCATTCCAGTTTACTGGGAGAACTGATAATGGTGATTAGTTACAATTGTGATGAGTGCTACGAAGATGATGTGTATCTCTGAGAGTCTAAAACAGGGGTCCTAGCCCAGTGTGGGAGCAATCAGACCCCAACCATCCAGTCTGTGGTATTTTGTTTTAGCATCCCAAATAGGCTAAGACACTGAATCATGAAAAGAAATTGGTGCCCATGTTTGCTCCATATGTAATTTAAAATATCAAGATTTTTTTTTATTAACATATAATGTATTACTTGTTTCAGGGGTACAGGTCTGTGATTCATCAGTCTTACACAATTCACAGCACTCACCATAGCACATACCCTCCCCAATATCCATCACCCAGCCACCCTATCCCTCCCACCCCCCTCCACTCCAGCAACCCTCAGTTTGTTTCCTGAGATTAAGAGTCTCTTATGGTTTGTCTCCCTCTCTGGTTTCATCTTGTTTCATTTTTCCCTCCCTTCCCCTATGATCCTCTGTCTTGTTTCTCAAATTCCTCCTATCAGTGAGATCATATGATAATTGTCTTTCTCTGACTGACTTATTTCACTTAGCATAATACCCTGTAGTTCCATCCACATCATTGCAAATGGCAAGATTTCATTTTTTGATGGCTGCATAATATTCCAGTGTGTGTGTGTGTGTGTGTGTGTGTGTGTGTGTGTGTGTATACACCACATCGTCTTCATCCATTCATCTGTTGATGGACATCTAGGCTCTTTCCATAGTTTGGCTATTGTGGACATTGCTGCTATAAACATTGGGGTACACGTACCCCTTTGGATCACTACATTTGTATCTTTGGGGTAAATACCCAGTAGGGCAATTGCTGGGTCGTAGGGTAGCTCTATTTTCAACTTTTTGAGGAAACTCCATACTGTTTTCCAGAGTGGCTGCACCAGCTTGCATTCCCACCAACAGTGTAGGAGGGTTCCCCTTTCTCCGCATCCCCGCCAACATCTGTCGTTTCCTGACATGTTAATTTTAGCCATTCTGGCTGGTGTGAGGTGGTAGCTCATTGAGGTTTTGATTTGTATTTCCCTGATGCCAAGCGATGTTGAGCACTTTTTCATGTGTCTATTGGCCATGTGGATGTCTTCTTTGCAGAAATGTCTGTTCATGTCTTCTGTCCATTTCTTGATTGGATTATTTGTTCTTTGGGTGTTGAGTTTGATAAGTTCCTTATAGATTTTGGATACTAGCCCTTTATCTGTTTTGTCATTTGCAAATATCTTCTCCCATTCTGTCAGTTATCTTTTGGTTTTGTTGACTGTTCCCTTTTCTGTGCAAAAACTTTTTTATCCTGATGAAGTCCCAATAGTTCCTTTTTGCCTTTGTTTCCCTTGCCTTTGGTGATGTTTCTAGGAAGAAGTTGCTGGGGCTGAGGTCAAAGAAGTTGCTGCCTGTATTCTCCTCAAGGATTTTGATGGATTCCTGTCTCACATTTAGGTCTTTCATCCATTTTGAGTCTCTTTTGTGTGTGGCATAAGGAAATGGTCCAGTTTCATTCTTCTGCATGTGGCTATCCAATTTTCCCAACACCACTTGTTGAAGAGACTGTCTTTTTTCCAATGGACATTCTTTCCTGCTTTGTCGAAGATTAGTTGACCCTAGAGTTGAGGGTCCATTTCTGGGCTCTCTATTCTGTTCCATTGATCTATGTGTCTGTTTTTGTGCCAGTACCGTACTGTCTTGATGATTACAGCTTTGTAATAGTGCTTAAAGTTCAGAATTGTGATGCTACCAGCTTTGCTTTTCTTTTTCAACATTTCTCTGGCTATTCGGGGTCTTTTCTGGTTCCATATATATTTTAGGATTATTTGTTCCATTTCTTTGAAAAAAGTTGATGGTATTTTGATAGAGATTGCATAAAATGTGTAGATTGCTCTAGGTAGCATTGACATCTTCACAATATTTGTTCTTCCAATCCATGAGCATGGAACATTTTTCCATTTCTTTGTGTCTTCCTCAATTTCTTTCATGAGTATTCTATAGTTTTCTGAGTGCAGATTCTTTGCCTCTTTGGTTAGATTTATTCCTAGGTATCTTATGGTTTTGGGTGCAATTGTAACTGGGATCGACTCCTTAATTTATCTTTCTTCTGTCTTGTTGTTGGTGTATAGAAATGCAACTGATTTCTGTGCATTGATTTTATATCCTGCCACTTGACTGAATTCCTGTATGAGTTCTAGCAGTTTTGGGGTAGAGTCTTTTGGGTTTTCCACATGAAATATCATATCATCTGCAAAGAGTGAGAGTTTGACTTCTTCTTTCCCGATTTGGATGCCTTTTATTTATTTATTTATTTTTTGTTGTCTGACTGCTGAAGACTTCTAGTACTATGTTGAATAGCAATGGTAATAGTGGACATCCCTGCCATGTTACTGACCTTAGGGGAAAAGCTCTCAGTTTTTCTCCATTGAGAATGATACTCTCTGTGGGTTTTTCATAGATGGCTTTTATGATATTGAGGTATGTACCCTCTATCCCTACACTGTGAAGAGTTTTAATCAAGAAAGGATGCTGTACTTTGTCAAATGCTTTTTTGGCATCTATTGAGAGTATCATATGGTTCTTGTTCTTTCTTTTATTAATGTACTGTATCACATAGATTGATATGTGGATGTGGAACCAACCTGGCAGCCCAGGAATAAATCCCACTTGGTTGAAAACATCAAGATATTATATCATTTATAAGTGTAAGGCAATCTAACTCAGTACTGATTTTTTCATTATAATCACTTTAATGCTTTTTTGAATTTTCAAATATCAAAAATTTTATTTTTCTCCAACATTTGTGATGTCTTGCTTTTTTTTTTTTTTTTTTTTAGGCTTAGCCTCTTGTGCACACTAGTCATAAATTCTTCCCATCTCTGTATGCTGCCTCTTTGCAAAACTCCTCCAATTAAGATAAGGAATCTATTTTTTCCTCTCCTTGAATCTGGGCTCAACTGTTGACTTCTTTTTGCCAGTGGGACACAAGTAAACTTGATATTAGCAGAGGCTTAAAAAGTGCTTGTACCTGGGGACTTGCCTTTTCTGTTTTTCAGAACTTGTGGGTAGAAACCAGGAATAACCTACTGGAGGATGGGAAATTACATGAAGCAAAAACAAGTTGCCCCTTCTTCCAGAGATGAGGCATACTAGAACCACCTAGCTATAAATAAGGCCATTTCTAGACCATCAGCCCCAGCTGAGTTACCATCTAACTGTAGAGATCCATCAAGCTGGCCCAGACCAGAATTGCCCAGTTTACTCACAGAATCATGAGCAAATGAAGTGACCTGTTATTTCAAGCTACTAAGTTTGGGTATGGTTTGTTATACAACAACAGTCCTCCTGCCATGGTTAATTCGGCTTTATCTGTGCTCAGGCCATGATACAAAGCCCGGCAACAAAGGGATCAAAATTGATGGAGCCTTCCTAAAGGAGAAGCATCCCGACATGGGAATGAAAAGACTAACAAGGACTGATTGCAGAGACCAAAGTGAACAGGAAGCTGAATGTCTTTTAGAAAGGAAGTAAAAAACTAGAAGGAAAAAAAGTCTCCTGGGGATAAAATTAATGAATATAATGTACTTGGTAGAAAGTTTATTCTGATCTTAACCTTCATCAGATAATAAAAAGAGCTTTTCAAAAGAAATCTCTTCAATATTCTGCATATAGAGTTCCAACATATGTCTGGCACATAGTAAACAGTAAACATTTGTGGAATAAATAAGACATCAATGGATATTTTTCATTATGGTATTTCAAGATTAGCATACTGCAGAATACTATCTACTTTAAAATTATTTTGTATTAGATTTCTTTGGGTCAGAAACATAATACCATCCTCGTGATATCTTTCTCCAAGAGAATACAAATTACCATATAGCCTTTTTTGCCCCAGAGAACATTAATTGGACATGGAAAATGAGATAATCTTGTGAAAGCATCATGCAGAGAATCTGGCGGGAAGTGATAAGCTCACTGTAACTATAACACTTACTGAATGGCTTAGTGGTGCCAGGCACTGTTCTTTGTGCTGTGCCGTTATTAACATATTTAGCCTTGCATCAGCCCTGTGAGTAGGTAGTATCTTTACTTTCATTTTATAACTAAGGAAACTGAGACAAAAGGAAATTAATTAGTTAAATAGATAATATATTGGAATAGGAATCTGAACCTAGTCCATCTGGATCCTAAGCCACCTCCATAAAACCAATTTTTTTTTTAGCACTTTCTTATTTCAGGAATTTTGCTAAGGTTTTTCCAAAAAGAGTCAAATTCTTTAATTCTCATAATTTCACCCTGAAGTACTATGGCTATCTGCATTTTGTAGTAGGTGCTCAAAATGTGCTAGATTTGTGTCCCTCTTTTCCCTTTTTCTCCCCACTTTCACTGTTGCCCTCTCTGCTCCTGGTTCTGCAGTGACTGGGAGAGGGCCTATCTCCCAGTGTGCCAGCTTCATTCTCCACACACTCACCTGAGCTGCCTTTCCTCTGCTTCATCCAGTCTTCATCCAGTCTGCTGTTGAGCCCCTCTAGTGTAATGTTCAGTTCAGTTATTGTATTCTTCAGCTCTGGGACTTATGTTTGGTACTTTCTTACACTTTCTATCACTTTGTTGAAGTTCTTACTGTGTTCATTCATTAGTTTGGTGAGCAATTTTATGACCATTACTCTGAACTCTTTATCTCTGTTTCCTTATTTCTGTTTCATCTTTTTTCTGGAAGTTTGTCTTGTACTTTCATTTAGAACATATTCCCCAGTTTCCTCATTTTGCTTGACTCTCTGTGTTTCTATGTATTAGGTCTAATAGCCACCTCTTCCAGTCTTGAAAGAATGGCCTCATGTAGGAGAGATGAACCTTATCATTCAACCTTGCCCTAGCTCTTAGTAGTCTTTTGAATCTTTGTGATTATCTAAGCAGCCTAGTTTATTTTTCATGGCTCCCAGTTGTGAGGGTGTCCCAAGAACTGTCAGTGTTCCAGAGGGGGAGATCTCAGCACCTAGAATCAGACTGATTAGAAGCCAAAGCCTCGGGCAACAACTTTTAAAGTATGCAAATATACACAGTCCTGTAGGACCTGTGAGCATAAACCCTGCTGGGCACCAGAACCAGGTGATGTAGAGGTGTCCCCTGGCAGCAGCTACAAAAATCAGGAAATCAGACAAAGGTATATGGTCCTTCCTGGAAGATGCCAGTGAGAAGGAGCAAGGCAGAGGGAAAGCACAAAGACTGAATCTGCTGGCCTCCTTCCTTCAGAGCACCTCTCTGTGAGCTCAACCAGAAGCCTGCCCTTCAGGCCAAAGCTCCCAGACAACCAAATAGGCCTCTTTATCAGAAAAACAGGGAGTGTGTTTTAGTTGCTATCTGTGCAGTGCCCTGAGTGTGGTAGTCTGGGAAGAACTGTCTGACTGTTACAGTTTCATGGGACCCAGGAATGCAAGTCTCCCTGACCACTAGAGCCACGAGTTCAAAGCGTGCTCCCTGGGTTACAGCTGCAAAAACCAGGACACCAGACATAAAAACCAGGGCATCAGCTGTGTGTATAAAAGCCCCTACTCCCACCCCACCGCAGAGAAACTGGCATTGTGGAGCATTGCAGAGGGAGAGCGTGAAGAAAGCACCCCCAGAATTTAAAAAAAAAAAAAAAGTTGCCTGACACGTATTGGCTTTAACAAGGAGTGACGCCTGCCTGCACCTTATTCCCCAGAGAGTATCCTAACAGGCCTCTGCCCATCTGGTGGACACTTTAAGATTAGCAAGTGAATCTCCATCACGTATAGACTGGGTGTTTTTCAAACTTCCACTTCTGCTTGGGGCCCGGGGGCGAGCGAGTCTGCACATGATCCCTTTAAGGGCAGTTTCTCTGTTTGCTACAGCCCTTTGGGTCTTGTGGACAAAAGCCCTGTTGGTTTTCAAAGTCAGATATTTCGGGGTCTCATCTCTCAGGTGCAGATTGTAAAAGTTGAGGTGCCTGATGTGGGGTACCAACCTTTCATGCCTCAGAAAGCAGCTCTGGATTTGTAAGTTCTCTTCTGATTATGAGTTGCTGTGCTGGGGCTGGGGTTTATGACGAGACTGCGTCTCAGCCTCTCCTCCCCTTTTCTCATTTGCGGCTGAGAAGGAAATGTTTAGCAAGTTTTCAGGTCTTTTTCTGAGGGAATTTTCCATGTGTAGCTATAGATTTGGTGAGTCTGCAGGAGGGAGGTTCAGGATCTTCCTAGTTTCCATCTTGGACCGCCTTCAGCTGGGTGGCATCCTGTGTGGTGCCTGGCACAGGCCTGATGCTTCGTGATATACCCTATTCCTTTTGGTAATAGGCTCAGCCAGGCCTAGCTGGGGTGTATTTCTGTAACATGGGAGGATCACACCCAAACTCATCAATCCTGGAAGCAGCTGGTAACCATTACTATATGTATTCACTTCACAAATGAGTAAAGAGAGTCTGGCGTCAGGTCATTCCTTGACTTTTCAAGGTCATATAGCAAATCAGTGACTAAAGAGTCAATGAAAGTACAGACCTCTTGCCTCTGCTTTCCTTTTTCACTACATCATGCTCTTGATTATTATTTTTTAAAGTAGGTGTCTTCCTTCTTGTTTATAATTAAAGGCCAGAAGATTTTAATTAAAAAAAATTAAAACACAGCACTCCATAAATACATCATTAGTAAGGTCAGTTCTTATACTCAGTTATTCGGAAGGAATTTAATTTTCAGAAAATAAGTAGATTTGGCAAAGAATATGCTCTTATATTATGATGGATTCTTGAGGAGGATCTCTCCTTCTCTCCCCTGCTTAGCCTCCCCACCCCCAACTCTTAGGAAGCAAATGATTTTAAGTCAATGGGTCAGCTGAAGCAATAACACCATCTTTTGGCAACATTAAAACAAATACAGATGTCTTGCAATATTTCTTGTCCAAAATGGGAAGCACTAATTTTGCTGATAAGATTTTTTTTAAATGCCTTTTAAAACAGCATTCCCTATTAAAAAGTGTTGTCAGCTTTTCATATTAAAATAATCTCATGATGGGCACCTGGGTGGCTCAGTTGGTTAAGCGACTGCCTTCGGCTCAGGTCATGATCCTGGAGTCCCGGGATCGAGTCCCGCATCGGGCTCCCTGCTCGGCAGGGTGTCTGCTTCTCCCTCTGACCCTCCTCCCTCTCATGCTCTCTGTCTCTCATTCTCTCTCCGCAAATAAATAAAATCTTTAAAAAAAAAAATTAAAATAATCTCATGGGAAGGGTCCTTCAGTGCTTTAAATGTTATTGCAATTGATATAATTTCCTTTTAATATTGAAGATCTGGCTCATAAAAATACGGTTTTATAAGACATGTTTCCCTTTGTGGCTATCTTGTGTTTACTTACCACAATAAAACAAAAACAAAAACAAAAACAAAAAACAGAATTTTTGCAGATGTTCTTCTTAGCATCTTGAGGATTTTGATCCACACAGTGTTTTATCAACTGTATGCTCCTTGGGGCGCCTGGGTGGCTCAGTCGGTTAAGTGTCCAACTCTTGATTTCGGTTCAGGTCATTATCTAGGGATCCTGGGATGGAGTCCTCTTTCAGCAGGGAGTCTGCTTGAGATTCTCTCCCCCTCCCTCTGCCCCTTCCCTGCTCATGCTCTCTCTCTCAAATAACTAAATAAATAAATCTTCAAAAAAAAAAAACAAAAAACCTGTATGCTCCTTAAAAGCCTTTGGAAAGAAATTGAATGTATTTATTGTTTCTTTTAGTTTAATACCACATCAAAACAAGTTTTATAACATTCATAAATTTGGAATGATTTTAAGGAATCTGTACTTTACGATGATATGTTAATAGTTTTTATAAAATTTTACATGTAAATGTACATTTAATCATATAGTATCTCTTTGTGGAACTATCCAATTAATTTATGTGTATTTGAATTCACATAAAATAATCAATAATTATATGTGTATAGCTAGTGTGATGAATGCTTTTCAAATTCATAATTAATAGGTAGAAAATAATTCTGATTTTGGTTAAGCATACTTTCCCTGTGTGGTAAACTTTGACGTCATTTGTAATGAGAGTATTTCTAGTTCATACCTAGTGAAGTAGAAAAGATCAAATGCAAGGGAAGGAAGTAAATATAATGTCAGAGACTTTCTAAACTTTAGACTGTATAGGGAGTGGTAAGCAAATAGTGGTGTTTCAATTAATTTGAGGTTAAATAGGAAAAGATCATAGAAGAATAGTGGAAGAATAATGGAATTTTCAGAGACAGCACATATACAAATATGTATTATATAAAGATGGAAAGATAAAGATGGGAGAGCTGTCTCATTAAACATTTTGAAATATATTTTATTTAAGTTACTTTCAGGAGAAAGTTATTTTCTTGTACTATTCTAATTTAACATTTCTATATCATGTTTGTTAGCTGAATTTCCTGTCGATGTTATTTTCTGGAAATAACTAGAGGAATCTACTGTGATGGTATATTTTATATTATGGTTTATTTTAAGGATCCATGTTGACCTAATACTTTGATTCAGAAATAATAACTAGTTGAATCTAGTCCCACTGGTAGCCATATTCTGAAACATTATAGAGCAAATGAGTTGAGCAAGTTTTAACAAAGGGTGCTTGCTTATCACCCACTCAGACCCTACTCCAGTTAAAACATGCATAAAAAGAATACACAATAAACATCAAAAGTACCATGAACATAGAGTAGTTTTGCCTGAACGTTGCCCAGCTTACATGTTTTCCCACATAGAATATAAAATTTCTTTTTTAAAGTTCAGACAAGTGTACATAAAATGAGGTTTCTTCTATGTGTACTTTTATTAACTAATATGAAAAGTCAGTTCCCTTGCAAAGCGACAGAACATTTTACTACTGAGTAATTACTTGGGTTTCCTCCAATTGATTTTCTACATTCAGCAATTATGTTTAAAAAAAAAATCACAGATCTCATTATGCACCAGTCCTGCCCTCCATCTATTCCATATTCCTTTTTGTCCAGAATGTTTATTTCAGCTTATAAAGACACTGTGAGTATTTGATTAATGCCAGTCCCCACACTGGAATAGGGACTAGGTTAGGTTTTGTTCACTATTCTAGGCCCAGGGCTTACCATAGTACCTGTTCCATACCAAGTACTTAATAAATACTAGCTGAAGGAAAAGGGGGCCATGGAAACTGATGTTTCATGAAACAAAGTTCCTTCCTATATTATGCCTAATTATCTTCAGTGAATATGAAAGTCCTGGGATATTTGATATTTCTTCTTAGCTTCTAAAAATGCCTGAGTTAAACGCCCAATCCCCACCTTTGGAAAGGAGAGATTGGTTGGGAAGCTCCTGATGCTGCTAAGTTCCATCAAATATCTGGCTGAAAAAATTGCTGTTGTCTTCCACAGGTACACTGGGATAACTTAACCCTCATATTTATTAATTCACTCTTAAATTTCCACTCAATAAATATTTAAGAAGTATATTGTGGCAAACATTAGAATAGAGGGTAATAGAATTCTAACTATCTACCCAGGTCTTCTTTCTCAACTAGCAATATTGCAGCAGAATGCAATTGTGCATTGAACTCATAGGGCAATTTCCTTACTCAAGGGCTTGCTCACCTGAGAGAACAGTTTCCTTTCCAGAAAGGGTGGGTTAAAGAATTAATATGCAGCTTAGATGGCCAGCAGAGGTTCTTTCCTCTATAGGGGGATGGAGCCCAAATTGAAAAATAACCCTGCCATCCCTACCCATTCTTTTCCATATGGAAACTTAACATGAAGCCCTGTTCAAACCAGCTTACATAGAAAACAATGTATGTATCCATTTCCTATTGCACAGTTAGCCAAGCAAGTTAAGCGCTGTGCCCTAAGAGGCAAGATTTATGTTACCAATGCCAGCCCTAAGTAGGAGGATTCAAAGCTGGAAGGCTGTTTAAGTGGCTGGTGGGAGAGTTCCTCTTTCCTGCCAAAGGTGAACGCCAGCATCATAAACAGACTATACAGCATGCTTGAGAGACAGAGAAGGCTTAAGGAGCACTTCCCCACACATTCTGCAGGTCTAGAGATGAAAGAGTTGCTAGAGTTAATGGAGGGCATAAAACCAAAAGAGAATGTGAACACTTCAGTAATATGAAAGGAACACACATCTGGCAGTAGGAGAGACAGACAAAGAGAGAGAGAAGAAATTGACAGAAGATACAAAGAAAAGCCATTCTGTACCACTGGAAAGACATCCGTTGAAGGGGTTCATCCTTTGAAAAGATAATCTAATACTTTTTGGAGAATTCTAAAACAATCAGATGCATTGCTAATAATGAAAGATGCAAGGAAATCTACTGGTCCTGTGAGGAAACAAGGATTTATGATAGCTGACATCTGAAATCTGAAAGGGCCTGAAAGACCCCTTGGGTAGATGGGGGCTGCCTTCTTCAAGCATATCTTTGAGGGATGGGAATAGGGCCGCGGGAAAAAGGCAGTTCAGAATGTGATGGGTAGACTCGTATACAAGCCCTATTCTATCAATTGCTAGATAAAACCTTGAACAATGTGCTTGTCTAAGTGTCTCAGGTTTTTTTTTTTTGAAGGTGCTAATCAATGTTCTTTATGAAGTTGTAAGAATTATATGAAATAATGGGCATATCCCAGGAGCTTCAAAGTGTGACTACCATGTTAACATGTTATTTCTATCCTTCCAAGATTTCTCAAAGTTCATGTGGGGATGAATGATATTCTCATGAGAGAACATGGAGGTATATTTAAGATGTATATAATTTTTGGGTAGGAAATTAAAAGGTTTCAGTCATAGCTAGAGTTTGCACTGCCTCTTCCTACTGATAGTTGAATCTTTCAGAGAAGAGCTAAAAAATGGAGCTCTGCACTGCATATAGTATGAATGAGTAAAATTTTTCTGATGGGCTCTCACCTTTTGGTTAGATATGGAGTTAAGTCTCAAGTATCTTCCAGAAAGACCAGCTTTCGTTCAAGGGTGTGGATTCCAAGGAATGGGGATCACTGAGGGCCATCTTAGAGGCTACTTACCACAGCAGCCAAATTCTTTTAACATGTCCATGTAGGTAGTTGGAATTACTGCCATTTTCAGGAAGGACTCTGTATTATCACCGTGAATGTAGTGTTGCCTTGAACTAACCATGATTTATACTTCCTGGAATGAATGTATTATTTAATACATTTGTAGACTTGACCTTAAAATTTACTTTTCCTGGCCTTTTATTTTTGTGTGTGTACTGATTTTCTACTTTTTTTTTAAAAAAGATTGCTTTATTTATTTTAGAGAGGGAGAGAGCACAAGTGGGGGGGGGGGAGCAGAGGGAGATGGGGAGAGAGAGAGAGAAGCAGACTCCCGGCTGAGTGGGGAGCCTGATGTGGAGCTGGATCTCACCACCTTGAGATCATGACCTGAGCCCAAAACAAGAGTCAGACACTTAATCGACTGAGCCACCCAGGCACCCTTACTTTTCTACTTTTTAATAGCATTTCATTGTACCAATTCTTTGTTATCACTCCCCTTCTTCTCCATGGAACAGGGGCCTGTAAAAGTGTTTGAGAACTACTGGCAAAAAAATTGGATAGGGAATTTAATACTGTATTTCGTTTAGAGGCCAAAATAGTAAACTATAGTTGACAGATTGAACTCCAAAAGTCATTTCCTTGAAAGTACACTTGAAAATATACTTAGTCAACACTAGGGTAAAGTTGCTTCTTTCCCAGTTCTAAAATTTTCTGATTATGATCAAGGAACTTATTAGATCAAGGACAATTTCCTGGTTTTTCCTATAGGTAAGATTTAAAAGAGACAGAATAAAAATCAAAATATGTAGCTGAAAGGGAATCTTGGAGATGATTTACTCACTCTCTCATTTTGTAGATACCCCTTACAAGCCTCAGTTTCAAAGCTCTAGCAGTCTAAAGCCAAACTCATGATCTCCCTTGAAAACATGTTCTATTTCAGTCAGTGGTAATATGCAAGCCCCCAAATTGCAAGTCCCTGCTGACACTCTCATCTACCACATCCAGTCTATCATGAAATCCTCCTGATTTTATTTTTCAAGTGAAGTATATTCTGAATCCATTTGTTTTTCTCTCTTCCTACTGATCCAAATGGCCATGATCTACATTCTGGATTCCTGTAATAGTTTCTTCCCTGATTCTGCTCTTGTACCTTCCTAATCCATTCTTGGACTTGGCACAGTAATTCTTTTAAAATGCAAATGTGATCACATCAGTTCAATTTCTTCACATTGCTATTAACATTGAGACCAAAATCACTAACAACTCCTAGTAGATCCTACAAGATATTACAGGTATCCTTTTTGATACCTGGAACCTCTCTTCCTCTTAACTAGGGGCTTAGAATTCCTTATTTAAACTACTCTGTGAGGGTGCCTGGGTGGCTCAGTCAGTTAAGCATCTGCCTTCAGCTCAGGTCATGATCCCAGTGTCCTGGGATGGAGCCCCATATCAGACTCCCTGCTCGGTGGGGAGTCTGCTTCTCCATCTCCCTCTCCCTCTTCCTCTGCTGCTCCCCCTGCTTCTGCTTGCTCTCATTCTCTGTCAAATAAATAAAATCTTTAAAAATAAAAAAAATAAGTAAACTACTCTGCCTCAAGGCTTTCCCTTACTCTTTCCCTTGCCTGGACCAATCTTCCCTGTTCCTGACCCTACTACCCTGTTATTTCATTTCTCAGGTTAGATGTTGCTTTCTCCAGGAAGCATTCTTTAGCCTCTCTGGTGGAGTCAAGTTCTCCTACGTCCTAAGGCATTTTTCACATTTTGTAATTACATTTTTATTTGTGTGATTATCTGATTATCACTTGAGTTCCCCACCAGATTGTGTCACAAGAGTGGGGACAATAAATACTTCGTGTGCCATATTCTTTCATTATCTGGCACAGAATTGGAGATTTAAAAACACTTATTGTGGACGAAGTCTGAATGAATTAGTTGGGTTTTAGACTCAGGCCCTTACCCTCGGGTCCATTGATTTCAACCACATTTTGCTGCCTTTTCCTCTCTTGTTCAATAAATAATTCTATCTTTTAACTGAAAACAAAAGGAACATGAGAATCTGAACTTAACAGAGAATTTATAAAAGGGGAGGCGAATGCTTGAAATAAACATAATTAATCAGATTATTCATAATGGAATTGTGTGAATAGAAAAACCAAGCACATACAAGTCTCAGTGCTAAAAAAATATAGAAGGACATAGAGGCAACAAGGGAAAAATTAAGGATTTTCCACCATTATCATGATAAAATAAGAGCAGAGGCTATGTTTATCTACGTTGCAAGTTGGTCCAGTGAATAAAGTAAATTAGGAGGACACAGGGGCAGAAAAAGAGCATCTGTCACTCTCCTATTGCTAGCATACATAAAGAGAGATGAGCCAAACCATAGCTCCTTTTCAACTCTGAAATGTAGTTCACAGACTTGTTATTTTTCTGTAGCTAGTTCTTAAAAACCACAGAAAAACTGATCTGTTGATATTTGGTTATAGTATTTTTCCCCTAAAAAAAGATTTGCTTAAAACGAGGGAAAAAATTTCAATGACCCACTAACCTAGTTAGATTATCAGAGTCAGCATTTAGCAACAAAACGATTCCCTGTGATTTACAATGGCCTCTGAGTAAATAGTCTAAAACTTTTGATGGTAGCTTTTCAAAATCACAATATGTGTTGCAAATGATAAGTCTTACTTTGAAAGTTATAAAGGAGATGCTTGGAATTCTGCTGTTCCCTGTGGAAGAAGCAAATAGAAGACTGCTAAAAAAAAATACTGAAGCATCTGGGAAGAATGGGCTCTAAGCCCTCTCTCAGGAAATGATCATGCTTTATATCCCACACCTGGGTGGAGTTTTGCGCTCTTACGACATCCTGAGTAGGACTGTGTTATTTTAAAACTGACAAATGAAAGACTTGCCTAGACCATATGTGATTGTGTAATACTTATTAAGGATGGCTACTTTAACATCAAGAAATTGCCATTACACAAGTATTTACAGGTAACGATTCAATACTTTTTGGATTTGATGCAGATGTAAAGTCAACAAATAGAATTTAAAAAATACTTATATTTGGAGAAAAGAAAAATCAATTCTAGAAAGGAAAGAGGCAAGAGAAAGAAAGACTCTTGTATCTATTTTTGCTTCATATAAAAATCTTTGCTATTTATATATGCTAGGTGAAAATTTCTCAAAATAATGACATATTTGCATCTGTTAATTTCTATAGAAAATGCCTCACTTGGGTTTTATCCTAAACTCATATGCATGTTGTATCTGGTTGTTCAACTTCAAGGAAGCAGAGTATATTAAATCAGTAATTATATTTTAACCTCAAAAATCAATAATTAGGAAGAAAATTCCTCTTTCTGTTATTTTATATTACATGACAATCCTTCAAGAAATAGTTTACTTGTGATATGTGTCAGTGACACCATTGAAATATAAGCCAGTAACTTTCATGACAAGTTATTTCCATTTTTTGTGTTTTAGTTTCTTAATCCATAAAATAAGGATAATAATTAATTATCCCATAGGGTTATTGTGAGGATTTAAAGTATACATATATGCCTATTTTAAGCACTTTATATAACTAAGTATTATAATAAGCAGCAAAATTAAACTCTAAAGGAAAACTAAAGAAGTAGGTAATTAAGCATACCTCAAACACACACAAAGAAACTCAATTTCCAGGTCTCCCCACCTTTTTGTTAGAGGAGAAGTAAAAACATTTTTGACTTTCAAACGTCCATTTTAGAGGTATTTTACTTTATTAGTGACTATATGTTAAATAAAAAGAAACCACAATAAACCTCCCAATGTCAGGGTTTAAATTTGGTTTGGATTTCATAAGTAACTCAATGGAATGTTTTTCTGCCTACAGACCCCCATTTTCTAAGGCTTTATGAAGGAAAGCTTGGACATCCTCTGTCCCCACTCTCCCAGCACAGCAAAAGTGTTAAAGCTTATAGATGGAAGTAAAGAAAACATAACAGATGAAAAAGTATATATAGTACGTTTTATAACTGGAAAATTTTTATGGCATAGAAAATAGTATTGTTTCAGTAAGGTGAGGGTTTGACTCTAACTACAGATTTGCAGAGAAACCTTAAAAAGTCATTAGATACTAATTTTGTGATACATAAATTAATTGATAAGAATCCTGAAATACCTCTTAGAGATGCTTTGTCTGAATGTCAAATTATAAATAAAAGATTTATAAAACTATCAAGTTATTATGCAAAGAGGGCAATCTTTTGACAAGGTGTAAAGCCAATGGAGTTTAACAGAACAAAAATTAGAAACGTTCTCCTTTTGCTTAGCTCTCCAAGGCATAGATTAATTTTTTTTTTTTTGCTCGGATTTATACATAATAGCTTGCTTTGAGCAATATTAATATGAGTGAAGAACTAGAGAATTTCTTCTTCCTTTGAAATTCACATTACTAAATATAGGCTGTGGCCATTTGGTAATATGCAGTCTCTAGCCCTTGACACGATCCTGCTTTGTCTAGAGTAAAAATACATTATGAATAAGTGAATGAATAATTTTCAGAAATTCAGCACTAGTATATATGCCAAATTCCCATCCTTGAAAAAAGATGCTATTTATATTAAATGTTGAGATCTCTTAGCCTATTTTTTAGAGTTCACAAAAGGTGTAATTCCAGACAACAGGTCAGAATTTAGAAAACATGGTTTCTCTGTTAAAGGAACACGGCATAACAAAAGTAGATATGCCTTGCTTTATGGAAATTACCCTGACCCAGCATGTTGTGGATAAAAAGAACGATGAGATAGATGATTAAACCAGTAAAACATCAGCCCATTTGACCTCAATCTCCTTTGCAATGGGCATTTTTCAAAGCTGGGTATATTTTTCTGGTTTTCCATCTGCCTGGTCTTCCTGATTTAGTGATGTGTTTGACTCCCTCCATTCACAAGCCTGATTCATTTCCTGGCTTTTAAACTCTTTCCTGGCATAGTGCCCTCTTGGGCTGCCATCTCAGAAGTAGATCCTCGTCCTTCTTTGGGTTTATTCCAAAATCAACTATATTCAACTGAGAACTTTTATGTGGAGTTTTGACCAACCAAGGTCCAGATCTATTTTCTTATAGTGCTACCACAGATAAAATAACCAAACAAAAGCAACATACCTCATTTGATCTTCTTTACTTTATACCTTTTTTTTTTAATGAGGTATAATTGACATATACCATTATATGAATATAAGGCATACAACATAATGATTTGATATTTGTATACATTGTAAAATGATGACCACAATAAATCTAGTTAACATGTCAACTTAGATAGTTACAAAATGTTTTTTTCTTGTTCTTGTGATGAGAACCTTGAAGATCTACTCTCCTAGCAACTTTCATTGTTATTAATTATAGTCACCATGGTGTACATTATATCCCCATGACTTATTTATTTTGTAACTGGAAGTTTGCACCTTTTGACCCCCTTCACCCATTTCCCCATTCCCCCACTTTCCACCTCTGGCAGCCACCAATCTGTTTTCTGTATCTATAAGCTTTTGTTTTTGTTTTAGATTCCACATGTAAGTGAGATCATATGGTATTTGTCTTTCTCTGTCTGACTTATTTCACTTAGCATAATGCCCTTGGGGTCTATCAATGTTGTTGCAATGGCAAGATTTCATCCTTCTTAATGCCTAAATAGTATTCCAACACACACACACACACACACACACACACACACACACACACACACACACACACCATATTATCTTTATCCATTCATCCATCCATGGACACTTAGGTTGTTTCCATCTTTGCTATTGTTAGTAATGCTGCAATGAATATGTGGGTGCATATATCTTTTTGAGTTACTGATTTTTTTTTCTTTGGATAAATACCCAGAAGTGGAATTGCTGGATCATGTGGTAGTTCTATTTTTAATTTTTTTAGGAACCTCCATAATAGTTGCTGTACCAATTTATATTCCTATAAACAGTCCACAAGTTTTCCCTTTTCTCCACAGCCTCACCAACAGTTGTAATTTCTTGTCTTTTTGATAAGGTGAGGTGATATCTCATTGTGGTTTTGATTTGCATTTCCCTGATGATTAGTGCTATTGAGCATCTTTTCATGTACCTGTTGGCTAGCTGTATGTCTTCTTTGGAAAACTGTCTATTCAGATCTCCTGCCCATTTTTTAAATTGCTTATTTGTATTTTTTTGCTATTGAGTTGTGTAAGTTCTTTATACATTTTGGACATTAGCTCCATCAGATATATGATTTGCAAATATTTTCTTCCATTCAGTAGGTTGCCTTTTCACTTTGTTGATGGTTTTCATTGCTGTACTGATTTACTTTGTACTTTAAACATCAGTTTTTAGATTATTTTATTGACCTGTAGGAAAAACACAATTGATAATGTCAACTAAGAGAATTCTGTAACAATGGGAAAGCAAGGTAGAAACATTAATGTGAGCATCATGAGGCACTGTTGTGTTTAGTGAGCAATCATCAGTCATACATCCTGGGTTTCCTCTCTGTATCTTCCAGTAAATTCTAAATTGATTCAGAGGATTACTGGATATCTCTATTCCTTATTTCTCTCTCTTGCGTAAATGTGGAAAAAATTATGGTCACTATCATGTTTGGTAAAATAGCTATCTAGATGCTTTGTTCTTATTTTTTTAATCCATTAGTATGAAGATTCACTCACTATCCCCTTAAAATATCTGAGAGTTTAGTGATTCATTTGATTAAGGAGTACAAGTAGCAATATTAATTGCAACTATCCTATGCATCTCAATTTACTTTAAAAAATTAATACTTGACTTCAAGCTACGAAGCACCTAGAAGTTCTCAGAGGAATGAATTAATTATTTTTGACTCTTGTTTTTAGTTGGAATATAGTGATACAACAAAGTATATCCTCAAGTCATGAGAAATGTTCATGGTTATTTTCTAGTAGAAAGATTTATTTTAGAATAGTTAGGTTAAATTTGATCTCGTTATAGGAACAATACAGTTGCATATACTTCTTTGTGCTAATGACTAAAAGAGCATACTGTCACCGTATTATATTTTCTCCTAACACACAATGTAAACTTGTGTCCATATGATTATGACCTCATGGTCATGATTTTTGTCTTTATGTAGGTCTTCTGTGCCTCAGGAGAAAAATTCTCAGTCCAAGACTACTGGTGTTAACCAACTGCTCTTCAAATTTGAGGTCTGGGTTAAAAGAGGAGAATATGGATGACATATAATCTAGAATGCGTAACATATTCTTCAGATAAGCAGAATAGTGCATGGAAGGACCCTGAGTAAAATTACACCTCATAAATCTGTAAGAACACACTGCCAGTTTTAAAAATGACCCAAGTTTCATTTTAAGGGTGGTGTGCCCCACAATACAGGTTACACATAGTATGGTAGTGACAACATTTGCAGTAGCATGTTCCCAAACCTGGCTCATGGTTGAAATCTCTTGACATAGCCCCTGCAACCACTACAATCAGAAGTTCTAGGATATGTCCTGAGAATCCTATTTTAAAAATCTCTCTAGTATGGGAGCTACCACTGCAATAGCCAGAGTAGACCTGATGTCAGAGATACTAAGGTCTAAATTTGTTGAGTCTCACTTTTCTCATCATTAAAAAGGGGGAAATGATAACCTGCTATGTAGATTAGAGTAAATCATATGTAAAACACCTGTCAAAAATTGATACTCAGAAGATAACCACTATTTTAAAAATTGATAATAGATCTTATGAAGATGAACTTTAGTTAGGTGAACAGGATTTGTCAAGCAGGACTAAAGAAGAGTTCAGAAGCTAAGGGTCAAGAAATAATATAATAACAAAAGACAATGGTGCATGAGGAAGCAGATGAGTAATTCAAAGTGATGGGGGAAGCAACAAAGTGGGCAGGCAGGAATAGTGAAGGTCAGAGCCATGAAGAGAATGAGAACCAAATTGTCAAATAATGTTGAAGGATCAGATTGGAGAGACAACCAATCCAAAACCTAGGGAGAAAGCCCCTGAACTCTTGGTCAAGAACCAATGCAGAGAGACTGGGCAACAGAGATCAAAATCCAAGGAGAACCAGCCACCTCCCTGAGTGTGGCACACAGTCCAGCACCAGGTTACTGTTGGAGCAGCTTTCCTAGATTTAGGGGATAGGATCAGGCAGTGGGGAGCTCATAATTATGGATCATGGGTGTGCACGGGCAGTTCTGGACCATGGTGTCTGAGGTGAGGTCACAGTTCTCCCCCATTTGCTTCCCATTCTGTGGATATGAAGAAACTGGGCAAAAGATCAGGGCAGTTGAAATTCTTTTCATATTTGAAAAGTGGGTGGCTTTGGATCTGAGAGAGAAAGGCAAAAACTTGCCTTGTGAGGAAAGCATGAACTGAGACTTGGAGGTAGGAATGGCAGCATCATTTCAGAGCGAAAATTGGTCAACCAGCAGTTACTAGTAGATGGGAAGTGAGGAAATGATTGAAAATAGAACAATTAGAGTATTATTGCTATCCTGATTTAGGTGTCTGAAATTTTACTACCTGGTCCAGATCATAGGACTATTATATATTAAAAAAAATGTTTTTGTATTCTTTCTATTATTTTTCTGGTAAAGACATTTTTTTGAGGCTTATTACATTATTCATATGATTTTAACCCTGCTATTTAATTGTGTTTCATTGTTGTTTACTCAGAATGTTTAGCAATGCCATTTGGATATTTGGTTGGGGCATGACCATTTAAATGACTTCACAGAGTTTAGGAACTCTTAGAGATCTGATTCTCTATTACTATATATCGAATATATTCATATGCCCCCACATCCCACATTAAACATTATTTATGTTAAATTGATTTTCAATGCAGTTGAATAGTTTGATATAAGGCACTATTTTGTATACATTTTATTATCAATTAATAATTCCAATGTACAATTTAATTTTCATATTTTTAGCCAATAATCTTTTTAAGGGTCTTGAAAATCTAGCAAGCCCAAGATGCTGTGTTTTTAAAGATTTATGGAAAAATAATTAGTGTAGGATATTTTATACGTGTAGGTTAAGCTCTTAGGAAAAATGTCTTAAGACTCATTATAAAGGAGTATGAGAGAATGTTTGTTGATCTATTAAATATCCCATTTCTCAAAATAATGGGATTCAGTGATTAGTTTTTGGTATATTTTAGATTTATGTGGCTTCTCCCCGAAAGTATCTTATAAACTTCTTGAAGGCATCCCTTCCTTCTTAGACCACATTTTATCCTTAGGATCAGCCCAGTGACTTCTGCTTAGTAAGAGTTTTTAGATTAATTGTTCCTTCAGATCTAATCACTTCCTTTTTAAAAAAATAAATTTGCTAAACTTTCACTTAATATTGTAAGTAAAGTTCTTATATTGGTGCCAGCTGGCAGAAATCATGAAAACATGTCACTAATAGATTGATTGTGTAATAACTTAAGAATTTACTGCTGATTTTCTATGTTCTGACCAACAAAAAAAAATTAAAAAGTCAGCATATGGGTTTTTGTATTAAAAATACCTCAAAGTTTACATCTTTGCATATATTACTGAGTTTAATGCCAGCACTGAACTCAATATGTAAGTAGAAACAGAACGTCTGCCAATTCGTAGACTTGCTAATAAGGTTCTGTTACAAATTAACTGGTTCATTTGTACATATTTTCTAGTATGAAGACAATTTATCTTAAAAACATGGTAAAACACAACCTCTATATATAGATATATATAAATTTTATGCCAGATCTAATCTCATCTACTTTTTCTTTTCAACTGGCAAATAGGCTATATAAATCAATTGGTGATGTCAGGCACTGTGCAACATCTGAGCCTGAGAATTACCTTCGAGCTGCCATTTGGGTGGAGGTGTGAAAACAAACCAGTTCACAGCATGTCCATTGTGAAAAGGCCACAGGGACCACTCATTTCATGGTTTGGGGCAGATCTGGAAAATCACCAAGGTTACAACATTGCCCCTTCCTTACAGAAGGATACAAATGAAGAGATCCAGTTTCTCAAATAGTGGAAGAGATGGAATGGGCAAATAGGGCGTAATGTCCTAAATCATTATTATATAGTGGAACTGATTTTCATGTTGAAATGGAATTCTTTTTCTGTAATTAGTTTATTGTCGTTGTTGTTACGCTGTTTTAAAGGGAAATTGTATTACCTGCTCAAATGTCGCCCATTTGGAAAAACATAGAAAACAGGCTATAGATATCATTTATATACACCACTAAGAGAGATTAATTAAAAATTGTATTCTATTATATGGCATTTAGGAGCAAGAGAACAATAAAATCATTTAATAGTTTCTGAATCGGCAAAAACATAATGTGAAAAAACAAGCAAACACTTCTAGCCAGCTTAGTTCATTAGCGATTCTTACATGTCTTTATTCCTGACAAAGAAACACAAGCAAGTGAATATTATAAAGGATGAAATATACCATTTTTTTATTTTTTTAAGATTTTACTTATTTGAGATAGAGAGAGAGTGAGAGAGAGCACAAGAAGGGGGGTGGTGCAGAGGGAGAGGGAGAAGCAGGATCCCCACTGAGCAGGGAGACAGACGGGGAGCTCCATCGCAGGACCAAAGGCAGATGCTTAACCGACAGAACCACTCAGGTGCCCCTGAAATGCACCATTTTAATCATAGCTTTCCATGTATTTCTTTAGTAGGTTTTGGTTACATCTAAATGCTTCTAAATAGAAACAACAGAACTCATTAGATTTTTGCCTGAGTATGTGCAAGAAGATATCTTTTTTTTTTATTCCATGGAGAAAAAGAAAGGAATGAAATAAAAAAATGCAAAGAGAAGCAGGGGAAAAGGCATCTGTGTGGTCTGATAGAATAACGTGAAACAGAGGCCTGTAGAGAGATCCCCATGGACTTGAGAAAGTGCTGGAACTCCTGAAAAGAGCTTAGTCTAAGTAAAATAAAGACATTCCCAAATAAGGAGGCCATAGAGTAGGGTCCCAAAGTATATTTGTTGAGCTTAATTAAATAGCTTATGATATATTTGAATATCTGGTTCATTTTTTTTTTTTTTAAGGCACAGTTAGAGAACTCTGTAGCTGCTGCTCTCCTTTCCCAAAGCTGCTGCCATGGAAACTACCACTTCACTTCTAAGCAAGGATGACTGTTTTAGTCTCATGTACTTAGTGAAATCTTTTGACCATTTTCAACATGGTGGCTTTTCTTTCCTTAAGATTAAAGCCAAACCCTGATACAAGAAGTCCTGTGATGAAAACCAAATGTTCATCAGCTACCCAGAATCAACGTTGAATTCTTCTGAGCAAAGGGGAAAGAATTTAAAACTAAGGATTGAAGAATTTTGCTAGACCAACCCGTTATGGTTGTTTATTTGTGTGTGGGTGCTCTGCCTGGTTGAAAGGAGGATTTCCTCTAGCTGCAAGTTGGAATTTTCTAGCAGTAGGCTGGAAAGAATGATGATAGGGAAAGTAATCTACATTTTTCTTGGTACTTACTTTCCAAAAGAAACTTTTCAGTGAAGGCTTTCTAGTTTCTCCACTTATTCCTTAAGAAACCTTAATTCAGGTCTTAGAACCTTTTGTTAAATGGAGATGAAAATACTCAACCTTTCAGTGTAGCTATGAAGATCAAGTAAAATAGTGTTTTTAGACTAATGCAATCATCACGATAATAACACTAAGAATAACTGGTATGGGCCAAATTGTATTCCTCTCAAAATTCATATTTTGAAGGCCTAATCCCCACTGCTTTAGAGTGTCTGTATTTGGAGATAGGGATGGGGTAACTGGATGATGGGCATTAAGGAGGGTATGTGATATGATGAGCACTGGGTGTTATACGCTTCTAATGAATCATTGAACACTACATCAAAAACTAATGATGTACTATATGCTGGCTAATTGAAGTTAAATTAAAGAAATAAAATAAAAGAATCTTTGTATATTCAGTGAACACAGGGAAAAAAAAGAGATAGGGCCTTTAAAGAGGTGATTAAGTTGGGAAATGAGGCCATTAGGGTGGGCCCTAATTCTACCTGATTAGAGTCCTTATAAAAAGAGGAAATTTGGACTCAGTAGAGAAGCACCAAGCATGCTCCAGCACAGAGGAAACACCATGTGAGGACGCTGAGAGAAGACAGCCACTGCAAACCAAACAGAGACGCCTCAGAAAAAATCAAACACACTGACCCCTTTATCTTGGTCATTCCGTCTCCACAACAGTGAGAAAATACATGTCTGTGGTTTAAGGCACCCAGTCTGTGGTATTTTGTTATGGCAGCCCTAGCCAGTTAATACAATAACTAACACAGATTGAGAACTTACTATGGTTTTTATCATTAGTAATATTTCTTGGGAGAATTGCTGAATTAATCTGGAGAACGGATGAGGAGGAGGAAGAGAGCATACTTCCACCTTTGCCTTTAACTTCCCAGAAGACTAGCTGCAGCTTAGGCAATTTATTGTATCAGTATTTTTATTGCTAGAACAAAGAGAAACCATCTCCAACAGTAACTGACAGGGCCTTTCACAGTTTGTTATGTTACTTAGTTCTGAATGGAATTGACTTAATTATCAAATAAAATCTGCATATTTTATTAAAGTTGTATTCACCATTCTCCCTGTGGAAATGTAAATACACAAGGGTAGTTCAGGTTTTTCTTTTCCTTTAAATATTGTGATATTTTGAGTACGGGATAAGTGAAAATGAGCATCCATTCCATAGGATATATTTGTTTACTGTGTTCTTACAAGGCATCCTTTATATTGGCCCACCTTGGAAGGTTTACTCTCTTTCCTGCCTGTTTAAGTATAGGTATAGTCAGTTTTACTTCCTCTCATTTTAATATAAATTTCTCTGTAGTAATGAATATAGATATGTTTATTCTTCCCTTCTTGACAATCAGAAAGAAGTCTGAATCCCAATTTAAAATGCAAATTTAGTCAAAAATTGGGGGAACCCACTAAACAAATGGGCAATGATATTATGGTGCTCTAAGAATGCCATTAAAATTTCCGTTGGTTGGGGTTCCTAGGTGGCTCAGTGGGTTAAGTGGCTGCCTTTGGCTCAGGTCATGATCCCAGGGTCCTGGGATCTAGCTCCAAGTCAGTCTCTCTGCTCATTAGGGAGCCTGCTTCTCCCTTTCCCTCTACCACTCCTCCTGCTTGTGCTCTCTCTCTGTGTGTCAAATAAATAAATAAAATGTTTTTAAAAAATAAAATTTCTATTGGTTAAGATTTATGTATGTGTATATATATTACATATGCATATATATGTATATCAATTACATATTAGAGATAAGCTATACTGTATGTTTATCTATTATCTACATTCTATTGTATCCATTTTAACATAGGACATAGATATAGATTAGGTAATGATTAACCCTAAGAAAATTAATTAAAATGAGAATTCCTTCAATGAGGTCACACACATCTAAAGTTGTAGGTACCAACCTACATGTTGTTTTCAGTGTTGATCTTTTCCTTTAAAGACCAAGTAACATTACCATTTACTTTTTAGGCTGTTTTTTGACTAATATCTTGGCTCACTTACCTAAAAGAGAAAAGAGCAAGAATTGAGAAGACCCATTCAAAGGCACATTGACTACAAACTGTGGTAATCCTAGAGTTCCTTAAAAAATCAACTATGCAAGGTTTAGTTATACAAGTTACTAATGCCTAGGGACATCTTAAATTTGCAGTATGTGTACACTAGTTTATCTGAACTTTAATTGAATAAGGCATACTTTGTAACCAGCTTGCTTGGGTTGCTGTTAGTTTCTTCATGACCCTTCTAGTTTTTTTCCATGGTCTATTAGTTTTTTTGTTTGTTAAAACACATGTTTAATCTCAAAATTACATCATTTAAATCAAGGAACAGACATCTTTCATAGAATATTCTAGTACTACTAAAATTGTGGTAATTTTGTGTTGTCTTTGCTATGTACTTTAAAATAAATTTTGAAGGGCCCTTAAATTCATTTTTTCCCTCTACCCCTGCATATTTACTATTTTAAAATCAGCTACTGTTGCTTATATACCTGGGTAGGAGAGTAATTTTTGTGTGCATTTAAATATTTTTGGTTTGGGATTGGAATAAACTACTTGGAAATACAAATCAGTATAAACAAATATATCTCCTAGGTGCTTAATGCATAATAGAATTGTAGTAGTGTTTGCTGGATGAATAAATGAACAATGATTTTAAATGTAGCTATCATACTTTAGACAAATCCCAATTTTTAGTTTATCACTTTTCAAGGATCATATATGGGGCCTACCACTTTTATACATGTTTTGGATGGCAGATTCTTTTTTTTTTTTCCAATTAATAGCTCATTTGTAATATAATGAAAGTTGTAGTTTGTTGAGAAAAAAAAATTTAAAGATTTATTTATTTATTTGAGAGAGAGAGAGAAAGCACAGTGAGGGGGGCAGTAGAGGGAGGTGGAGAGAGTCTTAAGCAGACTCCATGCTGAGCATCGAGCCTGACACAGGGCTTGATCACCCTGAGATCACCACCAGAGCCGAAGCCAAGAGTCCAAGGCTTAACTGACTGTGCCACCCAGGCACCCCAAGAAAAAAGTTTTGATAACTACTCAAAAGTAGTTGAGTCACACACTGTGACTTTTATCCACATTCCATGTGAAAACAGATCAGCTTCACTGCTACTGAAAATATCTGCCTTGAGAACCTAAGAACACCAGATCAGCCATTCTTGATCTGTTTATTCTGAGTCTGACCTTTAGCTAATGACAGTGATTGTGGTGGTCATATGGAAGGGTGTGGTTTTTCTTTCTCAACCCCATCCTCAAAAGTGGAAAACTTGCTTCAGATTCCTTCCTTTCTCCCTCTCTTCCTTCCTCTCTTTCTTTTTCTTCTAGATAGTGTATACTGGTATCATTTTATAGATCCATCATTGTTACAAATATATACACAAAAACACCTCTTTATAAGAAATACTCCATATTGATACATTGAAAGCTTTCTGATACAAACAATTGTGTCTTATCAAGGTTTGTCCCCTACATGTATCTATTACAGGGTTCAGAATCAATAGCAGATACTAAATATCTGTTGAATGAATGACTGGCCTGAATATCCTTCTAAGATGAAGTGTTCCATTATTAGCTGTATGAGGTAATGCTTTCAAGTTTTAAAGCATAATTCCTTAACCCAGTATTCTAGAATTAGTGAACATACCTTATAAGTACTATTTATGTGTTTTTAGGAAATCCATAAATGTCTGAATACACCTGGAATTGATCATATTACATTTCTTCCATTAAGAGGAATGGGCAAAGACTGAGTTAGTTGCAGAAAAATAGAGTTGCTATTTGTAGACCTTAATTTGCAGTTTGAGAGATGTATATCCTAAGGATAAAATGTGGTATCTGCATTTTATGAACATGTTAAATACTTGAAACAATGATTTGCATGTATATGTGACAGTTCCTAGGGCTAGTTGATATGTGGTTAAATAATGAGAAGAATGGTGCAGACAGTAGTAAGTGTCCTAGGAGTTCAAACACTATGGTTTGGAGAGGTGAGAAAAATTTCACCGAAGGAAGTGGGACCTGAGAAAAGTTGTGAAAAATGCTTGGAAGCTATTATTAAGTTATTGTTGTCTATTTGCCTACTATTCAAGAATATAGATTCCTAAATCCTGTGTATTTGTGACTTCAGTGTCCACATAAATAAATCATCCAAAATGTTGCCTTTTTGGTTCTATGGTCTTATCTTCAAATTTCTTCTTATTTCTCTTGGCCAGCCATTTTTACCCTGTTTTTTTTTTCAGCCCCAGAAAATATAGCACTTCTGAAATGTTGGTTTTAAATATCTCATTTTCCTATAACCACCATTATTTTTCTAGCACATTTATTCAAGTATCTCTATTGCCACAATTCTTCGAATACATTAAGACTCTAGACTCTACTTACGTATTTTTAGCAGTAAATATATGTCAATATGTCAAAATATCTTATTGACAAAATAAAATCAAATGTTTTCCATGTAGTTCATGGAATTGGTGAGAAGTGATATTCATCAATTTTTTTAGTGCATAGTCATCAAATGTTAGATACCACTCATTTTGCTGATGCCTCACCTCTAATAAATGAAAATTTAATTATATTAAGTTTTAAATTGCATAAATTACTTTTAACTGTTATTACAATTTTCTTAAAATTTGTATAATTAAAAAAAAAATCAGGGCACCTGGGTGGCCTGGGTGGCCAGTCGGTTAAGCATCTGCCTTCAGCTCAGGTCATGATCCCGGGGTCCTGGGATCAAACCCCCCATTGGGCTCCCCTGCTTCTCCTTCTCCCTCTGCCCTTCTTCACCCTCCCACTTGTGTTTTCTCTCCTGTGCTGTCTCTCTCTCTCAAATAAATAAATAAATTCTTTAAAAAAATAATCATAACTATGCTTAGGAAAAGAAAATAAGAACCTAGAAACCACTGTATAAGAACACAAAACAGCTATAATTCAAATCACTAAAATAATTTTAACACTGCATTTATTTCCTCATGGGTTACCCACTGCACTCAAATGTAATGTGTATGTGAAAATAAATTATATAATTTATACAAGATACAAAATATGATAAATGGATTATTGTTGCTATTACTAAGGTTAAGGAGAAATGCAAACTTATCTAAATTAAAATAAAAGTTGGAGAATTTGGCATATTAAATATATAAATCATATTTACTGGCATGTTTGTGTGTGCACACATGCATGTGGGGGGGGTTGTGTTTGTGTACTGTATTAATTAATTAATTAATTATTTTTTAGAGAGAGAGACAGTGTGAGCACGGGTAGGGTCAGAGGGAGAGGGAGAGAGAGAATCTCAAGCAGACTCAATGCTAAGCTGGACTCAGGGCTGGATCTTAGGACCCTGAGATCATGACCTGAGCCAAAATCAAGAGTCAGACATTTAACCAACTTGCCACCCAGGTGCCCTTTCTTTGCATCTTTAACGTACTTTTCTTAGGTGATCTCCTCATTTGGCATAGGTATAAATTCAGTAATTATTCTGATGACTCTCAAATGTTTATATTTATCTCTGAGCTTTTGACTTGTATTTCAAACTCCTTATCTGACACCACAATTAGATCCTTCATATATATCTCAAACATACCTATTAAAAAAGCAGAAACTCATGCTTTTCCACCCTAATCTCCTCTTTAAACTCTTCTCTTTCTTTGCCACCTTAGCAAATGGCATCAAAATCCATCTAGTTGTTTCTTCTGAAACCAAAAGAGTAATAACTTTCTTTCTTTTCCACACTGTACCCAATCTTTCAGTAAATTCTGGTGACTACCTCACATTATTCTCCAAATCTGTTTACTCTCCATCTCCACTTGTTTTTAAATCTCAGTTCAGTTTACTATCCTTTCTTGCCTAAAAAATAGCTTAATAATTTTTTTCTTTATGTCTACTATTACTCCTTTCATATCATTCCCCACAAAACAGCAAATATGTTTTTATTTTTATTTTTTTAATAAAGATTTTATTTATTTATTTGACAGAGAGAGACAGCGAGAGAGGGAACACAAGCGGGGGGAGCGGGAGAGGGAGAAGCAGGCTTCCCGCTGAGCAGGGAGCCTGATACGGGGCTCGATCCCAGGACCCTGAGATCATGACCTGAGCTGAAGGCAGAGGCTTAACGACTGAGCCACCCAGGTGCCCCAGCAAATATGTTTTTAAATTAAATCTGATCATGCCATTCCTCTGCTTAAAACCCATCAATGTCTTCTAATTTTACTAAGAATATCAGGCAGACTTCTTTTCATGACCTACGGATCACACATGCTCTGGTCCCTGCCTCCTTCTTTAAATCCATTGCAGGCCTCTTCTGCAATAGTTCACTATGTTATTGATGCTCTTTCCTTTTAAAAGGTTAATGAGCCCATCAAGCTCTTTTCCAACCAGATTATTTGTAGTCATTGTTGCATCAGCATGAGAGTCTTCTTCTTGTAGGATTCAATGTCAAGGCCATTAAAGTTGCATTTTTGTCTTTCTCATTCATTGTTGATTTCCCAGCACCTAGAATGGTTCTTGTTACACATTAGGTGTTCCACATGCATTGTTGGATTAGATGGAGGATTACATTTCATCCCTAAGGTCTTAGCTACCATTTCCTTTCCTCAGATGGGCCTTTCCTAAGCACTGTTTCTAAGGTTACCACCCCCAAGATTAAATTGCACTTTATCCCTTATCATTTTAATGGTATTCCATACCATTTTAATTTCTTTCACAACAGTTTTCACAATCTGCAGTCATCTTGCTGATTTATTTCTTTGTTTGATTATTGTCTATATTCTTTAGTAAAATACAAAATCAGTGAGGGCATCTTCTGGCTTGTTTACACTGAAACTTGAGTGCCCAACACACTATCTGTACACACTAGTCCTATACAATAATCCCCAGTAAATTTATGAAACAAAATTAACAAATAAATAAATGAACATAAAGAGCAATATGGAAAGATTTCTAAGGGAAAAATTAGGGAAGGTGAAGTGAAACTGATAAAGTTTAGCAAGTAAATATAAACAGTGTATTGTTTACCCCATTAAGATTATTTATAAAAATGCCAAAATGCACAGGTTCTTATATTAACTCATCTGGAGAGTACAATTTCCCTTTTATTTTTTTCCCCTTGTTCTGAGCCAATTTCCTCTCCATGACAAATGTTCCTCTAAACCTTAGTCATTTTGGTAGAAATTTTTTCCAGTCTTTGATATGGAAATTTTCAATGGTTTTTGGAAATTTAAATAGCTTAGGTTAATCAGTTTTTTTCTCCATAAACCAGGAATGTATTTCCTCTCAGAATTTTATCAAAATGTTCCATTTGTTTGAACTTGACTCATATCTGTCCCTATGGTTTCTATGGTTGTCAAACTTCTCTACAAAAAATATTATCTACCATGGTTTTGAGTCTTTAATGTAAGATATAATCCATTTTTCAAGAAGTGCACAAAATATGAATGTAAAGATCAATGATTATCCCCTTTCCATATCAAGAAATAGAAAATTACCAGCACTAAAAAAAAAAAAGAAAGAAAGAAAGAAAGAACAAGAAAGAAAATTACCAGCACTACAGAATGCCTACTCCCTTATGCACTCCCAAATTCTATCCTTTCCCTCCTCCACTATAGTTTGGTTTGAATTAAAATTTATAGAAATGGAATCATAAAATATGTATTTTTTGTGCCTGTCTTGTTTCTCACAACACTATGCCTCTAAGAATCATCCATGTTGTTATGAGTAGCGGTATTTTATTCTTTGTCATTGCTGGTTTTTGTTACACTGGACAGATGTATCACAATTTATCTCTTCCTTTCACTGTTGATGGAAATTGGATTTGTTTCCAATTTTTAGCTCTCATGAATAATGCTGAAAGTTCTTCTACATGCCTCTTGAGATACATGTGCAAGCATTTCTACTGGGAATATTTTAGTAATGGAACTGCTATCTTATAAGGAGTGTTTGTGTGCAGTTTTAGAAGATATTACTTAATAGATTACTAAACTCCTGGTATCAATTTAACATTAGCCAAAAGAATATGAGAATTAGTTGCTCCATGCCCTTGCCATCTCTTGTTACTAAAAGTCCTTTCGATTTTAGCCACTCTCGTGGGTATGCAGTAATGTCTTATTATGTTTTAATTTAATTTTCCTAATGATTAGTATGTTCCACAAATTTTCATAGATTTGTCATTTTAGTATTAAGTCTCTTGCCCATTTTTCTTTTGAGTTGTGTGTTTTTTCCTTATTGATTTTGTATGTGTGTTTCATTTATCCTGCATATAAGCCTCTTCTCAGTTGTATGTATAGTGAGTATATTTGATTTTTTTGACTTCTTTCTTGATGCCATCTTTTGATGAACACAATTTCTACATATTAAAGTAATGATTTATCATTTTCTCCCTTACTGTTAAAACTTTTTGTTTCCTGTTTAAGAAATTTTTACTCAACTCAAGATTGTGATTATATGATTTTAAATTCTTATCAAACTATACTGCTTTCCTTTTCACGTTTATATCTACACTCTATTTGGAATTGTTTTTGAGTGTGGTGTGAGGTAAGGGTTAAGATTCAATTTTTTCCCATATGGGTACCCAATTAAACCAGCACCATTTATGGTTTCTTTCCTTTCCCCATTGTGTTATAGGGCCACTTTGGCATAAATCAAATGGATATATTTGTGGTCTCTGTATTCTGTTAAATTGTTCTATTTTTCTATCCTCATGCCATTATAACATTAAGTTATTGCAGCTTTATAGTGTTTTGATTTCAGTAGAAAAACATCCCACCTTATTTTCCTTCAAGAGTGCTTTAACCATTTGGTTTTTTTAAATATATATATTTTTAGAGCAGTTTAGGTTTAGAACAAAATTGAGAGGAAAATACAGAGATTTCTCATATATCTCCCACCCTGACACATGTATAGCCCCTCCTGTTATGTACAACACTCACCGGAATGATATTTTTTTTTACTAAGAATGAACTTACAGTGACTCATTATAATCACCCCAAGTCCGTAATTTACCTTGGGGTTCACTTTTGGTGTTGTACATTCTATGAGTTTGGACAAATGTATACTGACATATGTTTGTCATGATAATATCACGCAGAATATTTTCACTGTCTTAAAAATTCTCTATGCTCTGCCTAGTTATCTATTCCTCCCTTCTCCCACCCTGGGAATCACTGATTCTTTTATTATCTCCACAGTTTTGTTATTCCAGAATGTCACAGAGTTGAAATCATATAGTATGTGACCTTCTCAGATTGGCTTTTTTCACTTAGTAATATGTATTTAAAATTCCTCCATGTCTTTTCATGGCTTGATAGCTCATTTATTTTTAGCACTGAATAATACTCTGTCATCTGGATATATCACAGTTTACCTACTGCAGGATAACCTTGGTTGCTTCCAAGTTTTGGCAATTATAACTTTTTAAAAAGATTTTATTTATTTATTTTTGTGAGAGAGCGAGCACAAACAGGAGGGAGGGGCTGAGAGAGAAGCTGTCTCCCCGCTGAGCAGAGAGCCCAATGCCGGACACAGTCCCAGGATCCTGGGATCATGACCTGAGCCAAAAGCAGATGCTTAATCACTTAACCGACTGAGCCACCCGGGGGCCCAAGTTTTGGCAATTATAAATAAAGCTGCAATAAACATCCATGTGCAGGTTTTTATGTGGATATAAGTTTTGACTCCTTTGGGTAAGTAACAAGAAGAATGTATTTTCATTGCTTTATTGAGTGATGACTGAGATCCTAGGTTGGAAATAGGAGAAAAACAATTTAGCAAAGCAAATTTACCATTAAAGTTCAAAGAGATGCCTGTAATTATTTCATTTGTGCAGGCCATCCCTAGCCATGTTAAGTACTATGCACATATCTCTAATTCTTACTCTGAATTTGAATGTTTAGATTAAATCTAAAAACCAGTGGTATCTAAGTCTCTCTTTACCTTCGTCTACTTCAGTACAAAGATTAATTCTTCATTTTTATTCATACAATAAATAATTATTGACTGCTACCTATGTATGACATAGGCATTATTCTACATGATGGAGATATAGCAATAACCGAAACAAATTAAAATCCTTGCTTTCATGGAGTTTACATTCCAGGAGAAAGACATGTCAAGTTCATCAAGGACGTCTTTTTTTTAGCATTTTTTAAAAATTTTATTATGTTATGTTAATCACCATACATTACATCATTAGTTTTTGATGTAGTGTTCCATGATTCATTGTTTGCATATATCACCCAGTGCTCCATTCAGTACGTGCCCTCTTTAATACCCATCACCAGGCTAACACATCCCCCCACCCACCTGCCCTCTAGAACCCTCAGTTTGTTTCTCAGAGTCCATAGTCTCTCATGGTTCGTCTCCCCCTCCGATTTCCGCCCCCCTTCATTTTTCCCTTCCTGCTATCTTCTTCTTTTTTTTTTTTTAACAGATAATGTACTATTTGCTTCAGAGGTACAGGTCTGTAATTCAACAGTCTTACACAATCAAGGATGTCTTTTTAACAGAATGTTTCCCCTGGGAATCCTGTACCTTATAGACTGATGGGGCTACAGTGCCAGGGAAAGTTTATGATACAGTGGATTGGGCCCCTCCTTGAGTCCAGGACCTGAGTTTGAGTCCCAGCCTTATTATTATAACTTGTGGGACCTGAGGAGTCTGTCCTGTGTGAGTCTCCATGTCTACCATAGGGATTAGCAAGACTAAATTCACAAGATTGTCAAAGGGAATTAAACTAGATGATAGACAAGAAAAAATAATTTACAAATTAAAAAATTATATATATATATTTATAAATCAACTTAGGGAGATCAACTTCTTTATAATATTGACACTTGCAATATAATCATAACATTTCTTTTCATTTTGTATATATTTTAAAATTTCTGTCCATGAAGATTAATAATTTTCTGTGTGGGGGTATTGCACATAGTTTGTACATTTATTTTGAGTGATTGGAATTTTTTATGCTGTGCAAGTGGTATCTTTACATATTTTTTAAAATCATGTGATTGTTCGTGTTTAAAAGTAAATACTACTATTTCCTCATGGCTAAAAAGCCTCTTTTTGAAAATATAATGGTAGGCAAGTTTGGAACTATGTAGAAAATAAAGGTAATGCTGCATATTTTGAAGTTAAATTTCACACAGTTTTTTATGTTGTTTATGAATCATTCATTCACTCAAACTTTAATGACTACCTTTCATTTATCAGATACCATGAGAGTCAAGTGGGGACATAAACAATCCCAATACAATGTAATTATTCTGCAGTAGAGGTATATATACAAAATACCTCTCTCTCTACATATATATAGAGAGATCTTTATATCATTTGATATAGATATCAAGTATATATATATTTGTATGGAAATCATTTTAAAGTATACATGCATATAAATCACTCAAGGGAGAAACTAAAAAAAAAAACATGCTTAGCTGTACATGATCATATTTTTAAGATACAATCAATTTATCTACTATTTTCAAATTAACTAAAAAATACTTTAACTCCTTTTTGCATTAATGAGAAATTCTTCATTTATGCTGTCTTATTAAAACTTGATTTCATTCTTACCTGGTAATTCTTGGAAATTTCTGCTCCTCAGAGTATTCCCTGCATTCACAGGGATTTTTGAATTTTTTTATTTTTTGCAAGAATTTTTGAGAGCTATCTTTTTACTTAGAGGTGAGAATCCTGAAGTATCTCTTTGAAGATACAAATTTTGTTTGTGTGGAAAAGGCGAGAGCAGGAAGAAGGAACCAAATTTAATCCTATTGTAGAAAGGCTACTGTTTAATCTTCCTCTCCTCTAAAAATAAATGCAAATCCCCACACTAGCAGTTATTTTTGCACTTTGACCTTGAATGCATCACATATTATCTGTCACTCATTAACATTCTTTGTCATCCTAGAACATTTTATAGTAACATTTACGTTTGATCTACTTCTTCTAATAAGGATTTTACTATGTTTTTATCGGGATTGTTTTTACTAGCATGTCAGACATTGTGTCTGGAAGCAGCACAGACATAGAATGCCTCAACCTTTTTTCTATGGGCACAGAGAATGAAGGGCTGATCACCTCAATTCAGTCCAGAACGGATTTGGTTAGGGCTGTGTTGGAGTCTGAGGTATGGCTCAATTCACTTCTGGTTTCAAACATCTCCGAAGTAAGAATTCTGCTGTGCTCCTGTAGGCCTTTCTTGCTAGTGGGAATTTATTCTTTTTTTAAAATTGAAGTATAGCTGACACACAATATTACATTAGTTTCAGGTGTACAACATTGTGATTTGACAACTCTGTATGTTATGCTAGGCTCACACGTGTGTAGCTACCCTCTGTCACCATGCAATGCTATTATAATACCATTGATTATATTCCTTATGCTGTACCTTTCATTTCGGTGAGTTATTCATTTCATAAGCCTGCACCTTCCCTTGCCTTACACCCATTTTGCCCATCCCCCCCACCCAACTCCCCTCTGACAGTTAACCATTAGTTTGTTCTCCGTATTTATGGGTCTGTTTCTGCTTTTTAATTTTTTTTTTTTATTTCACACGTAAGTGTAACCATACAGTATTTTTTTTTCTCTATCTGACTTATTTCACTTACACTTTCTGGGTCCATCCATGTTGTTGCAAATGGCAAGATCTCATTCCTTTTTATGGTTGTGTAACATTCCATTGTGTATAGGTATACACAAACACTACACACACATACCCCACATTTTCTTTATCCCTTATTCATCCATCTATCAATGGATACCTGGTTCACTTCCATATTTTAGCTATTGTAAATAATGCTGCAATAAGCATAGAGATGCAAATATCTTTTTGAGTTAAAGTTTTAGTTTTCTTTGGGTAAATACCCAGTAGTGGAATAACTGTATCATATGGTAATTCTATTTTTAATTTTTTGAGGAACCTCCATACTGTTTTCCACAGTGGCTGCACCAATTTACATTCCCACCGACTGTGCATGAGGTATTCCTTTTTCTCCACATCCTCACCAACACTTATTTCTTGTCTTTTTAATATTAGCTATTCTGACAGGTATAATGTAATATCTTATTGTGGTTTTGATTTGCTTTTCCCTGATGATTAGTGCTGTTGAGTATCTTTTCATGTGTCTGCTGGCCATCTTTATGTCTTCTTTGGAAAAATGCCTTTTCAGGTTTTCTGCCCATTTTTAAATCGGATTGTTTTGTTTTTTGGTGTTGAGTTGTATAAGTTTTTTATATATTTTGGAGATTAACTCCATTATTGGATATATTTGCAAATAGCTTCTCCCATTGAGTACGTTGCCTTTTCTTTTCTTTTCTTTTTTTTTTTTGATGGTCTCCTCTACTGTTCAAAAGCTTTTTATTTTGGTATATAGTCCCAATAGTTTATTTTTGCTCTTGTTTTTCTTGCCTGAGGAGACATATCTAAAAAAATGTTGGTAAGGCTGATGCCAAAATGATTATTGCCTATGTTTTCTTTTAGGAGTTTTATGGTTTTAGGTCTCACATTTAGATCTTTAATCCATTTTGAGTTTATTTTTGTGTATGATATAAGAAACCTAAGACGGGTTTTGAGGGACATGTACAAGAAAAAAATCTAAGTTTTATTCTTAGGTGAACTGACATTTTTTGGCTATAGATAACAGTAATTGAGGTGAAAAACAGCCTATTCTTCCCCCCCCTTTGAGATGTATGCCCATGCAGGTGTTTCTTTGCCACCTCTGTGCTATTGACAGTGTTGTTAAACTCAGCCCCACCAGGGACAAAGCATTTTATACATGGAACGGAGATACTTTTATACTGCTAGATGAGTTTTCTGGGATTTCTAACACTCCCAGTTATATAAAAAGGTATTGGTCTACCCTGTAGAGGAATATTAATAGCAGTGGAATCAAACAACCATTGTTAGAAGTTTGTGTGTCTGTTTGTTTTGTTTTTTTTTATAGAGAAAACCTTTATTTTCTTTCACTGGACTTCATTACAGAGGTTTCTTGTTTTATTGCCATTACTTTTCTAGGCTGGTATATATTTGCACTCTGGTCAAAGGTAGAAAAAGAGTTCCAAGTTATATGCAAACGTCCAATGGGTAATATTAAATTATTTTCAAGATAGGGGGAAATGGTGTGTTATAGACTGTTTATATTCCCCCAAACTCATGTGTTGAAACCCTACTCTTCTCTCGTGTGATGGTATTAGGAGGTGGGGCCTTTGAGAATTAATTAGGATTAAATGAGGTCATGAGGGTGGAACACTCATGAATGGATTAGTGCCCTTATAAGAGTCATGACAGAGCTTGCTTCCTCTCTCCGCTCTCCACCATGTGAGAACACAGCAAGAAGTTGGCAGTCTATAGTCCAGAAGAGGGCTCTCACCAGAACCCAACCATGCTGGCTACCTGATCTTGAACTTCCAGCCACCAGAACTGTGAGAAATAAACTACTGTTGTTTATAAGCTACCCAGTACTTTTGTTATAGCAGCCTGAATGGACTAAGACGTTTACCTTCTGTTGAGTTATATCGTGACTGTTGTTGTAAAACTGGACAAAAAAATGTTCTTAACAAGAAATTCAGGGCATTTGAAGGGCGGTGTTATTTATCGGTTTCTTTTCATGTTTGAAATTATCTTGCATCTACTTTGGTCCACATGAGTCAATGTCCTGTGGCCTAGGTGTAGGCATGGTACACACCTGTGTGGTGTACCCAGCAGATGGGTCTGTACGTGATGCCAGGTTCTGTCTAGAAAGGTAAGAGTCACTGTGGGTGAGTTACCTCCACCCTCACACTACAGATGTGAAATGAGTTGAAGTGACTTGCCAAGGTCACGAGTATACTCAATGACAGTATTGGTAGAAGCACAATATCATAGACACCAAAGTAGTGTTTTTTTCCACAGTATCTTTTGTGTGAAGCTGTAAAGAATTGCCTAGGGGATGGCAGGAGCAGATGACATCACTCTTGATGTAATTCTCTACTTATATGACAGTTGACTCCACCAAGAAATAAAGAAAGAGTGGTATCTGTTTTATTATTAGAAGTTGTGTGATTTGTGATTCTTCAATAATGAGTTTTTTCTCATAATCAGGTTCCTTTTACTATCTAAGAATTGTAGAAAGAAAGGGGAAAATGTATAATAACTTTTATAAAATAAGTGGTGATAATTTGGCAAAAATGTATTCTGTACTTCATTTAAGCATTACTCCATTAGATAACATATAAAAACAAGAGGAGTAGGATAAACCATCTGGGTTGAAGACTGTAGGAGGAGACTTGGTTGGAAGCTTGTACATTAAATGAAAATATTTGTACTAGAAGAGTTTGATTTTTGTATGCATGGTGGCAGGCAATTAGTTTCTTGGCTGTGCTAACTCATGTTTTTTAATTCAAAGCTAAATATCTGGCATTTGAAAGCACTCTTAAAAATGCATTATGTAGATGAGCCTACTTAGAACACAGCAAAGTAAAGACACTGGGTAAGTTATGAAAAATTTATGCTTGTGAACCACCCTGATTTCTTTCCCTTCCCCCCAACTCCCTCCATTCCCTAATGTATTTCTTTAAAGGGCTTATTTTCAAGCAATCATTTAATGAGGGGTTACTATGTGCTAGGCATTGTACTAGGTGACTTACAGATTATTACGTGAAATTCTCAAAAAAACTCAGAGAGAGAAGGTTAGTTGGACCTGCCATGAAGCCTTTTCCTGATGTAGAACCCACTTGGAACTTACAACTCAAACCTGGTATATTTTGCTCCAAAATCCAAAAGGACCCACCAAGCATTGTGCCTCTTTCTTTGTGGTAGGTGATAGAAGGTATAACAACCTTCTCTCACTTTCTAAGAAATACCTTGACATTTCATAGATACTGGACTTTCAAATACTTCCCCAATGTGGCAGACCTCTGAAACTTCTCAAGCTTAGCTTCTGCCCTCTGACATGCATGGGTCTTATAAGGCATCTGGGTTCTTAATTCCTGATGCCCAGGTGCTTTTGTTAAAACATCATCAATATAATGAACAGGCCGATATAATATCTATGTCACAGAAAGACTATAAAGAACTATGTGATGATAGAAGGCCTGAGCCAAAATGGCAAAGATACTTTGTCTCTGTGAAGTAACTGCTTCTGATTATCTTTGTTAGACTTAAAAAAAAAAAAAAATAGGTTAAGTCAATAGCTGTAAACTAGCAGCTAGGGACTGTAGTGATTTTTCCTAATCCTCAACTGCAGATTAAGTTTGTGGTAACGCTCAGTCTCCAAGACCTATCAAACTTGTATACCAGCCAAATGAGTTATTTAAGTGGACATGTGGTTGTAATAACTTCCCCTGTTAAAAATCTTTTGTTGCGGACCTAATTTTTTCACTTGACCCGGGCATGTGGAATCACTTTTGGGTTGCTGTACTTTGAGGAGGGTGGGGGGAGAAAGAGTGAGAAGAGGGCAAGTTTTATTGAAAGCAGAGAAAATAGCTACATGGGAGGGGCCACCTGACAGAAACTGAGAGCTTCGGTGGAGCTAGAGCCAATTCCGGCCTCCAGCGGGGATGGACCTGGGAGGATACACACATGCCCTGAACTCCACCCTCCTCCTCCACCCTCTTCCTCCACCCTTCCAAGGCGCTGGTGCTTCTCATTGGTCAAACCTACAAGAAGCTGGAGCGGGTGGCGGCTATCGAGGTATGCCACGGAAATCAGCTTCCTGGAGAACAAGCAGAATAAATAAGGATGGAGAGACGATGATAGGTACGGAGACTGATGAATGAAAATAGTCAAAATACAGCCCTTTTACAATTTAAGTATATTGCTGCAACTTGCAAGAGGAAAGTGAACAAAAGCTCTCAAATTATCAAGTTTATAGCATCTAACAAATTTTTTTCAAACATGGATCTTGTTCTATATTTTACGGACTCTATTCTTACATGTCACTGGAAGCTCAGTTGAACTTCTGTACCCAATTTTGAATTCCTGTAGTTGGGATTACCCTTTCCATTCTTCTAATTCTTTCTTTGAAGTTGGTCACTTGAACCCCTTCATACAGAATGGCTACTTTTTACAAGATTGAGGTCCAAAATACCAAAAAATAAATAAAATTAAAATACTCTGATTTCCAAGATTCTATTGGGTGAGTAAACATCATTCCACTGAAACTCTTCTCCATTAAAAAACTGCTCAAATCTGCCTTTTTTTCTCAAGTACTAACCAGGGAGTATTTCTGTTCTTTCCTTTGGTGGGATGAAAATATTTGGAAGTACTCAATCTCAGCCATTTTTAAAGAATTATATTTGCTTGTTATTATTTTCTGTGTTCTGTAATCAAATATTTATCCTCCCCATAGCAGCAACAGCTGTTTTTAAATCCTTTTACTTGCTTCTACAATAGAGTACTTCTGACTAATTTTTTTTTTTTTCATATCCAAAGATGGTGTATTTTACATTTACATGTTGGAAGGAGCTCGTGCCAACAAAGTGACTATCATGTTGTTTCTGTTCAGTCTTGTGCTTCTGGGTGGGGTTTTGAGCCAACAGAGTTTGAAATACCAAGATCATATATCTGGAATCTAATGTATAATTATTTCTGAATCAGAAATAATTTTTAAGTAATAAGTTAATTTGAGATTCTAAATATTTTAAGACACAATAAAACACTACCTCTTTAATATTTCCATTTCAAAGGAAGCCCCTCACCAATCAAATGTTGTTTGCCTCACATTGAATTCTGAACAGTGCAGGGGAATTGACATTCCAAAAGAAAGATAGTCCTAAAACTGGCAAGAATCCTCATTCTTTTCTGAATGTATATAGGATAGAGTTTAGGATATAGGATGTATCCTATATATAATGTATATAGGATAAGAGTTTAACAGCTAAATGAAAATTTAAAGGAAACATTTTAAAACTTAGAACATTTATTTCCTCCTTCATTGTTTTAGGGACTTTGGACTACAAGACAAGAATGAAATCTGCCATCGTAAGACATCTGGTTGAGTTTTGTTAGTTCTTTATATTTTAAGCATTCCAGCTTTCCTTATTTGAATGAAAAATACTTAAGTGGGATCATTGTTACTGTTCATAATGCTGATCTTTCAAAAGAGAACATCGCATTGTTGATGGAACCTTAGGAATGTGGGAAATTGTTTGTCCTTCAGTTAACTTGCTCAAACATTTCTGGTCAACATTGCATACCCCAGCAGAAATGGTATGGTTTACAAAGTGGATTTTCTAGATTTCAGTGACTCAGACTCTACTCGACCATACTCAAGTTCAAAGTGTCTGTCAGAACATGGGACTCTTGTCCTTGCACCCCTTAAAGAAAGGAATCTAGGCAAGGTCTGCCAGGATTGTAAATAAAACACAGGAGTTAGTTACACCAGAATAGGCTCCCACAGGAACAAAATGCTTGCTTAGCCCTTCAGGGGGAAACCGCAACTATTAAAGACAAATAAAATTTGGGTTTGTTTTTAAGTGAAGAATATTCTTGTTTGATTTTGTTACATGGGAGTTTGGTTTTACAAAATGTGAAACAAATGGAAAAATTCACTTTCCTTCAGTAGCAGTTTTTGCATATCTATTCCATGTGAAAAATAAATAGGAAGATGATGAAGATAATTTCCAAATTACCACTAATTTATGTGTTTTAGTGAAGGTCAGCTGGTATGCTACTCCTTAGATAACAGAGAACTTAAAAAAACTTTTTATTATGGCAAATTTTAATTGTGTAAAAAAGTAGAGAGACTAGTATAATGAAATTTCATTACTCATTTATTAAGCTTTAACAACCTTGGGCAGTGAATTAATTTTTTCTATCATAGTTTCAGAAATTTTGAGATCTATGAGGTCTCCAAGGTATCAGCCTAATATGATGACAATATTTTACAGATGTGGATTTTGAGGGCTAAAGAAATTGAGTTGACCAAAGTTATCCAGTGGCAGAGCCAGAAGTAGACCCCTGTCTTCAAATTGACATTTTAGTAGTATAAATTAGGCAAACTTTTTTTCTTTGAGTCCTCAGTTCTTTGAGTCCTCAGTCATCTCCTTGAGTCTGAGTCACTGAAATAAAAAAAAAAAAATCCACTTTGAAGCTGAAAAAGTGGGAATAATAATCATAACTCACTTCGATGCTTTGAGTGAAAGCCATGTAAAGAGCCTACATCCACCCCGGGAAAGTAGTAGTTCACCCACAGAGACTGGCTCCTCTCTCTTCCTCCTCAGACTCTAGTATCTTTGGTCACACATGGTAAGAAGAACCAAAGAGTTTTGGACTTTGATTATTGCCTCTTGTTTATGCATGAATTCTTCATGTAGATGTCGGGTGGTGGTACAACTTCTTAAAAATTTAAAAGCGTGTGGAAGCTAACACCTGTGCATGTATGGAATCTTCACTGGGATTTTTATTCCAGGTCGGGGACTAAGGTTCCAGTAAATGGGGCTTGCCTGAAACACTGAGATACATGTGCTGATCCACTTTTATTCAAGTGTACTAGAACCATTTATCCACCAACTTCCTTTGAAGATAAAGTGAGATAATAAGTTAAAGTTTTGTTTCTGTTATGGAAATCCTCCTGCTTTTTAAAATATTACTTTTCTGTGTTTTATTTTGTTTTTTAATTTTTATTTTTATGAAGGTGCTTATTAGGCGATAATCTCTTTGGCCTGATTTGTGTCTTCAAACTGTCTGATATTATAAAAATGGGATCACTTTTGGCCATTTTCTAATTCCACAAATGAAAAACATAACCTATTTTAAATTAATGTCACCCAATAAATCAAAATAACTTAAAATCTGACCAAATATTTTGCTAAGGTCTTCCTGCTTTAACACGTCTGTTTTATCAAATCTCAAATTCTGTAATAGTCCCTGGACATACAAAAAGAATGCTGAATTTAGGCTGCTATTTAGTCAATTGGTAGAAAAGATCTTACTGTTAATGCAGTTCATTGTTTTAGAAATCCAAACCAGCATGTAAGCAATATCTCATTCAAAGCTGAGTCTTTTGCAGCATAGGAATACTTTGAATCGGACAACAGGATCTTTATGAGACTCAAACTCTCTAAAGTGAGACTTGAACACTTACTAAAGGAAAGAAATTTATTTTTCTTTCTTTCTTTCCATAGTTACAGTTCAAAATATATGTGAGGCAATTAACAATCATTAACATATTTTTCTGGCATAGTTATTCTGATTAGCTTCCTCTAATTGGAGAGTTAAACCTTAGGGAATAGCTCACAAAGTGCTATATTTGATTGGAGAAGGGCAACACATGGGTCAAAGGACATGGATTCCATCAGTGCAGTTTAGCTGTACATTGCTCAGTCACATCTGGTGGGGGAGCCACAGAAAAACACAAGTGGGTTAGGGATAGGAAAGTGAGGGTCAAGGATAGGAAAAGCATGCATGGTACATAGATAGACTCCACTTAATTCATGTTTGTGCCTTTGGATGATCTTGTTAGGATAGTAACATTTCCATGATTTCCTCTGTTCCTCAATTTGCTATTCAACCACCATCATAATCAAGACATTTATTCTTTTTTTTATGTTATGTTAATCACCATACATTACATCATTAGTTTTTGATGTAGTGTTCCATGATTCATTGTTTGCGTATAACACCCAGTGCTCCATTCAGTATGTGCCCCCTTTAATACCCATCACCAGGCCAACCGATCCCCCTCCCCTCCTCCCCTCTAGAACCCTCAGTTTGTTTCTTAGAGTCCATAGTCTCTCATGGTTCTCAAGATGTTTATTCTAATGCCTAGCATGAACTTATTCTCCTGTAAGTTTATATACTTTGCTATTTGTCCTAATCTTGGGGACTAGTGAGCTACACGTCACACTTAAAAACTTGCTTTGTATTCTTTAGATCCAATACACTCACTTTTCTTACTCAACCTCATACCAGGACCAAAATAAAATGAAAAAAAGATTTCTTTTGGCTACTGTACTGAACCATTTCCTAATAAGTATTGATGTTGAGGACAGGAGGCAAATTACATCACCATTTCTGTTTATTTTACTGTACTGTTTCCAATTCAGTATGCTTATTCATTCAGGTATAGTATGCCAAAAAGGAAGGGTGGTTCCATCTGTGAAAAACTGATAATCCAATAATTTCTTAGACTAAAGACTAATGAGTGAATGAAAATAATTCTGAATATTTATAAACACTGTATCTAGATTTTGACAGGTGGTTTGACTTAACTCTTTCCAAGCGGCCAAGTAACCGCTTGATGTATTAGAGCACTAAAAAGAGGGAGACTAAGAGTCCCATTTCAAAGAAAGCCACAATACAGGCCACTTCCATATGTCTTCCCCTACTTTTTTTTTTTTCAGTCCACAAATATTTATCAGTCATTTCTACCTTCACTAATTTAACACAAATGAGTATGATGCCATTGAATGAACATTCGTACACTGAAATATTATAATGTTAGACTGCATATCATTTTAAAATATCTTAAATACTTAAAAAACTCAACTCTTCAAATATGTGGAACAAAACTATTGTAGTTTTACATTGATGTGTTTCTAAATGTGTCATCTTTTTATTTTATTATTTTTTAAGATTTTATTTATTTACTTAGAGAGTGAGAGAGAGAGAGAGAGCACCAGCAGATGAAGGCAGAGGGAGAGGGAGAGAGAGAATCCCATGCAGGCTCCATGCTCAGTGCAGAGCTGGGTGTGGGGCTTGATCTCAAGACCCTGAGATCCTGACCTGAGCCAAAATCAAAACTTGGACGCTCAACAGACTGAGCCACCCAGGTGTCCCTAAATGTGTCATCTTTTTAGAGAGCAACTAATAGACTTGGAAAATATATCATTACTTTCTAACCTGCTTCCTCTATGTATATATGTATAAACAAATATGTCTATATATTAAATATATTGTAAATATCCTAAATATACTGTCAAGAAAATTTGAAGGTTATTTTATGCTCTCAAGACAAAATATATTAAATGTTTGAAATGGATTTTAACATATATGTGAATTTAGTGAAATTAGAGCTGAAAAGGACTTCATAGTGTAGTAGAGTCAGTTCCGATCCTTCTTTGTCTAATAAGTAAAGTATACTGTTTCTATGGAAACTGCATTTGTAGAAAATAACTATTGCTTTAAGTATTAAAGTATCCATTGTATCATAAAGTCAGCAGAATGATTTACTCTATAGTGATGGAAACACGTTAACATTTAAAATCTATTGTGCACAGCATATATTTTATGGTTTAAAACTAAGTTTCAAAAGGATTCTCTTGTTATTAAAATGAATGGTAAACTCAATGCCCCTCCAAAAATCTATTAGGTATTACATTTAAGAAAAATATTTGAGGGGCGCCTGGGTGGCTCAGTCAGTTAAGCAGCTGCCTTCGGCTCAGGTCATGATCCCAGGGTCCTGGGATCAAGCCCCGCATCGGGCTCCCTGCTCCGCGGAGAGCCTGCTTCTCCCTCTCCCTCTGCCTGCCACTCTGCCTACTTGTGCCCTCTCTCTATCTCTCTGTCAAATAAATAAATAAAATCTTTAAAAAGAAAAGAAAAATATTTGAACATATGTATAATATTGGTAGTACATTGTGAGAAAAAGTACCTTTGACCAAAATTGGCTGAGTGGTAACACCATAAAAGAAACAAAACAACATTACCACAAAAAATAGACAATTTTTTGTTGAGATAATTTTTACAGGCAATTAAATTTTAATTAATTCTGTTAAAATAATTATTAATTAATTAATAATTATTAATAATTCTGTAAATTAATTAATTTTAATTTATTCTGTTAAATTTTTAACAGAGTAAAATTGACATAGATGTTTTTATATAATTAAATTGTGTAGCATTTGGTCTTTCATTTAGTCACATATTACCTATGCTCTATTAAATTAATATGACCAATCGCATTCATGATGTACCACAGAAGTGCTCACTCAATTTCTGTATCTTTTATGACACTTCATAGAATATAAAGTAACTGTCTTCTTCAGAGTCAATGCAACTGCATCTTTGCAGCCCTGCCCAAGCTTTTTATAGATCAGATTGCTCTTTTGTCTGGGGTAGCCATGACTCCATATCAGACTTGGGGAGATGGGTTCTGGAGGTCAATGTGTAGCAGTGATGGGCTGTTTTTTTTTTTTTTTCTTTTTCCAGAAGCTAATGTTCACCTCTCAAGGTATGTCCAGATCTTCAGAAGTTGAGAGGAGTAGCATTAGCTGGCTGACAAAACAAGGAGAGGCTTGTTAACCAAAATTTGAAGGAGCCTTCCTTCCTTGGGTCTTTGAGCTTTTAAGCTTTGAGCTTTTAAGAAGTCATTTCCGTATCACTCATCTTTGTCCAAAGCCTTTAATATATAGTAAAAATATATCAGGCGAATCCCTTCATCTTCCATCTGCTTTCTACTTGCTCTTTTTTTTCTGCTTTATTAATAATGTGTTGGGGGGGGGGGCTCTGTCAAATTCCATGAAGTACTGTCCCACTCAGAATAAAACTGACGTCAAGGCATGTTATCAGCCACGATTTTTAGGTTAAAGGGCTTCATGCAAACCCCTGTGTTGAGACAAGAGACCCAACATGAATGCTCATGTTATGTGGGACAGCAATTCTTTGACTTAAAACATTATCATCTGTCTGTGCGAAGGTAATTCTTAATGAACCACATGAGTTAGCAAGGTATTATACCAAAATAAACCACAAAACAAAACAAAGCAAAAAGTATGTTTATCACTTACCTTCAGGAAGCTTACATTGTAAAAATATGTAAGGGAACTCTAAAAGTCCCCGTGATTTCTGAGTTACAATCTTTGTTTTCTAGATCTGTGCTCTCTGATAAAGTGAGATAGTTAGATTCTATCTGCTGCTTTTGTGTTTTAACTTGCAAAAGAGAATATAATTTAAAAAACATATTTCTGGGGGCGCCTGGGTGGCTCAGATGGTTGAGCGTCTGCCTTCGGCTCAGGTCATGATCTCAGGGTCCTGGGATCGAGCCCCACATCGGGCTCCCTGCTTGGCGGGGAGCCTGCTTCTCCCTTTCCCTCTACTGTTCCCCCTGCTTGTGCTCTCTCGCTCTCTCTGTCAAATAAATAAAATCTTTAAAAAAAATAAATAAATAAATAAATAAATAAACATATTTCTGACTTTTTAAAACAGTATATTATATAGAAAATAAATCTGTTAGTATTAGAAAGTACTGAAAAAATATAAAGACAAATATATTAATTATCCAGGTGTTCCAATTCAGAGGCAAAAACCTTTAATTTTTCTTTATACTATATGTACCATTCTGTATCTTGCTTTTTTCCAGTTAACATTATATTGTGAAGATTTTTTTCATGTCATAATTTTAAAGTGTATTTAAAAACTGGATAATACTTCATTAGATATGTATTTTCTTAACTCATCCAACCACCAATATATTATTAAATATTTGGATTAATTCCAATTGGGGGTGGTACTATGAAAAACACATTAGAATGCAAGCTACGTGAGGCAGTAGCTGTGTTTTTCTTGTTCTCTGCTTTAAGCCTGGCACGTAGAGCAGGGACCCAATGCCGATTTAATAAATGAAAGAATGAACAAATACATAAACCTGAGTATCTCTTCTTAGAGATTCTACGGAGACTAGATTTCTACCTCTCACGTTAAAATGAAAAAAGATAACATGAATTCATAGTAGTATTTGCAACTCAAGGGTAATATCACTAACAGAGCAGAATAGTGCAGAATTTCTGCATGATAAAGTGTTGACAGGAATGAAGTGATGTTGAGACCCAACAGGCGTAAGAAGAACCCATATAGATAATTAAGAGGGCAATATGATGTGGGAGTTTGCCAGACAGACTTCGGGAATAATTCCAAGGTCAGAGACTCTAGAAACTGGGGAAAAGTAACTAACTGAACCCCACTTAGGATAGCTGATGACAACATTGGCACAGAGGTGAGAATAGCACTCTGATGGCAGGATTCTGATAGGAAGGCTTCCAGAATGTGTGTGGAATCAGGTAAGCACACAGTACTGGAATGTGGTGGTTCTCACATCTGGCCTCACATTGAAATCAACTGGGGGATTTGAATACTGAAGTCCAGCTCCCATGGTGCAGAATTCTGATTTAATGGTTTGGTGATGGCCTGAGTATTGGGATTTTTAAGTTACTGCTCTAAATAACTAATTTTGGTTTATCAAGGGAGGGTAGAGCACCTCCACCTCAGAAACAACATGTCCACTTGGACATTGTAAGTGCAGGGCTCTGGTAATCAGAACTGTATTTATTTCTGATCCAACCCACCAGTATTTATGAGTTTAAGAAGCACATTCCAGCTACAAAGGTATTCATTGTAGGCCTATTTTTTAATTAAATTTTTTTACAAAAAGAAACATAAAATCAGGAATCATTAAAGTCAACAAATTTCAATGAACAGAGTTAATAAAAGAAACAGAAGAATATCTTAAAATAAATAAAATATCCTTAGAGAAGCGTAACAGGATACCATATCTGTAAAATAAACCAAGAAACTAAAACATTTGCTTTGGAAAAAATTTACCAAAATGAAAAATGTGATCGCTACGATTAAAGATAGATCATCATTAGGGTAGATTAAGTAACAGGAGAATGGGCACAAAGGAAGTTTGAATTAATGATTAGGAAGATCATACCCAGGTAAGTACCCCTGTTGGGTCTCAACATCACTTCATTCCTGTCAACATTTTATCTTGCAGAAATTCTGCACATAATGAAGAAGTGGAAAGTCTAGAGAAGTATTTAGAAATGTGGAGGATGGATCCAGAAGTTTCTATGTACATCTAAGGAGGACCTTCCAAAAAAAGAGAACTAAAACAAAATGAAAGAGAGAAAATTTTCAAAGAAATATAGGCAAAAAATATCCCAGACTTGAAGAGAGAAATACATTTTTAGATTAAAAGGGCTCACTTGGTACCAGATGGGGTTAATGGCAAGGTCCCCTCACACAAAGATATCCCAGTAAAGTTTCAGAATTCTAAACCTAGAGAGAGAATCCTGAAAGTAATGAGAAAAACATAGGTAACCTACAAAGAAATGAAAGATTAGTGTAAGATGCCCTTAAAATTTTAAAGGGAAATTATTTTAGACCTAGAATTCTTTACTTTGCTAAAAAATTAAACTCTGATTGCAAAATAAAAATATTTTCATATCAAGGCAAAACCGTAAAAGGAGGGAGGAATTTTCTATATTGAAAAAGATAGCAAGTATGAAGAAAATATGAAAGAAATTTATCTTTATGCTTTTAATATAATTTCAAATTTTATATACTATAAAAAATTCTAGACTTTGACAAATCAACAACTGTAGCAGGTGCTCTTAGCATATTTCCCTGGACTATAGCTTCCTCCCCATGTTTATATCTATTTTCTGAATTTCAGAAATTGGTTAATATATCTTATCTGTTGATAAATCCAATATCATCTTCTATGCTCTTCATTATTAGGGATTGTTTCCCCTCTGAAAATTAACTTTCTGCCATATAATATGTTCTCAAGAGGGAAGAAGTCCGTTATCTTGACCTAAAACTCAGAATCTTTAGATACCTTAATCAAAACACCTGCATTAACTTAAGTAGATCTGTGATTGTTATCTGGCCAGAGCTCATATTGTCACCTGCTCCTTGTATTCTTATGTCACTCAGCTGCCTAATTTCAGTATTTTGCTCTCAGAAGATGATGATTATCTTCCTGTATGGTACAACTCTTAGCACTCATGATGTTGATGTTTTTATCTTAGTAAATATTTCTTAATATGATGATAGTACTCTTCCCTGACTCATAATGCAATTCACAATATAAAAAATAGACCAAAGGTCTGCACATCTTTCTATAAAATTGAACATGCTATAGTGCTCTTGGCACTTTTGAATATAGAGGTTGTGAGTGTAGTCACAATGATGGGTAATGCTGGCCCTCACGAATATGTTTCTCACCACTGAACTTTCTCCCACTTATCCAAAGAAATTCCAGAATATATCATAAAACCTCTCCTCTCTACTTTTACGTGAGATGGAAGAGGAATATTGCAATAAGGATTTTACAGATAGATACACTGGAAGATCAACTATTATTTACTTTTTATTCTGTTACATTAACAATGAAACAAAGCCTTATGCCAATATTGATTCACTAGATGGTCACAAATTTTTGATAAGAAGTCATATTGTGAGAGTTAATTCCTCAGGGATAGGTATTTTCTCAGGCATCAAATCTCTCTACACGTATTAGCTATTATATAAATATTGAATGCTTTCTATAACAGTTGCCATGTGAATTGCTTTACTGATAGCCTCAACCTTGTAATGAAGGTGCAGTTGTTATCCCCTCATCTCAGATGAGGAAACAGAAGCTTAAAGAGATTGAGTAGCAGAGATGGGATATTAACCCAGGTCTAGTTGTCTGTGATCTTGCTGTGAAACTGAATGTATTGCCTGTTTTACATGTCTGATTAGAAACTTCTCAGTGAGACTATTGTTGAAAAGCTGTAAAAAAGCTGCTAAGGACTTTCATAAGAGCCCCATGTAAGTTTCAGTTCATAGGCAACTATATTCATGAATCATCACCCAGATTCAAGTCTCCTTTTGAAATCCTCTTTCTTTGTCACTCCACAACATCAAAACAATTGCCAAATTCTATTGTTAAATTTTTTTTTTAAAGATTTTATTTATTTGCGAGAGAGAGAATGAGAGAGAGCATGAGAGGGAGGAGGGTCAGAGGGAGAAGCAGACCCCCGGCTGAGCAGGGAGCCCAATGTGGGACTCGTTCCAGGGACTCCAGGATCATGACCTGAGCCGAAGGCAGTCGCTTAACCAACTGAGCCACCCAGGCGCCCTCTATTGTTTAATATCTGTCCTCCGCACAAGACAGATTTTGTGTCTTGTGAAAAAGGTACTATTTTGTGAGAGTAGGCACATTTTGGTTTAATTGTATTTCTTGTGTCTGGAAAAGTGCTTTGCCTAGAGGAGTTACTCAATAAACATTTGTTAATAATGCAGTGACTTTTTCTTACCTATTTCCTCTTTTCAACTCCTACTGATACCAAAACAGATGGATCCTTCTTTCACCTGGGCTGCTAAGTACCATCACCTTCCCTTGGCTGACCTTTCAGTCTTCAGCCTCTTCCTGTTTCCTCCAATCTGCCAACTATATTTGCAGTCCCAGGGCCTTTGCACTCACTGCTTGGTGGGAACACTATTCTCCCAGAGAGCCACATTGCTTACTCTCATACCTCTCTTGGATCTCTGCCTAAAGTCCTCCTATCAGTGAGAATAGTTATTTAAAATAGCAGTCCTTCTCCACCCATTGCTCCCTACATGATTACTGAAAATTTTTCCTCTGTTTAAGGTCCAGCTTAATTCCTTAGGGATAGTTTAGGGTAAAACCAGTGGGATTGTAATACCTATGATCATAGATGTGTGTGTGTGTGGGGGGCAATTTGTATAAAGCCTGGGAGATAATTTTGAGAACTGTAACTCTTACTGTGAATGAGATGAGTAGCTATTGGAGGAGAGAAGTGAATAAAGAGGTTGATTAGAAGGGTTTTTACTACTCCAGGTGAGAGAGACACAAACAGAGAATGGTGTGTTGGAACTGGGTATTAACAGAGGGAGAAATGGATAAAATTTGCCAGTGAAATTGATGTAGGGTGTGAGAGAAAGAGAAGACTCATGAATGACCTTAACGATTATGGCCTCAGAAATATGAATGGTGGAATTTTCATTTACTAAGTTGAGAAAAATTTTGGAGGAACAGTTTTTAATGGGAAGATCAAGATTTCAGTTTAGGACATGTTAAGTTTGAGAAATTTATTTGATGATATTCAAGCAGAAGGTGATAGCCAAATAGAGGGGTCAAGTGGGCAGTTGCATATAAAATTCTATCATTTAGGGAATAAACCCCACTTGGGATATGAATGTAAAAGTTGTCAGTGTGTATGTAGTGTGTAAATCCATCAGGCTGGGGGAGACCAGTAAAGAGAGAGGACAAATATAGAAGATGTCCAGCACTGAGCTCTAGGACACTCCAACACTTAGATGAGGAGAAACCAGCAAAGGAGACACAGGGAACAACCAATGTGATGGGAAGACAACCAGGAGAGCCAACTGTCTGGAGAGATGAGGAGATGGTATTTCAAGGATGAAGGAGAGAGATTTACTGGGTCAATGTTTCTGGTGAGTCATGTAAGGTGAGGATTGAGAAATGACTACTGGAATTAGAAACACAGAGACCATTTACAACCTTTAAAAGACTGAGTTTTGGTGGAGATAACAAAAGCTTGGGTTCAAAGGAGAAGGTGATAGGAAGTACTCCGAGAAAAGAAAAAGACACATGCAAAGAAGATGGGAGTGTGAGGCAGTTTTAGGAGACAATAAGTAGCTTCCCTTCTAAATAAGGATTAATGGGTGATTCCTGGCCATTGAAGACTCATTACCTAGCTTAGGTGGTTGGGGTGTATACATGTATACATGAATGAATGAATGTGTGTATGTATCTGTGTGTGTGTGTGAATATGGACCATTCCAAGTTTAAGAGCTGGACTGGACAATAACGTGTCCAAAACTATGTTTTAAAGAAATTAAGGTGACCTCAGTATCAGTAATGATTTTCACAGACATAATGATCTCTAAGGCAATAGGGTACTGGATTTAAAAAGGTAAAGGTAAATTTAGCTTAACTTAGCATTTATAATTATTTCTTTATATTTTTACCCACACAAGTAGAGTTGATACAAAATAGTCTTGAAAAACATGGGTGGGGGAAATAAAAATTGAAAGTAAATGTTTTAAGCATGGAATTTAAAAAAATCAGATCAAAGACTTAGATTTAATGTTTGTGCATTTTATAAAACATCAAAAATATATAGAAAACATTCATTTTGAAATTCTTGAGAAAATCCTACTTCATAATTTATGGCAAATATGTTTACTAATTTATGTAATATAAAAGTAGATGTTTAACTACAAGAAATGCTTCATATAATGGGCTGGTGAAATTGCTAAAAGGTATATATGCATTAAATATATTTGTGTTTGTATTTTTATGGTCTATAAAGAACTAATGCAAAACAGATTTTTAACAGTCCTTGTACATTCGACAGAGCTGTGATGGGGCTAATGCAGTAATTGTGTATTCATATATAATCAGTGATGCAATCGCTTGATGTATATATTAATGTTTGTTAACTTACACCCAGAAATTGGAGAGATTATAAACTGATTTTCCAAGATCAAAATAATAGTGAATGGAACATTGGATTTACTGTTAGGGAAATTGGACCTGGTTACCAACTCTGGTCTCAGTTTCATTATATCAGAAAAGTAGTATTTACTCTGTCTGCTTTATAAAGTGGAAGGAAACATCAAAGCAAAAAATGATGAACTTCTTACAATGTGTCATTAATATTTATTAATATTTTATTATTTTATGTTAATAAAATATACATTATATTATAAAATATAAATTACTTTTAATTAATATTTTTCAGTATTGTAAATTGTATCAAGATTGTGTATATTAAAGTGTGAATACGTATGTGTATGTTTAAAAAAGAAACTTGAGGGCGCCTGGGTGGCTCAGTCGGTTAAGCGTCTGCCTTTGGCTCAGGTCATGATCCCAGGGTCCTGGGATTGAGTCCCGCATCGGGCTCCCTGCTCTGTGGGGAGCCTGCTTCTCCCTCTCCTCCCCACTTGTGCTCTCTATATCACTATCTCTGTCTCTCTCAAATAAATAAAATCTAAAAAAAAAAATTAAAAAAAAAGAAACTTGAGTGGCATAAAAAAGGATATTTTGCTATCTCATTTGTATTTATTGTTTCATCAGATGTATAAGATTTTGCAATAGTAATGTGAAACCACTGAAGTATTTCATAAACTGTCTTATAGCCAATTTCAGAGGTCAAATGTCATTTAGCTATAGAAAACAAGCTTCATTTTCTAAAAGAGAAATCATTGATCTTTCAAATGACTAATAGTAAATACATGTTATTTTTTCCTCATATGTTTGTCAGAGATTTTTCCCACCCTATGTGTCATGACTTAAATTCTGTAATTTCTGCCACATTTGTGTCCAGATCTTCACTCCCTCACAAAGTTATAATGTCAATTGTTTGCTTGCTAATCTTCCTCACATATTCCTAACCTCCCCTGTGCTTGAGCTCCACTCACTTGTTCTTGATTCATATTATCTAATTAAGAAAGTCAGTTTTCAATTTGCCCACTACTCTACATGTCTATCCTTAACACATTGTAGACACATTGGAAGAGAATCCTCTTGCCCCATAATGGGTGCTGCTCTTTGCCAAGAAGACATATGAATACATCTACTTAAAGAAAAAGTCATGAAAAAGACCATCCACCTCTGGGACGAAATAAAGTACAGGGTGGTTATTTGTGTTAGAAAATAATTCTCTATGGGTCTCTTGCATTTTCTGCTGTCTTATGAGTCTTGGAGGATAGAGACAGTGTCTCCCTCTTGAGTAAAAGGCTGGTGTGTTTACTGCTTATTATAAAAGATTCAGGTTCCTTGAACTAAAGATTTCTTTCCTATAATGCAAACCACTGCATATTCAGGTGTGACCTGGCCCTACTTTTACCACCCTGTGAAAATTGGGGCTCAAGGAAGCTTCACAAATATACTGACAGTCTAGCTACTTGTTGTGTGCTATAGACTACATGTTTGTGTCCCCTAAAAATTGATATGTTGAAACCGAATCCCCAGTGTAATGGTACTTGCAGGTGGGGCCTTTAGGTGGGTGGAATTCTTATGAATGGAGTTAGTGCCTTATAAAAGACCCCCCAGAGAGCCCCCTCACTCCTTCCATGTGAGGACACAAAGAGAAGACAGACACCTATGAAACAAGAAGTGAGTCACCACCAGACACTGAATCTGCTTTGATCTTGAACTTCTCAGCCTCCAGAACAGCAAGAAATAAATTTCTATTGTTTATAAGCCTCCCAGTTTATGGTATTTTTGTTATAGCAGCCTGAACTAAGACTAAGGACTCAGACACTGTCTGATGAGTAATAAAGTCCTTTGTCTCAAACTTTGGCAAGTTAGCTTACAACTAGAATAAAATCTCATGGCCTTCAGAGTTTTTGGCAGTTTTGGTGGTGAAGATAGGATGCTACAGAGATATGGCTTTCTAGAATAAGAATGAGGATCATGTGAGCCAATTAATGAGATATGATTAATCCATAGGAATAGCAGCAAATGTTTTGGCCTAGTTGAATGGTCAGGTGGGCAATAAATACTCCACTTTACTGGCTGTTATGGAGAAATAATTGGGGAAGTTGATTGCATACCACATTGCATCTTGCTTGTTGTTAACTATCCTCTGGGTAGGAAGACTTCTGCATTAATATGGTCTCAGTTCTGCAATATTGTAACAAATAGTTTAAAGATTTATCAGGGGTAGGCAGAAGATTCTGCCCCTGTCATGATCAATTTTATGTCTCAGTTTAGCTAGGCCATGGTATCCAGTTTTTGGGTAACTACCAGTCCATATGTTGTAGTGAGGTTATTTTTTCAGATGTGATTAACATTTAAATCAGTAGACTTTGAGTAAAGCAAATGCCCTCTATAATATGGGTGGGCCTCATCCAATCATTTGAAGGCCTTAATAGAAAAGACTGAGGTCCTCTAGGGAGGAAGGAATTCAGCATTCACATGCCTTTAGATTCAAGACTGCAATGTCATCTTTTCCCTAGGTCTCTAGCCAACCTACCTACCTGCCCTACAGATTTTAGACTTGCCATCCTTCACAATCCAAGAGCCAATTCCTTAAAATAACTCCCCTCCCCGCCCCCACACTCTTTGGTTCTGTTCCTCTGGAGATTCCTGACTAATAAAGTCCCTTCCAGACAAGTTAGAAGACATGTGCCTATACCGAATGCAACAGGAGGGAAATTTGTGACATCTATTGTCAGAAGCCTGGCAAATTATTATAACTAGTTGAGTCACCTGGGACAGGAGGGGCAGGTGTGTAATTCTTGTCAAGGAAGAATGGCAAGGGATGGGCTGTGTTATGACACAGTGCATCATGCCAAATTTAGATCCATTCAGAGATAATAGTAGTTCTCAGAATTTCGGGGTTTTTTTTTGCAGTGGGTTGTAGCTGCTATAAGGAAGTTTCAGTGTTCTCAGTAATAGTTCTATGAGATAGATAAATTCTCATGGGAAATCATAAATAAGGAATTGAGTAGTATTTGGCTTCTTACTGTCTTGGATTGGGTTTATAAAGCTGATGAAAGGGAACCACTGAAATATGAATACCCAATCCAAAAGAATCTAGATAAATTCTTGTGGTCAGACCTACTGACCTATAAACTTCCCTTTACGTTAAAACTGGTGAAGGGCTCCTGGGTGGCTCAGTCGGTTAAGCATCTGCCTTCAGCTCAGGTCATGATTCCAGGGTCCTGGGATTGAGCCCTGCATCGGGCTCTTGATTTCAGACTTCTTTTTTTTTTTTTTTTTTGAAGATTTTACTTATTTATTTGTCAGAGAGAAAGAGAGAGAGACAGAGCACTAGCAGGGGCAGTGGTAGGCAGAGGGAGAAGCAGGCTCTCTGCTAAACAAAGAGCCAGTGTGGGACTTGATCATGGGTCCTGGGATCATGACCTGAGCTGAAGGCAGACGCTTAACCGACTGAGCCACCCAGGCATCCCTTCAGACTTCTAACCTCCAGAACCATGAGAAAATAAATTTCTGCTCTTCTGACCCAACAAGTTTGTGATCACTTATTATGGTAGCCTTAGAAAACTAATACACTGGGTAATGATCAGGATGAAGGATGGAGGTAAACCAATTTTGAAAATTTGGGATTACAACCCAGTCTTCCCTGGACATGATGCTTCTTTCTTTCCCTTACTTACAATCCCAGGTTGGCCTGATTGATACACTTTTCAGGTGCAGCTTCCCAAAAAGCTAGTGTATTCAAACTTAATGCTGGTTCAGCCATTTGCATTGTCCTGTGGGACTGACATGGTCCTCAGTCATACAAAGAATGACTACTTGGTTGAGTATGCCTGCTGGCTGAGTTCTTACCTAGAGGTCCATGAGGGACAAAGTAGGGAGCATAATGGGTCTGTGTTAAGTTCTACAGGAATGCTCTTATTTCTCTTGTGCCTGATCTAGGTATAATTAGGGAATAATTGGAAAAAGGTAAAGTTATAGTTACTGGAATGGGGCACATCAATTTTGTCTCAGTGGAGGGAGAAGAATAATTTTGACACCTGGAAATGGAGTTCCTCAGACCCCAGAAGGTACAAGAGAGGGCAGGGCACTGAAGATATTTTTTTTAGCATGGGCCCTGGAGACTTTCTCATGAAGGAGAAACAACCTGGTGTGACAAATAGTTGCAATAATACTTAACTTATTGGTGAGGCTGCCGTCTTCGGCCAGACAACTGACTACAATTTGATCATCATTCCCCTTACTCTTACTATAAAGATTATTGGAAATAGAAAGGGTTGGCCCTGGTTCTCACACCTTTCATGCAAAACATTTATCACCATCTCTGAATGTCTGCCCTAGCCCCACTCCTATGGCTATTGTTCAGTCATTCTGTGGGGGCACACAAATTTCACCCTGCTGGTGGTGAAGGACAAAATTACTGATTGTACTGACTGCCCTTATACAATCCCTCCAGACAAAAGGATTGGACTCAGTTATTTGAACTGCGCTGGAAACCCTAAGATCCATCATCTAGCTATCAGGCCACATTGGAGGTGCTATCAACCTATGCTCTCCCAAATGATGTAGGGCCTAACAACTGTCAACATTTTCTTTCCAGGGGCACTGTGTGTGTCCCCAGACTGAACTTCTTGTGTGGAAGACAGGCATTCATTTGTTTTTTCCTAAACACATAGCTAATTATACCTTTGAGGTTGTCATCTGAGACCTTCTAGGGTTTAAGGAAACCTCATCAGTAGATCAGGTAGTTTTCAGATGACTGTGGGGTTCTCTCCAAAATGAAGCTACTGTCACTTTCTCAGGGAAGCTTTCTGGAGAGAGAACTGACTCATTATTTACATATACTTTGTTGGCAGTTATCCCTGTGATGTAAATCATCCAGTTAGAAAAAGTACTGAGATTATAAGTGATATCATACAGTATTTGTCTTTCTCCATCTGATTTATTTCATTTAGGATAATGCCCTCAAAGTCCATCCATGTTGTTATAAATAGCAAGATTTCCTTCTTTCACATGGCTGAATATTTCATGTGTGTGTGTGTGTGTATATATATATATATATATATTCCTATAAATATATATTAAAAAGATGTGATATATATGAATAATATATACTTACGATATTATATAAATATAATTATATTAATTATATATGATATATAATATATAATAATATATATTAATAACATTAATAACTATAATAGTTTTTATATTTTATATCATTATATTATATGCATATATTAGAATTCATAATTATAATAAATAATTATCAATATTAATATAAGTATAAATAACATTAAAATATATTATAAAATAATAATATAATTATACCTATTTATATTTATATAATATTATAATATTTTATATATATTATAACATGAGTAATACATATATCATATCTTCTTTATCCATTCATCCATTGATGGATGCTTACATTGTTCCATATCTTGGCTATAGTGGATAACAATGTAATGAACATGGGAGTGCAGATATCTCTTTGAAATAATGATATCATTTTCTCCTTTGGATATAGACCCAGAAGTGGGATTGCTGGATCATACGGTAGTTCTAATTTGCTCTCATCCTGTGATATCAGCTCTAATTAAATGTGCTATGGAACAAATTAAATGGATTTTGTTCCACCTTCTGTTGGTCAGATTTATTTGAGTGGCCCATGGAATGAATACTCATGAAAAGATTCACCAGAAGTCAAGATGATGTAGACGTGAGGGGTGGATATTTTTGGAAGACAATATGGTTGTCTCATGTTTCTGAACATCTTAGGAAGAGAGGCACTGACTGACCATTGTTCTGGACTATCTCTATAAGAATGTTTGTATAGGCACAGCTTTGAAGAGAGAGCTAGCGTCTCCCTCTGGAGCAGAGAGCAGGCTAACTAACTGCACATAGTAAAAGATTTGAGTTCCCTAAGCTCAGGATTCTCTCTTGCATTGCATCTCACAGCGTGTGCAGTTGTGATGCAGTCTTCCTATCGCCCTCTGGAAATTGGGACTCTAAGAACTGCTATGAAGTATGCCCATGCTGGAGCCTTTTGTAGCATGTTGAGTAGTTAAGTCTTCGTTGCTGATCCAGGAGGCTCACAGCTCCTGCCAGTACCCATGAAACTGTGGCAGGCTAACCTGTGAGCTTACAAGCAGGGTCAACGCTCACACCCGTCACAATAGTTGACAATTGGAGGAAAATTCCTCAGCATCCAGACTCTCATCTATTATCGTCTCCCTTCTGCCTAAAGGACTTCATATGTACATAAAATATATGAAATGATAAAGATTATTAAATTGTAAAATAATATATATAATAGGGATTATATTATTTATCATATAATAAAATTATATAACCTATATGTTACAGTGCATGTCTACTGTTCAACTTTTTACATCTGGAAAGGTCTTTATTATTTTTTTTGGAAATTATTTTTATCAAGTATACAATTTTGGTTGATTTTTTTTCTTTCAATACTTTAAAGACACTGCTGTTTTCGGTCTTGCCCTGTTCTGACATGAAATGTTTGGTTATTTATTCCTCTGTAAATGATGTGTCTTTTTTTCCCCTCTGGCTGTTTTTTTCAGACTTCTTTTTATATCTTTTTAAAAGCAATTTGATTCTGATATGCCTTGGTATAGTTTTCTTAACATTTTGTGTTTGAGACTTATTTGGCTTCTTTAAATCTGTGGATTATGCTTTCATTTAATTAAAAAAAAAATTGGCCATTACTTCTTCATGTATTCTGATCCTATATTCACCTCCCCCCTCTTCCTCAGGGCTTGAATTAAATGCATATTAGGCCACTTTAAGTTGTACTGCAACTCACTGCTCTTTTCATGTTTTTTCAGTCTCTCTTTTTTTTTTTCTCTCTGTATTTATTTTGGATAGTTTCTATTGCTAGGTCTTAAAGTTTACTAATTATTTCTTCTGTCATGTCTAATCAGCTGTTAATCCCATGCAATGTATTTTTCTTTCAGATATTGTCTTTCTATTCTTTACATTTTTGAGTTGAGTCTTTTTTTTAATATCTTCCATGTCTCTAACTTAATGTGCTCTACCCTTATTCTTTTAATCTTGAAATCTTAAAAAGTTATAATAATTTATATCCTAATCTACTATCATCTATCTGGCATCTCTGTTATTTTTGAGTGTTTGTCTATTGATGGAGTTTTTTTGTTTTTGTTTGTTTGTTTTTTTCCTCATTAAGGGTTGGGTTTTCCTGATTCTAATCATGGCTGGTAATTTTGGAATGGATGGCAGACACAGAATTTTACCGTGTTGGATGTTTTGAGCTTTGATTTGGGATGCAGTTAGGTTTGGTAGAAACAGTTTGACCTTCTTGAGGCTTTCTTCCTTCCTTTTTTATGCTGGAACCAAGAGCAACCTTTATTCTAAAGCTTATTTTGCTGTACTATTTTAGTACTTTAAAGGATGCCCTGTGAATTACAAGGCTTTCCCAATCTGACTAGTGAGAACATAAACCATTCCTGGCCCTGTATGAGCTCCAGGGATTGTTCTTTTTGGTGGTTCTTTTCCTGACCTTAGGTGGTTTCCTTGTGTACATATGCTCTTCAGAGACTCCTTTGCAGCTCTCTCTCTCCTTGTGTAATTCTCTCCTCTCCAGTACTATGTCTTGCAAATGCCAGCTTGGCCTTTCTGAACTCCAGACTCTGTCTCCTCCTCTCAGGGGTCTTTGGGATCTGCTTGGATTTCCCCTCCATAGGCTGCCATTCAAAACTCTGCAGTCAATAGCTGGAGTAATTATGAGTGTTGGTTTCATTTGTTTCTTCTTTTTCACTGATCACTGTCTTGCACTGCCTAAAAAATATTTGTTTCTTATTTTGTCCAGTTCTTTCACTATTTCTGGCAGGAAGGAAAATCTGCTCCCTGTTAATCTATCTTGGCTAGAAGAAGTAACAAAATAATTTAAAATCTTATATTAAGAATTTTCTGTTCTTCAAAAGTTGCTTTCTGGCTTTCTAGCCACTGAACTTTCCTTGGCTTACTCATCTTACGGTGTTAAGTTTTTGCTCTTCTCTCTTTTCAAAAGCCCTCTCCTTTTGTTTTGGCATAGTTTTTGCTCTGGTTTTTTTCCCCTAAATCCTAGTTCTAGCTGGTATGTAGGTCTTCAGAATCCCAGTTCTACTCTTAAAACAGGTTGTTTTCAAGCAAAGGCAATTCCTTTCCTAAGAATTATTAGGCCGACTGTTAAGGAAAAGAAAATCTACTCATAAGCCCTTAAACAATCAACCTGCCTCTCTTCCTGTCTTCCTTCCTTCTTTGCATTTTTCTTTGATTTTTTATTATTTGGTTTTTAAAATATTTAAAGTATGAGAGAGTAGAAGATAGCGATACATTTAAACAGATGGAGAAGCCCATTCATTCTTGAATGAAGTAACAGAGAAGGAATCACTTGTTCATCTTCCTATTTGAGTCCAAATACTTCATGAATACAGTTGATTCTATGCCCACCTTGTATACAGAAGTCTTTTCCCTCCAGTTATCTCTTCTTTTTTCTCCATCAGAATGGAAATATAATATACACTCTTTTGGCTTAAAAAGGGCCCTCCTTTTTTGCACGTGCTTTTAGGATACTGTCCCATTTTATTGGTTCACTTCATAGCAAAACTCCATGACAGACTTGTCCAAACTCACTCTCCCACTTCTCCCATTGTCTCTTGGGCTCCCTCTTAATCACTCAAAAACAAAAACAAAAGCAAAAATTGCACTCACACACACACAACAAAACCACAAATAAACAAAAGCAGCTCTTCTTTCTCATGATTGTCTCCTCTGTTACGAGATGAATTTTGTCCCTTCAAATTTGCATGTTGAAATCCTAATCCCCAGCAGCTCTGAATGTGACTGTATTTGGAGATAGGAACTTTTATAGGTAATTAAGTTAAGTGTGGTTATTAGGATGGGCACTAATCCAATATGAGTGGTGACTGGTATCCTTGTAAGGAGAGGAGAATAGGACACAGGCACACACAGAGGAAAGATCATGTGAGGACACAGTGAGTAGGCGGCCATTTACAAGCCAAGGAGAAATGTCCTCAGAAGAAGCCAACCCTGCTGTCACCTTGATCTTGGACTTACAGTCTACAGAATTGTGAGAAAATAAATTTCTGTTATTTAAGCCACCCAGTCTGTGGTACTTTGTTATGGTGACCCTAGCAAGCATATATACCTTCCCCACACTGCTTAATTATACTTGCCTTCTGTGAACACACCAAGCAATTTCTGCTCAGATCACTTACTATTCCCTTTTCCTGGAATGTTTTGCTTCCAGATATCCATAGCTTGCTCCACAGCATACTTTCCAGATACACAGAGCTTACTCATTTCAGTCAGGTACCTGCTCAAATGTCACCTTTCAAAGAGGACTCCTTTGATTCTCACAACACTATACTCTTTGTCTTCTCTTTTAGTTTTTTCCTACCACTTATCACCACTAACATTATGTACTTGTTTTTTTTTTTTTTCTGTGTACCCTCACTTGAATGCAATTTCCACTAAAGCAGGGACTCTGTCTTGTTCATAGTGTACATCCAGTTCCTAGAAGAGTTTCTTGCACATATTTAGTACCCAATAAAATTTACTGAGGGTTGAATGAATGAATAAGCATGCGTTGTTTTTTTTTTTTTTTTTTGGCTTAGAGGAGGAAAATAGATATTTAAGAATGTAAAACTGAGGTCACCCCCCTCCTAAGGCTCTTGTGTGTATATATGACATCATTGACTCAATATACTGATATTTCATCCAGTATAAGATGAAACAAATACGTGTTATTTGGTTCTATTCTTTTGTGAGTTGGAGAGATTAACATCAGTGTCTGTGGTCGGAACAGATGAGAAGAAGAAAGCAGGCAACAGAAATAGATTCTAAACTCTGTTAGTGTCTTTTTCTTTAGTTGTACCCTTTATTCCATCTCACATAATAAATTCAGAAAATGGCAGTTTTCTCCCCCCCCCAGATTTACTGAGATATAATTGACATATAACACTGTGTAAGTGTAAGGGGTAAACATGTTGATTTGATACACTTATATATTGCAAAATGATTACCACCATAGCATTAACTAACACCTGTATCATGTCACATAATTACCATTTCATTTTTGTGGTGAGAACATTTAAAATATACTATCTTAGCAATTTTCAAGTATATAATACAGAATTATTAACTATCATCACCATGTTGTACTTTAGATCCTCAGAACTTATTCATCTTATAACTGGAAGTTTGGACCCTTTGACCGACATCTCCCCATTTCCCCTACTCCCAAGTCCCTGGTAACCACCATTCTACTTTCTATTTCTATGAGTTTACCTTTTTTAGATTCCACATGTAAGTGAGATCACATAGTATTTGTCTTTTTCTGGCCAGCTTACTTCACTTAACATAATGCCCTCAAAGTCCATCCATTTTGTCACAAATAGCAGGATTTCCTTCTTTTTTTCATGGCTGGATAATATTCCATTGAATATATATACCACATCTATCCTTCATCCATTGATAGACATTTAGGTTGTTCCATATCTTACCTGTTGTGAATAATGCTGCAAGGACCATGGGAGTAGAGATCTTTCTGACATTCAGCTTTCATTTCTTTGGATATATATCATTAATGGGATTGCTGGATGATAATAGTAGTTCTATTTTTAATTTTTTGAGGACTCTTTATATTGTCTTCCACAGTGGCTCTACCAATTTGCATTCCCATCAACAGTGCACAGGGTTCCCTATTCTCCACATCCTCTCCAACACTTGTAATCTCTTGTCTTTTCAATGATAGCCATTCTAATGGGTGTGAAGTGATATGTCATTGTGATTTTGATTTGCATTTCCCTGATAATTGTGATATTGAACACCTTTTACTACCTACCTGTTGGCCATTTGGATACCTTCTTTGGGAAAATGTCTACTCACTTCCTCTGCCCATTTTAAAAATCAGATTTTTTTTTTCCACTACTGGGTTGTATGAGTTCTTTATATATTTTGGATATTAATTCTTTATCCGATATAAAGAGCAGCCTCCTCTTCTAGACTTTATGGACTGACTTTGGTCTTTCTGACTTTCACCTGTAGGTGGGGGCAAGCTGGAGTGTGTTGTGACCAAGGGTAGTCTAGGGGGCATGATGTCTTTCAGCTCAGGCCACTGGGGTCCACAGCATCTACGACTTCATGGTCCTTGGTGAGTGCTGCGCCAGGGTTAGGAGTGGGGGTGGGGAGTGTGTGTCTACAGTGGCTCCAAGGTCTGTTGAGGTTCTTCGTGGCAGTTCCAGTTCCAGTGGCTGGGATCAGGGCAGGCAATGGCATACTACTGGTGGTGTGCACACACTCAGCTCCAGGAGTCAGTTGCAGGTGCTTCTGTGGCGGAAGACACCTGCGGCCCACACAGCCGCAGTTGTGTGGGCTAGAACAGGCAGCAAAGGTTGGGGCTAACTGTGGGCACGCTTGTAGCTACAGGCATCCTGGCTATCGGCACGTACTGCCCGGCTGCTGGGTCTTGCCGCGGCACACAGCCGCAGAAGGCAGTGCAGGGGGGTTGGACTGCGGGCATGCCGGTCCACAGTTGGAGGGGCTAGTCCTGAGCGCAGGCAGGGCAGTGGTTCTAGGCGGGAGTTCGGCTTGCGCAGCCGCAGAGGCCCGCTTGCCTGTCTGGGCGGTTCAGAGCTCCTGAGCGCCAGGCGAACGGAAAGGGGCTGAGGCGGCTGATGTCAGCGAATATGATGAATACCTGTGGGGCAAAAGCCAAAATCTGCAGGGGTCCGTGGCAGCTGTGCTGGCCTTTGGTGAACACCACTGGATTTATCTGTAGAGGAGTTCCCTGTGAACGACGATGCTTCTGCTGTGTGGCTGCTACAGGTAGTCCTTGCTTTTCTTTCCGTGTTCCTCGCTGTCTCTATAGGTCTCGGCTTTTCTGAATAGGGTGCAGCACCTTCATGTCCTGAAAGGCTGGGGAAACTGGTTGCTCACCCCACTAACTCTTCCTTTTCCTGGGAGGAGAATTCCTTCTAGCTGGGAAGTCCTTTTTTGGTGCTGAGCAGAGCTGGCTTGGCGGATGGGATGATGCAGGCAAATGAAACTATTTTCCTTCTCTTTTTGTGTGGTTATTCTCAGGCTTTTTGTTTCACCGTGTTGCTGAAGTTTCTAAAGTGGACTCCAAGCCTCTCGGAGAGCTGTTTTGGTTGGTGGATATCCTTGTAATTGTTGACATTTGTAGGGAGACGTGGGTGGAGGGTCTCCTAGCCGCCATCTTGGTTGAATGCCTCCTTAGGACGCTTTTCAAGATTTTATTTATTTATTTTGACAGAGAGGGAGAGACAGCGAGAGAGGGAACACAAGCAGGGGGAGTGGGAGAGGGAGAAGCAGGCCTCCTGTGGAGCAGGGGCCCCGAAGTGGGACTCGATCCGAGGACCCTGGGATCATGACCTGAGCCGAAGGCAGACGCTTAACGACTGAGCCACCCAGGCGCCCTAGAAAGGTCGCTTTTCAAAAGGAAAGGCGCAGGAGCAGATGATTATAATTTAGTTTTTAAAAAATTTCTCTTTAAAATATTTTTTTCTATGAAAACTACCAAACTATTATCTGGTCATTAGTATTGACCATAGTCCAAACTATTGGACTAACGGCCAGTTTGTAACATCATAAAATCTCAGAATCTGGTTTTTTTTTTTTTAGCTCACCAAAGCCACCTAAATTAAAATAATTATTCCTAAATTTGAAATACATCCTTTTACACCATATTCATTGAGACTATGTCTTTAATGGCCCTGAGATCACTTATTTAGAATTTATTGAATTTTTTCTTTTTTTATAATTGCCAATTTAAAAACTCTTCATATAATCTCCATAGTCAATAAAGAGTATTTAGGAAGGATGCAAGAGTATTTTACCCAAAATAGACAGGCAAGGAGACAAAATCTTACTGAAACTTAATATGTGTAGAGCACTGTACACAAGCTCCCATATTTAGTCCTCATGACAAGTAAAATAAAGGTGATTACCCCTCGTTTAAGGTAAGAAATTGGGTTAAATGAGTTATATGGTATTACATAGCTAGAAAAGACAAGTTCTATTTTTCTATACTGGATCAGTAAATATGTATTGCTTTTATTAGGGGAAAAGTGTTATAAAATTTAGAAATTGTTCTCAGTAGCCAGTCTTTGCTTATGATGATACGATACTATCTTATTTTTTGGAAATATTGATGAAAAATCTATGTATAGGAATTGTTTTAAACTAGTTGTTTTTATTTGATTGTTTCTAATATGTTACTACTCAATTTTTTTTCCAAAGCTCTGAAAACAATGATAATTTGTCAGGATTCTATTGTAAGCTATACTGAGCCGAACGTATAATCAATGAAATAATAGAAGAGGGAGTTTTTAAGTGTAAAATATCATTTTAGAGTTGATATAATGAAAGAGCTCATTAGATCAAATGGGGATTCTAATACACTTTTTATAAAATAATTTCTTTAAAGTTAAAGATTTTGGAAAAATGTTTTGAAACGTCCCTAAGAGATCATCATTTTTCAGTAATTGGCTTTTAAGCCTTGTAGTTTGCTGCAAGTTGTTGTGTTGTCTTTTAACCACTTTCACCCATCTTATTTGCTCTCTTTCCCTATAATCCTCTCCTGGCTCTTCTGTAGCAATTGTCTGTTACCTTTGAGCTCACAAAGCTCAACAGCTCCCAGGTCATCTTCTATCATTAAGCAGTTCTTGCAATGATTTCTTTTTTTGCTTTATAAATGAAGGAACAATGAAAGGGTAGGACAAAAAAAATCCTTCATAAAAAAAAAATGCATTTCCTTTTTTCAGTGGTCTAAATTCCATGAACTATTAATTTTGTCATAAACCACTTGTTTCATATTGTACTGTGTAATATTTTATTCATATAATCCCCTGGAGTGCACTTGCTTTTCATATTTTCTCTATTCCTTTAGGTGAATCCTAAGTTTTTATTTTTCTTCTGTTCCCAGGGCTCTACATACATTTTCACATTTCATTAGTTAATTTCAAAATGCAATTAGAAAGAATTCCTTTGAGGATAGCAGGCAATAATTGGCATCTTTCTGTTCAATCCTTATTAAAGAGCATGGGGAGATGCTTTTTAACTAAGAATGTTTGGAACAAAGGCCAAAGAGAAAATGCCTAGACAAATTATTGGTATTTTGGCATTAGTGTAGCATATGGATGGGTCATTAAATAAATCATTCCCCTGTATTTGTCTTTTAGCTTGGTTTAACAGTAATAAACCCAGTTGAAAGTTAAGATTTTGATCTTTTAAAGTAAAAATGCACGTTTTAGGTTCTCTTAGTTAACAAAATACCATATTATTTCACTCTGTGCTTAAACTTGAGCATTGAGTAGTGTACATGGAACATGACAGGTTAAGTCCCCTGTATACCAAAGAACCAGGAGAGTTTTATAGAAATATGTGGGAGACTTCCTTAAAGTACTCTACACCAGAATTATTTATACAACTTCAGAATGCCTATGGGATGTATCCCTGTGTGTCAGGTATGGTAGCTTATAATTACCAACATTTCAATTTCATAAGGGCAAATTATCCTGGCGAGAAATGAACTAGAAAATTTAAAATCATGGAGGTCTTTATGAGCGTGTAAAAGTAGCTTCCCAGGGAAGCTACTGATGGCCTTATTAATAATTAAAGGGAAACTTAAAACCAGAAGGATCCTGACTCTTAACAGCCGATTAAATGTTATGTCTAGATAGTGGATAATCATTGTCCGCCAAAATATTCTAGTTCACAATTCTATGGTGAAAAGTTCTTCATACTTACGGCCTGCGATTCCGTAAGGAGAATGGAAGAGTAAGAGAAGTTCTGGCCATTCACATGTGCCGGAATAGCGTAAGTGTGCTCCAGAGAGGAAGAAAGAGTTAGGGGTTATGTCACATGGTGATGCTTCCAACTCCAACATCGATATGACACACTGATTCACTACTATGAACTAAGTATTGGAAATTTGCAAGAGTGGTTAAGAATGAGTACTCTGGTGCAGATTTGCTTGTATTCAGACGAGATCGGGCGCATTCAGGGTGGTGTGGCCGTAGACAGATCTACTTGTATTCAAACCCTAACTTCGCTACTTCATAGCTATGTGACCGTGGACAATTAATCATACCGTCTTTGTTCCAGTTTTCATATCTGTAAAATGAGGTCATAAGAGTATCTACAGTTGCCAGCAGTAAAGGAGTACATTGATGTAAAGCACTTAATACAGTCTGGTGGGTAGAAAGCACTTAATAAACTTAGCTTTGACTATTACATTGAAGTCTAATATAGATCTAAATCTAAGTATAGATCTAAACATGATTCATTACTGCAATTTCAATTCATCTCTTCTTGAACAGCTTTCTGTGTTGATTTGGCACAATTAGCCAATGTACTCTTTGACTTGATACCTCATACATTTGAACTTCAACATCAGAAGAGTGAGGGTAGAACATGCCATAGAATTATGCAGAGAGCTTAATTTCCCCTGGGGAAACTGATAGGACCTCTTGTTGGTAGGATCCATCAGTGTCATGGAGGAGGGTGTTGGATCAGGAGACAAAAGACCTGAATTCTAGCTGTAACTGCCAGTGACTAAGTTTTGCTTAGGATAAGGAATAGGATTTAATTTTACTGCATAATCATTGTGGCCATGACAAGCTATGCAGTCTCTCATTCTAAAACCTCTATCCAGGCACATATGATGCTTTATTTGTAAACTTTAGCCCAGCGGTAACAGTAATAGGCTTTCAGGGGCTCCTGGGTGGCTCAGTTGGTTAAGTGTCTGCCTTCGGCTCAGGTCATGATCTCAGGATCCTGGGATTGAGCCCTGTGTTGGGTTCTCTGGTCAGCAGGGAGTCAGCTTCCTCTGTGCTCTCTCTCTGTTTCTCAAATAAATAAATAAAATCTTTAAATAAAAGACAGTAATGGGCTTTCATAAATACAACTTTTAATGCTGATGCGGTATAAGTTTTCAAGTTTCTTTTAAAAATCATTTTACAGGGCGCCTGGGTGGCTCAGTCGTTAAGCGTCTGCCTTCAGCTCAGGTCATGATCTCGGAGTCCTGGGATCGAGCCCCACATCGGGCTCCCTGCTCAACAGGAAGCCTGCTTCTCCCTCTCCCACTCCCCCTGCTTGTATTCCCTCTCTCGCTGTGTCTCTCTCTGTCAAATAAATAAAATCTTTAAAAAAAAAATCATTTTACAATAATTATGTTTTAAGCAATTATATTACATTAATTTATCTGTGGCACCTCAGCTATTAAAACTTAAAACTTCTCCATCATCATTTAGTTTCAGGTAGAAGTGATAATTTTGCATCAGTTCATTCACCCAGTGCTTTAGTTTTATATTCTTTCCCCCTGCCCCTTCTCTTCCATGTCAGTTCAACATTGAATATACACTGTGAGTTAAGAACCATGGTGTTACACATTATTTTATTAAATATCTTTGGTTTTTCACAACAATGCCTAATCCATACATGGGTATAGGAAGTAAACAAAACATCAAAGGTAACATTAAAACAAGAAAGAAGAAGGCACCACATGCATTTTAAATAAGTAATCTTGGATTGTGAACATGAAAGGGACTTTGAATTTCTATAAGGAAGGAAGAGAGCAATATTTTTCAGAAAGAAAAGCAGGGATTAAGAATTTCTTGCCCATACAAATTCTAATCATGTTGCTTTCTCTACAATTTTAGGTTATAAAGCAAGAGTCCATTAAAAGTTACTGACAAGATCTTATTAAAAATTGGCACAGGACGTAGGCATTTCATGGCTGGCACCTACACTGCTCTTAATTTTGTTTCCCTCTAAAGAATCTACGAGGAGGAAAGCTTTATTGAATGAAATCTAGGCCAAGCAAACATATGGCAATGGGATTTCTTTTAGATGAAGTAATTTTAAACTGAGATTTCTCAGAGAAGAATTTTTTTCCCTGCAGGCTTTTATAACAGTATCCTTAAAATCTGGTCATGACAAACCGGAGAAAATGATCTTTCAAATCTGAGAATATGCTCAATTCTCTTCTCTGAAATCAATTCTGGGAAGATATCCATATCATTTTGAAATAGCAAACAGATTTGTCTGGTGGAATTTTGCCAGGAAAGAAGTAATGTAGACATGTTATGCTCTATTGTGGAAACACAAAGCATCCCCCTCTGCTAATGATTCATGAACAGGAAGATGAGGCATTCTTGCAGCTATTACCTCCCCTCCAAAGCTGAAATATCATGCTGTTTACATCACTGCACACATGTTCACATTGGTTCAAATGTGTTGTCATTGTGTATTATTAGGCACAATGGTTAGACTTCTATTTGAAAAAAAAAACACCACACCATTATGTCACAGGGCACTAAGTGTTTTATCTATTACTTCAGTCTAGCCAAACTCCCACATTAATATACCTTGGTAATGTTAACAGGTTAAATTTTGTTAAACAAGCCTTTGTTACAATTGCTTAATTCTCTGCCCATTTAGTAGCCAGGCATTATTTTTACAATGGAACAAGGGATAGTATTAGCAATAACAGTTATAAAATTGCCCCTTATAAGAAGATCATGTTCATTTTAAATTATTAAACAAGGCACCTTGTTTATTATCTCATTTTAATCTTTCAAACAATCCCAAAATGTATATATTATACCCATTTTACATAAGAGGAAACTGCAGCATAGAGAGGTTAAGCAATGTGTCCAAAGTCACACTACTAACAGCTAACAAAGCTAGGATTTGCTTTAATACAGGTTAATAGCAATAAGAGAAGGCTTATTAGAGGAAGTGGTTTATCAACTATGTTTTGAAACTACTCACGATTTGTTGGGGAAAATACATGACTGGAGTGTGGAATAATGTGGCAACCAAAAAGGGCTACTAGGGCAGAGGATGAGTGGGAAACATGTATAGGCAGTCTGGAGAGATAGATAGTAAAGAATGCAGAGAAAAATCCTATATCATTCAGACAATACAACGACTGCCTATAAAAGAAAACGGTTAATTAGTATCATACTTTAATGCAATTCTTTGGGGAGAAAAATCTCTAAAGTTTTGAGGGAAAGCTGTTATTTGAAGATTACCTGTCATTCATTGGGTGAGGGATGCAATTGAAAGACATTCTCAGGAATATGTGAAATGAGAAAGAGCACCACTCCTATAGTCTCCCTGAAAAGAAGAAAAAAGAAAAGGAAAGCCTGGAAGAACTATGCCAACAGAGAAATAAATAATTTCTAAAAAGAGCTCAAGATTAGGAATGGTGTAGCATAATAAAAAGAAATACACAATGAGACCAGTGAAACTTAAAAGTTAGTGTCTAAAGATTGTTAGTTATTACAAAATAATGCAGCTATCAAACAGTTTAAAAGTAAAAGTAAATAGTGTTAAGTAATAATAAAATTGAAGCTAAGTTCTTGAATTACTGCAACAAAACAACAACAAAAAGAGGTATGAGGCTGGTGATTGGGATAGAATAAAGTTTTTATCTTAAAGTGGAGGAGTGGGTAGTTGTTATTTCTTTATTGATAATGTTGAAGAAAATACATGTTCACATTTAAAAAAGATATGAAGATAATTATTAATAAAATTAAAAAAGATATAGAACATCTGAATCAGTAGAGAAAAAGCATGAACTAATAAACCATACTTAATATATGAAGATAAAAACAAAAATTAAAAAAAATAAATGCCAAGGAAATATAAAATAAAATTACAAATAAGCACACCTGTAATAAATATGATTGGGTTCAAAATCTTATTAAAATAGATAAATTACAAAATAATTCAGTGACATACTGTTTATGAGATACACAAAATAAAATATTAAGCTAAAAGAAAGTTAAAATTAATATTGCAAATATTACCCAGTCTTTGAAAGCATAAAGAAACCAAGGGCAGAAATATTAGTATAGATGATATAAAAATTCAGGGCAAAAAGGATTAAAAATGTCAAAGAGAATTTTACGTATTTGAAAATGTCCAGTCTATAATTAAAATATAAATATCACATATGCAGTACATGCAAAAGAACGTCAGACTCCTCCCTGTCCCACACCATATTAAAAAAATTATCTAAAAATAAATCAAAGACAAGTACAAGAGCTATAATTATAAAACTCTTGGAATAAAATTTAGGCATAAATCTTAAAAAAATGAGGATATCATAAACGTTCATGTTTCAAAAGTCATAGTTTCAAAATATGTAATGTAAAACTATTAGAAGTATAAAAGTGTAAAAGAGAGGGAGAAGTTACAAGCAAATAAAGTAGAAGATTTTTAACCAGAGCATTTTTCAGGTCAAGGAGACCAAAAAAAAAAGATATAAATTATTTGAATAATGTCATAAATAAATTTCATATTGAGATTATTCTCCCCTAAGGTCCTCTTCAGCTACTAGTCACTGACTCTTTCTCTTTTTCAACACAGTTCCCACACATTTTCTAAAGCTCCTTTTCCGGGCCTCTGGATCGCTCTAACATAATTCAGAGTTTTATGTGGGTTTCTGTACCTGTCTAGTACTTTAACACCTACCACCTAGAACTATCTTTAAATATGTGAAATGCCAGTTAAAAAAAAGATCCAGTGGTTATTATTATGGTCCATGCTCTTAGAGGAAGGGGTGAGGTGAGTTAAATATGAGATACATAAATATAATAAGCAAACGTACTTTCTAGTTATAAAGGTGCTTAGCTGTAATTTGTATGGGGTCAAAGTACAGTATAAACCCAATGGTATTGAACATGAAGTAATTCACTTCTGTAAAACTTTTGGATCCTGTTCTGGGTTATGGGTGAGGACTGTACACAGTATTTACTATAGGAAAAGAAATATAGTTGTGTTCATTTTAAAAATCTAGTATTTCATCTGTTTTCAGCTTCCATTCCTATTGGAAGAATCGGAAGAATGGATTCTTTCATACAATAAGTATTTTAACACCCATTTCCCAAGACCTTTGGCTGAACCAATATAAAAATATCAAGCACAGTCAGACCATAGACACAGAGGACTCACATTACATTGTCTGGTTAAGGAACCTAGAACAAGAAACATACTTTTCAGTATGAGCTGAATAAGGTAGGAGTGGTGTGAGACCAGCGGAAAAAGAACAGATGAATTCAGAATACTCTGAAAGTTTAAAAATGCCATGGGTCCTAAGTGAGGAGAGGCTATATCCTGATATCAGAATTGTACTTTGTATATTTTTTATAGTTCCTTTATACATAACCACGGATAGGTAAATTATATATAATTCTTAATATAGATTGTAAGTTCAGTCAGAATTTAAGCATTTGTTTTTAGGTAGCAAGACGAACTGAGAGGACCTTCCCTGACTAATAGGGCAGCAGTTTTGCTGCCGAGAGAGGAAAAACTAGGTAAATAGCACTCCTTAAAGAACAGTCTTAATGAGGCTTTTTGTTAGAGGTTTTCATTTTCTGCCTCATTTCATAAACAAAAACAATGAAGAAGTTTCCAAGATCAGTTATTTCATCTTCAAGAAAAGCTAACCGGATAGTCATGTTTGTGAAGGAGCAGAATCTCTCCTTATATGTACTACCTGGCTGCTCCTTGGGCCTGGCATTAAAGTGAGTGCAGTTATGGTCTTCAGGCTCTGGAAGCTCAATTCATCCATCCTCCCTGACACTAGAGCTGTCAACTGAGAAAATTCTCCAAGGCCTTGACTAGAAACTCCATGCAGAATAAATCACAACAAAGTTTCAAAGTCTGAGTTTAGTATTTCTCACACTGTAGGAAAACAGCTGGTTTTAGAGTGATTTTAGAAAACGCTAAAGCGAATGGTTCATTCGCCGGGTACTGGGTTAGGCAGTGTGTGCTTCTTCATAGGTGTAGGCTCCGTTACACAGTCATCCCCTTGGAGAATTTTAAGTTTATAACATTTAAGTGTTAGAAGTGTAATTTCTTCATTTGTGAAAGGTTGTGAATTTTTAATATAATGAAAAACATGGACATTGGAAGAAAAATTGTTTTTCATTCTGGAAAAACTTGATTTTGCTTGATAGACCAGGTAAAATCCATATGATACCTCTACAGATACGGTAAACCTACACTGTATGATGGTAAAGGAATGTCAGACAGGATGTGCCTATGCCAGATATAAATTGCAATTTAACTTGTTATAAAACATTTGGTTTTGTAAGAGAAGGGTGCGGTTGAATTAATCAATACAATGAGCCTTTATTTTAAGATCCTTAGTTCCAGTTTTTCCTCCACAAATACTTTTTTTTTTTTGACTGAAAGGAAAATACAAGTGATTTTGCAATTAAGATGGTGCATATTCAAGGACATTTTATTCTTGAACTTGCTTGTTTCACTACTTACATACAATGAACAGTAATTGTCTGTATTTTTGTTTCTAGTTATGTTGAAATTCTCTACTCTTTTTCAATTTAGCCATCAAATAAAAGAAAGCTTTGCGTATATAGTTTTACTGTGACTCTTTACATGTTACTAGTTGTTTCTTGTATTAATTCCTCTGCTAGATTAAAACCACCTTGAATATAACCAACCAAATCATACTTCCCTTACAATTTAGAAAGTGGCATTTACAATGGCAAATCTTTCAACTAGCATCTATTAAGTTTAATGTGGCTCTCAGTAACTGTTCTATGGTGTAACCATTTTCTAATATGTATTTTACTAGCATGCCATAATATATAAAACCCAGAGGACTAAAAGGAATTTATAGTGAAATAGCATGAAATTAACTTGATAAGGCTTTCCATTCATCTTAAATAATTTTTTTTTTTCCATTTTAAACACTGGTGACTTTTTCAATAGTTCGGAGTAATAGAAGTGTTTTTTTTTTTCATTCTGGTTAAATAATGTCCTGATACTGTAGATTCTTCTGAGAAAATGTATACATCTGTGCCTGACTTTGTATAATGTGCTCAGGAAATGTGGGAAAAATTTCCTTACATTGTTGACTAAAATTTACATATTTTAAGTTGACAATTACATATGACTTTTAAATATTTATTATTTTTTCCTTTAAAGAAGACTGCTGAGATTAGAGAGAAGTATCTTTAAGAATTCTTTATCTGGTTTCAAAAAAGCTTAAATATTTTAATTTTGATGCTTTTAAAATTCTATCATAAAACAAACAAAAAAGGGATAATTCCATTTTCAAAGTAAATACCCATATATTTGGGAAACTGTAAATGTGATATATATAACTTTATATAAAGAGCTGATCATTCTCCAAATAATGCACATTATTTCCTTAATCATTTAATACAAAAAAAGAACTAGTTCAGAATCAGGATTTAATTATTTTTTTAAAAGAGATTTTATTTATTTAGTTGAGAGAGAGAAAGCAGGAGCAGGGGGGAAGGGCAGAGGGAGAGGGAGAAGCAGACTCCCCACTGAGCAGGGAGCCCTATACAAGGCTTGATCTCAGGACTCTGGGATCATGACCTGAGCCAAAGGCAAATGCTTAACCGACTAAGCCACCCAGGTGCTCCACAGGGTTTAATTTAGAGCGAGAGAATAAAAACTTCTCAGTGATGAAGTAATTTGTACATACTCCCTAAATGCTACATAATAAAAATGAAACTTATGAATGCATTATTTAGTTTTGTGAAATATTTTGATTTATAGCTTTTTTAATTCACTTCTCCCTAACTGTGGAAAAACCTAAAAAGCAAATGATTAACAATTACAAAATACTGCAATCTGATTAGGAACTGAGAAAACTGAGGCACATAGTAATTTTAGTACTCATTTGAACAGATAAGGAAAGGCAAGGAGAATAAAAAAAAATCAAATCAAAAATATAATCTTGGAAAAAAATAGAAAAGCACAGATTTACAAAATCACCAATCTTTCACCATTCAGAAATGACCTTCATCATTCTTGCATATTTCTGAATATTGACAGAGTATAGACAGTCTAGTAATACATAAGGCATATATATTTAATTTTCTTGGCAAATAAAATGATTTCTTTGAATGTTGGTAAAAAATTTTTTAATATTCTAATTTTTCATAATATTATGATAATATAATTAATCCTCTAATGCAGATATTTGAGTTGCTTTGGAATTGTAAACAATGCAAAGATGAATATTTTTTAGAATATATAGATTTTTGAACACTTTTCTGATAATTTCTGTTGAGTTAATTTGTAGAAAAAGAATTATTAGGCTAATGGGTATGAATACTTTAAGTTAAATAAAAGTATCTGTCAAGTTATTTGATGAAAATGTTTAAACAATATCCTCTCCCACAACCCCACTGTAATGTGCAAGGAAGTCATTTTCTTAACCCCTTTGTTAGATTGATGTACGGGAAATATCTCATTTAGTGCATTTTAATTATTGGATATGTTTATTGACTAGTTGTATTTCTTTTTATGAATTACATATTAACCACCATTTCCTTTTTTCTATTAATGTAGTCATCATTTTATATTGCTTTATGATTGCTTATTTATGAAATATACTAAGGTTTGTATCATTAATATTTTGTCTTTTACTTTTTATTTGTGGTCATTTTTGAGGTACTAATGTTTCAGATTTTAATGTTGTTAAATCTATAAAATTTCTCTTTAATGGTCTTTGGCATTATTTTGTTTCAAAAGTCCTTTTCCATTCCCAATAATACATACATTTTCTTACATTTTCTTTCAGTTCTTTAATTTCTTCACTCAGCTCTTTATTCTACATGTGTTCTACTGGAAATAACAAATGGACCAATGCATAAATCTCTGTCCTTTAGATTCTGAATCAGTCACACTTTTTAATTATATCTCATGATGATTAATTTGGTGAATGCTAATTTCATGTGCTTTATACTCCCAGAATTTCTAAAAGTATTAACATATTAATGGAAAAGGCAGTCTTACACAGTCCAAAAAAGAATATTAGCTGAGTTATAGAAATAAACTGAATAGAGAGATACATAACAAATATCAGTTTTACTATGTTACATTATTAATGCCAAATATCTCACAAAGTCTTCCATATCTTTATGAAATTCTGTCAATAGGATTAGAGCACAGATGAGACAGATAGGAGGTGGGTGAGCTCTAATGCACTAGGAGGCAGAAATTCTGTGCTATCAATTCTCCTCAAAGTCATGTTCATTTTAATTCTTTAACCTTCACTGACTTGCTCCCTAGCCACCATGCATTTTTCAGGAAAAATATTGCTCAAGTTTTTTATGACAACTATTATGTTCCATGCTTTTCCACTGCCTTTTCCATCCTAGGTCCTTCTTTTTGCCTTTTCATCTTGGTAGGGTGGGTTTTAAAATCATCTAAAGAACAATTAGTAATCTGGTTACCTCTTTAAAAGCAGTATCTGGGGCGCCTGGGTGGCTCAGTTGGTTAAGCGACTGCCTTCGGCTCAGGTCATGATCCTGGAGTCCCTGGATCAAGTCCCGCATCGGGCCCCCTGCTTGGCAGGGAGTCTGCTTCTCCCTCTGACCCTCCCCCCTCTCATGTGCTCTCTCTCTCATTCTCTCTCTCTCAAATAAATAAACAAAATCTTTAAAAAAAATAAACAACAACAAAAAATAAAAGTGGTGTCTGCCATGGCCCAGCAAGGAAACAAATGACGTTACAGATTTAAACTGAGAGAATTTTGTCTGAATTGCTTATGAGGCAAAAAGTTGTTAGCTAAGTAACTGAAAGGGTAAAAAGAGAACGATAAGCTCTCATGGAGGTAGCAACTGCAGGAAACATCTACCACCCTTGGGAAGAGACTAGAATTACTACAACTTAGAAACTTAAAAGAGGATCCCAGGGGGCCAGGAACCAGACCTTGGAAGAGGAAGCACCAGCCTGCTGGCCCTAGTGCCTCTGAGGAGCAGCACATGATGAAGCTGGTTCTGCAAGTTTTGGGAAAACTGAAATCTGGATTCAGTATTTTCTGTGGGAAGGAACTGCTCTTGTTGGGGTAAAAAAAGAATTGCTGGGATGGTACTCACAGAATCAAGAGGAAGCCAGGAGGCCCCCAGGAAGCAATCAGGAAGGTGCAAATCCCTTCTTCCTCCACTAGGCTCCCAGTTTCCTCTGGCGCTTCCTATTGGTCGAATATGGCATGTCTTCTGGCAAAGAAGAAATGTCGGGTTCCAGTCTCACCTTCAGTATCAGAATGCAGAGAGGAGAAAGGTGGGTTTGGAACTGAAAGGCATACCTTAGTAAGTGGCACAGGGGATTTCTCCTCTACCACTCACTACTCCTTCGTTTACTCTTCTCATACTTTTAAAGTCCTTAACACTGACCTCTTAATTTTCATTTCTACCTACATACCATTCCCATCCTCTGCTTTGCCCAAACTGTGATCACAGTGGTTTACTTGTTACTTCTAGTTACCTTGTGGTTTTTCTGTTAAAATGTTTCATAACTACCTGTTTTACTATATAGGAAAGCCAATTTCATCCCCAGCATGGTAGTGAAATTGGGTTAATTTAGGGTTGACTGCCTTTGAAGAGTTCTTAGGTGGATTACCAGGGGGGGATACACTGATATCACAGAATAGTGTATTGAGTAATACAGTAGGGCAGTGAGTAAAGTAACTGGTGGGAATCTCCAGGTGTTAATTATCCAGACAGTTTGTGTTTCTGTACAAGTAAAAATGTGGATCAAGCAAGATATGCATATTATTTTCTCATTGTGTCAGGGTGTTGATTTGTTCTGTCTATAGCATTCTAGCTAGAATTCTAGCTAGAGAAAATTCTATACCAGAGTATACAATGGATGATTCCCCTGGAAGAGCATGATGTGTAGGTAGGAGCAGAAAGCCTATCATGGAAAAAATTCAAGCCCCGTAGAAAGAAAATAACCAAAGCCATTAGCAGCTGAACTCATAAGCTATAATAAAATGATAAAATGTAACAAAGCTGTAGCAATTATCATATCAGTTTACCCATAAACTTTTCTGATCCTTTTCACATTCATCATTCCAGCAAAATAATACCCAGATGTAGTAATTACAGGAAATTTCCACGTCTGTTGGCAAAAACTCAGAAGACTTTGGCCCATCAAAAGTCTTAGTGCATTAGCAGAAGCTGTGTAAATGGGCCATTCTGTAGTTACAAGGCAAGACCTTTTGGCTTTGGTTCAGTTTTTAAGTGACTCTAAGGGAAATTTCATACTGGATTTTATTGACTATGAATTGCTATTTCTCTTTAACCAGAGCACATGCTTTTTATAAAATACAATGCTTAAGGTATATAATTATGCATTATCCAACTGCAAAACAGGGAATTGATACCTTTGCTTAAAATGCAGATAAAAGCTGACACTTTTTCAGTCGAGAATTGTCTCAATTTTATGAAAAAATGAAAATTTTGCAGATTATATCATATGAAAAAGTTTTGTTGCTCAGAAAAGTTTTATTGCTCATCATACCATTTACTATTTTAAAAATTATTTCTGATGTTATAATTCAGCTGTTAGTTAATTGGCATATATTTGGCATCTAAGATTCTGTAACTAAATCAGGTCTGGATGCTTAGCTGCTCAGTGTCTCAATAAACAGTTAAATACAAGGCAATAGAAAACTGTACTTTATGTGAAAACTACTCCATATAAAGCAAACGTTACACAAGGATTATTATTTGGCCTTGTACTGCTGTTATATAGCCCTTTAAAATGTAAACTCCTGTGTAGGTTAGGACAACTTTATTTATTTATTTATTTATTTATTTATTTATTTGGTGCTGACTACTTTATTTTTTGGCAGTTTTACATTTCATAAGTGTTTTTACAACTTTTTTTCCTTTGAGGAGGAATCTGAGAAAAGGAATTAAAAATGCACTTTATTTTCATATTATAATCAACACCATCAATAGTACTAAAGGCATAAAGAGAACATACCACTAAAATGGACAGACTTACAATGGATATAAATTTGAGATAGTGACATATATTAATGTAATGGCTTGGATATCAGTCAGGGTATTAACTGGAAAACACCAAGTATTCAAAACAGAAGGAATTTAATGTAGGTGATTAGTAACATAGGTGATAAAAGAATTATGAAGCCATCAGGCTGGTGAAGCAACTCAGAATTTAATAACTGTAGGAGCTATCATCCCTGGGCTGGAGTGCCAAAGAGTAGAAGTAATTTTACCAAAGCTCAGAGCACAGGGTCACCAGTGATAAGATGCAGTCATAATAGGCCTATCAGTTGGAGTTGGCAGTTTAAGAGGGAGTAAAAATATATTGGGAATCCCACTTGTAGTCCAGGGGAAGGAATACAGCTGTCTGCTTCTCCCTTTCTTCCCACTTTCCAATGACCCACCAGTGCTTCCCTGAGTCAGAACCAGCCAGAAGCCAAGAGACATGGAAGCCTAGAAGTGCAGTTGGCAGAATTTGGCCCCTTTTACACCCACAGCCACCTAACCCCCTTGATACAAAGGCAAACAAGGAAAGCAGCAGGGTGGAAGGATCTTAGTGCAAACAGATTCTGGAAAGGTCAAGATTATTAAGTAAACAATATAACTTATGAGCCAAAGGCATCTCTCATTAACTCTTTCTTGGCACTTCAACATTCTGAATATGGTATATAATTTCTAGGAAATCCAATTTTTTCCTACAGATTACTTTAACAAATTAAAAATATATATTTTACAAAATACATAGAGAAAAATAATAAATTTCATCTTTTAAAAAATTTTATAATACCATCTAAACTTTTTAATGGCAATGTGATTTATTTCTCTTGGTTGAAGAGAGAAAGATCCCCTGAAATGGAAGGACAAGATAAGGGCAAAGGACCAAGGATAGACATTTGTTTTTGCTGCTGCATTAAAAAGAAGCGGTAAGGGAGGTCATAGTTCCACTATAGAAATCCAGCAGGGTGATGCAGGTCCTCTTTGATCTGGCTGGTATCATAACCAGAAGAGATGGCAACGGAGTCAGACGTTATACTTGACAGACAAGGCTGGCCAGCAAAGAAGTTGAGAATCAGAGTTAGAAATTAGTGCTGTAGCTTCACTAAAAAAGAGAAATGTGCTTGCAGACTGAGTTGCCTTTCAAAGGCTCTGGCTTCTTCCTGAAGCTCCCAGGCTCACTGAACTAGGGAAGTGAAATTTCATCAACCAGCTTCCAGTTGAAGCTTCATACCTGAGAATAGGGTTCAAATAGTGATTAGGTGGTCAGTGAATGGTTCTGACAGCCCTCTGGTCTGTTTATGGCCCACATCTGGCCTGGATAAGTTATTCTGTCTTCTAGGACGAGTCAACAGGGAAAGCACATATTCCAACAAATTGAGGTCTATGGGAATACTCTTCAACATTGAAAGGAGTATAATATAGAAGATGTGGAAAAATATAGATTTAAAAAAGATTTACTACAGGAAAATTAAAATACATTTTACAACCTTTCTGCATTGAGCTAGTAAGATAATTCAAGGAATCAGACTTTATGAAAAGAGCAAGGAACTGTTCAGTTAATATAAAAGATGGAAATAAAAAGGAAGCTGGGAGATGAGAAAATATTGTAATTTTTAATAGGAAACTAAAAGTTTAATAGCAGAATTGAAATCTGCAGAACACACTAAAGAACAGAATAAATATTATGTGAAATTGTATCAGTGGTATAAACAAACTGGATAGATCTGAAATGAAATGGAATTTGATAGAAGGAAAATGATGAGAGATTATTATGGATCAAGAAGACTTAATTTAGTGATCTAATATAAGAAAAAATGTATTTCTGAATAAGAAAACAAATGGAAAAAGTCAACAATGCAAAATACAATAAAAGGAATACATTCTGAAATAAGGAATGTTAAATCACCTGAATGTGATTTCAAATTTTCCTTATTTACCAAGAAAAATTAATTAAAAAAACCTCAGACATATTATGGTAAATTCTGCTTTTTTTCAAGAATATGGATTAATCAAGCACTCAAGACATTCAGGTACAAGAATTTAGCTTTGATTTATCTTTGTATTTCTAATGCCTCTCATTGAGCCTGCCATCCCCATCTTGCAGATGGAGACAGTGAAATTAGAAAGATTAAATAATTTTCTTAAAGTCCTGTAACATCTGCTCCACAAATGCTATGTTGGTAAAACTGGAAGGAATGATAGCGTTAAGTAAGTTTTAAGGGCATGATTCTTGACAAGAAAATAATACGTGTATTGTATATTAAGTACTCTAGTTGAGATTGATTCCCAAAATATATGAAGGAAAATGATCATAAAAAGGAGAGAAAGAAGTGGGTTTCTGGGTTCAGTTGAAGAGCCAGCATGCTCTATGGAAAGCAACTCACTTTGAGGATCAATGGCAAGGAGGCTGAGCTGCTAGAAACTATTCCTGATGAATTCATGGCATAATGGGTAGACAGAAATAAAAACTTGGATTGTGAAACAGTATGTTAAATAGTACACAAAAATTTATAATAAAAAACAGTTGTCCCATATCTTCTGCTAACCTCTAATTCACTTACCCAGAGCAATGCCATTAAGCGTTTTTATTTCAGTTCTTCTGACACATGCACTTTTTCTTCCCAAATATAGTTATATATACCGCTCTTTAAAAATGTCTCTGTTCAGATTTAAGCAGGTAGTCAACTATTTTGAAATCATTAAACAAATATCTTTTTTTATTCCTTCTTTTTTCTCCCATAGCAGTTCTGTTGTCATAGGTAAAAGAAAAAGGAAAGTCAAATGGAATATGGAGAATATGATGTAGAGGGAGTGCTTGCCAGATAAGAAGTGGAGTAAATGAAAACTGTTTGCAGTCAGTGGAACGTGGGAAAGAGAAGAGGGAGAGAAGCAGTAAAAACACCTATTTGCACACTTTGCCCTAGCTCTCCACCACTGGGAAAGAGGGTGGAGGACTGTGTGGTTGAGGGAAAACCAAAGACAGTGAGGTCTGTGGAAATGTATTCTTGCACAAACACAGCAGGGCACACATGGGGGCTTAGTGTGGTTATGAGGAGAAAGGGTGTAATTTATGACTTTGTGATATAGAGTCAATTCACCAGTTCCTCATGTCTTGTGGGGACGGGGAAAGAGCTGAGATGAAAAACAGCTGGCCTGCTATGGGGGCTGCAGGGAGGAGGTTTGAGATGTTTGGATGTGTGAACTAAGCCAAGGGCCAGAGGGAGACTTTGCTGAGACCTGGAGGAATGGGCAGCTGGAAAGAGCCAAAGTGGGGTTAAGTCAAAGAGGGAAGTTCATCAGTCCCGAGGGAGCTGAGAGAACAAAACACAATTCTTTATTGCAAATGTTAGCAGAAGCCAGTGGGGTACCCAGGCACATTAAGGAACAACCCCGAGGGGGCCAGAGGACCTAGGAGAACATAGTACAGGAGCTCACATAACCCTCTCCTACTTAGACTTGATATCAAGTTGGGGTAGGAGGGGAGGAAAGTATATGAGGGGGAAGAAATTTTGCAGACAAGGCATTTACCTAGAATAAGCTGAATTATTAAAAAAAAACAAAACCGTTTAAACTGGAAACAATAGATTTAACAGGAGCTTTGTCAGAAAGATTAGATCGTATTAGAAAAAACAACTACATTATTTTTGTACTGCTGAGTGGTAGTGAGTTTATATTTCCATACAAATTGTATATTCAGTCTTCTATTTATTAATCAATTTCTTTTTCTTTCTCAGTCTGAAAGATGGAAGTATTTTCTTTTTTGTTTTTCCCTCCACCTTTCCTTCTTTTTCCACCTTCCAACAGCTGTCTCCTGTACTTTTACATATATGTGGTCAAAGTGGATAAAAATTGCAATCTATTTTGTAACTGTTAAGTTTTATAGCTTTTCTTAAAAGTTGATTCTAAAAGCAGAAAATTTGAGAGTCATCTTCTTGCTTTATTGCCTGGACTGTTTCATGCCTTTAATGGAAGGCCATTTAATTCCTTTTCCAATTTGAATAGCTTATTTATATTTGGATTCTGATTATCTTATATTCTTTTTCTTTCCTAGAGTCTTACTGTGGTTGCTCTCTAGACTTGCTGAACCTTTGAAGTGCTGGGACTTCCTTTTATTGCTCTCCTTGGTTAGATCCTTTGTTTCCTATTCTATGTTTACACCCTCATTTCTTTTCCAGAGCAAATCCTGAAATAATTACTCAGGTAAGAGGTAAATATTCTTATACTTTGCATGTCTAATTATATCTTTATTTTACCTATCTATTAATAATGATATCTTTATTTTACCTCCATATTCAGTAATGATGTGAATGGACGCAGAATTCTGGACTAAAGTAACTTTTTCTACGTTTTTGAAGGCATTGCTTCATTGTGTTCTACCTGTAGTATGTCAGTTGGACAGTGAGATGCCAGTGTTTTTCTTATTGCTTTGAATATAATATGTTTTTCTGTCTTTTTAGATGATGTTCTCTTTTAAAAATTGAAATATTATTGATTATGCATATATATTGATAATTGATATATAACAGTTTCAGGTGTACAGCATAATGATTCAATATTTGTATATATTGCAAAATTATCATGACATGACAATAAGTCTAGTTAATATCCATCACCATGCATGGTTACAATTTTTTTTCTTGTGATTGGAACTTTTAAGATCTACTCTCTTAGCAATTTCAAATATACAGTACAGTATTGTCAACTGTAGTCACCTATGACTTACTTATTTTATAACTGGAAGTTTGTACTTTTCGAACCTCTTCACCCATTTCACCCAACCACCTTCCCTGCCTCCTAAGGATGATTTTCTTCTTGAAATAGTTAAGTTTCAATATTGCTATGTCCAATTATGGATCAGCTTTCACTTGTCCTGCTATTGCAAGGTAGTCCCTTTTAATCTGAAGGTTTCTTTCTTCTTCCTCTGGGGAAATTATGCTTATTGTGTTTTTCAAATGATTTTATGTTCTCAATTTGATATTTTTGTTTTTTGTTTGTTTGTTTTATTTTCTGTTGTTACATCTTGTAGATTTGTCTTCTGGATCTCTTAATGTTTTTTCCTCACATTTTTTATCTCTTAATTTTATTTCCTCTTTGTTGGAGCTTTCCTAAACTTTATATTCCAACTCTTCTACTTATTTCGAATAGTGACCATCATATATTTAATATGCATCACTCTACTTAATAGCTCCAAACTGAAAACTACCCAAATGTCTGTCACCAATAGTATTAAAGTCACACAGTAGAATGCAGTGGAATTCAATGGGATGAATGCAACGCTATGGATGCAATGAAATTTATTTCAGGAATACAATGTTGATTAAAGAAACCAGGCACAAAAGAGGACATATAGTATAATTCCAATTATGTGAAGCTAAAAGAAACAAACAAATGAAGCTAAACTAACAAACGGAGCTAGCTGTTAGAAGTCAGAATATTAATCGCCTTTGGAGGGGAGAATAAGGACTAGAAGGAGCGAAAGGTCTCTGGTGTCAGTATGCTCTGTTTGCATATACGGGTGCTAATTACACAAATGGATACAGTTTGTGAAATTTATCAAGGTGTGTACTTTTCTGTACTTATACTACACTTGAATCAAGAGTTTAAAAGAGCAACAGTAAATCGGTAAAAATAATATTGGCAATATATTTTACACAAAATATTATTTATAAAGAGAGCTTTTCAAAATGAAGAAAAAGATAAATACTCCATTTAATATGTAGAAAGAACAAGAATTTAAAAAATTGTATATGAATATATACAAGTAACTAATAAACATTTAAAAAACATTAAAAGTCTTTGGTGAGTAAACAAATGCAAAGTAAAATGGATATGGCACATATCTTAAAATGGAGTAAAATGAGGGAAATGCTCCATGTCAGTAAAGCTTTGGGAAGCTGAATACTCTGAAATATTGCACAGGGGATTAATGCTGGTAGAAAGTCTCTTGAGGATGAATTGGCCATGACTACAACAATAACAACAAAGAGCAATAAAAGTGGATACTCTGTGGCCTGCTATTAAGCCTAAGAGTTGGTCCTTAAGAATTTTGTTTATGGATGTTCATAAATATTCCATTACATCAATTATTTATCAAAGCCTGATTTATCAGAGCTAAAAAATTTACCAACTAAGCTTAACAATAAGAGATGGGCTAATCAATTTGTGTTAAAGTTTTACGATGGTATCTTATCTTGTGCAGCCTTTAAAAATGGTGCTGTGGATGAGTATTTTATTATACTCAAAGATGTTAAGAATACATTATCAAGAAAAAAATTCCCAAACCACATAAATCTGTTTTTTTTAAGTGTACTTTTTGTGCACTTTTTCTCCTCTGGAGGGGAATGGAATGGAACTCATCAAAATATGGGATTCTGGCTCTTACATATGAACTATGAGTAAGTTTAATTTTCTTAGCTTATTTTATGGATTTTCGCATGTTTCTGTAATCAACAAAAAAAAGTATTTGTCATTTTTATTTTATTTGTTTATTTGAGAGAGAGAGAGAGAGAGAGCACATGTGCATGCCCTCGGGGTGGGGGGGGGCAGAGGGTGAGATCATCTTAAGCAGACTCCTTGCTGAGCCCTGAGCCCATCATGGGCGCTCCATCCCAGGACCCTGAGATCACAACCATGAGCAGAAACTAAGAGACGCTTAACCGACTGTGCTACCCAGGCGCCCCAGTATTTGTCATTTTTAAAAGATAAAAGATATTTTAGAAATATTGATATTTTGCTTTACAAGATAAATTATCCAGATTCACAGAACTTTCATTTTTGCCTTTCTGTGACAAAGTATCTTGATCCTTTCTCTTTATGCAATTTCTAGTGCTACTAAGCACATCATTTTAATTTCATATGCTAGAAATCATAGAAATTTCATTTTTATTCCATTCAAATTTAAGTAATTATGTTTTTAGAAAGAGTAAAAAACAAGTAACAAAAAAATCTTGTCTCATGTACAGGGAGTGAGTCAAATTATGTAATTCTAGCACAGAAGCAATGAGCAGACACATTAATTTTGGGTGTCTCTGCCATTTAAGCAAGAAACATAAATACTCCATTCAGTTTGTGAGTTTGGTACAGAGGCCAGATACAACATCAACTAATTATATTCAGGCTACGGAAAGCAGGACTGAGACTGACCAGGCTATAGGACTCTGCATCTTTCTCTGGATGATTTAGGATCTAATCAGTGGCATACGTCAGGCCCTAAAGGGAATGACATTCCTAATTAAAAAGCTGAAGACTTAGTTATACAATCTTGGTAACAGTAGAAAGTGTGATATTGAAAGTTAAGTTTATAATTGCAAGTCTAATTTTCTTTAGAATTTTTGCAGCACTACATTTCACTTAATTTTCCATTCATATGCAATAAAATTACTGATGTAAAACAGTTGTGCTATTGCATGGATGCTTTTAAAAGTGTATTTTGCAGGTGCTTAAAAACAAGGATAGTCTTTTGTGAGAAGCAAGAGAGAAAGTACAAGAAGTAATATTGATAAAGGCATTTCTTAGGAATGTCTGTATATTCCAAAATAGCAGTTAAGCTAATCAACTATATGGAGTTTCCTCTGAGTTGTCTGTTTTTCTTTTTAATTATGATAAGTGCAATGATTATATAAATATAATCTAATTTACCCTAGTTTTCAAATAGTTAAATTCAATCTACATTTGTAGAACAGGTGTGAGTCTCAGGCCATGCGGTGTTTTACTTTTTATATTACTTAAATTAATTTTTATGTTCATCTCTAATTTTGCCAGCTGGTAAAAATTTAATCTTAGTCAGTTCAGGTTCATCCACTCTTTGGCCTGGACTTCCATTAAGTTCCAGGAGGTTTACAGAGTGTGCATGGGAGGGGAGAGGGTGTCTGTTACTCAGTGTCCTCTCTATCCTGGTGGCAGCTGGTGGTTTATCCTCATTACCAGCTTGTCTTTAGTTACTGGTCTCTTTAAGGAGCTACTAGTCATCCTTTGTCCCTAGTACTATGCCTTGCCAGTTGTCCACTTTACTTCCTTTCCCGTCCTATACCCTATTGGGCTTTAGGAAACTATGGATCTGGCTAAGGTTATCATCACTTTGGTGACTGTGCTGGGATGTACAGAATCGTATTGCACCTTGTGTATGGGAAACTCTGTCTTCTACATCTCCACATTTTTGTTTGTAGGAACCAACTTGAGACTAATCTATAAGACCCCCATACAAAGTTTGGAGCATATTAAAAAATCGCACTCCCTTTGGTCAGATGAGCTGTGAGAGCAGAAGTACACTTCTGTAGATGTGCTTCTTGCAGATGGGTATAGTGCCACCCTGGGCACATGGCTTGGTATGTTGAATGTGAGCTGGATTTCAATCTCTTTATCTCCCAAGTGCCATGATTCAAAATACATTTTTTTTAAATGCCCAGTGGCTACCTCTTCATGGCAATATATAATTGTTTAGAAAACCAGTGCTTAGGCATCTACCAATATACCCAGCAGCACAATTATCAGACCTATATTTCTCAATTGTACCTAGAAGGCAATTGTTATATTGCTGTTAAATGCCTTGCTTGAGTCACAGTGCACAGTGTATGTGCCATTACCCAGATCTAAATGTAAATACTCTGTCTTTTAAAATGAAAGTAGTCTTCCGTGAAGTTTGGTAGTGAATCATTACTATTTCTCATTATCATCGATAGGTTTCATAAAGTACTCACAAATGATCTTTAAATAGTCTAAAATTTGCCTTAATTACAGTGTCTTGCATACTAATACAATATTTCTAGAAAGAAATTTTCCCTCCTTACTGCCATCTCTGAAAGTAAGCATTTTGTAGCCCTTCTGATGTGTAAGGTATTATGATAGATAATATCTGCTATATATATTTGAAATATCAATATGTCATTTCTGAGTGTATAGGGTTTGGGGAATGGAGTTAAAGAAGGAAAATTATATATCATTGAATGTCTATGATATTTTAGGCCTATTTTATTTATTTTTTTTAAGATTTTATTTACTTGAGAGAGTGAGAGAGTGAGAGAGAGAGAGCACGAGCAGGGGGAGGGACAGAGGGAGAAGCAGACTCCCCACTGAGTGGGGAGCCCTATGCTGGGCTCAGTCCTGGGACTTGATCCTGGGACTCCAGGATCATGACCTGAGCTGAAGGCAGATGCTTAACCCACTGAGACACCCAGGCGCCCCAGGCATATTTTATTGTATTTATTTTTTTCTACCTGATTCATGTGCTCGATATTATTTTTATTCTCATTTTATGGGTAAGAAAATTTATGCTGAGAGGTCATACAATCAAAGACAAAAATGTATCTGATTCCAAAGTCAGTGCTATTTCAGTTCATCAGTTGTGCTCTACTTTAGTGTATATAATACCAATTTATTAAGAAGCAGATTCTTGGATCCTTATCCCTAGAGATAGTGATGGAGTTAGTCAAAAGGGGACACTAGGATCTGATTTTTAACAAGCAATCCAGGTGATTTTGATGCAGCCAGTCTGTAGGTCACAGTCTGAACAATTGTATTAAAACATATGTCCTCAGAAAGTGACAATCCTATATGGGACCACTAGTGCATACAAAATTCCAGTAAAGGTAAACTGGGCTTATTCTATAACGCAGTTACAAAGTACTCCTTTATCATAAAGCAAATTTGAATCTGGAAGACATTTAATCTGAGTATTAAAAGTTGGCTTTGGGGGTGCCTGGGTGGCTCAGTCGGTTAAGCCTCTAACTCTTGATTTTGGCTCAGGTCCTGATCTCAGGATCATGAGATCGAGCCCCAAGTGCGGGCTCCATGCTCAGCAGGGAGTCTTCTTAAGATTCTCTCCCTCTCCCTCTCCCCCTCACCCATCTTGTGCATGCGCTGTCTCTCTCTCAAATAAATAAATCTTTAAAAAAAAAAAAAAAAAGTTGGCTTTGAGGTAACAGGAGGATGTGATCCTGAAAGGATCAGTAACAGGTAAATGAAATTAAGCATGGCTAGAGATTATGGTGCAGGGTAAGAGGCATAGTAGATGCAGTTAGAGTGTGCTTAGGTCACATACCCAAAATTGATCTGTGAAAAATTACCCTGTTTTTTTGTAATGTGAATCGTCTCTCTCTCTCTTTTTAAGGATAGTAGTGATGTAGATTAGATTTATGTTTTAGATGATAAAAAATAAAAGGCATTAGGAAGAATGACTAGGGAAGGAGTTATAATCCACTTTAGAAAAAACTCTGGTTTTAGATCAATAAATGTATAATAAGTATCTGAGAGAATAAAAAGTGAATGGAATAAAGGGGTCAAATCTCAGAATGTTTTATATTAAAATTGGCTGGTTGTGTTGATTGACTATATTAGCTGAAAAAAAGACTTAAATATTTCTTTAACACTTAATCAAGGTGACTGGAAATGTGGCAGTGCCATGAACTCTGAAAGGAAACATAAAAAACAGACTTGAGTGGGGCATATGAGTTCAAGTTTTGATTTAATGTATTTGAGGTTCTAACAGGGTATCACTGTGGAGCTAGCATTATATAGCCACTTGGAAGTATAGATTTGGAACACAGTAGGAAGGCCAAAGCTGATGTATACACTCGAAACTATTCTGCATGATGAGTTCATAAAACCAGGAGCACGGTTGACACTAAATGTGGTATATCAACCTAGAAGATTTTTGCGTCCTGAATTTGAGGAAATACACTTCCAAGAGGTAACTGAAGAAAATTAACCATTAAAGAATATAGAACAGACACGAGAAAGACACGAGAAAAGGCCAAGAAAATACAGTGTCATAAAGCTATAAGGGAAAGAGAGGCAATACAGAGGGTATAATAGTTCTGAATATTGCAGTATGGTCAGGATTTATGGAAAAGAGAACCAGTCATCTGATTTGGAAATAAAGAAATCATTAGGCAGCTTTGATAAGGAAGAATTTTAGCAGGTAGTGGACCAGCAATCCTGGTGTCAGTGTGTTGGAGTTGAGGCTAAATAAGGAAGTATAGCCTGCGAACCTAGATGACATCTTCAAGAATAGCATGGCTATGAGGTAAATAGAGAGAAGGGATAATAAATAACCTGAGCAAAACACAGGGTAAAGAGAGAAGGTGATTTTTTTGTTTTAAGAACTGGGGAAATTGAGTCTGTTTATAAACTGAGATGAAAATAGTCAAGAGACAGGGTGACTTGAAAGGGTAGAAGAGGAAGGAGATGATTGGACAAAAAGAAAAAAGATGAGATTAAAAGCTTAAGGGAAAGGGAAAGGATGGACCTCTTTGAAAAATAATCAGCTAATGGAGTATTCTCTGTCAGGTCTTAGAATATCTCTTTTAATTTTCAGAACATCTTTAAGGTATATGTATTTTACACATGAAGAAATTGCTGTGATAAAGAATTAGCTTAAGGTTACCCAATAAGAAAATGGCAAGTCCTTTTTTTTTCTTCAGTTTTTTATGTCATCTCCTTTCTTTGTGTTAGAAAGTAAATAATAAAAAATCAGGAATTAAAGAACATTAGGTAAAGAGGAAAAGGAATTTGAAGAAAGTTATTTGGGTATTTTTAACATTTTAAATCAATAAGGAGATGAAGTCATTTGCTCATAGATTTGACTGCGTCTAGAGATGGGCAAAGGTGAAAACTACTGGGGAGGGAGGTTATTGAAGATAATTAAGATAAATAAAATAATAATTTGTGATTAATATTCAGTATTCAGATGTAGTTAGACTCCATGCCTTGTGAGGTCAGCTGGCACAATAATGTGAATTTTGCCATGGTTAGTCATTTCAAATGGATATGGAAAAACAGCAATATTAACATAGAATTAGAAACTGCTAAGGTATGTAAAACAATAGGTCAGTTCTTGGCTGCTGATGAGAGAGCATGGCTTACTGATTGACCATGGTCAGGCTTGGTAAGGAATTGAGTGAGGCTGGAAGGTGGGGTAACAGGACAGGATGAAGAGTTTGAGTTGTGCAGGGAAATTCAGACTTTGAAGGATGCACACATTGGAAGATTTCAAACTGCTGCTGTTAACAGATTTTGGAGGTAAATCAGTGAAGGTGATGATGGGCTCCATGTTTTCTAGTTGTGTGGGGAGCTGAAAGGGAGATGATGGTTGTTAGGGTCAAGATGTTTTGAAACATAGGGTCTCTGGTTTTGGAAAGGTTATCAGTGTGAACAGTCATGTAAATTATAATAGTCCCCCCTAATCCATGAGTTTTGTTTAGGTGGTTTCAGTTACCACACTGTCAACCATGCTCTGGAAGCAGATTATCCTTTTTCTGACATACTGTCAGAAGCTGAATAATAGCCTAATGCCATGTCACAATGCCTACATAATTCACCTCTCTTCATCTTATGATGTATGCATTTTATCATCTCACATCATCACATGTAGGAGAGTGAACAGAGTATAATATAATATTTTGGGAGGGACCATATTCACATAATTTTTATTACAGCATACTGTTAAAATTGTTCTATTTTATTAATAGTTACTGTTATTAATCTCTTACTGTGCCTAATTTATAAATTAAACTTTATCATAGTTATGAATGTATAGGAAAAATAGTATATATAGGTTGTAGTACTATCCACTGTTTCAGGCATCCTTTGAGGTCTTGGAAAGTATCCCCCACAGATAAGGTGGGACTATTGTATAGTCCAGGGAAGAGTGGAGATATTGAGCATTATGGAGTAGTGTCCTGCAAATCATTTAGGTGATGAATGGAGAAAGTATTGTAAATATATCAAGTGAATTATGGAACAGAGGAAATGGGAAGGAAACATAGGGAATAAAGAGGATGTCAGCTTCTCTTCCTGTTCTTATGAGAAGACAATTTGCATGGAATATGACACAGTTTATGCAGGTAATAATTTAATTTATCCTTAAAATAATTCTGAAGGTGACAATTTCTAATTAAATAGAGAATGCTGTTAATTTATTTGCAGAGTTATTTAATCAAGGCTAGGTCTTAACATATGATATCATGGAGAAATTAGATTAGTATTGAAGCATTTAGGTTATTTCCATTAGCACAGATTGTTGTAACAGTGACCAAGTAGAAATTTTGTGGTCTTCAACTTGTGATATGGGTCAATTAAGTAAAAGTGGTGAAATTAAATAGACAGTAATGATCAAGAGCCACGAACCAGATACTGCCTGTGTTACCTTGCAGGTTTGGATCCTACTGAGTAACCTAAATTATCTAGAAGTCTTGGTACTGAGTATGTACAGAGAAAAAAATGTAGTAAAGAACTAAATATTTGCTACTAAGAAAAGGCAAGCAGATTCCAGTTTATTTGGAGTTCAGATCACTTCACACAAGTCTTCAAGATTTCTCATTACAGTTTTTTAAGCAATGTTCTGCTAAGCAGTGTTCTGCTGTGAAGAAATAATATTTAAAGCCTATAGTTATTTAGAGTTCAAATATTTTTCAGTTGCAAAGATCTCTGTGGTATCTTTTTTTAAGGAGGAGATTTTCACTTTCAGTTGTATTAATAGGCCCCATTAAAGCTGACACAAAAGTTTCGGAGAGCACTTTCTGACATTTACATCATGTGCTTGCAGTAAAAGTAATGATAAAGTTTAGGTACTGTATTCTCTTTGCCAGGATGAAGTCTCTCTGGAAAGAGTTAAATGGATACCTTGGCATGTAAACGTCTTGTTTGATCTGTGTAGCTTACTTTGATAATGATACAAAATGATTATAGTAACAAAAATCATACCTTAGTTAAAGGTGTACTTGCCATTACAAAGCAGTATTTGGATTTGTAGTTGAGTCATAACAAATATGTGGCTGAATGAAAATTGAGATATATCAGGCCTCAATCTGGAGGAATGCAGGGGAGAAAATTTCACTTATTTATGGTTATTCTAGAAAGCATAATACCACATTATATGTTATTGAATTAACAATTTGTTTTGGATTAAATATTCCACAGTGTCATCCACTCTTCTCTTTTTTTTGAAATAACTTCAGACTTATAGAAGAGTTGTGAAAATATTACAGTTTATATATACCCTTACATTAGCTGCCTCTAATGTTAAAAATTTATATAATCATAGAACAATTATTAATGTTGGTACAATATTATTAACTATGCTGCAGACCACATTCAAATTTCAACATTTTTTCTTCTAATATCCTTTTTCTGTATCAGAATCCAGTCTAAAATTCCACACTGCCTTTATTTGTTATGTTTTTATACTCTCCAGTCTGTGACAGCTCCTCAGTTTTTTCTTGTATTTCATACCTTGACATTTTTGATGAGTATGGGAGTTATTTTGTAGGATGTCTCTCAATTTGACTTTGTCTGATGTTTTCTCATTAGACTGAGGCTATACAATTTTGGCAAGAATACCCCAGGAATAATGTTATGTCCATTTGTCCCACTGCATCGTATCAAAAGCATATTATGGTGATGTATCGTATTTACTAAAAAAAGCAATGTTAACCCAGATCATTTGGTTAAGGAGGTAGCTGCTGGCTTTCTTTAGTGTTACTATTTTTTTTTCCTTGTAATTGATAGCTATCTTGAGGGAGATACTCTGAGACTATGCAAATATCCTATTTTTCCTCAAACTTTGTCCACTAATTTTAGCATTTATTCTCACTGCAACAATTACTGTAATGTTGGTAATTGACCATCTGAGAATAAAAAGGCACATTTCCCCTAGTAATAGTATATTTAAATGAGAAATGCAAACTCAAATCAATCAACAGTTTGTTTTTTATAGAGTTACCTGTAGCTGATATCTACAGATTAATAATCTCAACTATATCCTGAAAGAGGTATGGGATATTAGATAATGAAACAGAAAATTTAATTCTATCCCTATATTTTCTGTATGGTTGAAACTTCACTTCCATTCTGAAATCCTTGGGTGAAGCAGAAACAACCTGATGTTTTGGTACCTGGCATGGTTTGCAATGAAATGTTCAGGCTTCTCAGAATTCAGGTGAATATTGTAGACTGAGGTCAACGTCACTGTATATCCTTAAAGTAAAGGTAATTTTAGAGCCCTTTTGACCCTGAGGATTCCCCAATTACACAGGTCCAGAAATTGCAAATTGAAGTGGTATTTAATCCTAATCCCCTTTCTATTTCAGTCTTACTGTTATTATTCATTAGTTTTTCCTTCTGTAACATTTCCCAATCAGTTGGTTGGTTGATTGATTTTGTAGACTCTAGGCTTCTGAATATTTGTGAAACAATAGCACTAACCTTTCTTCTCCTTTCTTCTTTTTACTTTACCTTGTTCTTATTGGCATGGAATCCCAAAGAAATAGGGTGGAGAATTTTAAAAGTTATTTTAAAAGCCCTAAAGAATTTCAGTTTTCTAAAAAAAAAAAAAAAGAATTCCAATTTTCTATAACAAACCTAGGTTATATTTACATAGAATTGATGCTAAGGAAAATATTTTTTTAATTTTTAAATTTTAATTCCAGTATAATTAACATACAATGTTATATTAGTTTCAGGTGTACAAAATAGTGATCCAGTTCCATACATCACCCAGTGCTCATCATGAAAAGTGTACTTCTTAATCCCCATTACCTATCTCACCCATTCCCCCACCTACCTCCCCTCGGTAACCATCAATTTGTTCTCTGTAATTAACAGAGTCTGTTTCTTGGCTTCTCTCTCTTTTTTTTTTTCTTTGCTCATTTGCTTTTTTTTTTTAAATTCCACATATGAGTAAAATCATATAGTATTTGTCCTTCTCTGATTGACTTATTTCACTTAATATTATACCCTGTAGCTCCATCCATGTCTTTGCAAATGGCAAGATTTCATTCTTTTTTATGGCTGAATAATATTCCATTGTATACCACCTTTTCTTTATCCAGTCATCTATTTATGAACACTTGGACTGCTTCCATAATTTGGCTATTGTAAATATATATTATAAATATATAAACATCAGGTGCATGGATCCCTTTGAATTAGTATTTTTTGTATTCTTTAGGTAAATACCTAGTAATGCAATTGCTGGATCATAGGGTTCTATTTTTAACTTTTTGAGGAACCTCCATACTGTTTTCCACAGTGGCTGCACCACTTTGCATTCCTACCAACAATGCTAGAGGGTTTCTTTTTCTTCACATCCTTGCCAACACTTGTTTCTTGTGTTTTTTATTTTAGCCATTTTGACAGGTATGAGGTGATAATCTTACTAGCTTTGATTTGCATTTCCTTGATGATGAGTGATGTTGGGCTTCTTTTTTTGTGTTTGTTGACCATCTGGATGTCTTTGAAGAAATGTCTGTTCATTTCTAATGCCCATTTTAGATAGGATTATTTGTTTTTTGGGTGTTGATTTCTTTAAGTTCTTTATGTATTTTGAATACTAACTCTTTATCAGATATGTCATTTGCAAGTATCTTTTCCCATTCAGTAGGTTGCCCTTTAGTTTTGTTGCTTCTTTTGCTGTGTAGAAGCTTTTTATTTTGATGAAGTCCTAATATTTTATTTTTGCTTGTATTTCCCTTGGGAGGAATATCTACAAAAATGCTTCTACAGTTGATGTCAGAGACATTACTGCCTGTGCTCTCTTCTAGGATTTTTATGGTTTCAGGTCTCACATTTAGGTCTTTCATCCATTTTGAATTTATTTTTGTGTCTGGTGAAAGAACATGGTCCAATTTCATTCTTTTCCACGTTGCTGTCCAGTTTTCCCAACACCATTTGTTGAAGAGACTGTCTTTTTCTCACTGGATATTACTTACTGCTTTGTTGAAGATTAATTGACGATATACTTGTAAGTTTATTTCTGCATTTTCTATTCTCTTCTATTGATCTATTTTTGTGCCAGTACCATGTGGTTTTGATTACTACAGCTTTGTAATATAACTTGACTTCTGAATTTTTTTTACCTCCAGCTTTGTTTTTCTTTTCAAAATTGCTTTGGTAATTCTGGGTCTTTTGTGGCTCCATATAAATTTTAGGGTTGTTTGTTCTAGTTCTGTTAAAAATTCTGTTGGTATTTTTGATGGGGATTGCATTAAATCTATAGATTGCTTTGGGCAGTATAGACATTTTAGTAATATTTGTTCTTCCAATCCATGAGCATGGAATGTCTTTGCATTTCTTTGTGTTGTCTTCAGTTTCTTTCATCATTGTTTACAGTTTTCAGAGTAGAGGTCTTCCACCTCTTTGGTTAAGTTTATTCCTAGGTATTTTGTTATTTTTGGTACAATTGTAAGTGGGGTTGCTTTCTTAATTTATCTTTCTGCTTCTTCATTATTAGTATATAGAAATGCAACAGATTTATGCACGTTGATTTTGTATCCTGCAACTTTAGTGAATTTGTTTATCAGTTCTAGTGGTTTTTGGTGGAGTCTTTAAGGTTTTCTATATATAGTATCATGTCATCTGCAAATAGTGAAAGTTTTACTTCCTCCTTACCAATATTTATGCCTATTCTTTCTTTTTGTTGTCTAATTACTGTGGCTAGGACTTCCAGTACTATGTTAAATAACAGTGGTGAGAGTAAACATGCTTTCATGTTCCTGACCTTAGAGGAAAAGTTCTTGTTTTTTTGCCATTGAGTATGATGTTCACTGTGGGTTTTTCATATATGGCCTATATTATGTTGAGATATGTTCCCTCAAAACCTACTTTGTTGAGGGCTTTTATTCTGAATGGACGTTGTACTTACTTTGTCAATTGCCTTTTCTGCTTCTACTGATCATATGGCTTTTTTCCTTTCTCTTATTGATGTGATGTATCATGTTGATTGATTTGCAAATATTGAATCACCCTTGCATCCTGGGAATAAATCCCACTCGATCATGGTGAATGATTTTTTAAATTTATTGTTGGATTCTGTTTGCTAGTATTTTGTTAAGGATTTTTGCATCTATGTTCATCAGAGATACTGGCCTGTAGTTCTCTTTTTCAGTGGTGTCTTTATCCAGTTTTGGTATCAGGGTAATGCTGGTCTCATAGAATGAATTTGGAAGCTTTCCTTCCTCTTCTAGTTTTTGGAAAAGTTTGAGAAGAATAGGTATTAATTCTTCTTTAAATGTATGGTAGAATTCACCTGTGAAGCTGTCTGGTCCTCAACTTTTGTGTGTTGGGAGTTTTTTGATTACTGATTCAATCTCCTTGCTGATAATCAGTTTATTCAAGCTTTCTATTTTTTTCCTGCTTCAGTTTTGGGAAGTTATATGTATCTAGGAATTTCTCTATTTCCTCTAGGTTGTCCAATTTGTTGGCATATAGTTTTTCATAATATTTTCTTAGAACTATTTGTATTTCTGTGGAGTTGGTTTTTATTTCTTCTCTTTCATTTATAATTTTATTTAAATGATTATTTTCTCTTTGTTTTTTTTTTCTTTGTTGTTGTTGTTGTTTTTGGTGAGTCTGACTAGAGGTTTATGAATTTTGTTTATCTTTTCAAAGAAACAGCTCCTAGTTTCATTTATCTGTTCTACTATTTTTTGAATTTCTGTATCACTTCTTTCTGCTCTAATCTTTGTTATTTTATTTCCTTCCTTCTGCTGGTTTTGGGTTTTGTTTGTTATTCTTTTTCTAGCTCCTTTAGATGTAAGGTTAAGTTGTTTGAGATTTTTCTTGCTTCTTGAGGTAGGCCTGTATTGCTTTAACTTCCATCTTAGGGAAGCTTTTGCTGCATCTCAGAGGTTTTGGACCATTGTGTTTTCATTTTCATTTGTCTCTATGTACTTTGGGATTTCTTTGATTTCTTGGTTAACCCATTCTTTGTTTAGTAGAATGTTTTTTAACTTCTAAGTATTTGTGGTCTTTCTAGATTTTTTCTTGTGGTTCATTTCTATTTTCATAGCATTGTGGTCATTGAACTTGTTGAGACTTGTTTTGTGGCCTAATATGTAATCTGTTCTGGAGAGTGTTCCCTATGTACCTGAAAAGAATGTGCATTCTGCTGTTTTAGGGTGGAATGTTCTAAATATATCTGTTAAGTCCACCTGGTCCAATGTGTCATTCAAAGCCATTGTTTTCTTGTTGATTTTCTGATTGGATGATTTTGTTGGGGGTTCTGTTCTCTATGACTCTTGGATCTGGATATTTGTTTCCTTCCCCAGGTTAGGGAAGTTTTCAACTATTATTTCTTCAAATAAATTTTCTATCTCCTTTTCTCTCTCTTCTTCTTCTGGGTTCCCTATAATATGAATGTCTTACGTTGTATGAAGTCACTGAGTTCCCTAAGTCTATTCTCATTTTGCAAGTTTCTTTTTTCTCTCTTTTCTTTCCTTGATTACTTTCCATTGCTCTGTCTTCTAGGTCATTAATTCATTCCTCTGCTTCTTCCAGCCTTCTGTTCATTCTACCAAGCGAGTTTCTAATTTTGTTTATTGAACACTTTCTCTATGTCATTCCTTATCTCTGTGTTAAGGGTTTCACTGATGTCTTCCACTCTTTTTTCAAGTCCAGTGAGTATCTTTATGATCATTACTTTCAATTCTCTATCAGACATGTTACTTATGTCTTTTTCTCTTAGATCTCTAGCCATGGCCTTGTCCTATTCTTTCATTTAGGACAGATTCCTTTGTCTTCTCATTTTGTCTAAGTCTCTGAGCTTGTTTCTCTGTGTTAGGGAAGTCAGCTACATCTCCTGTCCTTGAGGGTAATGGGCTTATGAAGAAGAGGTCCTATAGTGCCTTGCAATGTAGTGTCCCCTCTTCCCCAGGGCCTGGTGCTTCAGGTAGTGTTACCAGTATGTGCTATGCATGGTCTGCTGTGGTGTCCTGGCTGCTTTATCCTTCAGACCAGTCATCTGCAGAGGCTCTTTTTGCCCGTTGTGAGCAGTATTTGGTCCCTGGCCTGAATTTGGTGAGTTTTAACTAGGTGTGCTCTGATCTGCTTGTGAAATGAGACCTGTCACTACTGCTGCTGGACTGAAGCTCTGCAAAACTCCCAGGTCAGGAGATGGGGCTTTTGTAGGGGTTTGGGCTGGTCTTCTTGGGGAGGAGATCTGCTGCACCATGACTGAAGCAAGTGTGACTGAGAAGGGTGATTCCACCAGTGTGTATTGGGGGGGGTGGGGCTTGGTGTAAGCAAGTAGCAGTGCTTGTGCTACTCTGGCTCCCACAGGTGGCCCTGTGCTTATACTGAGGGGATGGGGGAGGGAAATGGCACTGGCCAGTTCTTTGTTCCTGGACAGGTCTCTCCATGAATGCTGCCTCTCTGGGACATGCTCAAGATGAGCAAATAACCTCCCCACCATGTCCCAGGTACTCTTCAGATCGCTGTTGGCACACTCTATGTCCGTGGGCTGTTTGCCTGCCTTCTCTCCAAGAGCAGCCCCAGTGCCCTAGGCTCTCCCCAAGCCAAGCCCGCTGATCTTTAAACTCCAGTCTTTAAGCCCTACTGGTTGCAAGAATTCATGAAATTTGGTCCCTCTCACTTTCCAAGCCAGTTGCTATAGGGATTCATCTTACCTGTGTGGGCTCCTCTGGGTGCTAGTCCATCTCTTTCCCTTCTCCGTGACTTCAGTGCCCACATCCGTTTCTGTCTTAAACCATGTCTCTGTACTTCCCTACTTTGATGTGGCCTCTTCTCTACCTTTAGTTGTAGAGTTTGTTCTGCCAGTCTTCAGGTTGATCTGAGGTATTTAGGATGATTTGACAGTTATCTAGTTGTATTCATGGGTTGAGGTGAGCCTAGGATCCTTCTAATCTGCTGCCATCTTCCCCTTCCAGTCTGGAAATATTTTCTTAAGTGAAAAAGAATGTGGGCGCCTGGGTGGCTCAGATGGTTGAGCGTCTGCCTTCGGCTCAGGTCATGATCTCAGGGTCCTGGGATCGAGTCCCGCATCGGGCTCCCTGCTCCTTGGGAGCCTGCTTCTCCCTCTGCTTCTCTCTCTCTGTCTCTAATGAATAAATAAATAAAATCTTTAAAAAAAAAAAAAAATAAAGTGTAACCACTCATTTAAAAAAAAAAAAAAAAAAAAAAAAAAAAAAGAATGTAACTGCACGAGTGCTGGAATCTGTGTCTTTCTGATTTGTAATAGATTTATCCTAAATACCTGAATAATCCCTGACACATTGTAAGTTCTCAATAAGTATTTGTTGAATGAAAGAATGAATGAAATATCATGTAATAATTCCTTATTTTTAAACAGAGACTAAACTACCTAGACTCCTCAGACAAAAGAGGACATACATGCATATGTATACAGACACATAAACCCATTCATGGGCACTTCTGTGATATGAAATTTTAAGCAAAACAAAAGCCACCTAACATGCAGAAAAGTGAAATGCTGAACTGATACCCTATTTTGTCTACAAATCTTTAATTCTTCCATTATCCTGTGAAAATATGGAGTCTCTTTGAGCTTAAACCTTGAAATTTCCCATTCAACTTTCTTTTGTTCCTGCATCTTACTTCATAATTTAATAGTTAGGAATCAACTTCTTTTCCTTTCATTGCAAAGGTTGTAGGTAGAGAACAATGGGGAATGTACCTTGAGATTTTCATTCTGACTTCAACATTGTTGCAGACTGTCCTAAGCCAATTTGGGTGCCTGTGATTTTAAGCTTTTTTCAGTAGATAAACATTAGCCACCAAAGGAGTTTGAGGTGAATGAGGATTAGCTAGCTACTCCCCACTGCTATAGGTTCTAATAAAAGTAAATCTCAAATTAAATCTCCCTCACATTGACTAAACATTTATTGGTAAGCAAGCACAAAAACTGTTTCTTTACCTGTTCTGTATACCAGCTCTCTGTTCAGTTAGGTATTTGAAAATCAATTTACAGGAAAAGCTCATTAGAAGTCAAAGCCAGGATTCTAAATGGTTCTTCCATCTTTATAGCTGAGCATCAGGCAACCAAAATCCTGTTTGTGGATGAGCAAAGACTTGTTTAGAAATTTAGATAACATCTCATTGAATTTTTGTGCTCTCTTCATGCTAGGGAGGCAAGGTCTAAAATTGTTTTACTGATTCATATTAACACCCTTTTTTACCAGTAAAGACCCATTTCTAACATTCAACAGGCCATTTTTAAAAAGCCACAAATTTTACCAATAAAAATGTCCTTAATCTTTACAATGCAATCTTGGTGCCAACCAAGATACAATTGCAGAAAGGCCTATAGCAATCTTCTATAAAGTACAGTGGACTTCTGATAGAAAACTTACAGACCATGTTTGGGCTGAATTTTTCCTTTTAAAATACCTTTTTTACTTTCAGATAACTTCAGACTTCATAAAAACTGAAAAAAAAAAATAGTATAAAGAATCCCCATATGTCCTTTACCCAGATTCTCCAAATGTTAACATTTTACCACATTTTCTTATCAGTCTCTGTAATACATATGCATAATTATCTGACCCTTGCTGTATGATTCTCCTTTACCTAGATTCTTCAAATTTGACCAATTGTGTTACTAATGATCTTAACAACAAAAGAAAAAAATGTTCTTACAGTATTTATTTAATTTGCTTTCATCTGGACTATTTCTTTTTTTTTTTAATTTTTTTATTGTTATGTTAATCCCCAGACATTACATCGTTAGTTTTAGATATAGTGTTCCATGATTCATTGTTTGTGCATAACACCCAGTACTCCATGCAGAACGTGCCCTCCTCAATACCCATCACCAGGCTAACCCATCCTCCCACCCCACTCCCCTCTAGAACCCTCAGTTTGTTTTTCAGAGTCCATCGTCTCTCATGGTTCGTCTACCCCTCCGATTTCCCCCCCTTCATTCTTCCCCTCCTGCTACATTCTTCTTCTTTTTCTTTTTTCTTTCTTAACATATATTGCATTATTTGTTTCAGAGGTACAGATCTGAGATTCAACAGTCTTGCACAATTCACAGCGCTTACCAGAGCACATACCCTCCCCAGTGTCCATCACCCAGTCACCCCATCCCTCCCACCCCACCCCCCACTCCAGCAACCCTCAGTTTGTTTCCTGAGATTAAGAATTCCTCATATCAGTGAGGTCATATGATACATGTCTTTCTCTGTTTGACTTATTTCGCTCACATCTGGATTATTTCTAAGTCTTTCTTTGTCTTTCAGAATCTTGCCATTTTGAAGAGTACTACCCATTGATTTTGTGGAGTGCCCCTCAGTTTATGGTTGTCTGATGTGTCCTCATGATTAGGTTCAGATTATGCATTTTTGGCATATTGATATTGTGATATTGTTTCCTTTTCAATGCATTATATCAGGAGGTTAATTTTGTGGTGTCTGTCCAGTTTTTCCATTGTAAAGTTATTTTTCCTTTTGTTATTAATATATGTCTTGTAAATAGATAATTTGAGGCCATAAAATATCTTAGTTCTCATTAAAATTTCAGTTATTAATTTTAACATCTATTGTTAATTTTTGAAGAAAACAATTGTTACTAAGATGTTTGCCAAATGATGATTTTCTAATCCTTTATTCTCTCTACTGAAAGACCGAACATTCTCTTCTCCCTATTAAATTATTTATTTCGTATTTACTTTTATAAGTATGGATTTGTGGCCCTTCTTTTGTTCTGTGGGGTACATAATCTGTTACTATCACTATTAATTTTGATGTTCAAATTTTTGGACTGTGTATTTGGATTCGAATGCTATTAGTTGCTCAGTAGATTGTACATGTCTGATTAGAATGCCTAACTGCTCCAGGAGCATAGCTTAATCTAACAGCCCTCTCCCCCATCACAACACACACACACACACACACACACACACACCATCACACTATATATGCTGAAGTATTTTCATGTGAATTATAGATATTGTAACTAACATCAGATCCATTCCAGGTGAATAAATTAAAGTTGAAATGTAGGCCCTCCAAATGAGAACCATAAACTCTGAAAGCTATAAATAAGCATTTTGAAAATGCTTTGCAGCACAATTATCAGGTCCAAAACAAATTCAGATAAGGCTTATAATTCGATATATCACTTATTGAGGCACACAGTTTCATTGGCATTTTAAAAAATAAGCATTCACATTATTATGTTTCTTTCTTTCTTTCTTTCTTTCTTTTCAAAAAAAATTAGTTTGAATCAGCCTAGGGTTGAAAATACCTGAATACTTTTTGAAGTTAACCTTTCGCTGGTTTCATTTCTGGTGATTTAAGGAAAGTAGGGACTTGAGGTTTCCTATTATTATTCCTAAATTAGTTATTCAAAAAACTGAAATAATTGCTGGATGTTAACTCAAACTGATTTTGGGAAAATTAAAAGCTATCAGGTCCATATAGAATATGGATGGAATGTAGATGTTTCCTTATTTACTTCCCGTATAAATTTTCTCATTGTGTATCTAACTATAGTTACAAAATATTTGCAATGGTGAAGCTTCATTTCTCCTTATTGTTATTATTATTTCATAAAATATTGTTCTAATAAACCAATTTTATAGAAGATCATGAACTTAACATATGGACAAAAATAAAGACCAATAATAACCTTCTATTTTTGGACTTCATAGGTAATTCACGTAAGAACAAAGTCAATTAGAATTTAAATTCAAGGAAGGTATAGCATTTCCAAAGCAGTCAAAAATACATTGGGGTGCCCTCAAACATGATAATCTTAATTTTATCCTAATTCTAATTTTTTTCAGTGGGCTATTAATTACTTTTTAGGGAAAAAGCAAAATGAAGAGAAGGGAATAATGGCAATGCATAATTTTTCATAATGCTTTATACCTCCAGGCTGTTTATTTTCATAGTTTCATTTCATTCTAACCATTGTCTTATGAATAAGGTGTCATTATCCCTTTATTTCAAGTGAGGAAATTTAATTTCCAAGATAATTTGCCCATGATTATTTAAATAAGTTCTCTGTATTGGAAATGGAACTGAAACCTAGGTAATTTTACTTGGTATCCTGACTTTTCCACTTAACCATGCTTTGCTCTGTGAAAATGTAAAATGTGATGGAAAGAACACTCAGAAAGTGAGTTGTCATCCTAGCTCTGCCACATTTTATGTATGACTTTGAACAAATAACTTCCTCCCCACCATCAGTTTTCTCTGAGATCTTTTTTGGTTCTGAGTCAGTCATCTGGACATTCATTCAGCACATCTTCACTGTGTGCCAAGTCTGGGCCAGGGTGAATATTATCACTGTTCTTATGGAGCTTATATTAATGTAGGAAATATAGGCTTATATTTCTGTAGGAGCTTATATTAATGTAGGAAATATAGGCAATAAACAAGTCAACATATATACAGATGTGAATTCTATTAACATTTATTTAAAAAGAGGAAATTCTAAGATTTGTAGTTGGTTAATATAACCTAAAGAAATTCATTGAAATGTATAATATTGACCAAAATCTGGACGTTTCAGTTTTATTGACTAATTCATTTTAGTGTTATTGATATAGCATTGTTGATCAGGTTCTGAATTTTATTTCAATGATACAGACATACATAATCTGTTTCCACTATATTTTATTTTTTTGAAAATGTATTTGTTTAAAGAGGCTGAACTAATTCCTTTGCTTTGGGCATTAATATTGCTGAGCTTATGTAATATACAGCTGCTTTAAAAAAAAAGGTTTATTGAGATATAATTCCAACTAACCCATTTAAAGTACAAATTCAGTGGGTTTTAGTGTGTTCACAGAGTTGTGCAACCACCATAGTCACTGTTAGAACATTTTAAACACTTGAAAAAGAAACCCCATACTCATTAGTGGTCACTCCCCATTTTCTTCATGTCCTGCGGCCCCCATTTTTGTGTTCTCGACCACAATAGAATTCAGTTAGAAACAGATAATCTAAACATATCTGAAACATCCCCAAATATTTGGAAACTAAATGACAAACTTACAAATAACTCTCAGATCAAAGGAGAAATCAAAAGGAAAATTAAAATGTATGAACATACAAACAGAACAAAACAAAGTTTGTGGAATGTCTTAAAACAGTGTTTATTGGGAGATTAACAGTACACTGAACACCTACATTGGAAAAGGAAAAGTTCTCAAATCAATAACCTCAGTTTCCATTCTAAGAAACTAGGGAAAAAAAGCAAATTAAATCCAAAGAAAGTAGAAGAAAGGATGAAAACCAGAGCAGAAGTTCACTAAATAGGAAAACAGGAAACAATAAAGAAAAACAATGAAATAAAAAGTTGGTTCTTTGAGAAAATAAATCAAATTGATAAATTCCCTCCAGATCAGGAATAAGAGAAAACAAAAATTACCAGTATGGGGATTTGAGAGGGGACATCATCACTACAGATCCTGTGGCTATAAAAAGAATGATAAGGAAATGTTTTGGACAACCTTTTGTCAATAAATTTGGCAACTCAGATGAAATGAATAAGTTCATTGAAAGACAAACTTCCAAAGCTCACCTAAAAGAAATGCATAATGTGAACTCCCCTGTATCAATTAATGAAATTGCATTTGTAATTTAAAAGTTTGGCAAAAAGAAAATGTCAGTCCCAGGTGGCTTCATTACTGAATTTTGCCAAACATTTAAGAAATTAATAATACTAATTCTACTCAAGTTCTTCCAGAAAATAGTAAAGGATTGTATGTTTCCCAGCTTATTCTGTAAAGCCGGAATTACCCTGATACACAATAAGAAAAAAAGACATTACAAGAAAAGAAAAAGACAGATGAATATCTCTCTTAACATAGATGTAAAAATTGTACTCTTTAAGTTTTAGCAAATCGAATCTAGCAATAAAGAAAATGTATGTTGGATTAAGATGATCGTATACTGTTTTTTTTTCTAGCTTGGTAATATGGTGAATTTCATTTATTGTTTTTGAATGGTAAACACTCTTGCATTGTAAGGACAAAACTCATCATATTAGTAAACTTTTGAAAAAAAAATAGTCATCTTTATTTTTATTTTTTATTTTTTCAAAAGATTTTATTTATTTATTTTAGAGAGAGAGCATGAATGGGGGTGGGGTAGAGGGAGAGCGCACATGGGGCTCAATCTCATGACCCAGAGATCATGACCTGAGTTGAAACCGAGTTGGATGCTTAACCGACTGAGACCACACAGGTGCCCCATGATCATCTGAATTTAATATACCATTTTAATATAAACTCTCAACAATGTAGGAATTGGAAGGAATTTGCCTAACTTGATAAGGAGCATTTATGAAAAACCTACAGTTAACATCATATTTATTGGGGAGCAACTAAATACTTTCTTCTTAAGATCAGGAACAAATTGGACATCTACTCTCACTATTCTGTTTAACATTGAACCAGATAATTCTTGCAAATGCAATAAAGGAAGAAAAATAAATAAATGACATCCAGAATGGAAAGAGTAAAGCTGTTAATATTTATAAATGACATGATTGTCTATGTAGAAAAATCTAATGGGATCTTTAAAAACGCTATAGAACTGAAAAGTGAATTTAAAAATTGCAGAATACGAGATCAATATAAAAAAGCAATTGTATTTCTGTGTACTAGCAATGAACAATTTGGAATTAAAATAAAGAATACCATTTGTAATAGCACCATGTATGATATACTTACGGATAAATCTGACAGAAGATTTTAAAGACATATACACTTAAAATTGAAAGCACTGCTGAGAGATTTAAAGATCTAAATAAATAGACAGACATACACATCCACAGATGTAAGACTTAGAGTTATCACTATGTCAGTTCTTTCCAAATTAATCATAGATTCAACTCAATCCCAATAGGCTCTGTTTTCTTTTGTTTTGTTTTGTTTTGGTAGAAGTTGACAAATTGATTCTGAAATCACCTGGGAGTGCAAAGGACCCAGAATAGCCAAAACAATTTTGTTATGGGGGAATAGGCAATTACAAAAGGCATGAGGGAACTTTTGGAGTTGATGGAAATATTCGGTACTTTGTGGCAGTGGTTTCATGGATGTATATGTATTTGCAGATTTGTCACTTTGGGTAAGTTAAATATGTAGAGTTTATTGTACATCAACTATACATTAAGAAAACTTAAGTTAAAGATAAAGGAAATTCATTGAGTGTATTTCATTCTTTACATCTTCAGTTTGAAATACCTAACATTTTTAAACATTCCATTTTACTTTTCATGAATTTGGGTTGTTAATGCCTTATTACCTGAACCTTTAAAGTTACTTAATGTTATTTCAGGGTGGATTTCAAAGCTGAAGGAATAATTTAGTCAAAGTCCAAGACTTTTACTATAAGTCTTGGCTTACTTCCTGAAAACCTAGCTAAATGATTACTAAAAACTAAAAAGACTTAGAATGGCCATTTAAAGTATTTAAAACCATGTTTGATTAAATCCCTACTTATGTGCCTGTTTGCTTTATAAGTGCAAAAAGCACATATAGAGTATCCGGTAATATTACTGTTCAAAGATGTTCTTTTCAAAACAAACTTCCAAAAAATAATAATAAAATAGCTTGAGCGAGTTAGAATAATAACATTGAGAAAATCTAAAGATAATTTTTTTGTTTTCTATGTTAACTTTCAACATTAGCTAATTTTAATTTATAAGCAGCAAGACACATTTGAAATGAAGTAGTTCTTGAGGCATGAAAATATATATTCTTTAATTCCATGCCAGTATCTCCACATAATGATGCCTGGCTTGATATAAAAGTTTTGAAGTGGATAGTTAAATACTGCCTGGCCAGGGAGCTGTGTCATTCCAGATAGCACCACATATCCTCTCTGGGCATTGATAACTTTAAGTCTTATTTTCCTGTATAAAAAATGTAGCAAGAATCTAGCACTTTGTTAAACAATTATAAAACACATACATCTTTAAATTTATCTTACAAGATAGATAGAGCCTTATATTCTGGTGTGTTTTTTAACACAGAGGCAACTTAGTATGTATTGCTATATCTTCTATTTATTTTATTTTATTTTGGATGAAGGTATCAAATATTAGCAAACACATATACATTTGTACCTAGTAACATACGTGTTCACTTCTTTGATACCCTCTGTAACCACTACGGAGTACAAGATCGGCCACAAAAGAGATTAATTTTGTTAGTAGAGATATTTCAGCAAGCTACCAGATATAATTAATGATGTCATTAAGATAAAGGCAATCTATTTAAAGATATCAAAATGAATATGTGTGGTTGCTAAGCAATAAGATGGAAAACCTAGATGTGAGTGGTTTAGTCGGTAACCTTAGACTAGTAACTTCATCAGCCTCTGGGAAGGTTATACTTTGGATGACAATTCCAACTTGAAAGCTTGAAAGAAGAATATGAACAGGTTAGGGATTTTGGGACTTGAAGAATGACAATGTGGTGACCTCTCTAGGTTTTTCCTTTATTTCCCATATACCACTGGACTTTCTTTTGTAATGCAAAACCAATTTATTTCCATGCATAACAACGAACTAGATTAAAAGGAAAGCAGTCTTCTGTCAAATAGAGATCAAGATTCCTAAGTAGCTGCCTTTGGGAACTACTATAATGGAAGACTTGCTGTGTAGCCTTCAGATGTTAAGCCTCTTTGCCTGATGCTTGCGCAGGCTGTTCAGATGTGCCTTCTTTCTCAGTCAGCCTTTAATTCCTTCTGATAGCTATGCTGGTATTCCAGATACTTTGTTCCTTTTCTGTTTACCCAAGACCTTTTTCAGGAATTCTAAGAGATCAGTTTCACTATTCTTAGAAGCCAAGCTCTTCAGGTCTTGCAGGAGCTTGTGTAATGTCTTTTCCACCTCCAGAGCAATCACTATGACTTGCAGGTCAGTTCCCCAGTACTCTACGTCAGGCCTCTTAGTCACCGGAAGGCAGATTTTACTCTGATGCTCTTTTAGATATTTTATGAACTGCTTTGCATGTTCTCTCTTCACCTCTGCTTGGTCTTGGAAAAAAGGGACATAAACAGGTGCATCAGGACTGGGTGCCAGACAGAACCTGGAATCACCAAAAAGCATCGACAAAAGCCAATCAGCCAACCAAACAAACATGAAGAGCTTGCTCCTCCTGGCCAAAGGACTCAGAGAGAGGAAGTCCAAAAGAGGTCTAATGGGAGAATGTCACCCACAGCTCCACAAATTAGGCTGCTGGCCAGTCCAGTCCTCTGGCAGCAGAGCAATAAAGACCTAGACAATCCTAGTCCATGCTGTACAACTGGGATATCAGGGGGTGTTCCACTCTGGTAGCACTGGTGGTGAAAACTGAAGCCCTATGTCTCCCTGCCCTCATCCACTAGCATAAGAAAACCCAAACGCAGAGGCTTCTGCACTCTTCCCCAAAAGGTTGTTCAGTAACAACAGATGGTCCATGGATGTGCCTCCTCCACCTGCAGATGGTACCAGTAGGGACTGAATGGGAACCCCAGTAGCACCAGAAGAAGAAAGTAGACCAGAATAACATAAGGCACAGAAAAGTAAACTATCATTGGAACTGAAGACCACAAAAATAGACACTAACCTAAAATGGAACGTTTAAATAGAATCAAAAGTTTCCTAACAAAACAATCACAATGTCTAGGATATAGTTTAAGAAATTACTTTTCATACCAATAACCAAGAAAACAATAATTTGAATGAGAAAAAAACCCAATCAACTGATACTAATACTGATATGAATCAGATGTTACAATTATCTGTCAAGGATTTTAAAGAGCAGCTATCATAAAAATGCTTCAATTATCAGCTACAAATACTCTGGATACAAATAAATAAACCAAAAATCTCAGTTATAAACTGAAATCTAAGTTATAGAAAAGAACCAAATAGAGATTATAGAATTTAAAAATATAATAACCAAAATAAAAATCTTACTAGATGGATTCGGTAGTGGAATGGAGATGACAAGAGCACAGAATCAGAAAACTTGAATGGAGATTTACTCAGTCTGAACAATAAAGATAAAAAACTGAAAAGAAAAAAAAAAGAGCCTCAGGAACTTGAGGAATAATAACAAAAGCTATAAAATTTGTATCGCTAGGCTCTTGGAAGGAGAGAGAAAAAGGTGTGGAACTTAAAAGCTATTTAAATAATGGTTGAAAACTTACAGATTTGGTGAAAGACATAAATCTACAGATTCAGGAAACTGGAAAAAAAAAAAAAACTTCAATTGGGAAAACCCAAAGAAATTTACGCTAAGATACAGCATAATTAAACTTCTGAAAACTACAGACAATGAAAAAAATTTTACAAATAGCCAGAGAGAAATGGCATATTACCTAACTAATAGCAGATTTCTCATCTGCAACTGTGGAGGCCATGAGTGGAAGAAGATTTTTCTAGTGCTAAAAGAAAAGAATTGTGAAAATGGACTCTTGTATCTATTAAAACAGTCCTTCAAGTAAGAAGCGGAAATAGAGACACTCTCCAATGAAGGAAAACAAAGATAATTTGTTGCTAGCAAATCCACCCTTCAAGAATGACTAAAAGAAATATCCAAATAGAAAGATGATGATAATAGAAGCCTGGGACCTTCAGAAAGAAAAGAACAATGGCATGGGTAAAAACAGAAGTAAACAAAATAGAGTTTCACTTCATGGGTTTCTTTAATCATATTTTAGGGTCGAAGCAAAAGCAGTAACACAATTTGATCTAATGCTTGCTCTATGTAGAAGAAATGCTTAGGACAATTATATTTAAAATTGGGGAGGGTAAAGGGACCTCAAAGGAAGTAAAGGTTCTATTTTTCACTCAAAGTGTTAAAACATGAACACGAGGAATCTCTGATAAGTTACATATGTATATGGTGATACCTAAAGCAATAATAAGAAAACTGTATAAAGCAATATACCTAAAATATAAATAAATCATAATGGAACTCTGGAAAATGTGCAAGTAACCTACAAGAAGATAAGAAAAAAGAAACAGAAGAATGAAAATCAGAGATTGACAGAGTGAATAAATAAAAATGACTCAACTGGATGCTGTCTATAAGAAATGCTTCAAATATAACAAAATTTGTATGTTGAAAGTAAAATAATGCAAAAAGGCATATTTATCAAACATTACTTTAAAAAATTAATCAAAAAAGTAAGAGTAACTACATTAATATCAGATAATGTATGTATGACATTCCTAATTAGTATGCACCAAACCACAAAGCTTTAAGACACGTGAAGCAAAAACTGATAGAGCTGAAAGAAGAAATTGAGAAATCCACAGTTATAGTTGGGAAACCAGAGAAATAATAGACAGTAAATCAGCCGGGATTTAGATAATTGAATAACACCATCAATAGGATACCATCAACAGTTATAGAACACTACACCAAACAAAAACTAAATATGTCTGCTTGAAGTGCCAGTGGAACTTTCACTACATAGACAAATCCTGGGCTATAAAACAAATTTAACATGTTTAAAGGAACTGAAATCAAAGAGAATAATTTTTCTAGTGATAATGGAACCAACTTAGAAATCAAGGATAGAAGACAATAGAAAAATCTCCATACATTTGGAAAGTAAACAACACTTTTATTTTATTTATTTTTTAAAGATTTTTTTTACGTATTTGAGAGAGAGAGAGAGAAGGAGCGGGGGGGGGTGGGGAGCAGACTCCCCACTGAGCAGGGAGCCTGACGTGGGGCTCGATCTCTGGACTCAGGGATCATGACCTGAGCTGAAGGCAGCTGCTTAACAGACTGAGCCACCCAGGCGCCCCTAAAAGCTGGTTCTTAAAAAAAAGTCAATACAACTGATAAACCTCTACCAAGGTGACAAAGATAAATGTTGAGTTTTTAATATTCATCTTCATTTATTTTATTCTGAGTGTGTGCACATAGAGAGTTCTGGATCAGAGACAGATTTCTTATTAAATACCTTTAGCTAATAATAAGTGGGGTTTTTTTGTTGTTGTTGTTCTTCCCACCATCCCTGATTCTTTGCTCTAGTATTTACCCTTAGTCAATGTGATAAAAGTCTGGTAAATTGTCTTACATGATTAGCTGGATACCTCACAGGTGAGAGAAAAGGCAGAGTGATATTTTATTGCTTAATATAGGGAAAGGAGGCAGCTGTCCACCTCACTTTAAAGAGTGTCCTTCTTGCTGTATCTCTTTGGTATGTAAATTAAAACCTTTTCAGAATCCAATTAACCCCATTTGTCTCAGACCTATTGATGTTTCCAAGTTTCTAACCTCATTCCTCCTTGAAATGTAAATACCTAGGGAGATAGGTTACAGAATTTCTAGCACTGTGGAGCTTAACCTCATAATCTAGTCTAGGGCCATAATCAATGGCTTTCTCCAGAAAATAAAAGACATTTTGCTATCCTTTCTGATCACTGTAATTAACAAGGCAAATGGTTACAAGTATCAGTTATGAAATGTAAAAAATATCAGGAGGCTAAGACTTCTTGCAAGAACATTGAACATCTAGGGAATTTTTTATTTCCACACATAGATGAGAGAAAACACAAATAGCTAAGGTCAGGAATGAAACAGGATAGCAGAACAAAACCTATAGCCATTCAAGGGATGATAAGGGGATATTACAAATAACTTTAAGCTTATAAACTTGACAATTTAGAAGAAATAGACCAACTCCTCAAAAACCACAAACTATCAAAACTCAGCCAAGATGAATTGATAACCTAAATAGTCCTATAATTATTAAGGTTATTAAGGATGTTGAATTTATAATTTAAAGCTATGGACAAGAAATATCCAGGCCCAGGTAGTTTTAATGGAAAATTTTAGCAAACATTCAAAGAATTATTAAAAATATTATGCAGCATCTTCCAGAAAATAGAAGTGGAGGAAACACTTCCTAATAACTTCCAATTTTATAAGGTAGGTATTGCCTTGATAACAAAAGATAGTGTGCACATATGAATGCACCTGCATGCAGACACACACACAAAGAAAACTACAGTATCTCTTATGAACATATATGTAAAAATCCTCAATAAAATTTTAGTATTGGAGGTGAGAGATTGGGGAGTAACAGTGAAATCCTCTACAAATCCCTTCCTCCACAAAAGCAATAAGGACATTTGCAAAAAACATCAACATAAAATTTTCCAAATTCTGAAAATTAACAAGGTTGACAACTATCTATGGAGAATTTATTCAAGAAGGGTGAACCTTGGTATAAGATTAATGGCATTTTATTTTTCCCAATTTCCATCCTTTTCTCTCCCTCTCCAGTTCTATGATAGTCTTGAAAACCAAGAAGCTCATTTCCAGATTTGTCACATTTTATTTAAAATGTTTATTTTTTGCCATCAAAAAAATTACAAGGCATACAAAGAAACAAGAAAGTATGGCCCATACACAGGGAAGAAAAGTGGTCAATACAAACTGTCCCTTAGGAAGCCCAGATGTTCAACTCACTAGACAAAGACTACAAATGAACTACCAAAGAACCAAAGGAAAGTATGAGAACAATGTCTCCCCAAATAGAGAATATCAATAAAGAGGTAGATACATATTTAAAAAACAAATAGATATTATGGAGTTGAAAGTATAGCTGAAATGAAAAAGTCACTGGAAGTGCTCAACAAAGATTTGAGCAGGCAGAGGAAAGAATCAGCAAACTGGAAGATAAAGCAATTGGGATTATTTAGTCTGGGGAACAGGAAGATAAATGAATAAAGAAAAAGAACAGAGACTCAAAGACATGTGGAACACCATCAAGCATACCAACAAAAATATAGTGGGAATCCCAAAAGAAGAGAGTTTAAAAAGAGACAAAGAATATTTGAATATTATGGTTAACCATTTTCCAAATTTGATGAACAAAATTAATCTGCACATGCAAGAAGCTCTATGAACTCCAGTAGAATAATCTCAAAATGATTCTCCCCTAAAGACATCATAAACTATTGAAAGCCAAAAACAGACAGAGTCTTGAAAGCAGCAAGAGAAGTGTGACTTATCACATACGAAAACTCCGTAAGATCAACAGCTGTTTAATAATCAGAAGTTGTGGGATCCACAAGTCAGTTGGATAACACATTTAAATTGCTGGAAGTTGTGGTTATATGAAGCTACATATGTGATAAAATTCTAGACATGCACACACACACATACACAAGTGCATATGCAGCTGGTGAAATATGAATAAGTTTTATGGTTTATACACATGTCAGTTTCCTGGTTTTGATACTATACTATAGCTGTGCACAATGTTAACATTGGGAGAAGCTGGGTGAAGTGTGCACAGGACCTTCCTATATTTCTTTGCAATTTTATGTGAATCTATACTGATTCCAAAATGAATATTTGAAAAAAAAATAGCCCTTAATCTTATGAATACCATGTAAAATATTACTGTTAAAGAGAGAATTCTCAAAGCTCCTGAAAGAATAGTCATCAAAGCTAATCTAGTCGTAATTTTACTTTTCTATTCTCCGAAAGCTTTAGAATGAAACAGTATGTGTACCATCAACCTGGTGCCAAACTACTACTGTTAACATTCTTGAAGCTGTCCTAGAAATTGTAGTGTGGCCTTAAGCTATCCATTGAATTTATGTACTCTTGAGAATCTTCAACTACTGTCTAACAAAGCAATTTTACACATTATATTAGGCAACATGTGTTTTAGCTCTTTGAAAAGTAAGTGACATTTTATAAAAAAGCAAGATAGTAAAAAATTTTTATAATTTAAATTAAGTTTATACTTACATTGGAAAATAATCCAACAATGTACCCAGAAAAATAAAGGCTTTCATGAACAAACATTATATTTCAATGATACTGGCTTTTTTCATTTTATAAATTGCATGGTGTTCAAGTCTATGGCTCCCAATAATCTTAGTTATCTATCTTTTGTTAATATTTTTCACATGATTATTGAGTCCACAGCCTTCCCTTCATTCCTAAAAATTATTCTGTATCCTCTCTTAAGTTCTATGTCATTTTCAATATATGGTGGCTAGTTTTGGAATATTCTGATGTACCCTGCTCACCTTAGCAATATTTAAGTATCATGTTAAATTAAAGCACTTTTGATCACATTGACTAGTCTCTTATCCATCAACAGCAAGAAAAGTTGCAAGAAAAACTGCAGTTTTTGCCTAAATTTTTTTTTTTATTTACAGCATCTAAGGAAAAGTTTGATTTACACTGTGACTTGAAAAAATATTTTGCTTTTGGAGATATTGAGAATATCTTGATTGATCAGCATGGTCAAACTAGAAGAATGCCATGGGCTGTTGTTCTTGCTTAGAAGATTTTCTTCAAAGACCAACAAACCCAGTATGATAAAATGTTCTCTAAATCCTAGGCTACAAATGTACCTATGATACTACTCAAGTCATATTGAATGTAGAATGAAACAGGTTACAGTTAGTAATATTCAATCAGTAAAAATTAAAGTATTTAGAGAAATCTTTACAGTGCCTTCTACCTTTTGGTATAAGAAATTCTTTCTCTTTCTTACACAAACCTGAGCTTTAGACTGTCAGTTGTTCAGAAATCCTGATGAAATGGCTGTGGTAAATCAAATTTAAGATTTTCAGCATCAGAAAAAGGACAGAAAGTCAGAAGTGGTCACGTTTAGAATTTTAATGAAGAAAATCCGGTATAGAGGTATATTTTTCTGAAGAAAGTCTTTAGAGCAAATGTTTTATTTCACATTTTAAAAAGATTTTTCTCTGCTTCTGATATAATTTGTCTTCTGACCACTTCAGGATAATCAGCAAAATGATATAGTCATTTCTAGTGAATATATAATCCAGACTTAAGATAAGATCTATGAGCTTTAATAGGTGGTCCTTACAGGAAGTCAATTATGGAGAAGTTTGTGGTTGGAATCTAGTTTCAGTGAGCACAAGGGTTTGTTTCAGACTTAAAACAAAGATGGGCTTTTATGCACAGAAAAATCTTGACAACTAAGGAGACTACATTTTCAGTAGGATTTGTGTAAAATATGATTCCTTAAGAAGGAAAAGAAAAAGACTTGGTATGAGTTTTTCTCTGCCAGGATGTCATTTTGTTACAGCTTGAGAATGTGATTAGAGTTCCATTTAATGAAGGCATAAACAACAAAATATCTTTTTAAGTGCAACCATGCGGGCTTAGTGCTAGGTCCTTTATAAAGTGTGTTAAATAATGTAGGTGTTGTCTTTCATTAGGAGATATCCTGTCATGTCACATAGTAAAATTGTCCCATTTTTTTCTTTGTGGTTGAATTCAGTAAAGGCCAGACCTACTAGAAAATTTAGATACACCACTAATTATATTACATCTATAGAGCACATCTTACTATACTGAACGTCTGACATAAATAGATTTTGATTCTACAATCTAGTGTCAGTGATTAAGAAGCTCCCTGTATTTACTTTTGTTTTTATTATCTGTTTTGAAGAACATCTCTCTCCCACCCCTACCCTGCTTTCTCATTGAAAAAGTTCAGTGGAAAGTGCACTGGATCCACACTCCCTTTATTTTAAAAACGTATGTATCAAGGGGCACCTGGGTGGCTCAGTCGTTAAGCGTCTGCCTTCGGCTCAGGGCATGATCTCAGGGTCCTGGGATCGAGCCCCTCATCGGGCTCCCTGCTCAGCGGGAAGCCTGCTTCTCCCTCTCCTGCTCCCCCTGCTTGTGTTCCCTCTCTTGCTGTGTCTCTCTGTCAAATAAATAAAATCTTTAAAAATATATATATATGTATCAGGTATTCAGAATTAGTTTGATAATAAACATTGATTTGTGGTACACTGTCATCACTGAGCCATGCATAGCTACATTTAAAATTTTATTTTTAATAATATAGTTAACATTTATGAACCTACTATCAAACTGGAGATGTATAAGACTGACAATAACGTACATTTATTGAGGTGTTCCTCCCCTTGAGTAAACTCAAGTTCACTAAGAGTTTTCTTTTTTCTTCTTTTTTTCTTTTTTATAATGCACAGAACAGCACTTAACACAAATAGCTATCTGGCCCCAACTGTCAACGGTGAGAGGTGAGAAAATGTATTCTAGATCAGCACTTCTCTAACTGCAATGTGCATGTGAATCACCCAGGATTCTAGTTCAAATACAGGTCCTGTATCCAGAGATTCTGGAAATCTTACAAGCTCCTAGGTGATGATGATGCTGTAAATCCTAGTTTGTGGATCCCTCTTTTAATAGCAAGGTTGTGGTCCTGTGATAGAGTAGCTGTAGTTAATTTTAGGTCTTCTGAATCAAAATTGTCTTTGTATGTAGTTTTATTTTTTAATTAATTTCTTTCTAAGACAGGTAATTTTATTTTTTGTTTTTAAAATTTTAAGTTTAAAAATGTTTATCTTGGAAGTATAGTTCACATTCAATGTTATGTCAGTTTCAGGTATACAACATAGTGATTCAGTAATTATATCCATTACTCAGTGCTCACCATGATAAGGATAGTTACAATCTGTCAGCAAACAATGTTATTACATTGTTATGACTATATTCCCTATGCCATTCTTTTCATTTCCATGATTTATTTATTTTATAACTGGAAGTTTGTACCTCTTAATACCCATCACCTGTTTTGCCCATCCCTCCATCCACTTCCCCTCTGGCAACCACCAGTTTGATCTCTGTATATGAGGGTCTGTTTTTTATTTATTTGTTCATATGTTTTGTTTTTAGATTCCACATACAAGTGAAATCATATGGTTCTTGTCTTTCTCTATCTGAGGTATTTCACTTAGCATAATATCCTCTAGGTCTATCCATGTTGTCACAAATGGCAAGATTTCAATTATTTTTATGGCTGAGTAATATTCCGTTGTATACAGATACAACATCTTCTTTTCATTTATCTATCAATGGGCACTTGAGTTGCTTCCATATTTTATCTATTGTAAATAATACTGCAATAAACATAGGGGTGCATATATGTCTTTTCAAATTAGTGTTTTCATTTTGGGGATTAGATACCCAGTAGTGGAATTATTAGATCACAGGGTATCTCTATTTTTAATATTCTGAGGAACATTCATGCTATTTTTCAAGGGGCTACACCAATTTACATTCCCACCAACAATGCACAAATGTTCCCTTTCCTCCACGTCCTCCCCAATATTTGTTATTTCTTATCTTTTTGATACTTAGCCATTCTGACTGGTATGAGATGATATTCCATTGTGGATTTGATTAGCATTTCCCTGGTGATGAGTGATGTTGATCATCTTTTCATGTGTCTGTTGACCACCTGTATGTCTTCTTTGGAAAATGTCTATTCAGATTTTCTGCCCATTTTTAATTGGATGTTTTTGGGGTTGAGTTGTATAAGTTCTTTATATATTTGGGATATTAACTCCTTATCAGATATATCATTTGCAAATATCTTTTCCCATTCACTAGATTGCCTTTTTTGTTTCGTTAATGGTTTCCTTTGCTGTGTGAAAGCTTTTTATTTTGGTGTAGTCCCAATAGTTTATTTTTGCTTTTGTTTCCCTTGCCTGAGGAGATATTTCCATCAATAGGTTGCTAAGACCAGTGTCTAACAGATTACTGCGTATGTTTTCTTTGAGGAATTTTATGGTTTTGGGTTTCACTTTTAGGTCTTTATTACATTTTGAGTTTATTTTTGTTCATGGTGTAAGAAGGTGGTCCAGTTTTATTCTTTTGCATGTAGCTGTCCAGTTTTTCCAACACCATTTATTGAAGATATTCTTTTCCTCATTGTATATTCTTGCTTCCTTTGTTGTAGATTGATTGGCCATATGTGCTTGGGTTTATTTCTGGGCTCTCTGTTCTGTCCCATTGTTCTATGTGTCTGTTTCTGTGCTAGTACCATACTGTTTTGATTACTAAAGCCTTGTTGTATATCTTGAAATCTGGGATTGTGGTACCTCCAGCTTTGTTCTTCAAGTTTAGTAGCAGTTTTTATAATTTAATTCATGCTAAATTTTATTAAATTTACTTTATTAAATTTCTATGAATCTTTTTTTCTGTTGAGATAATCAGTGATGACATTTATATATTAAGTGCTATATATTATTATATATTATTTATATGTTAGATATTTACCTATTAAATGTTAACCCATCCTAATATTAACCCATCCTTACATTACTGGAATAAATCCTACCTGGTCATGTGTGATTTTCATATATGTATCTCAAATACGCTACTTGATTTAGGGTTTTTTCATCTATGGTTATTCATGAGAAGAACCTATAATTTTCTTTGTTAAGTGTTGCATTAAAATTTTACAGGTTTGAGATATATTCTCTTTTTCCATTGTCTAGAAGAGTTTCTACTAGATTGTAACGATATGCTTCATAAAATTTGGTAGAACTCACTTATAAATCATTTGAGACTATTATTTTCTTATGGGATGATTTTAAGCTATGGTTTCAATAATGAGTCTTCATTTTTCTATTCTTTTGGACTCAGTTTTGATAAGTTACATTTTTTTAAGAATTTTTCCAAGATAACTAAGTTTTAAAATTTTTCTCATAAATTTATTTTTTTATTACATCTTTAATATCCATTTTATTTCTAATATCTTCTCCATCTTATTCCAAATGTTATATATATATATCTATATCTATATATATCTTCTCTCTTCTCCTTTATCGATTTTGTTAGAGGTTTGTGCTTTATCTTTTTGAACAACCAACATTTGACTTTTGAGACTCATTTTGCTGTTTCACCAATACTTGCTTTTACCTTTATTACTTTTTCTATCTACTTTATATGTTTAGTTAATTATTGGCATTTGCTAGTTTATTTTGTAATTACTTGAGGTATTTAATTTCCCTTTAAGTACTGTTTTTGCTGCAGCTTCAAATTGTGACATGTAGTCTTTTCGTGATCATGCAGTTTTCATTATGTTATCTTTGAAGGAAGAGTTACTTAGAAAGTATGCTCTTCCCATTTCCAAATACATGGACATTTTTATTTGTATTTTTATTAACTTCTAAGTTAATTATATTGTCTATGTCTAGATAATGTTATCTATATGATACCTATTCCATAATCCTGATGTATCTATTTTTCCTTTAAAGAGCTGTGTTTTGGGGCGCCTGGGTGGCTCAGTTGTTAAGCGTCTGCCTTCAGCTCAGGTCATGATCCCAGGGTCCTGGGATCGAGCCCCATGACAGGCTTCCTGCTCTGCGGGAAGCCTGCGTCTCCCTCTCCCTCTGCCGCTCCCCCTGCTTGTGTTCCCGCTCTCGCTGTGTCTCTTTCTGTCAAATAAATAAATAAAATCTTAAAAAAAAAAAAAAAAGAGCTGTGTTTTAGTCTTGCCCTCTGATTGGCAAATTTGCCAATTTCTCCTAATAAGTCTATTAATTTTTATTTTATAAATTCTGAGACTTTTATTAGGTATAGTATACTTATAGTTATTATAATTTTTAATTAAACTGGACTTTTAATTTTCATGAAGCAATCCCATCTATAATATCAATTTTTCCCTTAAAGTTGAATTTGTCGGAAAACACCAGCTTTGTTTTCAATAATATGTACCTACCATCAGTTTTCTTACTTTTAGCTTTTCTGTCCTTAAGTGTCACTTGAGTTTCTTCTAACTGAACTGTAGCTGGAGTTTTAAAAGCCATCTAACAGTTCCTATTTTGTAACTGATAAGTTTAGTCCGTTTATTTATATAGATTGTGATTGCAGATATTTTGGACTTACTTCTGATTTGTTTACTTTTCATTTCAGCTTGTCTCTCTTCTACAAAATTTCTTTTCTCCTTTTTTCTTTGTTACTTTTACATTTATATTTATATCTGCATCTAGGAAAACAAGAATGTTAAAATCTTCTTGGCATGCTCCTAGATCCCTTGAACTCTCTCCTGCTTCAATAATGTTAGTATCATCTAGAATTTTAATTCTGGGTTATTTGAAATTCCTTTCCTCTTTTCCTTCCTCCCTCCCGTCCATCCTTCCTTCCTTCCTTCCTTCTTTCCTTTTCCTCATAGTTATTTTTGTTTGTTTTAGATAGTGAAAGATTTTCCAATTAATTTTATCACTGTTACTACCTTTCCTTAAGTATTGCAGCATTTCTTGGATGTTTTTTTCTCTTCTTATTGGTCCAGTTCCTCAGAAACTATTTTCAATGTGCTTTTCAAATGGCAAATTTTCAGAGAATTTAAATGTCTGAAAATATTTTTTATTGTATCTTCACATTTGACTGACACTTTGTAGGATCCAAAATTGTGATTTCCAGGGTCTCTTCATTTAATAGTTAAAGTATTTCCTCATTGTAGTCTTACACCCTGTGTGGCTTTTGAGGAAGTCTCAGTTAACCTAATTTTTGTTCTTTGGTAGTTGTTTTGCTCTTTTGGTCTTGAAATTTTTAGAATCTTCCTTCTGTGTTTGATATTTGTCTTAGTCTGTTCAGGCTGCTATAACAAAACACAGACTGGAGAGCTTATAAACAACAGAAATTTATTTCTCACAGTTTGGGAGGCTGGGAAGTCCAAGATCAAACAAATACGTATTAAACACCTACTCTATCTAGTCATTGTTCTAAGTGTTTAAAATAGACCTATAAACAAAACAGCCCTACATATTTTTCACTTGTTGAATTTATAACTTGATTGAGAGGAAAGAGGTTGCGGAGTCATGATCTAAAATAAACATAATAAATAAGTAGAGTATATAGTTACACATTATTAAGGTTAGAGTAGTTTGAGATTGTTGTAGGGACCAGATTACAATTTAAATACAGTGATCAGGGTAGGCTTCATTGAATAGGTTACATTTGAACAAGATTTGAACAGGTGAGAGAGTAAGTCTTGGGATGACAAGAAAGAGAGTTCTGGATAATGAGAACAACCTGTGAAAAGCCATGAGGTCAATACATTCTGGAGTATAAGAACAGTAGGAGGCGCCTGGGTGGCTCAGTCGTTAAGTGTCTGCCTTCAGCTCAGGTCATGATCCCAGGGTCCTGGGATCGAGCCCCACATCGGGCTCCTGCTTGGCGGGAAGCCTGCTTCTCCCTCTCCCACTCCCTCTGCTTGTGTTCCCTCTCTCGCTGTGTCTCTCTGTCAAATAAATAAAATGTTTAAAAAAAAAAAAAA